>NW_026622775.1:9500000-10125000 GCF_023065955.2 Ursus arctos | reverse complement strand
AGTTTTCACTTTAAAGATCTACATTAGTTATAGAACACCAATAAGATCTGAGAATGAAGCTTCATTTAGAATCAAGTTATGCTATTCCCTTATGTCTGGGGCTTAGCAGTCATAAGGATGGTAGTATTTATTCTATGAGCCTCTGTCAATAGTTATGGAAGTTTTAACCTGCTCAATAGAGGAAGTTACCCATTTGGAAAGAGTTATTTCATTTAAACTTGCTCTCAGTTTAGCATGGCACTTCTGATTTCTAGAAGGTATTTGCATGCATAAATTCACGCCTGAAAGGAGTTTTACTTAGGAATTATACAGTATTATTTCTATGTTTATTCTTAAAGTCTAGGAATTTCTAGATTCAAGAATGCCAATATAAAGATCTAAATGTACCTACCTAGATTAATACATAAGTGGGATTTAGAAAACTTGATCTTGGCGTATTTTTAATACTTTATTAAAATTACACTGTCAGATAAATTTTCTCTCTTTTTAAATGAAAGCAAGGATTTCTCAAAGGTGTAATACACTTTCTAGGACTGGCCAAAGTTGGAGAAGTAAAAAGTTATTGTCATGTTCTAAAAGCAGTTAGGTTGGAATTATAACTGAAATAAAAGTATGTGTTAAAGGAGAAGTAAAAACTAGTTAATGACTCCATCTACATTTACTGGTAGGATGTACATCTACATTTATTTTCCTCTTTTTTATAAATATGTGTGAAGGAAAAGTGGGAGAAAAATTAGTTAAACCTATTTTCTTGGAATCTCTACCATTATTATAATTTAGCAACATCAGATATTAATATCCTGCTTATTCAAAATAATTGAAAATAGGGGATTATGAGTCACTCCTATAAAAAGGTTTCAACATTAAAACTAAACCAAGGTTAGTCTAGAAATCACCACTGGTTTGTTGAGATTCTTCAAGCACTTCTGAGATCCGTTTCAATAGAGGGAAGAGCAATTGTTAAGCACTATTAGAGACAGAAAACGATTAACACATTTATGTATATGTGATTTATCATACATCTCAAAAACTGTGCTGCCCACCTATATTTCCATGCCTTCACTATTTGCAGGATAAGGGTGATATAAATATTAATCTTATCAAAAATACTATCACAGAGGGCCACCTGGGTGGCTCAGTCCATTAAGCATCTGCCTTCAGCTCAGGTCATAATCCCAGGGTCCTGGGATAGAGCCCTGAGCAGAGAGCCTATTTCTCCCTCTTCCTCTGCCCACTCCTCTCTCTCTGTCTCTCAAATAAATAATAAATAAAATCTTAAAAAATAAAATACCACCACAGAAACATCTACAGTAGTGGTTGAGCAAATATCTGGGTACTGTGTCCTAGCCAAGCTAACACATAAGCCATCACTGGAAATATCAACTGGAGTTGGAAACTCATGGTATGTGAAGTGATGTGATTTGTCAAAAGTATTGCCAACTAAGAGAAGCAGGTTTGAGAGAAAAATAATGTTGAATTTGAAGGGCTTACAGGACTTGGTAGGGGGCAGGTAAAACCATGTTAAAACCCTACTAATACTGAATGACATTACCAAGCCACAAAAAGCTTCCAAAACAGTGGAAAAGCAGGAAAGCCTATGAGGGACACTACAAAGGACCCATTAGAGAAATAGGCATGGCCTAGGGTTGAATGTTGCTGGAGGAGTGTATGTGGTCAGTACTCTTACCAGGACAGCAGTCAGATAAATATTAAGTGGGAAATATGTCCTTAGATTTAGTCCCATGGAAGTAATGATGTGAGGAATGAAGGAGTTGTAAATGTAGCTGTTTTTTTTAAGGAGTCAGAATTTTTGGTACAAAGGAATGTAGGTCACAAAGAAGACTGCAGGTTTAAAGATGGGAGTTACTTGACAATATTTGCAAATTAAAGACAATGTTCCAGTTGATCATTAAAAGCTAAAAATATATGATATTAAGGAAATAATTCCTAATTCTGCAAGAACACTATGCTGTTCCTCTACTCATGGCTTTAGATCACACTGATGTGTGCTGAGTCTTCACTCTAATCTCCTACTTTCTTGATCATGATAAAATTATTAGAATTCTCTAAATATGAATTTTATGTCAAATAGTGATAATAATATGTACCTCAGAGTTGTTATAGATATTAGAAAGGGTAAAGTGTGAGAGGGAGCTGGCACCATGCCTGGCACTGAATGATTAATGAATGCTGTTCTTACAATACCACAGCTTTAGCTGCTGTTCACTGAAAGTTCTCGAGAAGCTGGAAATCAAGGGGCTACATCAAAGATTCCTCACTGGGTGCTGAGAACAGGTTAGAGGTGCATCCTTAGGTCATCAAGAATTCATCAAGCTCTTAAGTAAGATACAGACATTGATTAGTGAATTAGAGCATGGTTCCAGCCATGCTCTCTCTCTATATATAATAATATATAATACATATATATGTATATAATATTATATTACATAGAGTCATTTCAAAAAATAGAGAATTACAAACATTTAAATTAATAAGTTTATATAGGTGGCATGGAGGAAGTAATCAGATTTCTTCAGAAGAAATCAAAAAACATTTAGGTTACAGCCCTGGCAGTTCTATTAAATAATTTGTTTCATTACTAAACGTAAGAAAATATTGGCATTATCTCACAGTACAACAAGCAATCTCCCCCCAAAATATTTCAAAGTAATATATAGCATTCACAAGTTTCATTTTTACATTAGCTGTTTAAGAGATTCCTTATCTTATAGAATCCATCTCTTAAAAAAGAAAAAAAATCTGGGCTTCATAAGAGGGTGGAAAAATCTCTAAAATAGCTCAGTTTTTTGTAACCAAATCAAAATTATAAAGTGAAAAAAATTAGTAAATTTAAAAATATATACTTAATAAGATTAATAATTGTTAAATATTAAGTATTTAGAAGATAAGTGTTTTTATGCAAAAGATGGAATTAGTTTAGGTCCAAGTAATAATGGAAATTAAAGTAATAATTATCATTGAATATAATTGTATATAATAGACAAAGGGATTTGATTCAGTGTAAGAACGATTCAAACAGCAAAAAAAGTGACAGAAACTGTAATAGGAATGTATTGCTGGTCCCCATCATAATAGGAATAGGATATGGAATGATACAAAATTAAATACTATATTCTGTAAATAAGTTATAGTACCTATCAAGGTATTTTAGGTATTATAATACATATCAAGGACCAGAGAAAACAGTCTTCAACAACAACAGAAAAAAATGAGTATTAGACTTTTGGAGAAACTTCCTGATAATACAGAAATATCTAACGAATAGTTGGAATTAATTAGCAGGGGGTGAAGTAGCCTTAGGATTTTCCAAGTCTCTCTCTGCTCATAACTGCACAGATAATTTCAATGTAGAAGCATCAAAGACAAAAGATAACATTTACATGTCTGCTGGCCTTACAGGTATTTCTGCATTTGGAATAGAATAATAGTTTCATATGAAGTCATAGTTTTGGACCAGAACAATTACCACATAAAGTGATATTTAACCAAGCCTCATTTAAAAAGTCTTTGCTTTGATTGGTATAGAGTCAGATCACATAGGTTCAATATTTTATTTTCTTCAAATCATTAGTTCAAAACCCTCTCTCATTATATGTAATTTATTCCTTTTTACTTGCATCTCTTGAAATTCATGGCCATTTCAGTAACCAAAGTCAAATCATTTTTTGAATATTTTACCTATTTTAAGTAACTCAAATATGTAAGTAGTTATATCTATAATATAAATACATTTTGCTAATATGCATAATAATATTAAGGCAACAAATTCATAGAGTACAATATAGAAGACACAAATACACACCTTTACAACTAATCACTGACAAGTACAAGTCTTCTATGTACACCATTATAATCCAATTTATGAAATTCTTTCAAAAGAACACACAGTCTAGGAAGAGTCACAGATAAGCCAAACTTTTGTTAACATAATGATAAATGTCTTGATGAGAATGTAAAGAGGGAATGAAATATACTAGGTAACAGCAAATTATGTAAGGTATCAATTCATAAACAAATAATTATATACCTAAATTCAAATCAGTGATTGCTGAAGCAAAAGATAAATACATTCCAACTAAAAAAAAGGAATAAGTGATCATGAAAATATTAAAATTTAAAACAAAGCCAGAAGTATTTGAATCTGATTGTACCACTTACGAGCTGTGAGACCTAGGGCAAATTGTCTAAACTCTCCAAGCCCCAATATATTATTATATCTTCACACGTTAAAAAAATCAAAACATAAAATAAAACCTACCACACAGAAAGTCTTTGAAGATTAATACCTGGTACATAATAAACACAGCTAAGTAAATGATTTGCTATACAGAATCATATGAGAAAGTTGCCTTCTTGCCCTTCTCTGATTCTCCATGTCTGTCATGCCAAGTATAAAAGTGTAGCAAAGAAAATCAAGAGAGGTGCATGTGTTTGTGTGCCTGTGTTTGTGTATATTCAGAAATAATATTTCTAGACCTTGTGACGCTGGCAGGAGTTGGTGGCCTTATATATATTTTTAGTGAATTATCTGAAAGTGCTAGACATTTTAACAAGTGAGTTGTATAGGTATATATCCCAATTACCAGTACATCATACAGGAACTCAGTAGAACTTTTTCATATTCAATCAAATTCCCTAAGAAGTATGGAAAGCAAATTGATATAAATTGCATTTCTAGCTTTTGAAAATGTAATAAAAGACTCTAATGAATACATGCCACAGAGATTCACAATATAATAAGAGTGCTTCCAGTAACAATGCACTATAAGAGGTAACTAAAGTCAGTTTGTGCATGAATTTAACAATTCTCTTATGTGTCTAATCCTACTAAATTTAATATCATTACAAATATATTATTCAAACAGTGAAGCATTTGGATTCCCTAATCTAATTCCCCCTGGATTCCTGAACTACATTTGCAAGTACTGGGCCTTTCTGTTCTTCCCTAATTCATTTATGATATAATATAGTTCTTTAAATTTCAGAGATAGGGGAGCACTGAAAGCCAAGGTAGTACTGGTTTGGGTGGAACTACCTCAAAAGAAGAATGAAATTTTACTTAAAATGTATAGTGACCAATAAATAGAAAGTAAACATTACATATATATAATACTACATATATATAAAATATATGATTACATGTTATATATAATTATATATATAATCAATTATAGAAAATAGTTGGGTGAAAAAAATAATGAGATATTGTGGGCCTCATAATTGAAAGACCTGTTTTTATTCATCGGGTAAATTTATGATGTAATTGTTTTACAAAAATATTTATCTCTTAAAACCATGCAGTTATATTTATTATCAGAGGACATCTTAGTCCAGGAAACCCTTGAAACAGAGCCTGAAACAAGAACTTAGAAGGCAGCAGTTTTCTAGGAATTAATCTCAGGGAGCAAGAATTAAAGACATGAAGAGCTGAGGAAAGGAGAAAAAGCCAGGAAATATGAAATAATACACACTGCTATGGACAACTAAGGTTCAGTTCAACTAAGATATCCAAACAAGGGTACTGAATGTCTCCTGGAATTATCCATCTGAGTTTAATGCCTCTGCTTCTATCACCACAATGGTCAAGGGCTGTTTTCAAGGGCACTAATTGCTTTTTGTTTTCAGATTACTATTTGGTGTTGGAGTAAATCCCATTTATGCCTGCAGCTCTGGAAAAGCCTTAAAACAGACAAGTTACAGTTGGCACCAGGTGTATTAAAACCCATGCAGAACTATCCACAGTCTTATTTAAAATTGTGTGTGAGACAAAGATGCAGAGGAAGGCAATCCAGGCACCTGACACTGTCTACCACTTGCACCATTTTAGTCTTTTTTGTCATTGAGTTTTCAAATGAGTGGCTGACCATTTCTTATACAAAGTACAATAGACTATATATCATAGCTACTGATACAAACCATGTTTGCCACTGTGTTATATTCATCATTTTCCTCTTCCACCATACCTTCTAGATTTTTCTCAGCCTGAATCAGCAATTCAGCTGTTCTAGATTGCTTTCATGGTGGGTTGATTCCCCCTGAAAGAGTCCCACAAAGCTCTGAGCTCTTTATCGCCTTGCCTTGTTAGAGCTACGGTCACTACAAAAGCATCAAGTGCCAAGAGACAATCCAGCACATCCCCTGAACACTGGACACATCCCACCCTGCTGCCATTATGTACAATCACTCTACTCAAATAATCTAAAAATTTTCACTAATGTGTCATGTCTCTTGAATTTTTGTAGTTTATTTCGATAGGCAGACATCCACGTCTTAGCATAATGTATTAAATATAATACCATTTCCTGCTCACTGGGTCCAATTTTCATGATATAATTAAAATAGTGAGCCAGTGTGATGTTCTGCAGAATGTCAAGATAATCAAGGTACTGCAGATTATTTTTCAGTAGAGAAAAGAAAGTGATGTTAACCCAGCCTTAGGTCAAGATAGTACATTCCTGTGTTCTTTACACAAAAGGCAAACAGCTTTGGATCCTCTCAACTGAGAAGAGTGAAAAGAATGTGTTTATCATAGTAACAGCAGCACACTCAGTGTCCAAATCTGTCTTGATACTTTAAGGTAAAGATAACTTTCAGGGCTACAAATGTAACTGGAGCTAACAACTTTTTAAAATTATGATAGGGGCACCTGGGTGGCACAGCGGTTAGGCGTCTGCTTTCGGCTCAGGGCGTGATCCCGGCGTTATGGGATTGAGCCCCACATCAGGCTCTTCCGTTATGAGCCTGCTTCTCCTCTCCCACTCCCCCTGCTTGTGTTCCCTCTCTCGCTGGCTGTCTCTATCTGTCGAATAAATAAATAAAATCTTTAAAAAAAAATTATGATAACCACTACCATTTGTTACGATCTATCTGGTTTCCGCAAAACCAACATAACTGAAATAAACCTAGAAATGACAGAGACCACAATTTCAACTTCCTTAAAGTCTATGAGGGTAGATTCATCTCTTCCTGAGGTATACAACTGCTTTATTTTTACTATTTTGTCTGGTAGGAGTGGGACAGTTTCAGTGCCTTCCAGCTGTCTTTTCCTAGGACAATAGCTCTTACTCCATTGGTCAGAGAATGATTTTTGCCAGCTGCTGACCCATTCCAAGTGATCAGCTACTTATACCCTTACTAGAAAGTAAGGTAATCTGTATGTATAGCCCTGTGACCAAGTTCTTACCTATCTTGGAACCTATCTTGTCCACCCATGTCTGAAAAGCAAGTCTAGGTAAACTCACAGATGGGAATTTAAAGGTAAAAGACACTTCTGAAAGTGAGGACATCCAAGTTCTAGTCTTGGATCTCCACCAAGCACAGATGTTTACATTCAGGCAAATCACTTAAACTGTCATTTTAGTATTTTAGCTACCAAAACAGGAAGTTGGACCAGTTGATCATTTGATCATCATTGTAATACATACATTACAACAATGTGATACAAGAGGTTTTGTCAAATACCTATAACATTCAAAGTGTTGCTGTAGAAAAGCGTTGCTGTATATTTAAATCCAACCATTGTCATGTAAGAGATTGATATTAACAAATAATTCATATTGAATGTTTATGCTATTAAATGCTTTATATTGATTACCCATTTTATTCTCTGACCAGAACTTTGACATTGATGATAAAATTGATGATCAGAGAGGACAATGTGTCCAAGATTAATCAAAGCTAGTAATTAACAGAAACAGATTTGAGCCAAGGCAGTCTACTGCCAAAGGCCATGATCTGAACTCTGGATTATACAACCACTTATAGTTGTTTATTAAATAGCTTATTAAGAAAAAATGGAAATGTCCAAATCAGTTTCAGCTGTTTTTTATTTGTTCAACTCTGCCAAAGTAATGACCCTGGTAGCTCTAATAAGGGGGAATTTTTCTTTTTGTCATTTATCCAGCTAGTGTCCTTTATTGTGACCATTACTAAACACAAATACTGAAAAAAAGAGTGACATAAAACATTTCTACAGAACTTTCTAGAGCTTTGTGGTGGAGATCTTAACTTTTCTTTTTTGCAAAAGAGTAGGAAAGCCAAACACAGAGGGGGGAAAAAAGGAAGCAGTTAAACAGAAGATCTTTGCAACCTCTCCTGAATTTCTTGATTACTTCTCATCTGGTCTAATTTTTCCCTGATGAGAAGCTGTGCTTGAGAGTAATAAGTACTGCATGAACTAAATACATCACACTTGACTGTCTGCATAATGGCCATGGTGGAAAGGAATCAAATGGATTTAGGTTTCATCAACCTGCAGCTATTGATTTTTCAGCTTTCCATGAGCAGCAAAATGGAGTTAGCAAAAACCACTTTTTGCACTCAAAAGAGTGAACAGCAAGGGAATACCAAGCCATACTTGAATATAAGGTGCATTTCTTAAACAGATTGCAACTCGCCCCTGACTCTTTCAACAGTCTACTTCACAAATAGCACAGAGAGGTGTTTTGTTAATGTTACACTACTGATAAATCTGAAGTTACACCATTCATCATATATTTAAAGTTCATTAAACATCAGCAGATATTTATTTATAAAGATACGAGGAAGAAAAAATTTTTGAAAGAATTGTTTTTTGAAAGAGGTATAGTAAAAGCTGTGCTTCAGTTTGGCTCTGAATGCTTAAATGAATATTTTTTAAATGCCTCACTGCTATCAAAAAAATAAAATGAAAACAACATTAGATATCTGATACACAGAATATATTTACCCCATTATATTTTGAAAAAATTCATTTGCCTGTTTTCTGTGATTTTTTTAAAGACACTATACGTAAACCAACAGCAAAATGGATGTTTTTTTTTTCCATTTAAATCTATTTTTTATCAGTTTTGAAAGGGCAAAGAGGCTTTTTTGTTTCTTTGTAGGGAGGAAAATTGTAGGTAAACATCATTTAAAATATGCGTGACATTGTGAAATTCGTTTTTGTTATTTCTTAAATCTTTTTTTCTTTTCCATTTAATCCAAATTATTTCATTTTCAGAAACAAGCAGGGCTATTCATCTATTAGTTTCAAGCTTATCACATGAAATTAACCAGGATGTGAAGTAATCAGAAATCACCTCACCCTGGAAAATGGGATAATGACAGAGTCCTTGAATCAGTGGAGGTTAAAACTGCATGTTTAGAGCACCTTTGTATAAACCTGAGATAGGCTTTGATTAGAGATATTGTATGAATGGCACCACAATTAAAGTTATATTTAATCTAGCAGAAAGAGTTTATTTTAAGCACTGTGGCCTTAGAACTATACCATGTAAGTAGAATAATTTGACAAAAAAATAATACATAATGAACTTTCCTCAACTTTGTCTTAAGTTCAAACATTTTTCAAGGAATCACTTAGTATCAGTAACAATATTAACATACAATGCATTAAATTATGTGCTACAATGGACTAATATAAAGACATTAAGAATTGTGGCAACTATGAGTTGTTTAAATAGAAAAAAGGTTAAGCTTGACCACCTTATCACATGGACAAGTAAATATAGATTAAGGATGCAAAACCTGAAACAATATAAGTAAAAGCATTTATCTGTCAATATTCCTATATTTGGGGTTGGGAGTGCCCCTCTAAACATAATAACAAAAACAGAAATAATCAAGAAACTGACTCAGCTAACACAAGACGGACAATCTCATTATAAAAATTTATGTGGGGGGGGGCACCTGGGTGGCTCAGTAGGTTAAGCAACTGTCTTTGGCTAAGGTCATGATCCCGGGGTCCTGAGATCCAGCCCCATGCTGGACTCCCTGCTCACCGGGGAGTTTGCTTTGCTTCTCCCTCTCCCCCCGCACCCCTCACCCATGCTTGCTCTCTCACTCACTCTCGGATAAATAAAATCTTTACAAAAATTATGTGGAATAATACATAAAAATAAATTTAATGGATATCTGGTTGTAAGGTATCCATTAAATTTATGAACTACATATTCTATTCTAATTAATAGAATAAAGGTAGCCGTTCATTAGAATAGAATAAAGGTACTGGATTTATGACAGAATCTGTAGGGACACTATAAATACAATTTACTAATCTTCAGTTTCCTAATATTAATAAAATTCATATATCTCTTCTAATATCTTCTTCTTCCCAAATAAAAACATGAAAGCATTTCTTACACACACTTTTCAATTTCTGAATGGTGGTGGAGGCCAGAGGGAATTCTGATTAGCTTTGTTACTATCATCTATACTTGGTAGCAGCCTTCACACCAAACCACGCAGTGGACTACTGGTCTAGTTACACAGATTTGCACATGTAAAGATTCTACAACATAAAATAAAGGGGGACTTCAGTTCAATACAACACAAGAAGCATATTAAAATTACTAAACTTTTAGAATTCGGAAAATGTGTCAAAGAAGAGATAATAATGAAAAATAAGATAAAGTAACAAACTGAAATGAAAAAGTGATTAGAATACATGTAAAGATTATATGAGGAATTAACACTTCCAAAGCCATATTAAACTCAAATTTAGATTCATAAAGAACTGAACACTTCAAAAAATAAAATCAGAAAACTGAAAGAAAAGTTGAGAACCACTCATAGTATATGAAATAAAGAAACAAAAAGATAAAAACAATAGGTAAGAAGTTCCTAGAAATCTGGAAATGGTGTTGTAATACCTAGAAGTAACCAGAACTAATAGAACAGAAGCAATAATCAAATTAAAACAGAGTTTTAAAAAACAGTCATCTTAAAAATAACTAAAAACTTATAAATGGTAACAGTTCATTGGTATTTCTCAAAACAAGTAAAAATAGGTCAGCACCCTTCAAATAGGTGGATTTTTGTTTTTATTTTTTAAAATCAAATAATCTAGAAGAATTAAGACTGAAAACCTAATTAAACAACCCCCCGCCCAAAAGTAACTTAGGAAAGAAACAAAAATCACCATGGCCAAAGATTTCTCAACCACAAAATTTAGTGGTAGATGATCATTCTTGTTTTCTAATATTGAAAAACTTTTCTATGGTGTCAAGGAAATAAGGTAGAGACCCCAAATTTGAAAACTCAGCATGATGATATTAATACTATGGAATACATAAAATACAATTCACAAGTGCTATTTCAAAAAACACAACTAAAAATCATCATGTGAGCACTTAAATAAGTTTTGTCTAAATAATTTTTATATATAATTTTATAAAACTTAATGTAAACATTATATCTGATAACTTCTGAAAGTGAAGATAGAAAACAAACCCAAAAATTGCTAAGAAAGATAAATCTAATAATCTGTAATATATGTGTATGTAATAATCTATAATATATATGTATATATATATCTATATACACACGTACATATGCATATATAAAACTCAAATTAGGAAGAGGATGGAAGAGCATAACAAGGGGAAAAAATTGCTCATCTCACTTAAGTTAATGCTAGCTACTTCCAGGCAAGGTCTTGCTCTTGTAAAACTGCCTTCTTCTGGGAGAGGATTCCTTCTTCTTACCTTGGTCACAAATCTTTCGTGACTAGACCTTGAGAGGCCACCTGAAAGGACAATTAGGGAAAGGCCAAGATAATATTGGGGACATTGGCCCCCTTGTACTTCTCTAAACTAACAGCAGCCATGACATACTTCCAGATTTGTTTTTCATAAGAAAATTAAATTCCTATTTCTAAAAGTAAATGTAATTTGATTTTAAGTTACTTATAGTCAAATGCAATTTCAGCTCTTAAGACATGACTAGATCCTTCCTCACTCTTAAAACTCATAATAAAAAATCGAATTAGCACATCACATTTAGCAATGAGTGTAAGCATAAAATGACTGCTAACAAAATTTAAAATAGCATGTACACTACCTATTTTTTCTATACTAAAAAATACATATGTAAAGAAAAATACTCCATAAAATGATAGCAAAACACTGAAGGCATCAAGAACAGAAATCATAAAACAAAACAAATGGTTTATTTAAAAAATGAAAGTATAAACTCATTAAAAAGGTTTAAAAAACTCTGTCGATGTTAAAGATTTATATATCCATTATTTATAAAATGCATAATATTCACAAATTTTAAGTAAAAGCTTGAGCAGTTTCATCAAAGAAATCTAACAAAATAACGCAAGATTAGTTATAATAATAAGCAATAAACAATAAAGTATATATCAAGGCAAAAGCATTAAAGAGAGCAAATAATGTTCATAGAAAAAAGATTTTGCTGTACTGCAAATTTTAAATATATATAAATCAGAAATTCTTAGAAATACAAATATAAATTAAAGGAAATACAAGAGGCACTAAGAAAATACCCAGTCTTTCAAAATAAGTGTAAAATACATACTGCCCTTGTAAAAATGTAGTTTACATACAAAATGAATAGAAAATATAATATTTGCTTTTTCCTAATCCCGTTGCCATAAACAAAATGAGGATATAGGGGAGTTGTATAGTACATTCAATAAATCTAAATATGTGAGATAGCTTTTATTTCTAAAAATTATTTCCTAAACAGATTCAAAAATAGATCATGAAAAAAATCTCAATAAACTCCAATACATAGAAACTGTAGGTCACACCTTCTTACAAAAAATAATAAAATTACTTTTTGACAAAATTTTCATTAAAAATATTCATTTGAATAATAAACAACATCCCTCTAAAAACTTGGCTCAATTGGGATATTCTACCTATAATTAGAGATTATTTTTGAAAACGGGAATTCTTTCAAATGCCTTAGAATGTACTCATAATTGTTTTCTGAGATAAAGTCAAACACTCTTAAAAAATGGATAAAATTATTTAAACATTAAATTAGGAAGTTAAAAAATACGAGAAATGCAAAGAAAGAAAAGTGGAGGAGATAGACAAGTTAAAGAAAGATTTTATAAATTAGAAAAAAAGTAAAGCACAAAAATAAACCAATTCCAGGTATTCTTCTCTGGGGGATAAAATAAGAAATAAAATATATTAAACTATTACAAGTTTAATTAAATCACCACGCAGTTAGGATTATGACTGATGATACCACAAATAAAATTTTGAAATGCAAATTATACTACATGCAATATTTGATAGTATATTTATGAAAAAGTGAGTAAAGTGGGAAATATCTGGGAAAGTGTAACTTACTGACATCTCCTAAAAACAAAACAAAATTTTAACAACAAATATCTACAGGGAAACTGAAATAGTAAAACTAACTTTTCAAAATTCTAGACGAACGTGGTTTTCTTTTTTTTTTTTCATTTTTTTTAATGATTTTTTATTATATTATGTTAGTCACCATACAGTACATCCCCGGTTTCCGACGTAAGGCTCGATGATTCATTAGTTGCGTATAACACCCAGTGCACCATGCATTACGTGCCCTCCTTACAACCCATCACCGGTCTATCCCACTCCCCCACCCCCCTCCCCTCTGAGACCCTCAGTTTGTTTCTCAGAGTCCATAGTCTCTCATGTTTCATTCCCCCTTCTGATTACCCCCCTTTCTTTATCCCTTTCTTCCCCTACCGATCATCCTAGTTCTTATGTTCCATAGATGAGAGAAATCATATGATAGTTGTCTTTCTCTGCTTGACTTATTTCACTTAGCATTATCTCCTCCAGTGCCGTCCATGTTGCAGCAAATGTTGAGAACTCGTTCTTTCTGATAGCTGAGTAATATTCCATTGTATATATGGACCACAACTTCTTAATCCAGTCATCTGTTGAAGGGCATCTCGGCTCCTTCCACGATTTAGCTATTGTGGACATTGCTGCTATGAATATTGGGGTGCATATGGCCCTTCTCTTTACTACGTCTGTATCTTTGGGGTAAACGCCCAGTACTGCAATGGCTGGATCATAGGGTAGCTCAATTTTTAACTTTTTAAGGGACCTCCACACTGTTTTCCAGAGTGGCTGTACCAACTTGCATTCCCACCAACAATGTAGGAGGGATCCCCTTTCTCCACATCCTCTCCAGCAATTGTTGTTTCTTGCCTTGTCTATTTTTGCCATTCTAACTGGCGTAAGGTGGTATCTCAGTGTGGTTTTGATTTGAATTTCCTTGATGGCTAATGATTTTGAACATTTTTTCATGTGTCTGTTAGCCATTTGTATGTCTTCATTGGAAAAGTGTCTGTTCATATCTTCTGCCCGTTTTTTTATTTGTTTATTTGTTTCTTGTGTATTGAGTTTGAGAAGTTCTTTGTAGATCTTGGATACCAGTCCTTTATCTGTAGTGTCATTTGCAAATATATTCTCCCATTCCGTGGGCTGCCTCTTAGTTTTTCTGACTGTTTCCTTGGCTGTGCAGAAGCTTTTAATCTTGATGAAGTTCCATAAGTTCATTTTATCTTTTGTTTCTCTTGCCTTTGGGGATGTGTCATGAAAAAGGTTGCTTTGGCCGATGTCGTAGAGGTTGCCGCCTATGTTCTCCTCTAGAATTTTGATGGATTCCTGTCTCACATCGAGATCTTTCATCCATTTGGAGTTTATTTTTGTGTATGGTGTGAGAGAGTGGTCAAGTTTCATTCTTTTGCATGTAGCTGTCCAATTTTCCCAGCACCATTTATTGAAGAGACTGTCTTTTTCCCACCGATTGTTTTTTCCTGCTTTATCAAATATTAGTTGCCCAAAGAGCCGAGGGTCCATTTCTGGGTTCTCTATTCTGTTCCATTGGTCTATGTGTCTGTTTTTGTGCCAGTACCATGCTGCCTTTGTGATCACAGCTTTGTAGTACAGCTCGAAATCTGGCATTGTGATGCCCCAGTTTTGTTTTTCCTTTTCAACAGTTCCTTGGAGATTCCGGGCCTTTTCCGTTTCCATCAAATTTAAGGACTATTTGTTCCAGTTCTTTGAAAAATGTCCTCGGTATTTTGATCGGGATAGCATTGAAAGTGTAGATTGCTCTGGGTAGCATGGACATTTTGACTATGTTAATTCTTCCGATCCATGAGCATGGAATATCTTTCCATCTTTTTATGTCTTCCTCAATGTCTTTCAAGAGTGATTTATAGTTTCTAGAATATAGGTCCTTTACGTCTCTGGTTAAGTTAATTCCAAGGTAACGTATGGTTTTTGGTGCTATTGTAAATGGGATGGATTCCCTAATTTCTCTTTCTTCGGTCTTGTTATTCGTGTGTAGAAATGCAACTTATTTCTCAGCATTGATTTTGTATCCCGCCACATTACTGAATTGCTCTATAACTTCTAGTAATTTGGGAGTGGATTCTTTTGGGTTTTCCATATAGAGTATCATGTCATCTGCGAAGAGAGACATTTTGACTTCTTCTTTGCCGATTTGGATACCTTTGATCCCTTTTTGTCGTCTGATTGCTGTTGCAAGGACTTCTAGTACTATGTTGAATAATAGTGGCGAGAGTGGGCATCCTTGTCGTGTTCCTGATCTTAAGGGAAAGGCTTCCAGCTTTTCCCCATTGAGAATAATATTTGCAGTAGGCTTTTCATAGATGGCTTTCATGAGATTGAGAAATGTACCCTCTATTCCTACACTCTGAAGGGTTTTAATCAGGGAAAGGATGCTGTATTTTGTCAAATGTTTTTTCGGCATCAATTGAGAGGATCATATGGTTCCTGAGTCTTTTCTTGTTGATATGATGTATCACGCTGATTGATTTGCGAATATTGAACCACGCTTGCATCCCAGGTATGAATCCCACTTGATCATGATGGGTAATCCTTTTAATGCACTGTTGGATTCTATTAGCAAGTATCTTTTTGAGGATTTTGGCATCCATATTCATTAGGGAGATCGGTCTGTAATTCTCCTTTTTGAGGGGGTCTTTGCCTGGTTTGGGGATCAAGGTAATATTGGCCTCATAGAATGAGTTTGGTAGCTTTCCTTCTGTTTCTATTTTTTTGAAATAGCTTTAGGAGAATAGGTATTATTTCTTCTTTGAATGGTTGGTAGAATTCCCCAGGAAAACCGTCCGGGCCTAGAGTTTTGTTATTTGGCAGGTTGTTTATCACTGACTCAATTTCTTCATAATTAATTGGCCTGTTTAAGAAATCAATTTCTTCCTGTTTCAATCTTGGTAGTTTATAGGTTTCCTGGAAGGATTCCATCTCTTCCAGATTGATTAGTTTATTGGCATATAGCTGTTGATAAAAATTTCTAATAAACCTTCCAATTTCAATGGTGTTGGTCGTGACCTCTCCTTTTTCATTCATAATTTTAATAATTTGGGTCCTTTCTCTATTCTTTTGGATAAGTCTTGCCAGTGGTCTGTCAATTTTATTGATTCTCTCAAAGAACCAGCTTCTAGTCCTGTTGATCTGCTCTACTGTACTTCTGGTTTCTGATTCATTGATTTCTGCTCTAATTTTGGTCAACTGCTTCCTCGTGAGTGGATTAGGCCTGTCCCTCTGTTGCTGTTCCAGCTTCTTGAGGTGAGAATATAAAAACTGCATTTTAGATTTTTCTATTCTTTTGAGTGAGGCTTGGATGGCTATGTATTTCTCCCTTAGGACTGCCTTTGCAGTATCCCATAGGTTTTGGACCACTGTGTTTTCATTCTCATTGGTCTCCATAAATTGTTTAAGTTGATTTTTGATTTCCTGGTTTATCGAGTCATTCCTGAGCAGGATGGTTCTTAGTCTCCAAGTGTTTGAGTTTCTTCCAAATTTTTCCTTGTGGTTTAGTTCCAATTTCAGAGCATTGTGGTCTGAAAATATACAGATACCAATCTTTTGGTATCGGTTGAGACCTGTTTTGTGTCCCAGAACATGGTCTATTCTTGAGAATGTTCCATGGGCATTAGAATAGAATGAGTATTCTTTGGTTCTGGGGTGTAGTGTTCTATATATATCTATGAGGTCCAACTCATCGAGTATGGCATTCAAAGCCTTTGATTCTTTGCTTATTTTTTGCCAGGGTGTTCTGTCTATTTCTGATAGTGGAGTGTTGAGGTCCCCTACTATTAATGTATTTTTATCTATATGTCTCTTTATTCTGGTTAAGAGTTGGCTTGTGTATCTTGCTGCTCCCCTGTTGGGGGCATATATATTTATAATTGTCATATCCACTTTTTGAATACTTCCTTTAAAAATAATATAGTGCCCTTCTGCATCTCTAACTATAGTCTCTAGTTTAAAATCCAATTTATCTGATATGAGAATTGCTACCCCAGCTTTCTTTTGAGGTCCATTTGCGTGAAAGATAGTACTCCATCCCCTTACTCTCAGTCTGAATGTCTTTGGGTTCAAAATGAGTCTCTTGTAGACAGCAAATGGATGGGTCATTTCTTTTTATCCAATCTGCAACCCTGTGGCATATATGGGAGCGTTTAAACCATTTACATTGGCACTAAGAACTGAGAGATATGATTTTAATGATGCCATGTTGCCAATAAAGTCTTTGTTTGTATTGGTTGTGACTTTCTTTTCTGTATCACTCTTGGGGCCTTTTTACCTTTATATAACCCCCCTTAATATCTCCTGTAGGGCTGGTTTCGTGGTTACGAAATTGGTTAATGACTGGCGATTCTGACATGTCTTTATTTCTCCATCAATTCTGAATGACAGCCTTGCTGGATAAAGGATCCTTGGCTGCATGTTTTTCTCTGAAAGAGCTTTAAAAATGCCCCCCCAACCCTTTCTCTCATTCCAGGTCTGTGTAGACAGGTCTGACGTAATTCTGATACCTTTGCCTTAGTATGTGAGAAATTTCTTTGCTCTGGCCACTTTCAATACTGTATCCTTGGATCTAATATTTGCAAAATGCACTATGACGTGATGTGGCGTAGGTTTGTCGTGGTTGAGCTTGGGAGGGGTCCTCTCTGACTCTTGGACACGAATGTTTGTTTCCCTCGCTAGATTAAGGAAGTTTTCAGCTACAATTTGTTCAAATATCTCTTCTAGACCTCTGTTTTCTCCACCCCCTCGGGGATGCCAATGATTCTGACATTGGATCATTTCATTGAGTCAGTAATCTCCTGTAACCTACATTCGTGGGTGTGGATTTTTTTAAGACCAGCTTCTATTTTCGTTTTTTTCCTCTAGTAACCCATCCTCCAATTCATTAATACGTTCCTCTGCTTCGGTGACCCTGGCCATCAGATTCTCTAGTTTTGCCTGCATTTGGCTCATAGAAGTTTTAATTTCTGTCAGATTCACTCTCATTTCTGTCCTTAGGGATTCTATATTCTCAGTAACCTTTTCCTTAATACTTTTTTCAATTCTACTCATCATTTTGACCATCGTTACTCTGAATTCCATTTCTGATAATTTGGTTACATCCATATCCATTATTTCTGTGGCAGAGGCCACAGACTCACTGTCTTTTCTTTGCTTGGGGGGCTTCTCCTTGTCATTCTGATGAGGAGAGGTTGCAGGGTTCTCCAGAGCCCAAATTATTGACTGGGTTCCAGGCTGTGCCCCTTGTTTTATAGGGATCTTGGGGATGTGGGCTTCTTCTTTAAAGATTTTATTTATTTATATGTGGCAGAGACCAACCAGCAAAAGAGGGAACACAAGCGGGGGAGTGGGAGAGGAAGAAGCAGGCTCCCAGCGGAGGAGCCCGATGAGGGACTCCTTTCCGGAACGCCGGGATCACGCCCTAAGCCGGAGACAGGTGCTCAATGACTGCACCACCCAGGCGCCCCGGGTTGTGGGCTTCTTGATTTTTCAGCCTACCTTCTGTGTTCTGGGGGAGGCGCCTGCCAAGCCGATACTCAGGCAACCCTGTTTGGGTAGAGTGTCCGTGTCCCCTGCGAGGGGGGATGGGGATGGGCACGCAGTGAGCTGGTATTTCCAGGCTTTTGTTCTCTGGCGGCTTTCCCTGGTGGTTTGCTGTGCCTCTTCTGAGAGTCAGAGCAGCAGCGGCTGAATTTCAGCCTCTGTCACAGAACAGAGGGATTGAGGCCCGTTCTCCACTGATGTTCTGGCCACTTTAACTCTGTTACTGTTGGTGCTGCTCAACCCTGCAGTGTCCCGGGATGTGCGCCCCACATCCAGCGTCCCAGCCCTCACTTCCAGGGCCGGCGTGTCTCTGTCCTTTGTTTTTCTAATGCCACCAGCCGCCAGCCACCCCCACGTGCTCCCGGATCTCCGGGTCTCAGTCTATTTCTGGTGAGCACACTGGGATTCCAGAGTTCCGTGAGAAGCGTGGTGGCGTGCGCTCCCGGTTCAGGGTCTCAGTCTGCTGTTTCGTGGGTGCTGACCGCAAGTCCACCCGCTCCCCTGTGCAGGTGGCCCGCCAGCCACCAGCGGCCCCGCGCGTGCTCCAGGAGCTCCTGGTCTCAGTCTGGATCCAGTGAGCGCACTTGGATTCCGGTGTTCCGAGAGATGCCTGGTGGTGTGCACTCCCGGCTCACCGGTCTCAGTCCGCTCCCTCGCGGGTGCCGTCCACAAGTCCTCCCGCTCCCCGTGCAGGTGGCTACCGCTTCCCGGTGCCCCAACTCGGTGGCTCCCTCCCCCTTCCGTTTATCTTCCAATATCTGTGTGCGGTTTCACAGCTCCCCGCTTCGTACCTCAATACTCAGCGCTGGAGATGTTCATTTGTAGAGATCCAGATGTATCTTCCTGTGTCTCAGGCTGATTCCGTGGTTGTTTAGGCTGGTCTGGTACCTATCCAGCTCGACTCCGGGGACCTGTTGAAAAAGGGGTCCCCTACTCCTCCGCCATCTTAACTCCACCTCCCGAACGTGGTTTTCATAGCAAGTACTACAAGTGTTTGTGATATTACAATGCAGAGCAAAATCTGACAAAAACAAAAATGAAATTTTAATTTTATTTCACTTATGCACATACGTACAAAAGTCTAATAAAAAAGGAAAATGCTGGGCACCTGGGTGGCTCAGTCGGGTTAAACGGCTGCCTTAGACTCAGGTCATGATCCTGGAGCCCAGGGATGGAGTCCCACATTGCGCTCCTTGTTAAGTGGGGAGTCTGCTCCTCCCTCTGCCCCTCACCCCACTCTTGTGCTCTCTCTCAATCTCTCTCTCTCTCCCTCAAGTAAATAAATAAAATCTTTAAAAAAAAGGAAATGCTAGCAAATCTGATATTTGTTATTCAAATGTTCTATGATTACTTTAAATACCACTACTATAAATAAATTAAGTTGCAGGATTCAAAATCAATATACAAAAATCTGTTACACTTCTATACATTTAATAATAAACTATCAGAAAGAGAAATTAAGAAAAATCCCATTTACAAATACATAAAAAATAACAAAATACCTAGGAATAAATTTAACCACTGGGTATTTATCCAAAAGAGCCCCAAAACACTAATTTACAAAAATATATGCCCCCCCCCCAAGTTCATTGCAGTATTATTTACAATAGTCATGTTATGGAAGCAATCAAACGGTTCATCTATGGATGAATGGCTCAAGATGATGCCCCCCCAACACACACACACACACACACACACACACACACACACACACACATACACGAATGCTACTGAGCCATAAAGAACAAAATCTTGCTGTTTACAACAACATGGATGGACTTTGAGGACACTATGCTATGTGAAAGAGAAAGACAAATGCCATATGTCCTCATTTAAATGTAGAATTAAAACACAACAACAAAACCAAGTTTATAGATACACAGAACAGATTGGTGGTTGCCAGACATGGGGAGGGGGGGACAAAATGGGTAAAGGAGGCCAAAAGGTACAAAATTCAGTTATAAAATTAAAAAGCCATGGGGATGGGGTGCCTGGGTAGCTCAGCCGGTGAAGTGTCTGCCTTTGGCTCGGGATGGAGCTCCATGTCAGGTTCCCTGCTCAACGAGGAGCCTGCTTCTCCCTCTCTTCTCCACTTGTGCTCTCTCTCGCTATCTCTGTCACTATCTCTCTCTCTCTCAAATAAATAAAATCTTTTTTAAAAAATTAAATAAAAAAAATTAAAAGCCATGGGGATGTAATATACAGCATGGTGACTATAGTAAATAATACTGTATTGCATATTTGAAAGTTGCTGAGAGATAGTAAAAGTCCTCATCACAAAAAAGCAATTTTTTGTAACTATATAATGATGACAAATGTAAATTAGATTTATTGTGGTGATCATTTCACAAATATACAAATATGTTGCAAACTTAAAACTAATATAATGTTACATGTCAATTATATTTCAATAATTAATAAATATCACTACTATCAGTTAAATTTTGACATACATTGCAAAACACTAGCTACCAGTTCTGCTAAGAGCAAAAGGGCTAAATTGAATGAAAATTCCATCTTGCTTCTCTGTTCTTTGAGTGTCTTACCTCTGCAGGACTCATTTTCTAGCCTAAAGCCATTATGCAAAACATTTTTTTAAGTAATCTCTACTCCCAACTTGGGGCTCAAACTCACGACCCTAAGATCAAGTCATAAGACTAAATGAGCCAGGCACCCCCTGATGCAAAATTTTATCAACTTTCAATGCATTAATTAATGATTTTATTTTCTTCAAGCCTTCTTTTTCTCTCATTACTCTTTGAGCAGAGCACTTATTTTAAGGATATCATACCTTCTCATATCTTTAATGGCAATGTTTTATTTTAACTTTATTTTCTACTTTGTGCACTGGCTTCCTTTTATTAATTTTCTAATTTGTTAGTTTTGGTCACTCTCTTTTCATGTTAGTGGCTTTCCTCAAATATCTGATAGTCCTTTACTGTCTTGTGCTATTACATTTAACATAGAGACACTTGAAGTTGACAGGAAATTCTCTATAAAGAATTCGTTGACTGGAGGCCTTTACTGTGGGAAGAACTGTGTGGAGTCTGTCGTTAGTAGCATCCTCTCATTTCCTGCTGCAGGGTACATACCGTATTGCAGTGTTTATTCTGAAAGAGGGTGGGAAAGGCTACTGCAGTTCTACTTTTTACTAAATCCTGTTTACGGATCCAAGCCTGGCCTTTTCTGTACTGGTAGTTCCCACGTATTGTGTTTCTCTAGAAAACAAACCTTTAGGGCCGGAACGTGTATTAAATTTACAGTAGAGAGTGTAGTTCTGGTATCTACCAGAATTTGGCAATGTTTTCGATTAATTTTTAGCTTCCCCTTGGCTGTATAAGGTAATAGCTGGCAGCAATTTACTGGAGAACCCCTCAAGAGTCCTGTCAACACTGAAAGAGGCCCACGTGGGGGTCCACCTTGGAGAATAGATATGGAACTATCTTCTTAGCAAAAGCAGGTGTGCCAGAATGTGGTGCGCTCAATTCTTAGATGGATGTGCCACTGGGTTGGGGACTTCATAGTTTTTTACAGTGTACCTGACAGCACAGAAATTTAATCTTGAGGTTAGCAAGTTATCTGCTGTCAATCTAATCCATTCCATGACCAATTTATCCCAACCCAGGAGTCTTAGATTAGGTGGCAAGTGCTCTAACAACTTTTCAATTCTTGACCTCTAGCCACCAATTTTGTGGCTTTGGCTTCTGAGATTTCCATTAGCAACAGATCCATTATTCCTTTAAAGGGACGATTTCTTTACAGTTAGCTTCTAATAATCTGATTTATGCCTGCTTAGATTTTGATATACTATTGTCCAAAACAGTCCGAATCTCCTATATTATTTCGGACCCCCCCCCCCCGCCCCAACAGCAGTTCATATTGTGGACTTACTTTGAGGCTTTGAAGGGTCCTAAGGGCTGCCATTTTGTTTTCTAAGATTCAGGAGTACCCATTACTTTCCCTTGTTAAAACAATTCTCCCTAATAAAACTAGACTTAATGTTTCTGGCGGCCTGCACACAGTTCCCAAGACCTGTCAGGTCCTCCCTGAGGAGCTTACGTTATTGATAAGGTCAGCCACAAACCCAATTCTGTGGCCCACTAAGTCTCCCCATGAAAGTCTGGATTCTATCACACCCGTTTTTCACCCAGGACAAACTTAAAACGTTCATAATGCAAAATAAGCGGGAGCTAGAGCAGAGAATAGCTTACCGGAGATCCCTTAAGAGCAACAAAACCGGCCAGTGGGACGGTCCCTCCGCCTGTGTCTAGTAGCAGTGCTGAGACTTCAGCAGCCGTCTTCCCATATCATCCCCAAAACTTCCAAGCGAAAACGAAGTAATTTAGTAACGAGTTTGACCTCCTTCCTCCAAAAGAAAACGACACATGCATTGGGGGAATGCGGTGCCACACAGGCCGACGTGTAGGCGGCCAACTCCGCCCAAGGGATTTTGGGTAAGAGCGCTTTTTTAGAGCGACAGCAAAGGCGGCGCAGAACACATTGGCGCGATTGGCTAGGAGGTCCTGTTTTCCAAGGCCAGGTAAACTAAAGCCAAGCTGGAGGGTTGGGATTGGTGTGTGTTAGGTTTCCTTGACAGTGAGGCTTTTCCTTAAGGGCAGGCTGATTTAGGTTTGGATTTGCGACGTGGGCCACTGGCATTGCCTGCCTTTTGTCTGTCTAACACAAAGAATACCTTTATTAATTGTAGGGAAGCGACCTGGGAATGAGGAGCTCAAATACAGACTTTTACACCATCCCCTGTTTTCAGCTCCCCATCTTTATCCCTGCTTCTTCAATAACTAGTTGCCAGGAGCCGTGGAAACGGTTATTTTTCAATGCCCCCTGCAGGCATTATGTTGTAAATCGGCTAAGCGAGGAGCCTTGCTTCTCTACTGCAGTGATTTGCTTTCTTGTTCTCTTTGACCTTGCAGGTTTTTATACATTTAGAATTACTACTTTAATGAGTTTTCACAAGGAGATAAATGTGTATGATCCATCAATCCTCCATGTCTAAAATTTCAGAGTCAAGTTAGTGAGTCAGAAGGATATAATTCTTAAAAATATTGGTTTTGCAATATTTGAATATACCTGACCAATACAATTGATATAAATGTATCAAAATTATTTTTGTGTGTTTTATGTCATATAAACATGGGTTTATTTAACATGAACTTATGAACGACTCTATTTAGGACAAGAAAATTTTATCTTGCCTGAGGCTCTAGAATTTAATCCATCCTTTATTTAAATGTAGCACCAAAATTTGGAAAATAACTATAAGATTTGAAATGACTCATAATATTTTTTCATTTTACCTTACCGCTGTTATAAGCTATTTGTTCCTATTATTTAATGCTTCCTTAAGTGAAATTAAGAAAAAAATTTCAATTGATTAATGCTCAGTTTAGCTGATTTCATTTAATTGAAAATTTAAACTTAATGCATTATAAATAACAATTTAATTTAAAAATGAATTTTGGCTCCATATTTATGATTGGGAAATATTTTCTGAGAACATATTTTTAAAAATTACTACTGTCTTTCCCCCCCCCACCCCCCATATTTTTTCTGAGAGCAAATAAGCTTAGACCTCAAAGGATTTTCTTCAGAAGTTAAAAGAACCACTTAGGAAGTGAAAACCCACAAAGCTCTAATGGAATTTAAACATAGCAAAACCTCTTCTTCTCACATGCTATCATTAACTGGTATGAGGCTTTTCTGATGAAGTTTTTAAAAGGCTTCTTCAATAAATTCCCACAAGCAAGTCAAAGTAAGGACAAAGTGGTAATCTGAATTTTGGATCTTTAGTTTCTTGTTTGATTTTATGTAATAGTTCTGTCTTACCGTTAGCTAGTTTATTGTTTTCTGTAATTTGACCCTCGAGATAAAAAAAAAATACTGTTTGTTTTAATATTAAAAGTCAATAAGGAGGGAAACAGGGAAGGCAGAGTATGAAACTTTTTAATGGGCTTTCCTGGAATTCACGGACAATCTTTTCTCATTATTATATGTGGGGATGCCTTCCCAACCATAAAGAATAGGTTTCTGAAATTCTTTGGTGGGAATATTTTCAGTTGTTAGTCTTAAGATTTTTTAGGAATATTTTGGCAAAATAGACCCAGATGCCTAGAATAAAATGACAAGGACAACATATATGTACATAAAGATCAATGATGAGTTGCATTTCCTTAATATATTAAGAATCAAGAATAATTTAAATTTTAATTACCTTTTTCTTTAAATGATTTTATTTATTTATCTGTTAGAGCAGGGGAGAGAGAGAGCACAGGCAGGGGTATTGGCAGGCAAAGGGCGAAGCAAGCTCCCCACTCAGCAAGGAACCCAATGCAGGACTCAAACCCAGGACCCTGGGATCCTGACCCAAGCCGAAGGCAGACACTTAACTGACTGAGCCACCCAGGCATCCCTAATTACCTTTCTTTACTCACTATAAACTTTACAAGATAATCTCACCATAAAGCATTAATAAAATGCTAGAAGTTTTCTTTTTTCCCCAAAGAATATGAATATTGAAACTTGTTTTTAGTCATATTCTATTTTCTGAAATTACAGCTCAAAATCCTAGACTACAGCTATTCTGGTCCCAGAACTGTAAAGCCTTTTTAAAATAGAAAAAAAAAAAAAAACACAATTTCATTAAGGTATTAATAAAGATAACTAAATAGAAAACGTTCAAACACAGTTCCACTAGGAGAGAAAAAATAGTTTGAGCTATACCATGCAATAACATTTTCTACTGTTTCTTACATGTAGAACCCTTTTTTCCTAAGACTCTTCCTAAGACTCAGTTCCTAAGACTAGTTCGAATATTTAGCTTTTCTTCTACCCAGCGTCTTTTAGTTCTCCTGGGGTTTAATTCTCCTGCTCTACCTTCTACTTTAGCTTCTTAAGTCTTTCAAGAAGGTCTAAGATATGCTGTATTAATAACAAACCTAAATTTTCATTGGCTTAACCCAATTTTATTTTATTATTTATTTATTTATTTATTTATTTAATTTATTTATTTTGCTCACACATCACTGAGGATGTAGAGCATGTCCCAGAGCATCTGTCCTTATAGTTATTCAGAATTCAAGGCTGCTGTTGAATTTATGGCACCTCCACATCAACATATGTTTTCATAATCACTGAAGCAAGGAAGAGTCAAACTGAAGAATCTGCCACTGACTTCCAACAGAAGATGCCTCACCTCTTTTTCACATTAGATTGGCCAAGACAAGTCACATGATCACTATTTAATTCAAGGGAATAGGGAAGTGTAGTCTTCTATGCCCAGAAATACAGAAGGACCATATTTTTGTGAACAGTGGTAATATCTACCAAGATTTTTTTAAACTGCTTACAAATTTTGAATTAATATAAATTAGAATCATAATTTTGAGGTTGGCCTAAAAGTACAACAAAACAGATATATAGAGTTTTGCATCAAGGAAAAATTATAGTAACTATAACTTTATTCATGTTGCCTCCCTCATGCATTTATAAGTTCGTCAGTAGTTCAATAGACCCGTAGCACTTTCTATAAATAAGAAACTTGAAAGAATGACTCTTTAGCCTCCATCAAGAAAAAATATTTTCCTCATGGAAACTAAAGAAAGTAAAATTTTATCAAATTATCTCCTTTGGTCTCATGATATCCATGTAGTTTACACTAATGACTACATTACATTTTTCCTTGTCAAAAGGATTATTCCAGAAGTATTACAGTCTTTTTTTTTTTTTTTTCCTTCAGCTAATTTCTATTTTTTCTGAAGTGGAATAGAGACTTGGAAAAGAACCCAGTGCTATTCCAGTTTAGGTCACAGTGTCTTCATTTTAATTATGCTTCATTTATATCAAATTTAGAGGATTAAGAGTTCCCTATACAGACAAACTTGTAAGTACTTGATTGACTTGCCCTCTTGCATCATCAAGGTTTCACTGTACTGGATCATTCATACTAGCCTATAAATATGTTCTGTATTCCAACATTATAAATAATGTCCTCTGGTCCTTGCTTCCCTAAAACTAGTCTCTAAATTCCCTGCTTTTCTTCATAGCCAAACTTCAAAAGTTATTTATGATCACCACTTCCTCACCTTTCATTCACTACTTTTTAACGGTATTTGCGATTTTCTTTCTTTTCATTTTTATAAATGAAGAAAATACAAGGTTTAAGAAAGTAATATTTTTTTATATTCCCCTTATCCCAAACCAGCTATTATTTTTTTTGTTGTTGTTATTGGTATTACTGTCACATTGTGATTTATGAATCTCTCGTTTCCACACCACTGTACTGTTCTTGTTCTATATCAAATCAGGTTTCAATATTTGCATGAGTCTATTTCAGTGTTCTGGGTCTATATCTAAGCTCTCTCCTCAGTCCCCTTTCTATATGTGTTTGTCTATACTTGTGTTAGTTACTGTATCTTTATAGCTGCTTTTTAATATCTGGAAGGACCAGTCTTTATACATTATTCTTTTTCTAAAATGCCCTCTACCACTCTTGGTCTGTGGCTCTTCAATATAAATATTAGAACCATATTGTTAAATGTAAAGGTGAGTGAAACAAACCACATTGAGAATTTTACCAGAATTATAGTATATCAATTTGTTAAGTTTATATAATAACAGTGTTGAGTCTCCTAATCCTTGAAATAGTTCTATTTCTACAATTTTTTCAGATTTTCCTTAATGACTTTAACAGTAAAATTTTGTAATTTGCTACCTATAAATTTTACACATTAAAAAAGATCTATTCCTATGTTCTGTTACTCTTGTAAATGGTCACTTTTTATTTTATCTTATTAAGAAGTGTGTTGTTTGCTTTTAGATTTTAGAAATGAAGTGATTCTTTTTAAAGATTTTATTTGTTTATTTGAGTGAGGGAGAGAGAGAGAGCACATGCACATGAGTGAGTGGAAATGGCAGAGGAAGAAGGAGAAGCAGGCTGCCCCCTTAACACGGAACCTGATGTGGGGCTCCATCCCAAGACCCCGAGATCATGCCCTGAGCCGAAGGCAGATGCTTATCCAACTGAGCCACCCAGCCACCCCTAGAAATGAACTGATTTTTGTATTTTAAACCTTGCTACAGTCCCATTAATTCTATCAATTTATCAGTAGATTTTAGGGAGGTTTTCTCTGTAGAGATTATATCTTACTTAAATAATAAAAAAATCCTTTCCATTCCTTATATCTACTTTGTTTTTCCCTTGTCTGCACTGACAAAGACCTCATTATTATGTTTTATTAGGAGTGGTGATGGCAGGCATCCTTGTATTGTTCCCAATTTTAGAGAGAATGCTTCTTTCATTTTTTTCCTCAATCAAGTGTGATATGTGCTAATTATTTTTGTACATGTACTTTACTAAGTTAGAAAAAGAATTTCAATTTCTCTTTTGCTAAAAATTTAATAAAGAATAAATGTTGAATTTAATTGCACATTTTCCATTATTTATCAAGGTAATAATAAGATCCTTACCCTTTCATTTCTATTATGTTAAAATACATTAATCATTTGAAGAATTTTGAATTGTATTATCTTCATTGGACTTCATGCCAAGCAACGACCAGCTTTTGATTATGAATACACAGAGGGAATTTTGATCTCTACTAATTATCAAGGTCAAGATTTTTAAGTTTTTCAGTGTGTCTTTTTATGTGTGGTAGGATTTAATTTTCATTAAGCTGTGAAGATTCTGTTTTATGTAGAGTCTTCAATCCAATTCTGCACTATAGACAGGCCAGAAGCATGTCCTCCATGCCTTATGCATTCAGAACCTCAAGATTCCAGAGGCTGGCAGGAACTCTGGCTGAAAACTAGCTTTGATGCTCCTAAAATAAACTTTTAGGCCCAAGATGGTGCCACTCCTGCCCAGTGTGTAATGTCAGCAAACCAAAACTTAGGTAACTTTAATGTAACTGTAATGTAAACACTCAGTGTAACCATAAACACAGTATATCCAGTGAGCCAGTCCCCAAACTCCAAGCCAACTCCAAGCGTTCATATCCCA
This sequence comes from Ursus arctos, assembly GCF_023065955.2. Taxonomy (NCBI): domain Eukaryota; kingdom Metazoa; phylum Chordata; class Mammalia; order Carnivora; family Ursidae; genus Ursus; species Ursus arctos. Next base: position 10,096,317 of record NW_026622775.1, on the reverse strand, counting down.
AACAAGGCTATGGTTCACTCAGCCGATCAGATATTCCTTGTTCTTTATTTTTTATCCTGGAAAAGCTTCCTGCCCTCTGATCCATTTTGCCATTCTCCAAAGGGAGCCCGTCTGCTTCATTAAGTGTTAAATAAAGTTTGTTTGTATTATCTAAGTTGTTTTCTTCAATAATTTTTGTTAATAGTTTTTGGTGACAAGAAATGGGATCCAAAGCTGACTGCCAACACCCTTGGACCAAGGATATGCACAGGCGAGGTGCCCACTGATCCCTTTGAATTCACTGTTCCTCCTGTTCTTATCTAAGACTCTTGGGTAAGTCATCCACGGATTTGAGCTCTATATAACTGGAATCATATAGTATATTCCATTTTATATCTGATTCTTTCACTTAATATCATGAATTTGATAGTCAGCCATGGTGTTCTGTATAGCAGCGATTTATGTATTCTCATTACTAAGATATGTTTTTACAAATAGGACAAAACATGTTTATTCATTCTTCTGTCAATAGTCTTTGGGCTGTTTCCAGTTACTAGCTAGCTTCAATGCATAATGCTTCTATGAAAACTCATATACAAGTTTTGTTGAATATGTGTATCTGCTGAGTATACATCAAGGAGTGAAATTGCTGTGTTACAAAATAAGCATATATTCTGCCTCGGTAGATACCACCAATTTTCCTAGTTCTTTTTACTATTTTATACTGCCACCAGTAGTATATACAAAGTCCAATAACTTCAAGTTCTCACTGAAGCTGGGTACTATCTCTTTTTGATTTAATATTCTGGAGGCTGGGTAATGATTGCAGTGGATTTTAGTTTGCATTTCTCTGTGATTAATGAGGTAGAGAACCTTTCATATGTTGACTGGCCATTTGGATATCCTCTTTTGTAATGCCCATTCAAATTGTTTTCTAAGTATTCTGTGGAGTAATTTATTTTGTCCATTTGTACAATTTCTTATATATAGTCTATGTAAGCCTCTATCATATGTACACATGGTAAATATATTCTTCTGCTCTGTGTGTTATCTATTCATTTTCTCAGTGGTAAACAGAAGATCTTATGGTTAATGTATCTCTACAGTTAGAGTTTGTTATCTAGTTAAAATGTTGCCTAATCCAAGGTCATGAAGATAATCTCCTGATTTCTTCTGTAAGATTTCTTTCTTTTCCTTTGACATTTACACTTATTTTCCATCTGGAATTGTTTAATATAATGTAAAGTAGAAGGTAAGACTGATTTTTTTTCTTACATGCTTATCCAGTTGACCCATGGCCATTACTGAAAAGATCACTCTTTCCTAATTTTACTACAGGATAAACATTGTTGTATCAGGTCACTGCATATTTTTGAATTTTTTTCTAGTTGTTTTTTCTTTTCCATTGGTCCATTTTTCTATACCTATAACAAAACACAAATTTTTTCATTACTGTAGTTACGCCTGTCTTGATTTTGATAGCATCAGTCCACAGGCTTTGTTATTTTCTTCTAGATTGTCTTCCCTAGTTACTTTTTGGTATGTTTTTCTTATTTCTAATTTGCATGTGCTAAAATGTAAAAATCTTCTTTTCAGTTTGATGAGTTTTAACAGTTGTGCATATCCATTTCAGAATCACCCAAAACAAGATATAGAACATTGCCATTATACTCCTTGCATTATTTTGATGCAAATTCCAGGTGTCATAGTCAAAAGTATTTTAGTATATATCTGTAAAAGAAAAGGGTTCTTAAAAACTAAACCATAATATCATTTCCATTCCTAAAAGTATTTATAAAAGTAATTATAAAAGTAATTATAATTCTTTAATAATACCTAATTTCAAAGACTTGATTTTGTATTAAAAACATACTTTCTTCACTTAGAGGTCATGTTCTAGAGAGTTACAGCCAGAAAGATCCTATAACACAATCAACTTTTCTCAAGATCAGTTCTACTGTGGTTGAAAAGAAGATTTTTTTAATATCTGTCCTGCCTCAATTATAGCATGAGATAGGAGAGACATAATATATAAAAAACTGACAACTGAAAATTGCTACATATGTATATCGAAAATTGTATCCACCAATCCTTTCATTTTATATAATCCAAACAAAAACCAAGGAGGTTCAATTTGCAACCTTGAGTTCCTCCTTCCCTTCTTTCTTGATGAAATCACTTCTCTCTCCTTGGGCAGGAGGCCTCTCCTTTTGTGATAGAGGCCTCCTCTTCTGCATCTTGTAGCAGACCTCTCAGAAGACATCTCTCTCCTCTTTCTTCGCTTGCTTCCTGATCATTGCTACAGTCAAGCTCACCATATTTCCCACATATCATTTTCCCATTCTAGCATCACTATTTTTTTTTAGTGATATCAATATTTGCTTCCCTTACCCAGATACAGAACTCTGATGGTTTTAGTGAAGGACAAAGCCATGGTGCTCCTTTCTCTATAATTTATCCTATTTGGGTTTTTTAGCATTTCTTGTCTGTGGGTTGATGTCTTTTGTCAATCTTGGAGTATTCTTGACCATCATTAAATATTGTTCTGCTTTGTTCTCTTCTTTCTTGTCCTGCTGGAATTCAAATTGGAAGTATGTTAGGTCTTTTTTTTCTTTCTTTCTTTCTCCTCCTATGTCTCTCCTCTCTTTTTTCTATTTTCTACCCTTTCACTCTCCACAGAGGTAAGCTGGGATATTTTCTGTTGACCTTCGCTTACAGTCACTAAATCTTTCTTTTGCTGCATCCAATTTGTCGCTAGACTCATCTATTTATTTCTTAATTTGTTATTGAAGTTGCACATAGTAAATATTATGTTGATTCTTTCATGTTTATAGATTTCACTTCTCTGGTGAAATTCTCCATTGTATCATCTATTTTGCTAAACTTGAATTAAATTTACTTTAAAGTATGTCCTTAATAAATACAATGTCTAGGTCTTTCTCAGGTCACATTTTGTTGTCATTTATTTTTCTCAGTATGCTGAATATTTTTTTAATGATTACGGGACATTTTGTGTTAATAATTATAAAGATTGAATAATTTGTATTTTACTCTGAAGAGGATTCACGTTTCCTTCTGTTGAATAGCTAAAGTGGGGCTGAATACCTTAATCCAATCAAGAGCTAATATACTCATGGTGTGTTTTTACTAAAAGCCCCTCTCCTTACTATGTCTTCCCATTTTACTTTTAGTCTCTTCAACATTTTAAGGTTGTCAACAATTACGTGATGTTTTTGAGTAACTATCCCCTTAGCTTCTTTGCTTCTTTCTTTCTGCAGTTTAAGAATTCAATAAATCCTCCAAAGAAAAATCACAAGATTTTGCCTCATTTCCCTATGCCTCAAATTTTCTGAGATCTTGGCCTCTGAAGTTTTGGCTGCCATTGTAGTTTTAACCTCTACTTTCTCTCCCCAGACTTATGAAATTCCTGAAAGCTCTGCTAGTTTTCCATTCTCTTAGTAATAGCTCTATGTCTGACCTCATAGCCTTTTTACCTGCTCCGAGAATTGTCAAATGCACTGTGCTTACAGCAGCTTATAGAACATCAGTCTACCTCTCCTTGCTTCCCTCAAATCCTCGCTAGCAATTCTAGAAACAGATTTGTCTTTTGCATTTTAGCTAGCCTTATTTTGCTGCAAGCTACTCCCTCAAACCCAGAATCAAAAATTTCCTCTAAGACCTTTTAAGATTATTGCTTTTGGTTTTTTGTGGACTAATCAGTGAGGTAGAGGTAGAAAATTTAAATTGTTAAAGAGAAGTGAGGATGTTAGATATTCTATTGTCAACAAAATGAATTTAACTCCAGAAAAAAAATTATGGCTATTTATAGTTATTTTTACCTTACTTATTTCTTGGCCATATTCTAGATAATTGAGGTTGATATATAAAAAAGACACCTATCAAGTCAACTTATAAAATTAGTAAATAAGGATTAGATAAAAAATCTAACCCCGTATAAATATTTTCCAATTTTCTGTCTTTGTTTTCATTTGATTATATTAATATATTTTGAACTTCATGTCAACACTATGTAAAATAACTTCATATACTTTAATAACATCAAGATTCGGTACTACTTCCCACCTGTTTTTCTTTAAATTTCTAAATGTTTTTCTGCATTCTCCAAATCCCGTCTTGATCATAGCCTTACCTTGTAACATTCTCAAAGTCCCAGAATATTGCATAGGTATTTAGGTCATTCTAATTTTCTCTTCTTTGCATTGGCCATCTGTTGAAGCACAGTATATTGTTCTAGATCAAGCTCAAATTTTACTTCTTTTTAGGACCTTTACTGTCCTTAAAAAGAAATATAAAGGGTATCATGCTCACGTACACTCATTGAATTTGGAAGGGGTATACATTGTTGGGCATGGTCTTTTTAACTAGACAGTTCCTTATGGGACCCTCATAGCATGATCCCACATGAAAAAGTTTGCAGCATAGGACAGATGTTTCGTTAACAGCAGACTTACAACTGCTGTCATCATTTTTTCTTTCAACTACCTTATATTCAATTCTTTGGCCATACTGCCAAATTGCTCTAAATTTCCTGATATCTTTCATAATATGAAATTCCATCCACTAGCCCTAATTTGTATGATAATCTTTGCCATTTATTTTCTCAATCACTTTCTGATGGGTTTTTCAACATCTATATGACTTCCATTTTAATATCCTGTGTGATACATCTTTCATTTCTTTTCAACAGGTTAAACACATCACTCTCTTTCCTTTTGTCAGGCGTATGAGTCAAAACTGTAAATCAAAATAAAAAAGAAATAGCAGATAAAATGGTTATAGTGGTGTAAACTATACTTTATAATAAAGATAATTGAGGATAGCAAATTAGAACAAATAATTGAGAGATAAAATAGAATAACAAATAAGATTACATATTATACTATAATAAATTGTCCTATTTTAGTATATGTGAAATTATCATTAGCATTTCAGAAACAAGTCGCACTATTATAAACGAGTAGAGTGGTTTAAATGACACATCTATGTACAATGCTTGGCATATGCATCAATAGATGCTCAACAAATTTGGGGGCCTTGTTTCATTCTCCCTTAGGTAGAAGTAAATTCTTCTCAGTTTCTGTTCCTAACACTTAAATATCTTCTATTGTTAACACCAGCCTGGAAGATCTGTGAATTCAGGAGTCACAACTGGCTTGTTCTCCCCTGCATCCAAAGTGCTGTTCAGAATCTATCATAGCATACACACATATCCTTAAGTGTTTGCTGAATAAATGAATAACATACAGCATTTCTTCACTAAATTAGGAATTCCCCAAGCCTAGAAATGGTTTGATAATAATGAATATCCAACTAATATTTATTGAATTCATTATTTCAAATAACAAACATGCTAAACTGAATTAGAATTACCATGAGCAAATTAAAAATATATTCCCTACTACCCTCCTGTCTGCCTATTCTCTTCCTTCCTAATTTCATCATTTAACATTTTTCTATTTCAAGAAAAATAATTGTTGGGGACAGAAGTTTAAGAAGGCTATCAGATAATATATATGCCTTTTGAAAATCATTTATGTTTAAAGCTTTTATTCATCTCTAATGCTGGACATAATCCTTGATTTTTTTTCAGATTAATCTTCCATTAACAAAATACAAGTTCAGATGACATAAGTATTCAGAGGGTGACTGGGAAGAAGACTGAGGGGACAGGGTCCCAATATGCATTATATAGTTTCTTCCTCCTAGAGAATTCCCTTTATATATTAACAGTTTCAGACTCTGCCTGAAAGAAGACATTTTCAGTAATTCAAAGATGACTTTGTCAGTGATCTTGGGTGGGGATGTCTTGAAGGAGGAAGTTAAAGAGGCAAGAAAATTATATTGAAAATTCAATTAGGATTTTAGGAGATATGAAATTTAAATGCAATAATTTCCTAACAATTTAAAGTTAAACCTCTCATCTCTCACTCAAATTCTTTCTTTATCTAAAATTTTTTGAGTACAGTTGACACACAGTGTTACATTAGTTTTAGGTATACAACATAATGATTCCCCAAGTCTGTGTGTTATTATACTACACTCACCACAAGTGTAGCTACCATCTCTCACCATATAATGCTATTACAATACCATTGATTATATTCCCTAAACTGTACCTTTTATCCCTGTGACTTATTCCACAACTAGAAGCCTGTATCTCCCTCTCCCCTTCACCCATTTTGCCCATCCCCTCACTCTTCTTCGCTCTGGCAACCATCAATTTGTTCTCTGTTTTATGGGTCTGTTTCTCCTTTTTGTTTTATTGTTTACTCGTTTGTTTTGTTGATTCCCCATGTGAGTGAAGTCATGTAGTACTTGTCTTTCTCTGTCTGACTTATTTCATGTAGCATAATACCCTCTAGATCCATCCATGTTGTTGCAAATGGCAAGATCTCACCCTTTTTTATGGCTGACTAATATTTCTGTGTATGTGTGTGTGTGTATCACTTCTTTATCTGTTCATCTATCTGTGGACACGGGTTACTTCCATGTCTTGGCTATTGTAAATAATGCTGCAATAAACATAATGGTGCATATATCTTTTTGAATTAGTGTTTTTTTTTTCCTTTGGGTAAGTACCCAGTAGTGGAATTACTGGATCATATGGTATTTCTATTTTTAATTTTTTGAGGAACCGCCACACGATTTTCTTACCTGGCTGTACCAATTTATATTCCTACCAGCAGTGTATGAAGGTTCCTTTTCCTCCACTTCCTCTCCAACATTTGTTCTCTCTTGTCTTTTGTTTCTAGCCATTGTGATAAGTAGAAGGTATATCTCATTGTAGTTTTGATTTGCGTTTCTCTGATGATTAGTGAAGTTGAGCATCTTTTCATGTGTCTAATTGCCATCATACAATCAGTACCCCATTATCAAAAACATGCATTATCAAAAACATGAATGATTATTACCTATGCACAATGAACAATGCAAAGATCATCCTTTAAGCTTACATTCACAAAGTATATAATGTGTATTATTTTTAGTTAAAATTTAAAACACTGACAATGCAGACTCTTTTGAATTACATGCTTTTAGTTTTATATAATAAGTTCATGTCAAAACATAAACTTTCACCACATTTTTAATTAACAAAATGGGATTTTCTTTTGTTGCTATTCCAGGCTATTCTTTAAGCAGAGGAATGTTATAAACAGGTCTACATTAGAAAGCAACTCTTGCAGTCTTGTAGAGGGGAAATTAGATAAGTAGAAACCGAGAACCAGAAATGAGGTGGGATTAGAAAGATATTTCACAAGCAAATCTGATGAAGTTGGTGACAGACTAGGTGCTAGGGATGGGGGAGACTGAAGAGTAAATAATAGATTTTTAACAAGATTTTTAACAATGTAGTCAAGTAGAGCATAGGAATGAGTTTAATTAGAATAGGAACCACAAGTATGGACAAATCAGAGGACATAACTTGCCTCCGGTCATCACAGAGTTGAACTAATATGAAAAAAGTAACCCAAAACACCAAAGGAAATGAAAATATATTTTTGTAATTATATATAAAATTCAAGATTGTCTACTGCTGTTTTTATTGTTTTTTAATCATAGTAAAATCCATAATATTGTAGAATGCCAGTACTTAATTTATATTTATTGAATTTCTACTTTTCCATTTAATATCCCTTCCTAGTGACACTCTGATTGGAACAAACATAGTCAACAGTACCAGAGGAATTAGAAGTCCTGTTCTTCAGGGGCATATGGAGTCCCTTATTTTGTCAAATTCAACAGATCCTCTTGACTGTTCCTTGACATGTGTGATTAATTGCCAGGAGTTGCTTTATTCTAAGCATCTCCCTCACCCGTGTTGCTCAGGCTCTGCTCTCCAGCTGCCACACTGCATCTCTCAGAAGAATTGAAATATGCCTTTATATTTAAATTTAGTCCTTGTGATCAGGCTGAACCTGTCACACACCTGCCATCCTCACCTAATAATAGGCAAACCCGAGTGAGTACTAAGACTTCTAGTGTATATTCAATGCACTATCCATTGTGTGAAAATACTGATGTGTCTCCTGGAGCTTGCATCGATGCATACATTTGTTTTCTCTCATGCCCACTTTCCTTGCCATCTGACAGTTCATTAAACCCCATGTTTGGTTAGGTAATGTTTGCTATGCTTTCTTATATATTTACTTCAAATGGAAAATCATCAAATTTAAAAACAAACTCCAACCTTCTAGATTCTTGCACCTAAAACTTACATAAACCAAAGAATAGTCAGACAACAGAAAGGTAGCAAGGGTAAAATTAATAGTTACTAATTTTTTTTAAAGATTTTATTTATTTATTCGACAGAGATAGAGACAGCCAGCGAGAGAGGGAACACAAGCAGGGGAGTGGGAGAGGAAGAAGCAGGCTCATCCGGAAGAGCCTGATGTGGGGCTCGATCCCATAACCCTGGGACCACGCCCTGAGCCGAAGGCAGACGCTTAACCGCTGTGCCACCCAGGCGCCCAATAGTTACTAATTTTAAATGGTATCTCAGAGCATCATATTTTGAAAAAAATATATTTTGAAAAAAAAATATATTTTTAAATTAGCCAAACTGTCATGGGACAATTTCAAGAAGCATGAAAAATGGAGTGTTGCTAGCATGCAATCAATGCTTTAAAAAATATTTCTATTAATGACAGCTTAAATGAATGTTAATACAGTATGAAAGCACAGTGCTTTGTATTTGGCACAGACACCCTCATTTAATTCCAAATGGAAACAATGTTCTTTTTTTACAAGATGCTCATTAAGTTTCCAAATTAGAAAATGGTATTCCTCCATTTTTAAACCTAGAAATGGCACTTGATATCATCAAGCCTAATCATTTCACTTATTTTTTAATATTGAGTACAAGAGAAGGCTAAATATAGAAGAGGCATCTTAGCCTCCATGTTTTACATTTATTTACTTTTAGTAACCTTTTGAAATCAAGTTTTACACATTCATTCCCTTGTGTACATTTCCTTCCATATATCCAGGAGAAAGCCATAGTATCATTGATGAATATAAACAGTGACCTATCCTTCTCTACAAGAACACCTGATATTCTCTCTTGAGAGAACCTATTCTGAATTCTGTGCTACAGTTCCCTCTTGCAGCTGCTCTTTCTCTGCTCAGCCACCATAGGGGTTGAGTAAAGGAAGGTTTTCCCCTCCCCTGCTTTCATAGAGGCACAGATTCAGACTCTCCAGAAAGAGACCAAAATATCAATGTTGAATTAGCTACATTAAATATTCTCATTAGACTCAAATATAATGTTCAAGAGTCTATTCAAATCTATAAAATATTTTTTTTTAATCCATGGTGCTTCTTTCAGTACAGATAGAAAACTCAGATCACTTCCTTTTTTACATTAATGAGAATAAAGTAGCCTCTGCCAAACAAGGTTATTCAGACACCTTTCCCAAATTTCAGGTACACTTTCTTTCATGTGTTCATTCATTTATCTAATCATTCATTTATTAGTTCATTCATTAATGATTTTTTTTCCCACAAGCATTGATTTTAAGTGTGAATACAAAAATAAAGTAGTCAGTCTTTGGAAATGGTATATATTGACATAAAAACCAATTATTGGTAATTTAATTTATATTTTAATAGGCCAATCTTATAAGCTAGTTGAAATTTTAATGAATTATGCATAGTTCTAAAATCCTTCCTTGAAAGATGCCTCAACTTAAGAAATTTGATTCTGTAAACTAAACATGTTTTTTTTTTCTGATAAAATAGTTAAGAAATTTCATGTTAGATGTTTGATCTTTTAGATGTTCCATTCATAGCACTTGAAAGATATGTTTGGCAACACTTTGTAATTCAAAGTTATTTATGGAAATATTCATTGAACAAGTGGGACTCTTATGATATAATCAGAAAACAAATTTGTCTTCTTTTTCTATTCATTTAAACCTGTTTTGTGGGAGTAAAACTTTCCTTCCTTAGATGAAATATTTGACAGGTTCTTTAACTCTTTGGTTGTACTCAGTTTTCATTCAAATGAGAAGGATCTCACTTGAATAGTTAAGAAGACCAGTTCAGCATAATAATTAAAAACTAAGAACTGAATTCAAAATTAAGTCTTATTCCTTTCAACAGAATGAGATTTCCAGAGGGGAAGCTTGCAGATGGAAAGGGCTGAATGCATGGTTTCTTTTCTATTTACTGCCTAGGTTATTACTCTCCCCCATCCTCACTAGGCTGTGGTAGGCTGCTTTACAATTAAAGGGAGGGGGGTTTAGTAAGAAAAGAGGTAAAGGGCAGAATTTTGTTACTTGACAGTTATTGATGTTATATGGCATTGAATTTCTCTGTGCTTTGCAGGTCTTTAAAGCTCTTTCTTGAAGCACAATGCATTTTCGCCTGGCTAGTCATTTATAATTCCCTCATAAGTTCCTGATTTTGTGATGTTCAGTTCACTCAGCCTTTCTCTGTTGAAATCCCCTTCTTAACCTTCCTCCTGTCACTTTTGGGCAAAATTTCTTTAAGTCAGGTTTGGTGACTCTCATCTACTGTAAGCTAAATGCTTGTGTATTGTCTGTTCTGGTAAACTCTGGAATTCGGGATATTCCTTTTAATTTTATAATTAGAACAACTAACCAGTTCTTCTCCTTCTCCAAGTGTGGGTCTGACACAAATATCTATGCCCCATTCCTCTAAGTGTTGTAACAAGTCAATACTTTTTTGTTTTGTTTTTTTAAATCTTAGAGCAGTCTGAAGTTCCACCAATAACCAAGACATTGTTTTCACATATTATGTTTGATCAAATTTAAGATTGCACTGACTTAAGATGTGTAGTTAGTTTATATTCTGCCATAAAAAGACAACATCAGTTGAAATACATGCCCTGATCCTAGAGATGTAAGAATGTGAACAATGGCACATGTTAGAATAGCTGAAAAATTATCTTTGGCTTTCAGAAGTGGGGAAATTACTGCTGACAATAGATTAAACTAGTCCCATTGCTGTTGTGGGAAAGCAGCTTTTGCTATTGCCACTGTGGTCTGTGGATGGAATCCTACAGATTTTGACAAGTTTGACACAGAGATGCTAAGAGCAGTAGCAAGCAGTGGAAAGGAGCTAGAGGTGGGTGATATAGGAAGGACATTACGGTTCAAAGCTGATGGCCAAGAAGGAATTCTTGGAACATCTTTGGAGCAAAAAGGTGATTTTATTAAAGCACAGGGACAGGACCTGTGGACAGAAAGAGCTGCAGTGGGGTTGTGAGGTGTGGTGATTATATATCTTCAAGTTGGGAGGGGGTTAGGGTTAGCATAAGCCTCCCAGGTATTTTGGAAACAAGGTTTCCAGGATCCTGAGGGGGCTAGCTATTGTTAGGAAAGGTCATTTATTACTGTTTAGTGAAAACTCAGTCATGAGACCCTTCAGATGTATTTCGGTGGGTCATATACTTGGGGGAAGTTAGCCAACATGTATCTTGGGGGGGGGCTGCAGTTAGAGATAAAGTTTCTAAAGGAATTTTTATATGTTAAAGTAGACTTACAGGATCCTGGGGGTTGGTCTAAAATTGACTTTCGCATTTAACAAAGTATCAATATTGAGACAGTTGAGTCCCTAGAGAAAGGTCACTCTGCCTGTTTCAGGGACTTGTCAGTGGACTGTAGGTAGTAAGGAAATTTTATAGTTTCTCTTTTGCCTTTGTTTCCCACATGAGTGGGCACAGCTGTGTCCCCTAGACTGAGAAGTGAAAGGTCTCTAGATAGGTGCTGATGGTTCATAGTTCTCAAGTCAGCCGTTTTCCAAGAGTCATCGAATCTGTTCTTTCCCCTCAAACCTAATGGCTTGGCTCATTCCCTACACTTCTTCATTGTCTTTTCTGCAACTTTTAAAAGTTGCTGTTCTGTCAGAAGCCAGGAGGAGTTATGGGAACTCCAAACAATTGCCTCTTGGTGACCACCCCTGTAAGAAACCTGGATGATTTCCATTCTGCCCCTATCCTGAGAAGGGGCAGTTAATAGGACTCCTTAGAGCAATGCATCTGATACTTTTCTACCAAAGTAGTCATATTTGGAATGTGAATACATGCCCATGGCTCAATTTCTAAATTTTGAAGTATGTTTATGGGAATTTTAAATCCTTTCATTTGTTTGTTTTGATATTTACTCATTTTTTGGAAATTGATAATTTTGGAAGGTGCTATGTTATTCTGGGTTGATGTCTTCTTAAAGCTCCTTCATCTTGCATTAGAAGAAATTATCATGTCAATCTCAAACATGTTTTAGCTGTTCCAACTTCTTTTTTAAGCTAGAGGATGTATCACCTCTTTCATAAGTCCTACTAAGATAATCCATTACCTAATTTTGGAATATAATAGTAGTGGGCACATACCAGGGAGAGAGAGGGATAGGTTCTCATGTGAATGTGAAATAGAGTCTAATTTCAATAACTTTGTTACCTTTATAGCATTCCTTATGTAGTGGTATATAAGTGGGGCATTCATAATTTTTTTACATGTTAAAATACCATCATGTTCATTAAAAACCAGCATTTCGTGATTTTTATTCAAGCTCAAGTTCTGAAAAAGGGAGTTCTTACAAATAGTATCTCCATCTTGATTGGCCTTTAACAGAGTTCTATATTATAATATCCATATTTTCATGCTAAAACCCAGAGAAACACCTTCACAAATAACTATTTAATAGAGTATTAATAGATTTACATTACATAAATATAAACTAAATTAATTAATAGCACTAAAGTAGAAAAAATGTTTTTTAAATTGTTCAGATTTTGGCTCAACAGGACCCTGTAGGAATTAGCTGCCCAGTGTTGAACTAATTGAAAATTAGAACAAGTAGCAATGTAAATAATAAAAGCTGTCCAAAATCTCATAGATCATGATAATTTATATATAAACTAAGATATACAAAGTATAAATATATTCCAGAAGCATATTATAAGGATTTTGCAAGCTTTTTAAATAAAATGTTCATTTACCTTATTGCTTTCTTGATTCCTCCACCCAGGCACCTCTCCTACCTCCAAGACACATAGGTCTATATTTTGACATCCCTACCTATCTGAATAGAATCTTAATAATGAAGTAAAACAATGTGATTAAGATTTTGTAGCAAGCATCTTCCATAACCCATACACTTGTAGTAATCTCTCTGGCCACCTTAATTCACTGTCTGTTTGTATTTGATACTTTATTCAAAACAGTGTTGTGGGACCCGGTGACCCAACCTTACCCAACTTCATTTCTCCCCACTTTAGTACCTAACTCCATGATCTCTCATATTCAGTAAATGCTTGCTTTTTTTTGGTTCCCCCTTAATCAAAATGAGGAAGAAGGCTCAATGAAACTTGGTGGTTCTGAGATTAAGGGTGAGATTGGGGAGAAAATGGCTAAAATGACAACAGAATGTTTTAGTCTTTTGTAAGCAGTGGGCTAGGGGGATTCGTCCACCACCAAGCTCAAGATACTTTATTAAATTGTGCTTAATATTGCATGTACTCAGGGGACCTGGGTGGCTCAGTCAGTTAAGTTTCTGCCTTTGGCTCAGGTCATGATCCCAGGGTCCCGGATTGAGCCCTGCATCGGGCTCCCGGCTTAGCAAGGAGGCTGCTTCTCCCTCTCCTCCCTGCTCATGCTCTCTCTCACTATCTCTGTGTCTCTGTGTCTCTCAAATAAATAATAAATAAAATCTTTAAAAAATATATAGCATGTACTCATTCATTAAACAATTACCAGCTCTTTAATATGTTCTGGACCTGGTGTGTGTGTATATATATGTGTATACACACATGTTTTGAAGAATAGAAGTTAAAGAGGAATGATGATAAGGGGATGGAAATAAAATCTCCAAGGCAAATTTAGTCAAATTGTGGAGAAATCAGCCACATAAATAATTAAAATATATATGAAAACAATGAAACAGGAATAGGTAAGGGAGCATAATAAAGGGTCAAATGAACAAAATCGTCATGGGCCCATTGGAATGCAAGGGCATATTGTAGGAATTTGAGAATGGCATTGAGTAACTGTTGCCCAAAGGTTTTTTGTTTGTTTTGTTTTGGTTTTTTTATGAATACCTAATGTGGCAGAAGTCTGCAAGATTAGAACTGTGATCCCTCTATGTGAGAAGGGATCTACATGAAATCAAGAAAATTACAGAACACTGAGCCTTATCAAATAAGGGTACAAAACCTGTCATCAACGATTGCTAAGCAAACCAACCTATTACAGAAAAACAGCATTTTTTAATGTCAAAAGATTTGAGTGACTTCAGGAGGAAAATAAAGCAGAAATATTTAATACTATCTGCTCATCCTTTCAAAAATGACCATGGGTGTTCATAAGATAACTGAGTAATCGTTCCATGGGTTGTTGATTTCAGATAAGAAATACTAAAAATCAGTACTATTAAGTGTTTAACATGTGTCATGTATTACACCATTTGCTCCTGACAATTCTGTGAGATACATAAGTCAACATCATCCTCATGTTACAGATAAGGCAGTTGACGTGTTTGAGTAACATTTCTGCATTCCTGAAGTCTGACTCCAGAGTTTTAACTTTTGTTTTGTACTTTATACCATCTGTTTGGAAACAGGATACACCTCATAAAGATAAGCTGACAGTTCTATTAAACATGATTCTTTAGTGATTGGTGCTACTAATCATCTCCTTTGACATCTTAATACATTTTCTAAAGGAGAACATATACTATGAAATCCTCAAGTTTGAAAGTAATCTAGTCTTCTGATATCTAGTGATAAAATAAGAACAAAGGTAAGTAATTTTTTTTTATCATTATAACCAAGGAGCTGATTCTCAAACAGTATCACACAGAAACACGGACTAGATTCTACTAGGTTATGACAGGTGCATGAAGATGCAGAACAAAGGAGGGGCAAATAGAGAGGAAAGCAAGCTGTGTAGTGAGAAAGTAGGATAGAAAGGGACTAGCAGAGGGTTTCTTTGTGTGTGAGTGTCTGTGTGAGGTGGTTTTGTTTGTTTGTTTGTATTGTTTTGTTTTTTTCCCTGCTCCTGAGTTTTGCTGGAAAACTTTGGTGAGAGAAAGTAATGCTTAAAGATAAATTTTCTGTGGAATATGTTGTGTGCTACTTTAAAGATACCTACAATAAAGATCTACAGAATTCCTCAGGGCTCTTAGAGTAGTCCTTGTAATTCAATAATTTTAAAATTTGACACCTTGGAGATTAGCCATTATTGTGACTAGTTATATCTAGATTAAATCTAGATATCTATCTATTTATCTGTCTACCTACCTACCTGTCTCTCTCAAGAAAGAGATATTATTTAGGGCATATACAAAAATATTTTATGTGGGAGCAACTCTAATATAAAGTATTTATGAAATGAATGAACACACTTGTAAAATAAATTGAGTATTGAGCTCTAGATAACAGTATAAGAAAATATCTGAAAAAGCATTTTAAATTGTATGATAAGAAAATGGGCCTAAAACTCAGCATCAATCTTAAAGGCCAATGAAATGGTTTCTCAGAAAGGCATTAGAAACTCAACAGAAAATTATCCTCTAGTTTTATATAAAAAGCTGTGCGGTTATGATCACTATGCATCAGGAAGGATGTGATGGAACCACAAATGGGCAATGAAAATGAACCAATATATAAGGGAAGGAAGATTATATCAGGACATAGTAAAATGAAGAACTAATTTAAAATGAGGGATTAAAATGAGGGAGAAGGAGAACAGAATTTCAAAATTAAGGTTGTGAAGCCATGACCAAGGTAACCTCAGAATTATTCACCAATTTCCCAAATACAGGAAGAGGTCCTGTAGTGAGTGGCTATTGCTTAACTGGCCAGTCAACCATCTCCCCTTCTTCTAGTAGCAGAGCAAGCACCTTCTCTTTTTCCTTTGAGAGCAGTGTCCCTGCCACTCAATTATCAGTTCATGCTATTAGTTTGGGAAAGACAAGGGACTGGCTCAGGCTTGATTCTTCACAGAAAACTTCATCCAATTCAATCTGAACCATTGGAAGTTGATGATGAGAAATTGCTCGAACTATTGTGAAAGGTAAATTCACTTTCACTGAGATGGTTAAATTAACAAAATATATTTTAGTAATTTTTTGGAAGATAGCCTGCTTTAGATTGAAGCCATCAAAAGAGAGTATCAAATTGGGTGATAGGGAGAGAAAGAGTGAGCTGGTGAATTCAGCTGATAAGAGCCAGGTCTATCTCAGGGATTTTTAGGTATATGAGCCAATAAATTATCTTTTTTATGCTTAAAATAGTTATAGGTAATTTTGTTTTACTTCTAACAAAAAGAGTAAATGCATGCTTTGAAGTCCAAATGAGAATATTGGAAAAGCGTTGGTTCAAAACCTCCTTGGGAGCCTTCTGGGTGTAATCTGAAATCAGCCTCTGTACATGGGGGGCAAAGGGAGATCAATGAAAGAAGCAGACTACTCCAGAATGACAGGTGGCAATTTTAATAAACAAGGAAACTTACTGATGACACTTGTTTTGGGTACAAGATGAGTAAATCTCTGCACCTATACACCAGAATCTTAAAAGTTAATATAGAGGCCTTACCTGGATTCAGTCACATACCCAAGTCTGAATGGCTTCCACACCACATTTCTATCGCAAGGCTGTATCCTTTGAGCAGCTTCTGGAAGCAGAGAAGGCAAGTGGAACATACATTCCTAGTACAGGGTTGGGGGTGAGGAGTCTCCAATTGCTGGGGTACAGTTTATGGGTCACCTGGCAGTTATATCTTCTTCAAGACCTCCTCCAACACTCCAGCCCTAATAACCAGCTCTTCCAATCTCATATGCCCCCACCCACCCCATTCTGCAACAGGGTTTCACCAGCATGGAGGTGGCTCATTGGCAGCTATGTGGCTGCATTAGAGGCAGACATCACAGCAACAATGTAGGAAACACAAGTTAAGACAATAATTCCCCAAATAAGTGACAGCTTTTGCCACCAAGAGCTTCATGATTCAAACCAATGATTTATTAAGGCTCTTAGGTTGGGGGTTAGATCATCTAGGGCATTTACTATGCCCTCATGTGATTTAATAAAGATGACACATTAGCAGACTGATCAAGTATGAACACAGAACATTCTGTTTGGATAATGGCACAGGTGCCTCCTTGTGAAGCAATAATAAAGTCCAGGGCTATCCTATTCTGGAGCACTGCTTTTTCTCATTAGAGATATTTTAGTGTTTATTGAGGACAAGTTTTGTTAGCTATCACTTAAGGTTTGCTGGGTGAACTTAGTAAGGGCTTCTATGTGTGCTATTATGTCCTCTAGGCCAATGGAGGAGACAAAGAGAGCAAGCAAATAATTGTATCAGTGGAAAACAGAATGCGCCCATCTGGTTGGTATTGAGAATAGAGAGGCTGACAATTGTTACTGTGGGTGGATTCTCCCTTCTACCAAAGGAAAACCCAGGTTGCAGTGGTCCAACCATGCAGGTCAAATCCATAGCCAAAGATTTGTGCCACAAAACCATTGGGTACCATTTGGGGCCAACAAATAAATACGTGGGCAATCAGACCAGTCAGTCCCAAGCCAGTCACTGTCCTTTAGTATGACAGAATGGCTACACAGTTCCAGTGACATCTATTCCATATTTCTGGTATGATTGGGTTGGTTCCGTTTAGAGTGAATTTTCTGTTTCCAACAAAAAGGATAAAATACAGGTTGTGCATAACCCAAGTAAGCCACATAAACCTATCCCAAATCTGAACATAACTATCCATGGCTCTAATAGTGATTA
Organism: Ursus arctos; assembly: GCF_023065955.2. NCBI lineage: Eukaryota > Metazoa > Chordata > Mammalia > Carnivora > Ursidae > Ursus > Ursus arctos. The sequence goes on along the minus strand of NW_026622775.1, from coordinate 10,078,565 downwards.
TTGTTAGGACCCTTCCAGTCAGCAGTTTGATGGCCTGCTTTGTAGGGCTTTTTGGCAGAAAAATAATACCCATGCCCAATGTCAATGATAGTGTATGCCACAGGCTGGGTCTCCAGAACAATATTGGTAATATCAAATGAATTAAGAGTACTAGTCTTGGGGTGCCTGGGTGGCTTAGTCGGGTAAGCGTCTGCCTTCAACTCAGGTCATGATCTGAATCCTGGTATTGAGTCCCGCGTCGGGCTCCCTGCTCAGTGGAGAGTCTGTTTCTCTGCCCCTCCCCTGGCTCATGCTCGCTCGCTCTCTCTCTCAAATAAGTAAATAAAATCTTAAAACAAAACAAAAACAAAAAATAAAAGTACTAATCCTAGCTTGTTCTTTCTTAATGTACTGCTTTATGGCCTTCCAGTCCCCTCCCTGGAGTGGTGATACCCACCATGGCAATCCTGACAAGCTAGAGAGAAGCAGCTGCCCACATACCTAACGGTTGGATTCATTCCTTTGTTGGGAAAAAAAGTGGGCCCACTATAGAAAGGCATTTCCATCAGGTGCCCATACTATGCCTGGACACCATAGGAGCAGCAGAAGTCTAAGGTCAAAGAGACAGATCCTTAGTAGGAACTTGTATGAGGAAGTCTTCCCTTTCTGTAAGAATTAACACTTGTGGTTTGATCCTTAAATGTTAACGTGGCTGCAGCTTTAGGAATTTGACCAGATTGTGCATACCATACATGTTGACCAGGGGAGGCAGCACTGTCAGGCATAAGGAGGAGGCTGCGAGTGGTATATCCCAGACCAGGACTCCCACTTTTCTCCCCTCTTTCAATGAAGTGTATGCCATTCCAGGTATCATGTGCTTCAACAGGTCCAGTTTTCAGCAGAACAAAGGAAAGATTGAGTAGTTTCCCCTCTCCCAGGGGTATGAAATAACTCACCCAGTTTGGTGGGACACCTCATTGCAAATTGTGACACCTGCTTTTTCACAAGTGTCTGGATCTTAACCCTTGATATCATGTGCCCTTCTAGTTTTGCAAAATGGCACACTAAGTTCTCTAATTTATTATCCTCTTCTCCCACCTTGTCTGCCAGCCCTGAAGGTAGTACTGTGTGGACAACCACATGTTCTTCTCTAATCTCAGCTCTTCTTCCAACTTTCTAATTTGAATTTCAGCCTCTAGTTGGGCATTGTTGTCCAAACTACCCACAATAAAGGCCAGCCCCCTCTGGCAACTATTTGTTTTACTTCCTAACCTAGGTATGCTATGTGCAGTGCTCAAACAAGTGCATTAAGACAGCTGGCATTTTCAGGGTATCCCTGTACTCAATGAAATGGTCCATAAGTACCTAACATACAGGTCACATCTCCCCATGTAGAGGTGGGTGGTCAACACGAAATTTCCTCCACAGAGAGCCCCTTTCCCAAAGCCCATTTCTTCAGTCTCCTGGCTGGCTTGCCAATTTCACATTCACAACATCCTTGGGAATCTCTTGGTGAAATCTGAAACCAGCCCCCATACACAGAGAACATGGAGAAACTAAAGAAAGAAGCCAGACTGTTCCAGATTGGTAGGTGGCAATTTTCATAAGCAAGGGTACTTACAGCACTTATCTTGTCTGGTGACAAGAAAAGTAGACCTCTACACCCCCATGACAGAATCTCAAAAGTTCATATAGAGGCCTTAAATTGGTTCAGTTACTTACCCAGCCAAGACAGTTTCTATACCACGTTTCTATCTCAAGGCTGTATCATTGGAGCAGCTTTGGGGAGTGGGGAAGGCAAGGACAACACACATTCCAAGGACAGGGGAGGGTTCCGGAGCCTCCAATTACCTGTGTCCAGCTTGAGGGTCAACTGGTTGTCACGTCTTCTTGGTGACCTCTTCCAACAAATAGAGAAAATATCTTGTAATTTTTTACATGTAATAGAGCAGGTGTAACATCTGTAAATACTATTCATGGGGAAAGATAAATGAATCTAAAAATTAGATTAATTTATTAATAACACAATTATATATAGTTCTGCATTTTCAAAGTCAAAATCTTAGTATAGTATCATGGAGAACAGTCATAACTACCACAGAATTCTTGTTAATAATGCATTTTTTTGTGAACTAACTGGTAGTGTGATTGTATTGTTTATTCCTCTGTTACATGAAAGTTGGTAAATTTTTTGTTATTTTTTCTTAATATGTAAAGAACTGAGATATTAATAATCTGCTCCTAAAAAAAAAGCATCCATAGGCTTAATAGAAAGCATAGGAGTGGATATATTATACTACTGGATAAAATTTTAATAATGTCTTCTTGAAATAAAATGTGTAACAAATCATGGATTATATCACAATAAGATCTAAGAATTTGGAGGATTTTTTAAAAGATTTTATTCATTTGAGACAGAGAGATAGAGAGCATGAGCAGGGGAGAGGCAGAGGGAGAGGGAGAAGCAGACTCCCCACTGAGCAGGGAGCCTGATGTGGGGCTCCATCCCAGGACCCGGAGATCATGACCTCAGCTGAAGGTAGATGTTTAACCATCTGAGCTGCAGGCACCCCTAGGAATTTGGAGGATTTTTAAAGGCTATCTAGGCCGTTCTCAAGCTTTTACAGTTTAATTAACAAATTAGCATATGGTACTAGAAATTTTCACATACTTTTTTCTGCATTAGGTAGCTCTTTCCATTGAATATATTTTAGTTGTATGGAAGCTATTTCTTGCATTGACATGAAATAATGTACCCTTTCAAAATCAAACTATAATTTCTCACTCTGTATTCTGAAACAATGCAGCCTATTTCAATCAAGCTATTATAGTTTCCTTTAAATGTCTCTAGTTCAAATATCCTTATTAAAACATTTCAATAGGATATTCTACTGTATTTGAGTTTATTAAAAATTAGTAGAGTTGGTTTATTAGTAATTAAGAGAAAAATTGGTAGAATATAGTGGAATATCCTATTAAAACGTCTCATTCATATATTTCAGTGACTTACTATGTGCCAAGTGCAGTGATTGGCAGGAGATACAGGAATATGCTAGGCAGAGAAAATGTCACCCCCCATAAATCATATTCTTTAGATGGAAAATATACAGATCTATAAAATATTATACATTTTTGTGACCATAAATAAACAAGATGATGAAAAGGTATTACCCTGGAAGGGAGAAACACTGGATACAGTGAATGATCAAAGCATTCATCTTTAGGAGTTGATATTTGAGTTGAGACCTGAATAATAAGAAAGGGTCATCATGAGAAGATCTGGGGGAAAATGCATTCCTGACAAAGCCACGCCAAGATCTCTAAACACATAATCACTAGGAGAAAACTGCTTTGCTTATACAGTGATTTCTAATCCTTTCTATTTTGATACAGTCTAGAACTTTTTCACCTGAAGTGTAAGTCTTAGAGATACATTTATTTTAAATTAATTTTTAATAAACTTAAGTACAGTAGAACTGTTATTTTCTGTGATTTGATGCCCTGGTTCTGTTAATGCATCCTGATATTACATTAGCCTTTTTATCAGTCAAATTACATTATTGATTCATATTAATGAAGCACCATTTTCAGTACAATTTTTAAAAATAATTTTTACCAGGTAATTAGTTTCATCAACATAGCTCTTTTTCCTTGCACTCTTGGGAATGACTAAAATAAGAAATTGGGACTTTTACAATAGAGTTATATTAATAGTTATAATTAACATCAAAAAACTTTAATTCAGTTGTTATTATATAAGTCTGGGCAAATCTTTCCATTCTCTGATTTTAATACGTGTTTGCCTGCAAGCTGACAATAAATGGAGATGGGTAGTCTTTCTATTTAGAATTCATAGACGTGTGCCTTTCTGAAATGACTCATTCATTGCAGTTTCTGTAATTGTTCTTTCTACACTGCTAGGATTCGCCATGCTCCCTCCTTTAGCTGTATACAGATCTGTGTTGCTAGAACCCACCAGCTAGTTACTATAAAGCTTTCAGTAATTCTACAAAAGTGGAAAAAAAAAAAAAATATATATATATATATATATATATATATATATATATATATATATATATATTTAATTTGGTAATCACGCTTTTATCTCTTTCTGGTTTATACCAGATATCTACAACTTCATCATTTTATCATCCCAGAGAGGGTTGTTTCTAATCTTCAAAGGACAAATTTCCTCTCTAACTAATCTACAAACTTATTCCTCTTTAGCACTTGCCATGCCTCTGTGTTTCTTTGTGAATAACTTTCTATGAATAATCTGCAGTAGAATTAAACATTAAGACTGACATCAACACTCCTCTTGAGATATTTTACAGAAAATAATTTATCTTCCAATATTTTCATTACTATTGCTTCTCGAAGGGCTCAGTTCTAACCCTCAGAAACTCGCATTCTACTTTGCCTTTGTAATTGCACATTCACTCAGCTATGTGCTGATGATTGAAAATGGGATGATTCCAGTTGAGAGTTTTCTCCAGAATTATTGGGACTGAGTCCAATTGCGTAAATCAATATTTTAATATTTCTACTTGAATGTGTCTCAAACATCTTAAAGGTAAACCTGAAATTGTAAATAATATTTGATGACCTACCAACTAACATATATTTTTATTTCTTTGTTTGTTTGTTGCATTTAACAAAAACTTACATAGAATTTACTACAGACTGGGCTCTGGATGGCTGCAGCTTTCACTTCAGATTTCTGCCTATTCATCCTCATTCCCCACTACCTCATGTCCTGGGAAATGAATTTTTTAGAAAAGAGGATGAAAGGAAAGAAGACAAGAAAAAGCACAAAGAATAGTTTAGGACATTCCCAAAGTCCTCTTTTTATATAAAAAGCATCTTTATCTGTTTTTATTTTCCTTTTTTCTTGCATATTACTACAATTTTTACCATTCTAATAGTGTCCTTCATTATGCATTCTAGGTTGTGTATATCTCCTACTAAAAAGTTGAAGCCAAAGTAATAGTTACAAAAAGAACTTTAAAAAGTGATCTGTTATTTATTTTTATTTGGTTACAAACAGAATAAAATCCCTGGGTTGGGAATGAGGGTGACATCTAACTACTGAGAGAAGTTCTAACCTTTCCCTTTTTGTAGGCTCTATATTTTAACATAACTTAATGATAGCTATTGCTGCATTTATTTACATAATCTTGTATTTCAGTAATTTGTTTTGGTTAAGTGTACAACTTTATTTTTAATTTTTTTACAACTTTATATTTATAACATATAAAATTATAATTTTAGAATTGGGCCATCATTTAGGCCAATGAGTTTTGGAACACTCATATTCATTGTATTGATGTTAGTTCCAGCTTTGTGGAAAATATGAATTCAATTAATGATTCAGTTTTTTCTTTTCTTTATTATATTGACATCTGCCACATATAAATATGCTAGGCGCAGTGCTAGGAACCCTACTCCATCAATGTCAGTGTTTCCTACTTAATGATGACCATCTAGAAGAAAACAATATATAATTTTCTGGCATGCTGTAGGTTAGATTCAGCACATAGTGTTTTACCTATTTCAAATTTAAATGTTACTTGATGACAAAAGACAGATACAGACATTGGGTTACAATTAAAAATTCTTTTAAATACCTCAAGTAAATAACAGTAGCAGAAATAGCTTTTTTTCTTAAACTATTTGGTGACTTGGTATTAGTCAGCCTTTTTTTTAATTGAGATATAATTGACTTAACATTGTATTAGTTTTAGTGTGCAACAATTTTTGTCCATAGCAGAGGCAACATCTTTGTAAGATTAATATTTCCAACCTTTTAATGTGTTTAGCTAAAAATTGGGATTTTATTTTTTATAAGACTGATTTATGAGATTTAAACCAAATTGCATTTATAATAAGGAAGTTGTTTTCTTTGTCTTCACATTAATTTTATGTTTTCTAGAATTACTTCTGTAAAATATGTAGTTTATTTAGAAGACAACATGACACTCTGCTCAACTCAGTAAATCACTCGTCTTAAAAGTGGGGCGCCTGGGTGGCTCAGTTGTTAAGCATCTGCCTTCGGCTCAGGGCGTGATCCTGGGGTTCTGGGATCGAGCCCCACATCAGGCTCCTCCACTGAGAGCCTGCTTCTTCCTCTCCCACTCCCCCTGCTTGTGTTCCCTCTCTCGCTGGCTGTCTCTTTCTCTGTCAAATAAATAAATTAAATCTTTAAAAAAAAAAAGAAAGGAAGAAAAAAGTGATTCAATGGTGTAGAATGGAGGTTGCATGTTCCTTTCTTATGATAAATTTTGACTTTCGTGTCACTCTGTACTTGAATGTAGGGTAAAATAAGCTTATAAATTGTGACAGAATTATATTAACATAAGGGAGGAAGAGATTGTGGCCAAATGTCAGAGAACTGGAATGAATTTTCAAATAGAAAAACCAAGGTGTATTATATTGGTAAAAAAGATGAATCACTCAAACCTAATAAGAAAAAATCAAATATTAAGTGAATGAAAAATGAGTGAAATAATAAATAGAATCATAATAAATCAAGAATTAAAAAATTAGAAGGACATTTAAATGTTGCATAGTTCAACTACCTACATAATAACTAAAGGTCTTTATATAACATCCTCATTATCATTATGTGAGCCTCTGTTAGGGAGTATATTCAAATTTTGACTGCTTTATTGAAAATGTTTGCATCCATTAGTCCTTTCACATTTACTGATTTTTCTCCTGTTGGCCTAACTCATATCATTGGAGGTCCTACTAAATTACTCTCATTCTTCATTCATAGAATGGATCAGCAACCATTTAAAAGAAATCTTTGTGTTGTTTTATTCAGTACAATACATGCCAGTTCATTCAGATGTTTCATATGTTGTTTCTAAGGTTAAGTCTGTTCACGATAATAGTAAGTCTTCCCAGCTTCTACTCTATCTTTCTCATTTTAAAATCAAAAATAATCATACCTATATAATCTGAAGAATGTATAATGGAAACCTGATTGTTACCTATTTAGTTCTAAATACCATGTTTCTTTTAATGAATGTGAAGAATTTTACTGTTTTTGTTGTCATATCATAGATTGTCTCAAATGTTCATAATGTTAGTAATCATGAAAGGGTAATCATTTTTTAAATTATTTTAACTTCTCACAATTTTAGCCTCAACCAAATTTATCAACTATACAGTTCTAGTTAGATAGTTTGTTTTGCAATCCAATATGCTCTATATAATTTAATTATTCAGTAATGAAATCCCATATCCCCATTTCATAGGACAGAAAGATTATGATAAAGGCTTATTGGATGACCTGATCTTTGAAGATAAAACATTACAATTGTGTTGATGAATGGTCATATATTTTATAGTTTTGATTTAAGTTCCCGTTAGTTAACATACAGTGTAGTGTTAATTTCAGGTATACAATATAGTGATTCAACCCTTCCATAAAACACCCAGCGCTCATCACAAGTGCACTCCTTAATCCCCATCACCTTTTCACCCATCCCCTTACCTCTGGTAACCATCTCTTCATTCTCTATAGTTAAGAATCTATTTCTTGATTTGTCTCTCTCTCTCTTTCTCTCTCTCTTTTTTCTCTTTCCTTGTTTGTTTTGTTTCTTAAATTCCACATTTGAGTGGAATGAGATTGGAAACAGGCTTGATACAATGAACAGCAGGCTGGAAGAAACAGAGGAATGAATTAGTGACCTAGAAGAAAAATAATCAAAATACTGAAGCTGAAAGAAAGACAGAAGAATAATGCAACACAAGAATGGACTCAGGGAACTCAGCAACTCCATCAAATATAATAACATTCATATTATAGGAGTCCCAGAAGGAGAGAGAGAAAGGGGGCAGAAAATTTATTTCAAGAAATAATAGCATAAAACTTTTCTAATCTGGGAAAGGAAGAAAGCATCCAGATCCAGGAGACACAGAAAACTTCCATCAAAATCAACCAAAATAGGCCAGTGCCAAGACATATTATAATTAAATTTGCAAAATATAGTGATAAAGAGAAAATCTGAAAAGGAGCAAGACAAAAGAAGTCCTTAACTTATGAGGGAAAACCCATAACGTTAGCTGGAGATTTCTCAATAGACACTTAGCAAGCCAGAAGGGAGTGGCATGATATATTCCAAGTCCTGAACAGCAAAAATCTACAGTCAAGAATACTCTATCCAGCAAAGCTATCTTCAAAATAGAAAGAGGAAGAGTTTTCCAAACAAAAACGAAGGGAGTTTGTGACCACTAAACCAGTGCTGTAAGAAATGTTAAAGGGGACTCTTTGAGTGGAAAGGAGAGACCAAACGTGACAATGGCAAGCAAAGATCAGAGAAAATCTCCAAAAACAATGACAAAGCAAGTAATAAAATCACAATAAATATATATCTATTAATAATTACTTCTAATGTAAATGGACTAAATGCTCCAATCAAAAGACATAGGGTGTCAGAATACATAAAAAACAAGCAAACAAACAAAAAACCCATCTGTATGTTGCGTACAGGACACTCATTTTAAATCTAAAGACACCTGCAGATTGAAAGTGAGGGGATGGAGAAACATTTATCATGCAAATGAATGTCAAAATAAAGCTGAAGTAGCAATACTTGTATCAGACAAAGTAGACTTTAAAACAAAGACTATAAAAAGAGACAAGAGCATTATATAATCAATCATAAAGGGGAAAATCCAACAAGAAGATATAACAATTGTAAATATTTATACACCCAACATAAAATAATTAATTGATAACACAATGCTAGTAGGGGACTTACACCCCACCTACATCAATGTAAACAGAAATGGCTTTGAATGACACACTGGACCAGATGAATTTAACAGATATGTTCAGCACATTCCTTCCCAAAACAGCACAATACACATTCTTTTCAACTGCACATGGAACATTCTCCAGAATAAAATAAACATATTAGGTCACAAAACAGGCCTCAACAAATACAAAAGACTGAAGTCATACCAAGCACCTTTTCTCACCACAACACTTTGAAACTAGAAGTCACCCACAAGAAAAAATTTGGAAAGACCACGAATACATGGAGGTTAAACTACATTCTACTAAACAATGAATTGTCATATTAATCCATTTTCTTTATACGTATGACTCAAAGTAAAGAAGAGGGAGAATAGATAAATTTCATGTCATTTGTACAGAGTGTGACCTTTAACTTGCTGATACATCTGCTGAACTCAAGCCTGATATATGGTCTTGTCACTGAGAATACCCATGATCTTCCTCTAGAGTCCTCAAAAGGTAACTTCTAGCAAACTATATCTCTTTTGGCTAAAATATAATTGGCTAAAATATAATCAGAAACATAGACATAAACATAATAGCAATAAGCATAATAATGATACCAATAACAAGTACTCTCTTCATTTGGTTGTGTAGAGTGCCTGACTCAGTTTTCTACTGTATTGTATTATTTTATCTTAAATTTCTTTCTTTGAAATAAAAAAAAATATCTTACACACTTTCTAGTTAACATCGTGTAGACATATTACTTTCAAAAAATTATTGTCCTTTAAACTTCATAGTTTTCCTAAACATTATAAGGCTTCCCTGAATTATTAATTTCAAAATGTCCTAGGTACTTGTTCTATGTATTACAGCCCTTGTTAATATTTAATACTAGATTTATGTAGTAGTAAAGGAATTAGGACAAAAAGCATCAACTATTCCAGGCAAGGCATGGACTGTCTTGAAGTTACCATAACTAGAATCTTTCTCAGCTATTAAATAATAAAAAATGATGTTCTTAGTATATCCAGAGGTAATCTGACTTTAGAATGCTACTTTCACTAACCAAACTCACAAGGTGCTGATAGATAAGATACACCATTAATTTATTTTTATACTGAAGAATATTAATACCAAGGTATTATGAAGTTAAAAAAATAGCTTGAAATAAGTACTTAGCTAGGCATTACCAGAATATAACTAATATAAGACCCGTAACTTTTTCAATTTTATCGTTACACATCTGAGGCAAGATTTGTGTCATACTAACACAATCCTGTGCATGCAAATTCATAGAATCTGAGAAAGTTGAATTCCTATTTATTTACCATAGGGAATATTTAAGAATTTATTTTCAGTTAGAAAAAGGTTGTTCTGTATTTCTATTTAATCTTCAACTAATTTTTGAAAAACTTATTACAGTTTGCTCTGGAATATTTTGAAGGCCTTTACATTTGTGTATGGTGGTGTTCAGTTGTGTTCATCACATATGCAGAGCATCTTTGTAATATCCTAAAATTATGATTCCCAGTTGGACATGTGGAGTATGTAGGGAGTAACAGCATAATCACCTAGGAATACTTAAAAGTATGCATATTCCTTATTCCCAGATTGCAATATGTGAGAATATAATAATCCCTGGGGTCACAGAAGATATGCATTTATTTTGGGAAATCATTCACAGATTATTCCAGTTCTCTCTTTTCTCTCCAGTGGAAAACCAGTTACTTTGACTGAATTACAGAGCCTGAATGTCCACAAACTACATCATTTGTTCATTGCAGAGAAAGAAAAGAGTAGAAGAGAAAGGAAAGGAGGGAATGAGAAAGGGGGAGAGGGAAAAGAAGAGGGGAAGGAAGGGTTGATAGAAGGAAGAAAACAGAAAGAAGGTGTAAATTAAAGCAAGCAACTTGTTCTTACAACTTTAAAGTATTCAGCCATCAATAAAAATAAATTTTGTACAGAGATATTGAAAAAGAGAAGAATTTAAAATAATTCCATACAATATATCTTACCTTTATTAAGTGTATCTGAATTTTTCAGATAATCACTGGAAGATTTATTTAATGTAAATCTCTTCCTTTATATCACAAAGCATATTAACATGACAGCTCTAGGTAAAAAGGAAAAGGGGCATTTTAGTTTCCTGGAAATCAGCTTATACTTGGTATGATAAAAACAGCTAAAAATGCACAAACTCTATTATTTCTTAAACAGAGATATATATTTTTCAGAAAGCTAAAAATAATAGAAACAACCATGAATCTTTATTTTGCCTATTTAGACTCTGTATATCTCTATGACATAGTGTCCTTAAATAAAATAAAAATTATTTTGTGAATAGTACGTTAGCAAACTGGAAGCCCCTGTGATGTTAATGGTTCTATCAGAACTTAAAGTGTTAAAAGTATTTCTGATTTTAACAACATCAATGTACAGTTAATAGAACTCTGCACATCTAAATATATATCCAAAACAACTTCCAGCTTGAAATTCAGGTATCACCTGTATTAGTTTAGGATTTACATTGTTAATGTTTAATTTGGCATTTGCAGTAGGGATGTGCTGAGCTTTTTGGTATATATTTAGTTAAAGGAGTCAGCAAACCACAGACAGACACCTATCTTCTGGCTGTATTTCTGTCTTTATGTCAGATAAAATTTTCTCATATCAAATTAAGACCAAAAATAGATAATGCATTTTAAAAGTTAAGATGTGTGTTTTTTTAGTCGTTATAATGTTATGTGTTAACATATAACATATGCTATATGGTTTTTTGTTGTTATTTAATGTTACCTTTATTATATATTAAAACCGTGATAATATCCCAGCAATAAATATTTAAAAGATAATTTTACTTAGGCATAAACAGAGCTATAAATTATTTTTCCCAAGTAGTTTGGTATAATAGTGATAATGACCACAACGAATGTAAAATGAGGAAAGGAAGCACTACTTTCATAAATTCACAATTAGTTCAAGCATAAGAATGAACTTTTGATTTATATTAAGTTTTCATTTTTTTGAAATCTAAAATATTTGTTTGAGATCTGTCTTCCATACTCAGTGTAGAATGTGTGTTGCTTAAGTAATCTTTCTGATGAATTTTAAGCTGAAATAAACATAGCAGAGACTATACATGTTTTCCACTGAAAAGAATAAAAAATAATGACCATTAAAACTTAAAAGAGAATGGCAATAATAGACATCTCCAATGTAAAGGAACAAGAAACAGAGTCATTTAATATAATTTAATATAAAATTTACTTGAAATTTAGCCCAACGTATCATGTTATGTTCTACAAATGTTTATGCTGTTTGTAAATTTTCAATTATTTCTACCAGAGCATGTTATTATATAGCCCCATATCTCATATAATAAAAACATATTCAAGTGAAATGAATGATTTATTTGCAAAAAATTGGGCCGTACCAAGAAAAGGTGTACATTAAGTAGAAGAACATATTGAAATCTGCATGTAAGAAATGAAAGAGTGTATTTCTAATCCATCATTGAACTGACTATGATGAAATTATAAAGGTTTTCTTTTCTTTTGTTTTGTTTTTCCCCCTAATTTTTTGGGTCCAGGGAGTTTACTACTGAGGGAAGGATGAGAGAATTTAAGAAATAATTCATCCTTTAATTTTTATACTGAATAGCAACTTTTATCAATCCTTTTAATGCATGCTGCAGTCATTTCATTGATTTAAATAGATGGCTTATGTTTACTAGCTTCAAATATAAGAGATACACTGATTTTTAAAAACATTCAGGAAGAAAAGTTTGTATATACATATACATATATATGTCTATATTTACATAAATACATCTACATACATAAATATGTATATATATATATTTAAAGATTTATTTATTTGAGAGAGAGAGAGAGTGTGTGATTGTGGAGGGAGGGGCAGAGGAAGAGAATCGTCAAGTAGACTCCCTGCTGAACGCCAACCCCAATGCGGGGCTTGGTCCCAGGACCTGTGAGATCATGACCTGAGCAGAAACCAAAAGTCAGTTGCACAGTCTACTGAGCCACCCAGGTGCCCCAGGAAGAAAAGTATATTTTAATCAAAACTGATGGATGGAACTTTCAAAATATTTTGTCAAAGAGTGTCATGGATAGGAGCCTGGACTTGGAAGCCAGACTCTCTGGTTCAAATCCGTGCAACATCCCTTGCCAAGGGATGATTAAGGAAGTTCACCTAATTTCTCTGCTTGTTTCTCTATCAGTAAATATTGTGTTGAAAATGAAAGCAGTTCATAAATGAAGAGTGTCTGGCACATAGCATGTTCTCAGTAAGTGCTCATTCCTGAGAAAAGCAAAAGTATGCCTATGCTTGTATGTATGTGTGCCTATGTGTATCTGTGTATCTCTGTATATATGTCTAGTAAGAAGAGTTGGTGAGGGACAAATATCCTAGAATACTGTTCCCATTTTGCCAATGTATGAGCAAATATTAATTATCTAATCATTCAAATTGGGAGGGGTGATTCTTTTCAAATGCAAAAACCCAGGAACTGTGATTTAACTTCTGAACACTGTTATATACCCATTACATAAGTATGAATGCCCTGCCATTTTTTTTCCATAAGAGTATTATTTCAAAAAATGGAAAAACATGTTTCAGTAGTTTTAATATCCTATAATGACATATTCTGTTTATTTTTAAGTAGTATCAAACAAAAGGAAACCAATTTTGCAAGCATTTTGCTTTCATTGAAATGAATGGGGCAAAGAAAACTTTTTTGCTTGCTTTATACCAACTTTTGGTTAAAATAATATGGAGAATACTATTAAAATTTCAAAGTTAGAGAAATTATGTACATGATGAAAAGGGCTTTTCATATTACAGTGTAAAAACACTAAAGTATAGACTTTTTGTTCAAAAGATTACCTGTTGCCTTTTTTAAGAACTATTTGTTGGAAGCTAATAAGATTTCAGTAATAAGTTAAATAGAATTTGATTATCTCTATGTATATATGAATGACAAAATAATGAGTTACATATTGATTTTTTTAATTAAGCCACATATTTGTTTCAAAGTAACATTACATTATGCAACTTCTTTGCCTTCTAACATTGCTAATTGGCATCTGTTTAAAAAATATCAGTTGTTTGGAAGGAAAGCAGTACAGCATTTCACATGTAGTGATTTATGCCATAGTAAATATTTGTACATTTTTTGGAATATTTTTTTACAAGTATATTTAAATTACAGTTTGAATATATTGTGAAATATATGGATACTGATTATCTTTTTTTACAATTACATGTATCTGCAATAATCCTTCAGCTGATAAAATTTATAAAACAACATCTCAGTAGCTTAACTGTAGCAAGTTATTTATACTCTAAAAAGCCAAATGACAGTGACTGCAACCACATAATTGATGAGTTAAATGAGTTTTATGTTCCCAAAACAATTTTAAAGCTGAGTAACCCAAATTTATTAGCCATATCCAGATGGAATATAAAGTCAATATATTGCTGTTTATGTATCAAGTCAGAGAAAATTATTAAGGATGATTTCAGCCATGGATAGTGAGGGTGGGGGACCTTGGTTAAATTCTGAGGCTATAATTCAAGGAAATTTTGGTAGCTGCAAAGCTAGTGTAACAAATAAGATAACTGTGCTGTGATAGACTTCAGCTGAATTATTTTTTGACTTAAAAAATGTACAACTGGAATAGAAGTAGCAACTCCATAAAACATTTCAAAATATGTTGGAAAGAAGTATTTTACTTAGGCTTATTAGCAAATAAGATTTCAAATACATGGAACTTGTAAGAAAAATATAAATAGATACTTTAGTACGACTAAAATAGAAATGAGCTATTGGCAATTACTTTAAAATGATTCTGTTTTAGCACCATTTTATTGTAGGAAATTGGTAAGATTTTTTTTTTCCAGAATGATAAAGTACTAAATGGCTTTAACTGAGAACATAGCATGCATCTTGGTCATTAACAATTATCATATAAATATTAATGTAATCATAAAATATCAAAAGATATTAAAGGGATACATACAAAGGGAAGATTAAAATACATATTTTTGTAGTCACTGGGGGGGGTTATTCTAATATTAAATTATATTAGATAGAATGCACGTGACCCAGCCCCAAAATCTCAAGTTATTCACTTTGTAATTTTGGACAAAAGGCTTAAATCCTCAACATTGTATATCCAAGCATACTTTACCTCAAATCATACCTGTATAATCAATTCATATGTAATTGTCAAGAAATGTGAAGATTTGAGATCTTGCCCTATAGCAAGCCAACAAGTTAGCTTATAAGATTTCATGAATGCTTGGAGAGCCTTTGAGACTCCTAGGTCAGGGAAAAGAACTATACTATGTACATACTAAAGGCAGGATTTGCATCAGCATATGTGCGGTAGTTTCTTGTGCTCCACAATCTCACAAGGACAAAGCAGATGGGCCCACAGGGGCCCACTTACTGGGTTGTGTTTCAGGAAAGGAATAATAAGCATAAGCTTGCCTACCCTATATTTTAAAGAGAAAAATTATTATATTTTATTTGTCTATATTTATTTGTTTTATTTATCTTTATTGTATTTAACAATAAGCATGTCTTCCCTTTGCTGTAGAGGGCAACACTACACCTATCTTCAAAGGCTGTTCACTATATAAACAACCTTGAAAAGATAATCCAGATCAAAATGGCAGCCAATGTCTCACTGCAGAATATGCAGAAATGTGAGGAAAGTATGGGAAATTGTCTCCCAACAATAACAAGTGTTACTCATTTATTTAAAAAAATATGATGCAGTATTATACCCTAGACACTCTTCTAGAAATTCAGAATAGAGTGATAAAAAAGGCAGACCAGGTCCCTTCTCTCATGAAACTTAAATCCTAATAAAAGTAAAAATCAGAGAATTTCAGGAAGTGATTAAGTTTATGATACTGAAAGAAATGACATCTGTAAGAAAATTATGTAACGGGGTAAGGAAATACTTCTTTGACGTTACTTTTGAATTGCAACCTAAATTCTAAGATCTAGAGAAGAAAGAATCATGACAGATGGAAAAGTGAGTAGAAAGGCCCTGAGAGTTGAATAAAAATAAAGATGGTTATGTTAATAACTTTGGGATTAGACATATGGACAAATTCCTACAAAACTTATATTACATTTTTCAAGGAGAAATATAAAGCGTAAATATCCCTATAGACTTTGAAGAAATTTGTTCTGTATTTAAAAAAAAATTCCATGAAACAAATGTATTTGACAGGCTAGTTTTAGAAATATTTAAACAAATGTATCTGAAAATTCTAATATTATATAAACTTCTCAAAATAAAAAGGAATGGAAAAAACAAGAAAGAAAAAAAAGAACATTCCCCAACACACAGTATAAGCCTAGTTTAAATTTAATATCTAAATCAGAGGAAGAATATATAGAAAGGGTATTAATGCCCAATCCTATTCAGGGACAGAATCAAAACCCACAAATAAAATGTTAGTGAAGAAAGGAGAGACTTTCAAGATGAAAAAAGTGGTCAACTTGTTTTGTATGCTATTGAAAACTCATGAGTCATTATTAAAATTCATGCCTGTGACCTTAATTAACCAAAAGGACTTTCAATGAAAGGCTTAAGAAGAAAACCCACTTAGCATGGTTTGAGGAGGAAATATGGGTGAGTTATTGCATATGGAACCAGTTCTTTCATTTTATTTTTTTTCATAATAATATTTTTATTATATTATGTTATTCACCATATAGTACATCCCTGGTTTTTGATGTAAAGCTCGATGATTCATTAGTTGCGTATAACACCCAGTGCACCATGCAATACGTGCACTCCTTACTACCCATCACCAGCCTATCCCATTCCCCCACCCCCCTCCCCTCTGAAGCCCTCAGTTTGTTTCTCAGAGTCCATAGTCTCTCGGGCTTCATTCCCCCTTCTGATTACCCCCCCTTTCTTTATCCCTTTCTTCTCCTACCGATCTTCCTAGTTCTTATGTTCCGTAGATGAGAGAAACCATATGATAATTGTCTTTCTCTGCCTGACTTATTTCACTTAGCATTATCTCCTCCAGTGCCGTCCATGTTGCAGCAAATGTTGAGAAATCGTTCTTTTTGATAGCTGAGTTCTTTCATTTTAAAGTGTTAAGATGCAGCTCAAATATCATCTTCTTTCTGAAATCTTTCTTAACTCTTCTGCCTAAACAAAATGTTCATACTCTGATTTTAGCACATATCTTTGTTGTTAATAAGATGTCACTCAGTAGGTGTTGGGAATATTGAGGGTAGTTACCTCTTCCTTCTTGTCTTTCTAACAAAACCACATCTTTGTATATTAAACTGATTAACAGAATTTTTTCTAAGTCAAATTGAGTTGAACTGAAATGTAAAGTAATAATCAAATTCATCAAATTTAATAATTGTATATATCTTAAATAATAGAGTCACATTATTCTTAATAAGATCTAGATTCATTCATAAGCAGTGATATTGTTAACAGTATGTCAACTACTCCAAATTGTTTGGGGAAAATATCGCATCACATTTAGACATGTGTTCAAATGCAAGTAAATTAGTTAAACCCACCATCATGATGTTTTCCTGAAGATCATATAGTACTTGGAGTTTATTTAAGCTGTCAAAGTGAAACAGCAGGAGACTATTTTTGCACTATTTTAAAGTGTTAAAAATATAGTGCATGGGGTTTAAGTGTATAAACAACTTTAAATAACAATATTTTATCTGGAAGTTCATTGAAGCCGGTATTAAAACTTGAAGCAAAACTAAGTATAGACCTGAATGTGACTTTCTCTGTCATCAAAAACATACTTTTTCTGAAACCTTTCATTTTTCTGTTTGGCTTCTCTAGAATAGCTCTTGCTGAGACGACTTGTTCTCACTTCCTCTTTTGGATGATAAAATGTAAATCCATGAAGATGTGTGGTTTTGTTTATATTTTATTTTGATTCACCATGACCCATAACACATTAGAGGCAAAAACAAGGGATGCTTATGAAGTGAAAATGAATGTAGTTTTGGTTTGGTTCTTTACATGCCTGAACAAAGCTCTATGAAAGTGTAACATTTGATACATACGAATCTTCATTAGCCAAAAACAGCCCCTTGATTTAAAGAAACCCATATTACGATCTCTATTTTTTATGTAGTTTTTACTTAACTATCTCTATATTAAGTATAAAACTTTGACGATGGCTTGCTTGTAAAGGAGATTGCAAAGGAATGCACATTTCTTCAGGCAATCTAGGGAAGTATTGTTATGGATATGGATGTGTCTTGATATAGTTTCTTCTGTAAAGTACCTGAGAGAAATTGAATTGATGCTACCTAATCTGTGCTTCCATTTCATAGTGAGTTTGGCTTGAGTTTCTCATCTAGTTTGAAATTATACATTCAAGGAAATATATTGAATAAATAGACTTATAGATTTAAAAATGTCTCAGTTATTATAAGTTGAGGCCCTCAATAAAAAATGCAAATCAATCAAATAGTGATTTGCAAAGGCTAATTAAATTCAGATATACAGGTACTCAAAGGTTTAAGAATGTATTCACATTCAAAACAGAGGATCCTGGGGCACCTGGGTGGCTCAGTCGTTAAGCGTCTGCCTTCGGCCCAGGGCGTGATCCCAGAGTCCTAGGATCGAGTCCCACATCAGGCTCCTCCACTGGGAGCCTGATTCTTCCTCTCCCACTCCCCCTGCTTGTGTTCCTTCTCTCGCTGGCTGCCTATCTCTCTGTCAAATAAATAAATAAAATCTTAAAAAAAAAAAAACAACAGAGGATCATAGGGGAAGGGAGGGAAAAAATAAAATAAGATGAAATCAGAGAGGGAGACAAACTGTAAGACTCTTAACTATAGGGAACAAACTGAGGGATGCTGGAGGGGAGATGGGTGGGGGGATGGGGTAATTGGGAGATGGGCATTAAGGAGGGCATGGGATGTAATGAGCACTGGGTGTTACATGCAATGGATGAATCACTGAACTCTACCTCTGAAACTAATGATACACTGTATGTTAATTAATTGAATTTCAATATAATAACTTTTTTTAAAAAATGATTCACTTGGATGAAATGCTGAAATTTACAGTAATTTGAGTCGTTTTCATTTCAATCTCACTTCTCCCTGTATTTTCTGTCCCATAACTTTTCTTCCGTTTTTAGCCAGACTTCTCAACCTCCTCTGTTTGCGATTTCCAATATATCTTCTTGGACTCATTTGGATATGATTTTTGCTCCACCACCCCTTGAAAGAGTAATTAATTACTTCCACTCTGCAAAATCCAACTGCCATTTCTCATCTCCTCATCTTTGATTTATTAGCAACATTTGACACTCCTTTATCTTTGAAACATTATCTCTGCTTATCTTCCAAATTCATATTTTCCTGTTTTTTTTTTTTTCTTTCCTTACCTGGCTGTTCCTTCTCATTCTCTTTTATTGTTCTGCTTCATCTTCAATTTTGTGTGTCCCTACAATTAGACCTTTAATTTCTTGTCTTTTCTATGTTCATTAAATCCCAACTTTTATATTTTATTTTTTTAAAGGAAAGCAGGTTTCTTTTTTTTGTTTGTTTTTTGTTTTTTAAGATTTTATTTATTTATTTGACAGAGAGACAGCCAGTGAGAGAGGGAACACAAGCAGGGGGAGAGGAAGAAGCAGGCTCCCAGCAGAGGAGCCCGATGTGGGACTCGATCCCGCAACGCCGGGATCACGCCCTGAGCCAAAGGCAGACGCTTAACGACTGCGCTACCCAGGCGCCCTATATTTTAAATAACATTTTATAATAACAACACCCGTGTTTATATCTCCACTCTAAAACTGTCTTCCCAAGCCTAGATTCATGTTCATCCACTTAGTCAGTGTTTCTGCTTTGATTCTTACAAGCATGTTAAACTTAAAATTCTTAAAACTGAACTTTCACTGGCTAACCACCCCTTCTCATCACCATCCTCCCTATCTCTTCCCATTATCTTGCCATCTCATTAATGACAAACTCATCCTTTGAGTTGTTCAAGTCAAAAGTCTGGGTGGCCCCTTGATGTTTCTTTTTCATCCCACCTCATTTCCAGTTTCCAGAAAACCTGTTAGTATTTTCTTTAAAATTTTTCTAGAATCCTACCATTTTCCACTGCTTCCACTACTACTTCTCTTTCCCAAACTACCAATACGTTTCCAATGTATTACTGTCATTTCCTTGCAACTATTCTCCCTGTCTCTTTCCTGGTCACATTTCAATCTGTTTCTTCCACATAGCAGTAAAATAACTCTATTAAAATGTAAGTCACACAGCACAGGACCCTTCAGTGGGCCTCTGTTTCATGGAGAGTTAAACGTCAAAAATTTTCAAGAAGTGTATAAGTGAACACGAGATTCTCACTCCCACTAGCACTACCACCAGTGCCTTCCTGATTTAATCACCTATTAATAGACATTTCAGCCAAACTCACTTTCCTGCTGTTCTAGTCTCACACCAGGTATGCTTCAGACCCACTCTTCCTCTACCTGGAATTCTCCGTCCCTGCATATCTACATGGCTTGACACTTAGTTCTCCACGGTCTATATTTGAATGTCATTTGATTTAGTGAAGCCTCTCTTTGCTACCCTATTTAAACTGGTAACGTGCTCCTTTCCTTGTTTTATTTTTCTTCATAGCACGTATCACCATCTAATGTATTATTTATTTTACTTATAAATTTTGTTATTTTCTGTTTCACCCCTCTAAAATCTAAACATAAAATGATGGTTTTTTTATGTAAAATAGTGATTTTGAACAATTCAAAGACATCTTTTTTTTGGTATTCTGATATTATTTGATTTCAGTAAGTAACAAAGCAAGACTTCTTCATGTCATTACTTGATACTAATTAATTTTTGTTTCTATATACTTTCATAATTCTTGACATAAAAATTGATGTCAATGTGGAAAATCAACATATTCTATTTTAAATTTAAAACTTGTTTCATGATTTCTTTTTTAAAAAATACAGAAAAGATATTTTAGAAATAATTTTTTTTTCTCTTGGGTCACCTGGGTGGTTCAGACAGTTAATCGTCTGCCTTCCCCTCAGGTGGTGATCCCAGGGTCCTGAGGGCCAGCCCGGAGCCCCACATCAGGCTCCCTGCTCTGCAGGGAGCCTGCTTCTCCCTCTCCCTCTGCCTGCTGCTCCCCCTGCTTGTGCTCATGCTCTCTCTCTGTCAAATAAATAAATAAAAATCTTTAAAAAAATATTTTCTTTGGCAAGTACTTTGATTACATATTGTACATTTTTTAATAAAATTATATAATCATCCTTGTTATTAGAATGCTAATAACACTATCTTTTCTGCTATATGCCCAATCTTCAGACAGTATAAATGAAAGAGAATAACTTCTAAGTACTCCTTGATATATTTTAGAAGAAGCCCTTAACAAATTTAAATTACTTATTCTAAATCAGTCAGTTCCATGCTCATAAACTGTTTTAATTAATGATTTAAGATGTAAGACGATTATGACATGGTAGAATCAAAAAGCCCATAATGGTGTACTTATTTTTTAAAGCACTGTGGGGATAATGTAGGTTAAATGCCCTGTTGGTCTCACTGTCCCTTCTATCCATTGTGTCACTGACATTTCATATTTCTACTTACTGGTGAAAGATTAGGTCGCTTTATTTTGGATTGTATGTCACAGACTCTAATTTTGGAAGTAGTACACACCTTTGCACAGATAATATGATGAATGGTGCTAAACATGATATATTTGCTTAGAAATAGTAAGGAAGACATACAAAATCACAGGAACAAAGCAATCAGGTACAAAGACATACAATTTTTAGTGCTTTGTTTATTAAATGGCAAATAATATATTATTCAAGTGAAGTGCAAAAGCAGAAAAAGAATATTATTGAGATTAGGATAGCAGCTATTGAATATAAAGGTAGAAGATGGAAGTGAAAATAACCCAAAATCTCTTCCTTTGCCTTTGAAAACCCAAATATTTCAGCAAACTGAATATAAATACGGACAGAATGAGACCTATCCATTATTGTATTATTTTATACATTTATATGCTCATACAGCTATAGAATATAATACTTTTTAATATTATAAAAATAAAATCAATATAAGGAAGAAGTTTCATTAGTGTTTAGGGAGCTAAATAATGAATATTATTTTCCTAGGCATTTCTGTTCTCCTTCAGGAACTTAGATGCTGGCATTAATATTTATTTCTCTCTGTTCTTGGGTCTAGTTTAACACTATCAACCGTGCTTGACTGATTGTCTTTGATTAACAATGTCTCAATTTCCTTAATTATAAATACTTATAATAGCCTTCTGCCTTAGAGGAATATTGTGCTATTTACTAAGAACCAAAGAAATCCCAAGAAAATTGATTTATCAGAGTAAAAGTCAAAACCCTAGGTAGAAATATGTGTTGAATAATTTTGCATCAATATTGCTGTTTCTGTGCAGTCATCATTATGTTTTAATTTTATTCTAGATTGTGGAGACATCATAGAATGGTATTGTAACTTCTGCTAAACATTTTATTTTCTTTTAGTTAGACTACAGTTTTATTTAATGTAAATGCTAAATTGTTTCCAAAATGAGAAATTGGAGATAAAGTATGTATTTGACATTTAAAGCAACTCATCAGCAGAGGGGAAAAAAAAAATAGGTCCAGAACTACATCATTTGTCTTATACACTCGTTGTAATTCTGCTCACATGTCCCTACTGTGATTCTTCCATATCCAATGAGAAATACTATTTCTAACTTCAACACATACATACACAGAGCTTCAAACTGCCCATTCTTAATACAGAAGGCAGTGGCAAGAAAAAGAATGAAGCCTGGGAACGGAATGAAAGCAGGTGAGGAGACTGGAAGAAAGAAGAGAATGGATGGGGAAAGACCTAAGAGTTATAGAGAGGTCTAATTCACCAAGAGAAGCCAAGGAAGTACTTTCCTCATAGTAATGTTTTATGACTGAAATATGAAACAATAAGTAGATCAACAAAATTAAATACAAAGTCAAATAAAATCTACAGACTAAAGAAACAATTACGGGAAAATATTTTTAATACCAAAAGATGTCTCTGGAAAACAATTTTCATATGAAATTTCATATAAAATTTTCAAAATATAGAAGACAGTAACCAAAGAGAACTATAGAAAAGACTTTGATAAGGATTTTATCATATGTATGACCATGACAAAGGAAGTGTCTCAGTATTCATTCCAGTAGGGAAAATGGTTAAGTGATCTTAAAAAGTTAGAAAATAGTTCTAGGCCTCTCTCTTTCTGGTAGTAGTTTGATTCTGATTAAAGAGTAGCAAATAACGTATCAGTGACATAATTTGATGTCACTTAAATGCTCTGTTTTTCATCTGTGAATTAATGCTATAGGAGTCTTTTTTTGCTATTTTAATTGGGATATTTATGATTTTTAATAAACTGAGCATACTTTTTAATTTACTGATTCTTCATTTGCATTTCTCCGTTTTTGAGTCATCTATTGAAGTCCTTTGTCCAATTTTTTATTATTTATTTTTCTTCCTTTTTCCTCATTGATTGGTAGGATTTTCTTATTCTAGATACTAGTCTCATGTGAATTTTAAATGTTGCAAATAATCTTTGCACAATGTGCCTTTTCTTAATTTGTCAATATTTAGAATTTTATATCAATTTTTACCTTGTGGTTGATGCTAGTTGAAATACTAATCAAACCATCGTCTTCCTGAGATCCTATTTTTCTCCTACTTTTCATTTTATTACCTTCATAGTTAGCTCTGTCATTATTTGGTCTTTAATCCAGCAAAAATCCATTTTTATGTAGTTTTTTTCCTCCTTATTAGAATAAGGTTTCAAAACCTACTTACTACACAATTCATCCTTTATTAATTAATGGTACTATCTTTATGATATATAAATTTCCCAAATATACCAGTGTCCATCTTTGAACAGTTTATCTTGTTCTATTGGTCTGGTCTTGTCTTTTCTTGTAACATTAGCATCAAGATTTTACCATGATGATCCTATAATTTATTTTACTACCTGACAGTGCAAGTTCTTCCCCACACCCTCCACTTGGCATTTTTGTTTCTCAAAAATGACTTAACTCTTTAAGGACTTCATTCTTCCACATTGGTCTTTGAAAACATTTTAGAATAATTTTAGAATTAACTTTAAATAATCCATACACAGAATTTGATTGAAATTCCAATGAATTTAAGTAATACTTCTGAAAAATTAACATTTTGAAAATGTCAGATCATTTTATCCAGGTGTAGGATGTATCTTCATCTGTTTACTTTAATGGAATTTAGTAGCAATTGGAGGTTTCGTATATTTTTTTCAAGGTAATATTTACCTGACAAAATACACTGCAGTTCCTGGGATTCTATGAATTATATGCCACTTTTCCATTGCAACTTCCATTTTTAGTTTGATATAAATAAATACTTCCAGTTTTTATAATTTACCTGTAAGATATAGTACCTGGCAAGCTGTTATAAGGTACTAGGTCCCTAATATTTAGTGGTAATGAGGAATCCAAAACTCTAGAAAGGATTACCAGGCTTGACAAATAAAAATACAGTTCATTTGTATTTCAAATACACAACAGATAATGGTTTAGAATAAGTATGTCTTGTGCAAAAATTGGGACATACTAAAAGTTATTAATTGTTTATTTAAAACTCAAATTTAACTAGATATTTAACTAGATGTAGATATTTTATCTGGCAACCTTCTCCCGAAATGAGAACAACTCATGTAGCTGATTATAGTTGCCTGCAACTAATAACTTTACTACTTGCCCTCAAATCACTACACTTTATTCAGTTTAAAGTAATTAATATAGGGGCGCCTGGGTGGCACAGCGGTTAAGCGTCTGCCTTCAGCTCAGGGCGTGATCCCGGCGATCTGGGATGGAGCCCCACATCAGGCTCTTCCGCTATGAGCCTGCTTCTTCCTCTCCCACTCCCCCTGCTTGTGTTCCCTCTCTCACTGGCTGTCTCTATCTCTGTCGAATAAATAAATAAAATCTTAAAAAAAAATAAAGTAATTAATATAGTTCCTTATAGTTCATTAAGCCAATGGAAATGTATAAGATACTGGAAACATTTTATTGGTCTGTTCCATTAATTCTGGTTCGTGCTTTATGAGTGATTGAGGTTGGTATCCATTTTTAGAGTGATTGTACTCCTTTGTGTCGAGTTCTTTTCTCCTGTAAATTCTTTGAGACATCAGTTAACCTGTTGATAATGCTCAGACCTTGATAATGCTCGGACCTCAGCTGAAATATCTCCTGTGGAAGTCTGGGAATATATTCTGAGATGTGCTAATTGATATCCTGCCTTCAAATTTTTAGGACACTCTTCATACTAAATGTAAATTGTGAATGAGCAGTATTAGTCCACATTTACTTGCCTGCCTTATTTATATTTATTTCAATTTCAGAAAAATTTACAGGTTTGTGTAAAACCTAGCAGAGAATCCAACAGAGAGAGGAAAAAATAAATTACATCATAAACGAAAAACTAAATTTTTGTACTAAATTAAGATGTGCTGAAAATACCATTCTACCAGTTGATGGAAACAGGCAACTTTAGTTAAGGATTGCTTCACACTCCCAAAAAGTGAGATTAAGATTGCAGTGTATTATTCAGTAAAATGTAATACGTATCTCCATTTCCAGAGGTTTCAACCTGGGGATGAAACTAGAGACCTGATGACAATGGTAGAAATGCTTTCTAATAAAATTTGGTCCCATAGCATATTTACAAATTACCACTGACGGTAGGGATTATAAATACTGTGGGTATTATTAAAACTCTTAATAACGGATAACTAAATATATCCTTTTATAAACTGAATAAAGAGAGAAAGAAAGAGAGAGAGAGAGATACACATCATACTCTTGTCTACCTAGAAGTACAAGTTGATTTTCAAAGTCAAATTGCTTGAAGGGAAAAAACTCTATTTTGAAAATCAAATATAAACTGGAGTGAGATAAAAAATGGAATAAGAGAAACTGGAAGTAATAGTTAACAAACAAATACTATTGAAAGTATTTATTTTAAACATACATAAATTATACCCCTGGAGGTCATTACTGAAGCTATTATATATTTGAATGTGTTGATACATTTATAAAATGAACATTTCAAAATATAATATATTTTCCAAAAATTTTAGATGTAGAGAGAAGCCAAAATATTAAGCCAAAAAGTATGCAGGGTTGAATTCTACCAATGCTGGAAAATTACTTACACACCAGCTGCTTTTATTCTGACTCAGGCCTTTCTTTTTGCCATCTTTTTCATGCCAGTATGAGGTTTACTATGACATGATATTTATCTGAACAATAGTACTTCCTGTGTGAAATCAGATCTAACTCAGTGTAACGTTTACAAAAGCTAAATGCCCTTGCACAGGTCTTGGTATTATAGATGGATGACTTCTGAATGCAAATTGTGGCTCTATTTCTAATTAGCTAAGTAACCTAGGTTTAAGCAACTATTTGCCTGGAATATTTAGTCTTTGTATATGTAAAATAGGAATAATAATTCTTACCTCCGGGATAATCCAAAGTTCCTACTATTGTTGAAATTCTCTGTCCATCCTGTTCCTTTCCCTCATTTCCTTGATCTCCAAAGTCTAACATCCCACCTCTGCCCTTTTAACTTGCTCCTAACATTTCATGCGTCCTTGCTTTGACATAAACCTTCAGAGCATTTCATTATTCCATTCTTACTGCTATTATCTCTTGACAATTTTCTAAAAGTTTTTGCTCTTTATCTTCCCAAAGAGCAGAAGAATATGTAAAGACGCAGGGGCAAATGTCCTACGGGAGCTTGGGTGGAGAAGACTAGGAGGCTCGACTGCATAAGACTCTATCTCACACCATTTTTCTTCACCCTTCTTTTTTTCCTTCATTTCATCATCAACATCATTAATTCATGTCTAGCCACACTATGTTTTTTTCCACACTTAAATAACTGGTAAAAAAAATTGCACAACCAGTTGAGCCTAATAATGCATCTCAGGTTCTGCCTGCTCCTTCCTACTCCAGACTGGGTTGAGTTCTACAGAGAAGCCAATCAATTTTTACTAATACACTATTGCAAACCTTGAACAAAGGCTATTGTATATGATTGTGCCGGAAACACAGAACATTATCCAGCTAAATTTGTCAGTACAATAGCGTAGTTAAAAACTCTAATTCTGGTGTAAAACTGACCTGGGTTTGAATTTCATTTCTGCCACAGTCTGGCTCTGACTTTGGATAAGTTACACAATTCTATGAGACTCGGTGACACAACTGCAAAACTGAGATGAAAATGACACCTCTTCATTGGTTTGAGATAAAGCTGGGACTAGGGTGTGCATGTAAAGTGCTTAGCTCTGTTAGGTACTTAAGAATTCAACAAATTTTTAGTTGTTTTTTTAGTTGTTAGGAGGGGATGCAAAGGGATTGCTTTATTTTGTTTTGCCATAGAAATGTTATATGCCAGAGTTTCAAAGTCAGAAATGTGAGGCCAGTTAATCCTAGGATATCTAATCTCTTTAATAATTGGCTTCTGCCCCAAACTACAGTTACTGTCCCATCCAACATTACTAGCCATACCGCCCTGTGCTTCTACCATCTCTTTGATCACTACTGCCTTTCCTCTTAACTCTTTTCAATTGCATACTCTCAGTTGTCAACTCCGTTGTTTAAAATAACCCACTAGACCCCACAGGACTATCTTTCTTTGCATACTTCAATAGAAACCACTTTTCCTGTATGATAATTCCTTGTCTGCATCCATGTAAAGAGAACAACTCATTCGCATTATTTCTGGTCAGGAAAGATGCATAGCTTTCTTCCTCCTCACTTATGTTGCTTCCAAACCACTGATTTTCCATTCTCATATAGAGCAGTCGCTATTAGGCACCTGCCAAACAACACTACAGTTTCTTTACCCTTCTTTTGTCATCACTTTTTGTATTCACCAAGGACTTTGGCACACAAAGATGATATAGGTCTCTCTACAACTAAATATAGCAATATCTTGGCATATCTTTATCTCTGGAATTTGAAAATTTTATATGTGTTGTCTGTGATCTACCTAACATCCTGATTTCACAATTTCTTGACTTCCCAATTTCCAATAATTTTTTCTCTATATCTTATCTGTAAACCATTCCTATCACTAAGCTCTGAATTTTTTCATTACCTATTTATCTTTAGAATTTTTTTGAATCTCAGTATTTTCTCTAAATACAATACCCAATCATTTTAGCTCTTAAAATTCTTGCTTCTCGTTCTTTAAATTCATCACAACCATAAATTCCTATCTTAATTCCAGTCCTTTATAAAATATCCAACTTCTGAACAATAAATTTACTCTAATATGAATGTTACAAAGATCTAACTCCTCAGCTTTTACCCTGGCATCCAAAAGAATACAAAGAAAATGAGCCACCCTTGTAAGTATGTGGGCAATACAAATACCATCCCAACAAAGCCACAGAGGGTCATGCCAGCCCTACTTCAAGACTATAGTCTGTCCTTGTGTCAGTCCTCTGTCTAGTTTCCAAAATCTTTGTTTCCTCATATCTGGCCTCTCTCCAGATATATCCCTCTATCATTTACCCCTGCACTCTTGGCAGGAGACCTTGCCTTCAACTTCCCTGGAACCAATGAGTCAATTCTGCCACTTAGAAATTCTCCCCAATAATCTTACTTTCCTACCAGCTACATTGTGCTTTCTGCTCTTAGTAGAGAAATGTGCCCTTATTCTTTTGTTAGGGTGACGTTTTACTTGTGCTTTGGGGTCTGTTCCTTCAGGGATCTTGAGCTATACATCATCTCCTTTTCTTCTTATCTTCAAATCCTTACCGACTCTTTACTCCCAGAATATAAAGCGTGTTCAAATCACTCCATTTTTATTCAGAGAATCACCACACTAAAAAACATTTTCAGAGATTCCACATCCACCTATTACTATACTATAGGCCTCCTCTCCTTTGTACCACACTATGTGAGAAAATACTAGATGTATGTTCTTTTTGCAGCCTGAATTTCCATTGACTCCTCCAGAAACCAGTACAGTGTATCACTTACTACTGAATTGCAACTGGTCTTGCTGGGTTCAGAACAGTGCACAGGGACAAACATAAGGGGACCTTTTATTTTCTCCTCAATTTTCTTGACCACTATGCACATTTGCTGATATTGACCATAAATTCCTTTCTTCTCTGGCTTCTGACACTCCGGTTGATTGTGTTTTGTTTGTTTGTTTCTCCTATCTCTAGTGACTCCTTTTATGCCATGATTTTGGATTATTTTTCTCTTTGTCTGAAACACAATATGACTTAACTACATTCTTCACCCTTAGTTTTTTTTCTTTTAGACATTTTCGTTTGATGACTTTATCCAATCTATGGGTTCTATAAGAAAAAAAATAATAATTCACTTATTTAACAATTATTTATTAGGGAACTACTGCATAATAAGAACTTGCTTAGGCAGCGGGAATATAAAAGTAAGCAAAATTTAATAAAATCTCCTACAGCTTAGATTGTAGTGGAGGACATAGGTAACAAACAGAATTATTCTTTTTCTCTGCCACAGGAAAAAAAATGAAGCAAGAGGAAAACGACAGTGGATGTCAAGGACACGGATAGAAATTTGTGAGGGGAAAGCTTATTAAGTCCTATTTATATGCCAGTAGTCCAGTCATGGTCCCTGGCTTCTATATTACCTCCTGTGCCCTGGATTGTCTTTGTTGCTAACTCAGCCTGACATCTGGTGTGCCAAATATCAATATAGAGAAAACCTTGGTAATCAATGAAACCACACACTATTAAAAAGTAGGGTAAGCAAGATGCTATATTAAATTTGTAAGATCAATGTGAACTCATAATCAGAAAAGCAATTTTTTTTAAAGATCTATCACATAAAATTGCCTCAGTAGCAGCCAAAGGGACAGACACCAACTACCAAGTCTAAGCTTCTAGAGCTTCTAGCCCTCTGCTAATATTCTCCAGTGAAGGAAACTGAGACTCCTTTAAAGGTACCTAATTTCATACCTTGGGACTATAATAAAATGAGGAAATGCTGGGAATATCCTGTTGCCAAAAACGTTAGAAGTAAGTGAAAGGATAAGATGTCAATTTTAACAGGCTTCTATCACCCAAATTTGTGTAATTTAAGCATTTAGAAATAATATTATTTGCTATTTTACTGTTATTAATTTATTTAAAACAACTTGAGTCTGAGGAAAGCCACGAGTTGATAAATGCATACAAAAAAATTTACATTTTGGAGTTTCATACAAAATGTAGTTGTATGAAAATAAAGGCAGAGTTCTGGATAATATGTCCTATTATTTTTTAAAAACATGTTATCTAATATCGATGAGTATTTTTATTCTACTTTATTAAATGTTTGTTTATAAAATATAGCTATATACTTGTTTTAAACTGTGTAAACAAAAAAAAAATTATAACCCCTAACTGTACCTTGCCTGTTTCCATGTCCTACCCAATTTTTAAGAAACTAGATACTGGTATCTTACATTTTTTTTTCACATAAATTTATATACTCAACAAATATTTATCAAGTGAGCATCATTTGACAGATACTCTAAGGCACTAGGGATTTAATAATATATGAAACAACACAAAATCCATGACCTTATACAATTTCCATTCTAGTGGAAGAGAAATAAATTAACAGGTTAAAAAGTAAAATATATGTTATGTTAGGTGATGGTAATTACTGAGGTAAAAAATAAAGAAGAACATAGAGTCATGAAATGCCTCAATGGGCAAAAGTTAATAGAGTGTAGCTAAGAAACTGCTCAGTGAAAAAGTGATGTGAGTAAAGACTTAAAGGAAATAAGAGAGGTAGGCTATTAGACATCAAATAAAAAACACTCTAGGCAAAAGGAACAGCAATTGAAATGGCATTGAGGCAAGACCATGCCTGGACACCAGGTTTGAAGAATATTAACGAGCCAGGATGACTATAGCAGATATAAGAAGAAGAAGAGCCAGAGATGAAATACAAATAGTGGATAAGGAGTCATGTAAAGTTAGTAGACCATTATAATGGAAGCCATTGGGAGATTTTATGACATGATATCATATATATTTTAGCAATGCATATTGGCTACTTTGTTGGGACTAGACCATAGGAGTTAACATCAGAAACAAAAGACAAAGAGCTATAGTAATAATCTAGGATAGAGATGATAATGGTTTGAACCATGGTATAGCTGTTTCAAGTAATGGGAAATCAAATGTTTATATAATTTTATTATGAACATAAACAGATTCAATAATATATAAGATGTGGAATGTGAAGTAGGGAAGAATCAAGGGAAACACCAAGACTTTTAAGCAGTTTAAAGAACAGAGTTAACATTAATGGAGATGATGTCGTGGGTTGAATTGTATCCCATAAAATGCATATATTGAAACCCTATCCCCCCAGAACTTCAGAGTGTGACATTATTTGGAGATAAGTTTCTTTCAGAGGTAATCAAGTTAAAATAAGGTCATTAGAGTGGACCATAACCCAATATAACTAGTATCTTTATAAAATGGGAAAATTTGGACAGAGAGACATGAACAGAGGGAAGACAGTATGAAGATACATGGAGAAAATGGCCATTTACAAATCAAGGTGAATCTTGGAATAGATTTTTACCTCACAACCCTGAGAAGAAGCCAACTCTGCCTGTGCAAAGGAACTTTCCCTTGCCTGGGAAATTCTTTTTGGAATGACATGTTATAAACACACTAACAGGAAAACAAACTCGTGTATATCTATTCTGAATAAAACAGAATATACTAGGTTTTACATTTTCTTTTAGGTTGATAATGATAATTCTAAACCTCATTTTTTCTAATTAATATCTTAAGAAATTCATCATTTTGCCACACAATCTAATTTAGAGACAAAATTGAATAAAATGATCTGTCTTCAGCTAAAAAAGATAGTTCCCCAAGTTAAAATAAGTTTTTTAAATTACATTTACAAAACTGTCCATTCCAGCATGGTAGTACAGACTCATTTCTCCCTGCTCTTCTCTGTTAAGGACAACTGTAAACTTGGGTATATAATGCAAGAGGCAACCAAAGGAGAACTTCAAAAGATGGAGAGAGGAAGGTGAGCTGGCTAGAGACTTCAGGATTGGAGGAACAACATAGTGACAGGGCATTTTATGAGCCCCTCACACAACAGAAGAAGACAATTCAGGGCCGGCATTGCCCAACCTTTAAACAAGTAAAAGAAGTTAATTCAGACAGGTTCATTCTTTCCCCAGATTGAATGGAAGTCCTGCTGATAACACAAACAAGCAAAGCAACATGAACAAGGAAGATCAGTCAGAAGGTGAAAATGGGCTCCTATACACACAGGCAAGGGATTGTTGTCCTGGTAAGCTCCTGACTTGAGAAGTATCCTCCTTTCCCCAACCAAAGATTCCTCTCCCCATCAAGAGGCCATGGGTTGTTGGGAAGCACCAGCAAGGGGGATTCCCCACAAGAAGTGACCTAGTTCAGCCCCTTCATCCCCATATACCAGGGACTCCCCCCCCCCCCCGCCCCGCAACCCCACTTCAAGACATCTGGTAGCCTAGCCTAGAGAAACTCCTTCTACCCTCCAGACAGTGGCAGCAGGAACCGCTGAAATCCAACAACACTAAATCAGCAAAACTGACCAAAATAGCCACACAAAAGCTCTGAAAATTAAATTATCATTATAATTACAGACTACAAAAGTAGTTCAGAACTTATTTACTAAAACTAAACAGATGACTGTCTGATAAATAAAAGATTCAGATAGAACTCAGAGTCTCTTAACATAATAGAATGTCCAGGATACATTGAAAATACTGTCAAAGCAAGAAACAGGAAAATCACAAACATAATGAGAAAAGATAACTAAGGCCAACACTGTGATGAATAAGATGTTTGAAGTATTTGGCAAGTATTTTAATCAGACCTCATAAAAATACCTCAACAAGCAATTACAAATTCTCTTGAAACAAATAAAGTGAGGGAAAGTCATAACAAAAATAGAAATTATTAAAATTTAAAAAACATGGAAATTATAGAAATCATAAAATGCAATACCCAAAACAAATAAAAATCTTGATAGATGGACTCAATAGTAAATAGAGGAGAGATGATAGATAACAGAATCAGGAGATGATAGAGCTAATAGATCAATAGAACTTAGCAAATTTGAACCAATAGAAAATTGATCAGGAAAGTAAATATATCTTAAAAGGACTGTGAGACAGTAGCAAAAGATCCCACATTCTTATATTTGGAGTCCCAGAGGTGATGAGAGGGAGTTTGTGGCTGAAAGAGCATTCAAAGACATATGGCTGAAACTTTCCAAATTTGGCAAAAAACTTACAGATTCAAGAAGCTGAGCAAACTCCAAAGGAAACAAACAAACAAAAACTTCTGGCCAAAACACATTAAAATGAAACTTCTGAAAACTAAAGACAAAGAAAAAAATCTTGAAAGCTGCCAAAGAATAATATCACATTGACTGCAGGAGAAAATTCAAATGACAATGACTTTTTCATATGAAACCATGGAAGCCAGGAAGAATTAATGCATTTTTCAAATCCTGGGTGGAGTGGGGGAAAGAACTGTCAGCTGCAAATTTGATATCCAATAAAACTCCTTCAGGAAAGAAAGAAAAATAAAGATGTTCCCAGTGTGGGAGCAATTTCCAAATTCTTAGCATATTTATAATGAAGAAATTAATCTCCTTCCTCTTTCAACTTCCAGACTATGACAAGGAAACTTTATCTTTTGCATAAAGTTCAAAAAAGATGTGTGAAATTATTTTTCCAAATAAAAGTTTAAAAATAAATGAAATTAATCATACCTTCCACTAATAATAAATGTTATGTGTATTTTTCTGCTATTCAGCTGTTACAACAGCTCAGAATCTCAGTGGCATAGAACAACAACCACCTACACATGTCAGCAGTTATTAATTAAGTCCAATATTGCTCAGTGGAATTCTTATTCCAGGGTCTAGGCTGAGAAGTGGCAACCACTGTCTAGGACATGCTGTTTTTATAACAGATTAAGGCAGAAGTATGCAGTCGTTCTTAAAGATTCTCTTCATTCAAAGCTATAACACATATGTTCATATTTCTTTGGTCAAAATAGGCCCATGGTCAATCAGCTCAATGTCAGTTGGACAAGTAGATGCCCCTCCTACAAAAGCACTGAAAGTCATGGCCAGTGGGTGGAAGTGTATAATCTTTTTACTGGAAGGGAAAGTGAATGATATTAAACAATAATAAATTTACCATATTGAAGCAACAATTTTGTAGCAATTTTATTCTCCAGTGGTTACGAAATATTTTATAAAATTTACATTTTTGGAACTCAGTATGTAGTCACAGTGCTCTAAAGGACATTCCATCTAGCATTTCTTAGAGGGTAGTCAATTGAGTAGTGGTCACATACACTCTTCAAAGAAAACAAACACAACCAAATAAATTTGGGAGCTGCTACTTCCTAGAGATTTGCTGTAAATTGGAAAACACTTGATCTACATATTTTAGCAGTAACATTTCAAGTATCTACTTTGATTTCTACAGTGGTCGCTTAACATCTTGGAACATAATAAACGTCAAGCTTTTATACATACAGTCAATATTTTACAAAATTATAATGGCAGCAGTTTTTTTATCAGCCAGCAAATCAAATGAAGTTTGTGTCAATTCTATCCATAATGTGAGTCAATTAATCTAGAAAGAGATGAAAGTGCAAAACATTAAAAAAAGAGAAAAAATCATTCTGGAGTCATAGTTTATTAACAAATACTACTAGTTCATGTATTGCCAGTAGGTAACATTTGAAACCAACCAGTATTGTTCACCATTTCCAGGAATTTTTTTGATCCATAGGAATTCTCTTCAGTCATTCCTGAGCTGGTACATGGGCTCCTTTCATTGGACTACTCTGTAAATCAAAGAAAATACACAAAAAAATCTACCCCACTGCAGTTAAATGACTTCCTCAGTCACTAAACAAAAGCTAGGTGGAGAACTAAAAATAGATCCCAGATCTCCATGATCATAATTGCATCACTAAACCACACTCTCCTTTGGTCGAAAGCCTTAGAATGATTAATAAGCTTATGGGTTAAAGT
Source organism: Ursus arctos (assembly GCF_023065955.2). NCBI lineage: Eukaryota > Metazoa > Chordata > Mammalia > Carnivora > Ursidae > Ursus > Ursus arctos. The sequence goes on along the minus strand of NW_026622775.1, from coordinate 10,043,632 downwards.
GCACAGAAGAAACTTCCTTTGTAGACCAACAGTAAGGAGACGTGTTCTCATTTTATTTTAACATCTTAGCAAACCACAGATAAATATATTAAAATCACATTGTGGTACATGACAAAGAGCTTTCAAAAATAAAATAAGAGATTTGTTACTGAATTTTACTTCATAGATTTTAACAGAACAATCCTTTAGGGTTCTTGGCTTACATGCTGATGTTGCTGATAATAGTTTACTTGATTTATGTAATTTATTTATCCACTAAAATTATATAGACTATTTGCCTAGGATATTTGAAAAATTAGAAAATAATTAAATGTCACTGGCACTTTCATCTACAGAAATCAAATGATTACTGTGATATATTAATTTTAATTTGTTCCAGTAAAATCTACTTTTTTGCCCAAGACCCACACAAGAAATTAATTTTACATTGTGACCCTTCCCCTCAACACATAATTTGGATATATATTACTGAAAGCTGAAGCAATAGTACTTTTACTGCTTGAATATATTTTGTTATTTTCTGTTTTATTCAATTCTCTCTGTCCCTCTCTCTCTTTCTCTCTTGTAAGTGCTGGACAAAATACTTTGAATTGACCCAGTACAGTTTGGTCAATTTTAGATAAATCTAGGTTTTTACTTCAAATTAGATGGAAGATGTATACTATGTATTCTTTCCACCAGTATTATACCGTGGATAGTAAGATACTATTAAACAAACACACCTAGCCAACTGATTTTCAAATTCCTAGGTAGCCAAACACATAAAACTATGTATCAATTCATCCTCTAGTAGTAGAATAAAGGAAGTTTGTTCTCTCCATAACTTTTCTTCTCACTAACTATAAAACCAACCATGATTTCAGTTTCCCTTAAAAATTTCAGTGAAAGAGTTCTCACAAAGGACACAAATTACTTCCATACCAAACATTCAGTTGACAGTTTTCAATCCTGATCTTATTTGCCCTCTCAATCTTATTTGACCCTTCCTTCTAAAATCCTCTTTTTTTTTTTTTTGATCTGTTATTACATCATCCTCCCTGAAACTTTGTGTTTGATCTCTATTGTAGCAATAAATACCATGAGTTCCTCAAGGCTGAATCCTAGGCTTTTTTCCTACTTGTTCCATTTTTTATTTTTTTTTAATTTTTAATTTCAGACTGGAGCAGAGCTTAGGGTGTCATTTATATGAGAATATGAAAATCATTTATAAATTTATATCTCTAGCCCAAATGTTCCTTTGGAATTTCAAACCAGTATAGTTAACTACATTATGCCATCTCTTTCACTTATCATCACCTTATTATATATAAAAAAAACCACTTATTTGATATATCAGCACTCTTCAAATTCAACCTATCCAAAATCAAATGTTACCAAACTCTCCAGTCGTGTTCACCATCAAATTTGTTATTGTCCAATATTACCTGTTTCAATGAATGTCACCAATATATATACATTAGAAAGTCGCTATTTCCCTTAATCTTAATTCATCCCAATAAATTTTATCATTTAAATATTTTTTAGTTCTTTGGACTTCTATCCAACGTGCCATTGCAGGGAGAAACCATTATCTCTTACCTGGTCTGTTGTAACAGCTTTCTAAAATGTCTTCCTAGATCTACTCTTGTCATCATCCTATTCATTATCCACCCTGCAGCCAGAGTATTATTTTTAAGAACATGTATCTGATAATGTGAATTTTCTGAAAAAAAAAAAAAATCCTTAATGGTGTCCTATTGCTTCCTAAAATAAAGTCCTAAGTTCCTAGAGAAGCATAGAAAATCTAGCATGGACCAACCCCTCTTTAGCTTTCCAGTTATACTTGTTCTTGTATCAAGCCCTTGTCCTTTGTTTCTCCTTGCTCATTGTGCTGAAGCCACATAGGATCATTTGCAGTTCATCAAAGATAATTTATTTCTTCTTACCCCTTTATATCTGTCACTATTAATATTCATAATGAGGGTTTTCTTTTGATAATGAATTTTAATATTAACTTTTCTTACCTAATTTTTACTCAAACATATTTCACTTCAATTATCACTATGCCCAATCCCTTAACATATTTCCACAGGCCTATATTTCTTTCTTTAAACATCTCTCACAGATATAACATTCTAAATAATATCTACCTATTCCTACTCAGCTGTCAGCTCTATGAGGGCATGGTCTGTTTCCATTTTTCCTTAGCATTGTGTCTCAGGGGTCTATAAGAAGCATTCACCATATATAATTGTTGAATATATGAAAAAACTCTATCAAAGACAGTTATCTAAGGGAGTAGATTTCATTGTTGTAAGAAGTATGTTACATGATTTAAGAGTATTTTAACCATAATTACTGGACCATTCTCTTACAACATACACAAAGATAAATTCAAAATGGATGAAAGACCTCAATGTGGGACAGGAATTCATCAAAATCCTAGAGAAGAACATAGGCAGTAACCTCTTTGACATCGGCCACAGCAACTTCTTTCAAGACACGTCTCTAAAGGCAAGGGAAACAAAAGCAAAAAAATGAACTTTTGGGACTTTGTCAAGATAAAAAGCTTCTGCACAGCAAAGGAAACAGTCAACAAAACTAAGAGGCAACCTACGGAATGGGAGAAGATATTTGCAAATGACATTACAGATAAAGAGCTGGTATCCAAGATCTATAAAGAACTTTTCAAACTCAACCACCAAAATGCAAATAATCCAGTCAAGAAATGGGCAGAAGACATGAACAGACACTTCTCCAAAGAAGACATACAAATGGCCAACAGGCACATGAAAAACTGCTCCACATCTCTTGTCATCAGGGAAATATAAATCAAAACCACAATGAGATACCACCTTACACCAGTTAGAATGGTAAAAATTAGCAAGACAGGAAATAGCAAATGTTGGCAAGAGTGTGGAGAAAGGGGAACCCTCTTACACTGTTGGTGGGAATGCAAGCTGGTACAGCCACTCTGGAAAACAGTATGGAGGTTCCTCAAGAAGTTAAAAATAGAGCTACCCTATGACTCAGCAACTGCACTACTAGATATTTACCCCCAAAGACACAGACGTAGTAAAAAGGAGCACATGCACCCCAATGTTCATAGCTGCAATGTCCACAATAGCCAAACTGTGGAAAGAGCCTAGAAGTCCTTCAACAGATGAATGCATAAAGAAGATGTGGTTCATATATATAATAGAATATTACTCAGCCCTCAGAAAGGATAAAACCTACCATTTGCATCAACATGGATGGAACTGGAGCGGATTATGCTAAGAGTGAAATAAGTCAAGCAGAGAAAGACAATTATCATATGGTTTCACGCATATGTGGATCATAAGGAATAGTGCAGAGGACCTCATGGGAAGGGAGGGAAAACTAATTGGGAAGAAATCAGAGAGGAAGACAAACCATGAGAAACTCTTGACTCTGGGAAATAAACTAAGGGTTGCAGAAAGGGAGGTGGGTGGGGGATGGGGCAACTGGGTGATGGGCATTAAGGAGGGCACGTGATGTGATGAGCAGTGGGTGTTATATGCAACTAATGAATCACTGAACACTGCATGAAAAACTAATGATGTATTATGTGTTGGCTAATTGAATTTAAATTTAAAAAATTTTAAAAAGAAAAGTATTTTAACCATAATTGATAAACATTAAATGATACAAATAAAGATGTTTATGAAATTTGTTTCTTTGGGAAAAAAACAATTAGAAACATATATAGTGTACTTTGGATAAATCTCTTTCAGGAATTTTTCTAGTTGTAAATTCTTTATCATTAACTTTTTTCTCTTAAATTTTTAAAATTTTTATTCCGTTATAGTTAACATACAGTGTTACATTAGTTTCAGGTGTACAATATAGTGATTCAACAATTCCATACATTACTCAGGGCTCATCATGAAAACTGTACTCTTAAATCCCCATCACCTTTGTTACCTATCCCCTCCCCCACCTCTCTTCTGGTAACCATCAGTTTGTTCTCTATAGTTAAAAGTCTATTTCTTGGTTTGGTGCTCTCTCTTCCTCCTTTTTTCCTTCCTTTACTCCTATGTTTTGTTTCTTAAACCACATATGAATGAAATCGTGTGGTTTTTATCTTTCTCTTACTGACTTTTTTTGCTTAGCATTGTACTCCCTAGCTCCATTCATGTTATTGCAAATGGCAAGATTCGATTCTTTTTATAGCTCACTAATATTCCATTGTATATATCCAATTATCTATTTGTGGACACTTGAGCTTCTTCTAGAATTTGGCTATTGTAAATAATGTTGCAATAAACGTAGGGGTGCATGTATCCCTTTGAATTAATGTGCATGTAATTTTGGGGTAAATACCCAGTAGTGTGACAACTGGATCGTAGGGTAGTTCTATTTTTAACTTTTTGTGAAACCTCTATACACTTTTCCACAGTGGCAGCACTAGTCTGCATTCATACCAGCAGTATATAAGAGTTCCTTTTTATCCATATCCTCACCAACACTTGTTTCTTGTGTTTTTGATTTTAGGCATTCAGACAGGTGTGAGATGATATCTCATTGTAGTTTTGACTTGTATTTCCCTGATGATGAGTGCTGTTGAGCATCATTCATATGTCTGTTGGCCATCCATATGTCTTCTTCGGAGGAATTTCTGCCCATTTTTCAGTTGAATTATTTGTTTTTGGGTGTTGAGTTGTATTAGCTACAAGTACTTTAAAGACTACAATGATATAATTTAGCCTAAATTATGTGATTACATTTTACCACTATAGCTAGAGTCCAAAATTAAAATAATTTAAGCTCATAAAATTTTATAAATGAATGACTAGAACCTATTCAAGAATTTTAGTAACTACCAAATAGTACTAATAAACTAACTGGCATATAATCATATTTTGTACCAGAGTTGGCATTATATTCAATAATATAGTAATAAGATATGTGTAGCATGCAAAATTGGATACATAACTAATCTCTATGGCTTTTAATACATTCACAAAATGCATACACAAATGAGAGTGGCTATTGCTATATCTGTTTATTTTTCCTGAAAATGAATCATGAAAATATGTTTATGTGTTTTCATTTTTATAATCCACTATACACTTATGAAACATCTCCAGGTACTAACATAATATCTCACCATGCCCAAGATATTTGGCAAGAAAGATTAGAAGAGATTAGAATATTACAGCTGTTGCCTAATCAGATATGATGCCAAGATATAAGATTTTTAATAATAAACATATGAATCATAAAAAAGATAATTGTTGTTGTAAGATATACATTTATCAATTTAAACTGATCACAATTGCCCAATTTACTTGGGTGACATGCTCCAAAATTTATTTATGACTCTTGGAGTATCCATCAAATAATTCAAAATAAGTGAAACTTTGGTTTCCCTCAGGCCTCACCATCAAGCAAAATAAAATGAAGTTGCATTAGTGTCAATAACCTAACATATACTTTACTATTACTATTCCTCATTTCTACATGTAGACCCACTCAATTCCTCTTCTCTTCTGATGATATCTCTTCGTGTCTATTCCTGAAAATCCCTTGAAGGGTGCTTTATATGAGATCACAAAACAATCAATTGGTTATTTGAACCAAGAGAGATCTGCAATGTTCTTCCTCTTACTCTCCAATCCCTACACAACGTGTTCCCTTCCTGTGAAAACCTTGAACTTACCTCATGGATGTCATTGGCTTGATAAAGACATTGTCTTCTGCTGCTTATGTGAAAGTGACTAAGCAATGTTGACTTCATTGCAGAAATAAAGAGACAAAGTATCTTCCCATTCCATGGCATTCTTTGCCATTTGACCCTGAAAGCAGCACTTTTGTCCCCAGGTGATAAACTACCTTAAAGTCAACCTTTTTATCATATCCAGTCTTTCGTGTAAAGGCTCCTACCTAGTCAAAGGGTTTGCCAGACTGCAGGTGACACCCCATCCTCTCTATACACTTTGTTTCCTTCACTTTTCTCCTTATGGTTCACAAATACACATTCACATACACAAGGTCATCAAAAAGCTTTTGTTAAAACAAAAGGTTTTGTAGGTAACAAATACCTCAAGTAGATGCTTAGGTATAAAATATCACTTAATGCAACTAACAAGTTAAGGGCAAGACATGGAAATACCCTGAATATATTTAGTACATTTCTTTTAGAATAGTATCAAGCAACTAAATGACATTATGAGTAAAATGTCTTGATTTTTTTCAGATTTTGTTTATTTTGTTTTAACCCACAAACCACTGAGAATAAGACATTAGGATATACTGAATACAGTTTTTCTTGTACATTCTTTTAGACCAGTGGCAAAAATAGGTAATGTAAAGTGGAGTGAAATGCATTTTCTCTTTGTTTCATTTTTAACTGATGGAGTGATAAATACAGAAAAGAGTTGGTTTCCTCCATGACGTTTTATGGATAAAAAAAATAAAACCCTAAACTGAAAAAACATTTTATCATGAAATATGTCAGTTCTTTAAACAGCTATTTGATCATCAATTTCTTATGAACTTAATGACTTTATGATTTCCACAATTGCCTTCATTAATTTCTTAAGGATTTCTATAAATTTAAAGCAGAAACAAATTCCCAAGTTAGCACAAATTAATATACTATTTTTGTATGTTTAGGCCATCAGGTATACATTATACTGTACAAATAACCTGATATACATGCTAGAATGTCAGAAGTCATCAGAGTCTAAGGTATATATGCATATTGTGACCCTATAAGAAGCATTTGTAAAAGTAAATCATAATATAACATTGAGTTAGTGTTTCATTACTTGCTATTATTCCCAAGTCAAAAAATCCTCAGTATGAAATTTATATAATAACTTTTCCCCCAAATCATTGAGGGGAGGCAATCTCAGAAATCAACTATATTGTACAGTATTCAACAATGGCTCTGAAGTCAGACAGCCTGGCTCCAAGTCTTACCTCCTCCACTTCCTAGCTCTTGTCCCTTAAAGTAAATTGCTTTGCCACTGATTGTGCCATCTGTAAAATGAACAGAATAATAATATCTATTTCTGTAGATGTGTTGATTAAAGTGAATCAGGCCATTAATATGAAATGCATAGAATTGTGCTTGGCAAACAGTTACTTTTTATTCTATCATCTGAGACCTTCATTATGTACATAAGGAAAGTGAGGGCAACAAAATTGTATTATGAAATTATGATTGGTTTGTGATGCTATTCAAGAAGGGACATGGTTTCCTTTATACTTTCTTCATACTTTCCTTCTGTCTTTTCCTAAATATTCGTTGAATGCCCACTCTATATGAAAAAGCATATTACTATAACTCCCTTTGCTAAGAAATCTAATTTCTTTTCTCATACGCTACCTAATATAGTAGAATAATAACTTCGAACTCTAAAGTTATATCAATTCATAGTTAAAAGTTGCCTCAGTAATATAAATGCTCACTTTATAATTTGGAACAGAACAGTTGATGAGACTGAATTTTATTAATTTTCTTTCAAGAGTTTTCTTTAAATGTCACTAATTTTGCTTTTAACTCCTTTTTGAGTAAATTATTCCATTTCATCATTACCTGAATCATTAGGAAAGTTTAAATAAATACACAAGCTGAATTTTCAATTTTGCAATGTCAGGGTCTTTTTTCCACTTACTGACTTAAAATATGTTTTTGTTTTTGGGTTTTTTTTTTATCATTGATACTTCTAGAAACATTGTACATTTTACAAATGCATTATCTTCTGTTTGTGACTCCATGCCCATTGCACTTTAATGTTTTATTTTCTTAGAAAGTATTCTTTGCTTATGAGCTTTATTTTAAAAGATTCTTAAACCCCCAAAAATATTTTAGGTCTCCTTTAAAAAGTGCTATCAATTTTAGTTTATTACTCATTATATTTAGGGAGTAACAGAACAGAAATATATATATATATATATATATTTTTTTTTTTTTTTCTGGCTGATTACAACTGAAGTGAGAAAATTGAGACTTGACCCAGGTGTTTGGATCAGGAGACTAGATTTAATTTTGAGGGGCTATGCAAACTTGTCAAGTGGGGAGGCCATCCTGGTCCTTTGGAAATTAGGTAGTGGACACACAGATCAATAGAATGGGATAGAGAACCCAGAAATGGACCCTGAACTCTATGGTCAACTAATCTTAGACAAAGCAGAAAAGAATATCCAATGGAAAAAAAGACAGTTTCTTCAACAAATGGTGTTGGGAAAATTGAACAGCCACATGCAGAAGAATGAACTGGACCATTCTCTTACACCATGCACAGAAATAAAATGGTTGAAAGATCTAAATGTGAAACAGGAATCCATCAAAATCCTAGAGGAGAACACAGGCAGCAACCTCTGTGTCTTCGACTGCAGCAACTTCTTTCTAGACACATCTCCAGAGGCAAGGGAAACAAAAGCAAAAATGAACGTTTGGGACTTCACCAGGATTAAAAGCTTTTGCACAGCAAAGGAAACAATCAACAAAACTAAAAGGCAGCCTAGGGAATGGAAGAAGATATTTGCAAATGACATATCAGATAAATGGCTAGTATCAAAAATCTATAAAGAACTTACCAAACTCAACATCCAAAAAACAAAAAATCTAGTCAAGAAATGGGCAGAAAACATGAACAGACCCTTCTCCAAAGAAGACATACAAATGGCTAACAGACACATGAAAAAGTTTTCAAAATCACTCGGCATCAGGGAAAAACAAATCAAAACCACAATGAGATACCAACTCACACCAGTCAGAATGGCTAAAATTAACAACTCAGGAAACAACAGATGTTGGCAAGGATGCAAAGAAAGCAAAACCCTCTTATGCTGTTGGTGGGAATGCAAACTGGTGCAGTCACTCTGCAAAACGGAATGGAGGCTACTCAATAAGTTAGAAATAGAACTACCCTACAACCCAGTGATTGCACTACTTGGCATTTATCCAAAGGATCCAAAAATAGTGATTCAAAGGGGCACATGCACCCCAATGTTTATCGCACTAATGTCCACAGTAGCCAAACTATGGAAAGAGCCCAGATGTCCATCGAAAGATGAATGGATAAAGAAGAGGTGGCATATATATACACAATGGAATCAAAAGAATGAAGTCTTGCCATTTATAATCATTTTGTAAATTTTCACAAAAATAAATCTGTTTAAGCTGAGATTGTGTTGACTCAGTATAACAATGTAGGGAGAATTGACATCTAACAATAGTCACTAATATATGTATGACATACAACTGCATTTAATTGTCTTTATAAATATCTGTCAGCAACATAATCTACATATATTTGACACTTCCGTGATAACTAATATATTTGAGGCTATTTTAAATAGAATTTCAAATTACATTTTCAATTTTGTGCTGTTAGTATATTGAGATACAATTGATTTTTATGTATTGATTTTATATCTAGACATTTAATTCACTGATAAATATTAATAGTTAATTTCATAGATTCTTTTGGACTTTACATGTAGTCATGTCCATTGAACAAAATCTTTATGTCTTTTAAATTTTTATTTTATTTAATACACTGGTTTGGAATTTCCTCATAATGACTAAAGAATTAATAAAATCATATTTTTGTCTTTTATCTGTTTTGAGGAGAACGGGTTTGATAATTAACCATATAAGATAGTAATAGGTTATTTATAGAGTCTTTATATGTTTGGAAAAATTATAATCATTCTTTTTTTTTTAAGATTTTTTAAATTTATTCGACAGAGATAGAGACAGCCATTGAGAGAGGGAACACAAGCAGGGGGAGTGAGAGAGGGAACACAAGCAGGGGGAGTGGGAGAGGAAGAAGCAGGCTCATAGCAGAGGAGCCTGACGTGGGGCTCGATCCCACAACGCCAGGATCACGCCCTAATCGAAGGCAGACGCTTAACCGCTGTGCCACCCAGGCGCCCCTGGAAAAATTATAATCATTCTAATCCTAGATTACTGGATGTTTTATCATAATGTGTGTTGATTTATATCACTTAATGTGATGATTTCAATAAATGATAAACTTGCAATCTTTTCTTTTTTAGATTTTATTTAAATTCAAGTTAGTTAATATATACTGTATTATTAGTTTCAGGTGTAGAATTTAGTGATTCATCAGTTGCATATAACACCCAGTGCTATTTACATCAAATGCCCTCCTTAATATCCATCACCCAATGCCCCATTCCCCCACCCATCTCCTGTCTAACACCCTCAGTTTGTTCCATATAGTTAATTCTAATTTAAAAAAAAGTCTCTTATGGTTTTCCTCCCTCTCTGTTTTTATCTTATTTTATTTTTCCTTCCCTTCCCCTATGTTCCTCTGTTGTGTTTCTTAATTCCACATATGAGTGAAATCATAGGGTATTTATCTTTCTCTGACTGACTTATTTCACTTAGCATAATATGGTCTATTTCCATTCTCATAATTTGTCTTGGATTATGGGTTAAAAAATTGGAGCTCAGGAAGGTTAACTATTATGTCAATGTCATACCATAAGTATCAAATTCACCAAGGAATCCAAGGACCAAACTACCTCCACAATGTCTGGGAAACATTGGAGCAAAGAAGGCCTTAGTATGTAAATTCATAAACTCCCAAGTAATTACTTTGCAGAACAACATTACATTATAGGAGAATATGACTACATCCTGTTATAGTTCTTACTTCATATACCAAAGTGAACAAATAAAAGAATATGGAATTTTATATATATATTTTTTTCTCCAGCTCTCTCTGTCATCACTTCCAGTTGTAATAAAATTTTTCTTTTTATTCTTCATTACATTTATTTTCCTTAAAGATTATTTTGGTTAGCAGATTCTGACTCCATTATAATAGAGGAGCTAAACAAATTTAATATCATTCATCTAACATAGAAATAAGCTAATCATATTGAGGGTCCAAATGAAAGATAACCAAGTATCAAAGTGTCTGTCAATTTCAAGTTTTGACTGTAAGTTACAGCTAGAAAAGCAGAAGTAGCTCATTCCTAGTAAATATGTGTGTGCACATGTGTGCACATATGTAGGTATGAATTGGGGATGGTGATGGATGATTTGTTTTGTCCTGATGGTATAAATAAAAGGCAACAGGTGAGACGTTCCATAGCAAAAGTAAAATGATATGGTCAAATCCATGTTCTGATACTATTTTGGCTTAATATATCATTTCTTCTTTGGTCCTCATTTTTCTTTCATGATGTAAAATGTAGACATTGAAATAAATAATTCCACAGGTACAAATATTTGTAATGAATACCAATTGGAAATATATATATTTAATGAAGGATTCTGAATGTCTACTTCAGCCATTTTTGTGACATTGTTTCTTAACATCATTGTTCAGCAATATTAACAAAACAATATATTAAATGTCAGAGAAATAATAGATAATTATCATCTCCTGAATATAAATTTCCCAAAAGAAAATAACAAAAAAGGAAAGAAACATGAAATCTGGAAGCAACTATAAATAAATGCTGAAAAAAAATAACTCAAAGCTTTCAAATAAACACTGAGATAACAAATGAAGTAAAATTCCTCAAGAGAAAAACATAGATCAGCCATTCTGTGTAACAAGGATGAAAAGAGAATGCCAAAGTTAAGAACTACTAGATGAAATTCCTTTTCAGGGGATTGTGTCACTAATACACACACACACACACACACACACACACACACACACACACATATACCTGATAATGACAAAAAGATCAAGTTTCTTAGGATTAAGTGGAAGCATTTAATCTGATTAAAATTTTGCCAAATCACTGATCTGTACAGCAACTGTAGGCTAAATATTCCTCCAGGCTTCATTAAGGCATGAGCTGGTTTGAGTAAAGGAGGAAAGGGAATTAAAGTAGAGCTCTTCTTCAGAAAAGAACAAACTTAGAACGTTAAAAGTGGAGTGCAGTGTATTATATATTAATGGGAGGCATAACAATAAAGTCAGTGACCTTCCAAGTCAAACGAACTCTTCTACTCCAGGAGTTAAACCGCATGACTAAAGCACAGTGAATCTTTGCCTGGAAAAGAATGTAACTTGAAATAACATAAATTAGTAACAGATTTTTTTCTTAAATATATATCCCCTTTGTTTTGCTAAGTGACAATTTTTTTTTTAGTATTGAACATTACAACTTTTTGTAAGCAGCAGATTATGAAGAATCCTAGTCTTCCAGCATGCCACTTTAAATAACAGTCTATTCAGTTAGTACGACATTGATAACACAATTTCCCATCCAAAATATACAACTTGAAAAATCTTACTTTTGTAGGATTGGCAAACTGTTCCATAATGCTGGCTAGAACTCAGATTCCTTCCTTTGTCCTCACTTGGCCCTAATCAATCAGATACACAACCATCACACATATGTCCCCAGGCACTCACATCAGTAGAAGACTGGGTCTTGTCAGGCATCCTTGAATCACAGCTCCAAAATCTGCAATTTGATTTTTTTATTTTTCCAGGGTTCTCCTGCAATGTTATCTCATTTTTCTCCCCATTTGTTAATTAATTAGCTAGTTAATTAATGCTTAATTGATTATTACTAATAATACACTACCACAGGATCTAGGCATAAAAGATGGATCGGATATAGACCCTGCAAATCCCAGGGTAGAGCTTTCCAGGATAAAGGAGAAGCCCATGCAAAAACTCTTTAAATGTAGTACATCTAAGAGGAAACGCTTGATTCTCCTTCCTGGAACTCATCCATTCCCTGATCCACATACAGACCAAATGTATTCTTCCTTATTTACCCATTTTTATAAATGGTAGTCGTCTATAACATGAGAATGTTGGGAGTACCTATTTCACTGGGTTATTCTGAAGATTAAATAAATTTATGTGTAAAATTACTTAGCATGCTCTTATTATTATAATTATTCAATATGTATTTAGAGACTTTTCATTTTGGTGTTTTATTGTTTTGCTAAAATTTTCAAATGGTTAGTCTGTTGTTTGTGCCTTCTCTGCTTTGATATACTAAGTGTTTCCTGGTATCATTGTTATTCTTTATCTTTGCTATTACTTTTTAGGTTTAGTTGCCGTAGTTATCGATTATGGCTTTTATGATTATAATATACACACATATGCCCACAAACACCCATATGTTTTAGATTTCTTTGTTTTTCAGTTTTAGCCAATTTTATTAACTGTTTTTCATTGAAAAAATCTTGTAAACCCTATTTTAGAAAGAAAAGGGCCCTATTTATAGCAATTTTTTAAAATTTTAACTTTTATTATTGTTACATGGTTTCTAGCATCAAGTTGTAATATTGCTCTATCACATATAGAGTGCCATGTGCTGATTTTCCCTCTGTCTCTCATATTGTCAATGTCTTCTTATATTTTTAAAATTTTTTGCTTTATACCATAATCCTTTGTACATAGCAGTTGTGGATTTAACTTCTTTCATTATAAAATTAGCCTATTGATCCCAGTGATTAGTATTTCTTTGAGTTATGTTGTTTTCTGATATTAATTTTATCATAATAGTAATTTTTTCTCTTTGAATATTTCCATTTCATATTTTTAAACTTTCTTGAGTCTTATTTCTCTCTAAAAGGTAAATTTTAAATTCAACTTTAATAGAAAAAAATTTGAATTGTAATACTAAAATCTCAGATATGTATTTCTATCCCTATGTTGTAGGTTTTCTTCCTTTCCTTATGCTTGTTAGATTTTTACTTTGTTTGCTTGTGCTTATTATAAGGAATCTGCCTGTTTGCCTTTATACATGCAAAGCAAGGAGTAATTTTTTCCTCCTAGGGAACAATTGGCAATGTTTGGGACACTTTTGGTTAGCATATCTCAGAGAGGATAAATTTTGCCACTGTCTTCTAGTGGGCAGAGATTAAGGATGCTGTCAAACATGCTGTAATGCACAGGACAGGCTATCACACAAACAAGTGTACAGACTCAAATGTCAATAGTGCTAAGGTTGAAAATCTTGCTTTATCTATTTACACACATTATTTCAGATTCCTCATGACCTAGTGAAAACACCAATATTCAAAGATTTAAGTTTTATTTTTAATTACATTAGAAGTCATCTTTTAATTAATCAGCTATATATTTGTACTTTTATTCTTCAATTAGTGTAATTTCAAAGATAGTTTTCCAAGGTGCCTGATCACAATCATACTTTATAGATTTTCTTAATTTGTTCTGAAATTTTAATATGTATTTTTAGTTTTGAATTTTATTAAATTGTAAGTTATCTTGAGAATTGCTTATTATTTAACTATCAATTAATAAATATTTCTATGTTTATAGTATTAAAAAGGGGGCTAACAGCTTGAGAATCAATGACTTGGAGTGACACTGTGTGTTTCCCCTGCCCAAGAATCTCATTCTTTGCAAAACAAACAAACTACAACAAGAACAAAAAAGGTGCTTTAAAGCACTTTTTATCTCTTTAACCATACCTGGCATATTTAAAAATCACATTCGTTCATTCTGTAATATTTACAGGTTCTATGACTCTTTTTCCTATTTTTACCTTCAACCTTCCCTTCCCCAACCATACAAGCCAAACACACACACACACACACACACACACACACACACACACACACACAGGAGTGAACATTTTCTCAAGTCCTACATATCCCAGGACGAAGAACATTAAGACCCATTCCCCTTTACATTTGTTCTACTTGGTCTCTAGGAGTTACGGGTTTTGAGTGGATACAGAAAAAAAATCAGAAGGGAATTCAAGAGAAAGAAAAAACAATCTGTCTCAGAAAGTCATTTCTGCACAGTGAAAGTGAGAGTGAGCTTTCCAGGATTTGTTGTTACTGCCCACTCTGCTGCACACATTACTCTATTTATATTAGCCTTGAATGTGTTCTTATTATAGCCCCATCACTCTTGTGATTAGTATAAGTTTCTTAAGATTGACAAATATTTCACCCTTGCCCTTACTTTAACAGGTTGTTGCAACTCTTTGTTCTTTTTAAAATTCCATGTTTATTTTAATGGGACTCGAGGAGGTTGTATGCAAGTCCAGCACTATCTCTTTACCAAAATATCTTACACAATTTTTTTTCCAAATTGACCCATCTATCTTCTATGAAAATGACTTTAGGATCATTTGTGTGTGTAGAGAGGCCTCATTTTTTGATTTTTCTGACTTTTAGATTCCTTATTCTTTTCAGGCTGCCAAGATGAACTGAATTCCAGTGATATCCCTGAAAAGAACTAAGAAGTCAATAATATTTATGCCAATGCACAGATAGCCTTGATTTCATGGATATTCTTTGTGTTGCTGCCTTGACAATATGCTCTATGAAGGTAGCTTTATCTGAGTCCAAATTGTCATTCTGGCTAATCTTCAAACCATGACAGGCTGCATAGTGGATTCACCCTTTTCATACAATTCCAAGTACATTATTCATATTATATTCTTGTTGTACAAATATGTGCTTTAAATATATTAAATTATATAGCATGTTAGAGGTATAGAGAAAAATCAAGCAAGAGAGGATGAAGATGGGTAAAAGTAGGACCTGAATTTTAGTCAGAATACTCAGGGACGTTCTCACTGAGAAGCTAACATGAGCAAAAGCTGAAAGAATGCTGGAGAAAATGATTTTTTTAAAGATTTTATTTATTTGAGAGAGAGTGTGAGTGGGAGGGAGAGGGAGAAAGCATCTGAAGCAGATTCCATGCTTAGCTCAGAGCTGGATGCAGGGCTTGATCCCACAACCACAAAATCATGACCTGAACCCAAACCAAGAGGTAGATTCTTAACTGACTGAGCCACCCATGTGCCTGAAGAAAGGGATTTTTAATATAAAAATAGCATAAATCTAAACTCATACAGTAAACCTATTTATAATCTTATCAGACTCAAAATCCCCATTACTCCTTTGTATGTCAAATGTTATGCCAATTATAGTAGATTATATTTCATTATTAACATTTATCATTTAACTTGAGATTTTAGAGTCCAGAAGAATTTAGAGATACCCTAGTCTGATTTTCCAATTTCACTACAAGGCAAATTGAAACCAGGGAAAGGAGAGTGCTCTGGCTAAGTTCTCAGACTGTTAGTACTGGATGGAACTAAATCTAAGGCTTTTCATATCTCGTGACCCCATATATTTTCCACTATGCAGACACTTTGTTTTCAAGTTGTCATTAGAAAACATACATGAAAATTAAAATTAACCAATTAATCAATAGCGAGATATATTTATATATATACATGTATATATATACACATATATTTTTGAAGTATATAAGTAGGTAATGGTCCCAGGTACTTGGAAATATATGGTGAGTATAAACTTATTATTCATAACTACAAAAAACTACTATTCTCTTATACTATCTACACTAACATAAAGCTTACCACTATATTCTCATTCTCTAGACTTAACAAATGTGCTTTTTTTTCCCCTCTAAAAATGACTTTAAATTCTTTACCAGATTATACTGAATTTGCCTCTCAAAATAATCCTGGGGGGTTCCCTGGTTATTCCTAATAGTTTCCTAAAGTTTCCACCTGTCTATATCCATGGAACAGCCTACAGTGGGAAGGAAGATTAAATGAACTGTAAACTGAGGACATTGTTAGAAGAAATTGCAACTTAAATGCAATTTAGAGACCCTTGGCTATTCTTGACCCTGCTACTCCCTTTCTTCTTCTTCTTTTTTTTTTTTTATTTTCACGTTTGAACAATTTGTACTAAAATATTAACTATTCATTATCCGAACCGTTTATTTAAAAGATGACTATAGCTCATATCCCTTCCCCAACTATGAAAGGTTGGCCAACACTGATTTAATCCAGCTTCTGTTCAGGTATTAGAACAATCTTCTAATGCTATTTTATTGAGTCATTCTTTACAAAAGGACAAATAATGTCTCTTCACCTTTTTCCTTCACTTTTATCATATAATATAAAAGTGAATTTGTGCTCAAACTTTTCATCCACATGCTTTCCTCCTCACAGCTTCACCTCACAACATCTATTTCAATACTACTTCACCTGAATATGACGTGTTCACCATGTTCATTTACTCTTTTCAGAATGCAATACAGTGATGGTGACTGTTGAAGAAATGGAGATTCCTAATCTTTTCAGCTTATATTTGCTGATGTAGCCCTTTCTTTTGTATTTATGCCTCACCATAGTGTTTTCTTGATTCATTTCCTCTATGATTTAGTCTGTAGACAGCATACTTTTCTGTTTTGTACATCTTCTTTTCCTCCTCAATTTCTCTGTGTCTTTTGCACTCTCATTTAGATCTCTGAATCACATGTGCCTTTTATCAGTGAGCACATCCTGCTGTATTTGTTATTTCTATATCTTGTCTTTGGCTAACATAGGTTAAAATGACCTTATTAGAGCGGTGCCTGGGTGGCTCAGTTGGTTAAATGTCCAACTCTATTTCAGCTCAGGTCATGATCTCAGGGCTGTGGGAACCAGCCCCATATCAAACTCCTTACTGGGCATGGAGCCTGCTTAAGATTCTCTCTCTCCCTCTCTCTCTCCTCCCCTCTAAAAAAAAAATGACCTTATTAGAGGAAAGCTAAGTAATGAGAGTTAGCAATCCCTGGTGATTAGGAGCCTTGTATGGTAACTAACAATGTGGTTCTGAACATACCATTACATTGTAAACATAAGAGATGTGGGAAAAATCCTTGAGATTAAAATTAATAAATATCATTTTTATATTATAGACACTTTATTTAAGAACTAATTGTATAAGAAAGACAATGATAAACAACTTCTAGTGTTCTAACTAGACACAATATTGCACTGCTACTTGATGAAACAACTATAATTATATACACCCCCAATATTAGATTCAGGAATATCAAATTCTAGCACATATTTCATTATTAGCTTTACAACTATTTAACAGACATCTGATGGATTATGATACTCTTTCTCTTAATGTAGCCTGAGTGCCTTCTATCCTTATCCTCATAGCAACTACCAGTTGATCTGTTTGGAGACATGAAATAGAATGTATTCACAATGAAATAAAATATAATATATATGTTAAAATAATTTAAAAATAAAACTTAAAATAATATATAATAAAATATAATAAAATTGGACATATTATCTCTATCTGTGAGTCTCTCACATTCTACAGAATGAATACAAATCTTTGACTTCACATACCTATTTTCTTTTATTTATAGTGATTCTGTTTCTGTGACTTAATTTCTGTTAATTTAAACTTCAGTCCTAAATCCTGGGATATAATAAAGGCCATGGTACTTTTTATGTTAGGATACTATATAATGTTAATGATTTGAGAGGTGAATTTTACAATACTAAGAAGAGAATAATTTCTTAATACATAATTCTCTAGTAAAAATGTTCTTTGATTATTTTTTTCTGGCACCTATTTGGGGAACATTTCCAAAGCAATGCTGCGTAGGTTGGCTGGTCAATTTAACAATGTAATAATCCAGAAGTTCAAATGTCTTCTATGAACAAATAAACCTCTGTTTATAAAAATAACTCTAATAGCTATAGTAACAAATTGTCTATATG
Source organism: Ursus arctos (assembly GCF_023065955.2). Lineage (NCBI taxonomy): Eukaryota > Metazoa > Chordata > Mammalia > Carnivora > Ursidae > Ursus > Ursus arctos. The sequence continues at coordinate 10,025,131 of NW_026622775.1, read as the reverse complement.
CCCTTTAAATTAAGTTTCAATGCACAACAGCCCATTTAATATTTATTAAATAAAAGGAGAGGCATCCAAATTTTTGACCCTTTAAATCTAATAGGCTTTGCCATTGAAGTAACTATATTAGATAACAGAGACAATCCTTTGGCAGGAAATTGATATATGATTGAAATTCAAGTTATTACTCTTATTCAACAAAGACCTAGTATTTCCCCAAACACTACTCTTACACAGTTTGTGAAACTGTAAAAATAGCTTCTTCAAATTTGTCATCAGTATTTGTAGAATACTAAGACTTTTTAGAACTTTTACATAGATCTTTTTAATGGACATGTAGTTTCTGAAACATCCTACTACATTTAGTATTTCATTCATTTTAAAGACTAGAGGTCAAAATCAGTCTCTTAAAGAATCCTGTATAATACATTTGAGTATATACATGAGCAGAAAATCTATGGTCATATAAATATATGTTTTTTGTGTTATGAGTATCTTAAAAGTTACATATGACATTCTACTGAAGTTTGAATTTTTAAGAAAACACTATTAATAATCTCATTTTTATAGTTCAATGCCTGTGGTTTAGCGTCAGTGGGTATGTCATTGTTTTCTCTATCCTACACCTAGCCTCCCTTATAAGCTTACCATGTTAGTAAAAAATAATAAAGAAAGAAGGAGCGTTCTGGTTCCAAGATGGCAGAGGATCAGGAGACCTAAAGTTCGTCTGGTCCCAGGAATTCAGCTACAGAGCTACCAAACCATTCTGAATACCTATGAACGCAACTGGAGAATGAAGAAAAGAGTAGCATAAACTCTTTGAACAGAAAAGTGACCACTTTCTGCAAGGAGGAGAAAAGATGGTGGAGGAGTAGGAGACCCTTTCTCAGCTGGTCCTGAGTCAAGCTGGATATCTACCAGACCATCCTGAAAACCCACGGAATCAGCCTGAGACCCAGGAGGATACATCTGGATCTCTACAAAAGAACATCTCCAGCGCTGAGTATTGAGGTACGAAGCAGGGAGCCGTGAATCCGCGCACAGATAACGGAAGATAAATGGAAGGGGGAGGGAGATGAAGAGCTTGGGCGCTAGGAAGCGGTAGCCACTTGTGCTGGGGAGCGGGGTGGACTCGCAGACTGGCACCCGCAAGAGAGCAGACTGAGACCGTGAGCCTGGGAATGCATGGGCGACCAGACTGAAAACCGGAGCTCTGGAGCGCTCACTGGAACTGGACTAAAACCGGGAGCTCGGGAGCACACGCGTGCCCAAACTGAAAACCAGAGCTCTGGAGCACACACTCAAACTACACTGGAACCAAGAGCTTGGGAGCTCGCGCGACCAGACTGAAAACCGGGACTCCAGAGTGCTCGCAAACCACACTGAAACTGGGGGCTCAGGAGAGCACATGGGAACTGGGGGTGGCTGGTGGTGTTAGAAGCACAAAGGACAGACATGTGCCAGCCCTGGAAGTGAGGGCTGGGAGAGTGGAGTGGGGCACACAACATGAGACACTGCAGGGTTTTTAGCAGCACCGACAGAAACAGAGTTAAAGTGGCCAGGAGAGCTTAGTGGAAAGGGGACTGAGATCTCTCTGTTCTGAGACAGGGGCTAGGATACAGCCACTGCTGCTCTGACTCTCAGAAGTGTCACAGAAAACCACCAGGGAAAGCCGCCAGAGAACAAAAACCTGGAAATACCCGCGCACATTGTGCCCATCCCATCCCCTCTCTCAGGGGACAGGGCAACTCTACCCAAAAAGGGTTGCCTGAGTATCAGTGTGGCAGGCCCCTCCCCCAGAAGGCAGGCTGAAAAATCAAGAAGCCCACATCCCTAAGGTCCTTATAAAACAAGTGCACACTGCCTGGGTCCTGGTCAATAATTTGGGCTCTGGGAATCCCCACAACCTCTCCTCATCAGAATGATGAGAAGGAGAAATCCCCACCAGCAAAGAAAAGATAATGAGTCTGTGGCCACTGACACAGAACTCATGGATATGGATATAACCAAATTGTCACAAATGGAGTTCAGAGTGACAATGGTCAAGATGATGTGTAGGATTGAAAAAAATATTAACAAAAATGTTAACGAGAATATAGAATCTCTAAGGGCAGAAATGAGAGTGAATCTGGCAGAAATTAAAAATGCTATGAATCAAATGCAGTCTAAACTAGATGCTCTGATGGCCAGGGTAAATGAAGCAGAAGAACGAATTAGTGAATTAGAGGATGGGATGGTAGAGGAGAAAGTTAAAACAGAAACTTGGCTCAAAAAAATCCAATCTCAAGAATGTAAATTGCGGGAGATTACTGACTCAATGAAACATTCCAATGTCAAAATCATTGGCATCCCCAAGGGAGTGGAGAAAGAGAGAGGTCTAGAAGAGATATTTGAACAAATTGTAGCTGAGAACTTCCCTAATCTGGCAAAGGAAACAAGCATTCGTGTCCAAGAGGAAGAGAGGACCCCTCCCAAGGTCAATGAGAACAGACCTACACCACCTCACATAATAGAGCAATTCACAAATATTAGATCCAAGGATACAGTATTGAAAGCGGCCAGGGGGAAGAAAATCCTTACGTACAGAGGGAAAGTAATCAGATTAATGTCAGACCTGTCTACAGAGACCTGGCAGTCTAGGAAAGTTTGGCAGGGTATTTTCAAAGCTCTATCTGAGAAGAACATGCAGCCAAGATTCCTTGTCCAGCAAGGCTGTCATTCAGAATTGATGGAGAGATAAGGACCTTCCAGGATTGACAGAAACCGAAGGAATTCATAACCACCAAACCAGCCCTACAGGAGATATTAAGGGGGGGGGTTCTATAAAAGTAAAAAGGCCCCAACAGTGATACAGAACAGAAATTTACAATCTACAGAAACAAAGACTTCACAGGCAACATGGCATCATTAAAATCATATCTCTCAATAATCAGTCTCAATGTAAATGGCCTAAATGCTCCCATAAAATCCCACAGGGTTGCAGATTGGATAAAAAGACATGACCCATGCATTTGCTGTCTGCAAGAGACTCATTTTGAACCTAAAGATACATCCAGACTGAAAGTGAAGGGTTGGAAAACCATTTTTCATGCCAATGGACCTCAAAAGAAAGCTGGGGTAGCAATTCTCATATCACACAGATTAGATTTTAAGCTAAGGACTGTAGTTAGAGATACAGAAGGACACTATATTATTCTTAAAGGATGTATCCAACAAGTGAATATGATAATTTTAAATATCTATGCCTCCAACAGGGGAGCAGCTAGATACACAAGCCAACTCTTAAACAGAATAAAGAGACATATAGATAATAATACGTTAATAGTAGGGGACCTCAACACTCCACTCTCAGCAATAGACAGATCACCTAAGCAGAAAATCAACAAAAAACCAAGAGCTTTGAATGACATACTGGACCAGATGGGCCTCATAGATATATATAGAACACTACACCCCAGAACAACAGAATACTCATTCTTTTCAAATGCACATGGAACTTTCTCCAGAATAGACCATATACTGGGTCACAAAACAGGTCTCAACCGATACCAGAAGACTAAGAGTATTCCCTGCATATTCTCAGACCACAATGCTTTGAAACCGGAACTCAATCACAAGGAAAAATTTGGAAGAAACTCAAACACTTGGAAACTAAGAACCATCCTGCTCAAGAATGATTGGGTAAACCAGGAAATTAAAAATAAGTTTAAACAATTTTTGGAGACAAATGTAAATGAAAACACAGTGGTCCAAAACCTATGGGACCCTGCAAAGGCAGTCCTAAGGGGAAAATACATAGCCATCGAAGCCTCACTCAAGAGAATAGAAAAATCTAAAATGCAGTCTTTATATTCTCACCTCAAGAAGCTGGACCTGGAACAGAAGAACAGGCCTAACCCATGCACGAGAAGGCGGGTGATCAGGATTACAGCAGAGATCAATGAATTAGAAACCAGGAGCACAGTAGAGCAGATCAACAGAACTAGAAGCTGGTTCTTTGAAAGAATAAATAAGATCGATAAGCCACTGGCCAGACTTATTCAAAAGAATAGAGAAAGGACCCAAATTAATAAAATTATGAATGAAAGGGGAGAGATCACAACCAACACCAATGAATAGGAAGGATCATTAGAAACTTTTATCAACAGCTTTATGCCAATAAATTAAACAACCCGGAAGAAATGGATGCCTTCCTGGAAACCTATAAACTACCAAGACTGAAACAGGAAGAAATTGATTATTTAAACAGACCAATCAATTATGAAGAGATTGAAGCAGTGATCAAAAAACACCCCCAAAACAAGAGTCCAGGGCCCGACGGATTCCCCGGGGAATTCTACCAAACAGTCAAAGAAGAAATAATACCTATTCTTCTGAAGCTGTTTCAAAAAACAGAAACAGAAGGAAAACTACCAAACTCATTCTATGAGGCCAGTATTACCTTGATCCCCAAACCAAGCAAAGACCCCATTGAAAAGGAGAATTACAGACCAATATCCCTGATGAATACGGATGCCAAAATTCTCAACAAGATCCTAGCTTATAGGATCCAACAGTACATTAAAAGGATTATCCATCATGACCAAATGGGATTCATCCCTAGGATGCAAGGGTGGTTCAACATTTGCAAATTGATCAGTGTGATAGATCATATCAACAAGAAAACCTTCAAGAATGATATGATCCTCTCAATTGATGCAGAAATTGACAAAATACAGTATCCTTTCCTGATTGAAACCCTTGAGAGTGTAAGGATAGAAGGTACATTCCTCAATTTCATAAAAACCATCTACAAAAAGCCTATGGTGAATATCATTCTCAATTCTGATCTCAAAGATCAGAAACACGACAAGGATGCCCACTCTCACCATTATTATTCAGTATAGTACTAGAAGTCCTTGCAACAGCTATCAGACAACAAAAAGGGATAAAAGGTATTCGAATTGGCAAAGAAGAAGTCAAACTGTCTCTCTTCGCAGATGACATGGTACTTTATATAGGAAACCCAAAAGACTCCACCCCCAAGCTACTAGAACTTATAGAGCAATTCAGTAATGTGGCAGGATACAAAATCAATGCTCAGAAATCAGTTGCATTTCTATACACGAACAATGAGACTGAAGAAAGAGAAATTAGGGAATCGATTCCATTTACAATAGCACCAAAAATCATACGTTATCTCGGAATTAACTTAACCGGAAAGGTAAAGGATCTATATTCTAGAAACTACAGATCACTCTTGAAAGAAATTGAAGAAGACACAAAAAAATGGAAAAATATTCCATGCTCATGGATCGGAAAAATAAACATAGTTAAAATGTCTATGCTACCCAGAGCAATCTATGCTTTCAATGCCATTCTGATCAAAATACCAATGACATTTTTCAAAGAGCTGGAACAAACAGCCCTAAAATTTGTGTGGAACCAGAAAAGGCCCCAAATCGCCAAGGAATTGATGAAAGGGAGAAACAAAGCTGGGAGCATCACGTTGCCGGATTTCAAGCTAGACTACAAAGTTGTGATCACCAAGACAGCATGGTACTGGCACAAAAACAGACACACAGACCAACGGAACAGAATAGAGACTCCAGAAATGGACCCTCGACTTTAGGGTCAACTAATCTTTGACAAAGCAGGAAAAAACATCCAGTGGAAAAAAGACAGTCTCTTCAATAAATGGTGCTGGGAAAATTGGACAGCTATATGCAAAAGAATGAAACTTGACCACTCTGTCATACCATATACAAAGATAAACTCCAAATGGATGAAAGGCCTCAATGTGAGACAGGAATCCATCAAAATCCTAGAGGAGAACATAGGCTGCAACGTCTTTGACATTAGCCACAGCAACTTTTTTCATGACACATCTCCATAGTCAAGAGAAACAAAAGAGAAGATGAACTTGTGGGACTTCATCAAGATAAAAAGCTTCTGCACAGCCACGGAAACAGTAAAAAAAAAACTAAGAGGCAGCCCACGGAATGGGAGAAGATATTTGCAAATGACACTACAGATAAAAGATTAGTATCCAAGATCTACAAAGAACGTCTCAAACTCAATACACAAGAAACAAACAAACAAATCATAAAATGGGCAGAAGATATGAACAGACACTTTTCCAATGAAGACATACAAATGGCTAACAGACACATGAATAAATGTTCAAAATCATTAACCATCAGGGAAATTCAAATCAAAACAACCTTGAGATACCACCTTACACCAGTTAGAATGGCAAAAATTGACAAGGCAGGAAACAACAAATGTTGGAGAGGATGTGGAGAAAGGGGATCCCTCTTACACTGTTGGTGGGAATGCAAGTTGGTACAGCCACTTTGGAAAACAGTGTGGAGGTCCCTTAAAAAGTTAAAAATTGAGCTACCCTATGATCCAGGAATTGTACCACTAGGTATTTACCCCAAAGATACAGACGTAGTTAAGTGAAGGGCCATATGCACCCCAATGTTCATAGCAGCATTGTCCACAATAGCTAAATTGTGGACAGAGCCGAGATGCCCTTCAACAGATGACTGGATTAAGAAGTGTGGTCCATATATACAATGGAATATTACTCAGCCATCAGAAAGAACGATTACCCAACATTTGCAGCATCATGGATGGGACTGGAGGAGATTATGCTAAGTGAAATAAGTCAAGCAAGGAAAGACAATTATCATATGGTTTCACTCATTTATGGAACATAAGAAATAGGAAGATCAGTAGGAGAAGGAAGGGAAGAATGAAGGGGGGTAAACAGGAGGAGGAATGAACCATGAGAGACTGTGGACTCTGGGAAACAAACTGAGGGCTTCAGAGGGGTGGGGAGTGGGGGATTGGGATAGGCCGGTGATGGGTATTAAGGAGGGCACATATTGCATGGTGCAGTGGGTGTTATATGCAAATAATGAATCATGGAACATTGCATCAAAAACTGGGGATGTACTGTATGGTGACTAATATAACAAAATAGAAATTATTTTTTAAAAAAAGAAGGAAAAAAAAAGTACATCCCATGTAGATTTACTAAATCAGAAACCCTAAACTAGAGGCAGTTTCTGTGTTTTGTGACAAAGAATTTTGACTAGTATATCATCTATCCAATTCCTGGTCATCCTTAAAGACCTCTCAAAGAATACTTGTCTATGAGATACTTTGTGCATTGTCCCAATTAACATTTATAGCTTTCATCTCAGTGTTCTTAAGCAATTGTTTTTAATAACTTCTCAATGCCACCTGTAATAGTCTAACCATATTATGATTCCTTTTATAGTAGTTTTTCTCGTTAGTGAATTTTGGGTAACTTGACAATCATTAATCTTTGTCTCCTAGTTAACTAGTGTAAGACACAGTCCTTAATGTAGGTCTTCTGAACTGAACTGTAACAGGAGACTTGATGGTACTTTTATATTTACCAGTAGTTCTGTTATTTTATGCATATCTAGTCATATTTTTATCCAGGTTCCTTTTCAATATCTGAATACACACTAAAGAGAAAGCTTAGTGGTAGTACTTGTAAATAGATACAATGATGAAGAAAAGGAAGGGAAGTAGGAAGGAAAGAGATAGAGATCATTTTCTTGTGAGATTGAACACATAAATTCAATTACATTAACCTCATATTCTAACCAGCTAAGTTAATTAGTCATAAAATATTCCAGAGGTTTAAAGGTCAATAATAAAATAAAACCTAACCTGTTGGCCTGTACACATAGGTATGCTTAAATACAAGCCCCTAAAACTATGACTCTGGGTGAAAAGAAAAAAAAGATTTAATAAAGATATCAAGCCCTGTCTGTATAGTTTTAGATACTTGTGTGTAAAGAAATTAAAATAAATGAATACCTCCAGACCCATGTGGACCATAGTGCAGGAGTTCAGATTCCACATTTCCAGTGTTTGTGACCTCAGACTCCAGAGCAGAGTGTACTCCTTTAAATGTGCATACAGTGTTCAAGACTTCAGTTGTCATTATGAATTATGTGGTTCGATTTGTCACTGCATATACTATGAGATACCCATAAACACAGGGTTTGATGCTTCAGACATCATCATACGTAATGAACACAGCTTAGGACTCAAGTATATATTATTTTATAGCTTCAGATGCAGAATTTATAGGGTATTCAAAATATCTTATACTCACATATCCTTGTTCCCATAATATATACCTCCATTCACTGGTAGATAAAACATCATATGCCTGAGTAATTCCAGACCAAAATTTCCTACTTGAAGAAATGGAGGAAAGAAAGGAATTTCATAAATAATATGGATGTAGTACTCTTATCAGTCTTTTTAAAAAGGCCTATTAAATAATGCCAATTCAAAATGTTATACTACAGGCAGAGTAAATTTATAATGCATTTTAAGCATGATTTCATACATTTTTAGAATGTTCTTCCATAATTAATTTCCATAATTAACTTCCAAAAATAAAATAATAAAACAATTACAATCTAGTAGGCCATGAGAACACTGAGGGCTCTGATATGACTGCATTAACTTTAAGTTGTTTTTATTTAATTTGATAGCTTCTGGCCCTTTTATAAAGGAAATGTGCTAATGATCAATGAAGCCAACTTTTCTTAACGTATGATGTGTGAGAGCAAAACGAGTATAGAGTCGTAGAGGACCAGCTATCACTGCTGTCATGTAGCTATTATTATGCGGTATGGTTATACCCAGAAGTGTCAATGTCTCACAGAAGAGAATAGGTAAGATCAGAGGTCATGTAGCCTTTACCTGAAATGACAAAATTGATCATATTATAAGCTGAAGATCTGTTATACAGATAATAAAAAAGTTCTTATATATATTAATTACACATAATTTAACAACAAATTAATATATAATAATATATTAATACACTAATATATAATAATATATATTTATATATAATATACAAATAAATGTTCAGTACTTGTGTACAAAAATGAATAGAATCCTTTAACATTTATCTGATACTTATTGCATACCTAGTAGATCTCAGATATTACAAGCTGTATGTTGCATATTATGTGAGTTTCCTAGGGCTGCCTTAACGAAGTACCACAAATTGGGTGGCTTAAAACAACAGAAACTTATTTTTTCAATTTCTGAAGACCAGAAGTCCAAAATCAAGGCGCTGGCAGGGTCATGCTCCCCCTGAAATCTACAGAGGAATTCTTCCTTGATTTCTAACTTCTAGTGGCTTGCCAGCAGACTTTCCTGTCCCTTGTCTTGCAGCTGTGTAATTTCTGCTCTCTTTTTCCCATGATGTTCTCCCTGTTTCTCTTTCTTCTACATGATCCTCTTCTTATAAGAACATCAGTCATATTGAGTTAGGGGCCCACCCTACTCCAGCATGACTTCATCTTAACTAAGTACATCTGCAATCCTATTTCCAAATAATGTCACATTCTGAGGTTCTAGGGGCTAAGACTTCAACATATCTTTTTCAGAGGAGACACAACCCCAAATGTGCGTGTTCTCTAATTTCATTCTATTTCGTCCTACTATTTAACTTTGTTTATCAATATTTTACAAATATAAAAGAGCTCTAAGTTAAAGAAAATTAATGGACTTCCAAATAGTAATTTGAGGAGTTGACATCTGAACCTTATTTTTCTAATCACAAAGCCAGTGAGGAAATTCTCATGAAAAACAGCTAACTAAAATACAAGATGTAGTTAAATCAATGCCACTAAGTGCAGTGGAGGCCAAAGGGGTAATTAATTACTTCTGACTGGAGAGATCATGAAAGGCTTAATATAGGTTATTACAGTTGAATTCAACTTTAGTGGATGGGTTGGAATTTATTAGGGAGAGGAGAAATGTGTAAAGGCTGGGAGGGCTTTGAAAAAGTTTGGAAAGATCATGGTATTTAAATCAATTGTCTCTTTCAGCTGCAAGTAACAAGTCTCAGAAAACCCCACTCAAACTCACTAAAACAAAAAAGGAATTTATTGGTCCATGTAATTCAAGGTCCAGAAATAGCGCAGGATTCAGGGTTAGCCTAATTTAGTGGATCCAGATCTATGGATTTCACTTGAACTCCCTTAGGTGTACCCTTCTCCAGCAGTGTTTCTTCTCAGGCTCTGTCTCTTATAGTGGCATAATAACAATAGCCATTTCCCTGTACACCAAGACTTCAAAAAAAAAAGGAGGTAACATTCTCTCCTGGCATTACAATAAAGAGTCCTATGTATCTACCTTAATTGCACACATGTCCACTCTTGATGCAATCACTATATGCTATAAATGAGAGTATGAATGTAAAGAATTTAGAACAGGGCATGGAACGGCATTAGTATTATATAGATGTTAGTTGCTATTACTAGGTGCCCATTCTTGGTGACCCAGAGAACCCTGCACATACCTCTGTCATTATACACAATATATTATACACAGATTTCATCATTCTAGTGAGTATTTCCCTCTCTATTCTGAATTTCTTAATAGTGGGCTATCATATCTTATTCATCTTATATCCCCAGTGACTATGATGTTGTTGTATAGCATGTGTTTTTGTTAAATGAAATGATGCTAGATAGATGTAAAAAGTTATTGAAATTAGATAATTAGACCAGATAATTTGTATAAGAGGAAATAAAATAAATCCACCATTATATTTATCCTTTTATTGAATAAATATATGCTTTTTTATTATTAATTTGAAAGAATAAGAAATATTGTACTTACATATTGCCTTTAATAACTCATTAACTATATGGAACTTCAGGAATTTTGGGAGGTGATATGAGGTGAAGTTTCACTTTTTAAAGTAACAAAATTAGAAAGTACTAGAGACTTGCCCTCAATTCAACAAATGTTTATTGCTCATCAATTATGTATGGTACCAACTATGTTACATGATACAGGGGAAGAACCATTGAGTCAGTCATGATCCTAAAAATATTTATTGGTATGACATATCACAACTAAGTAAACGTGTCATGTCTATTATTTCAAAAGTTTGCATTAAAGTTCCAGAGCAGCATACACTTTCTGGAAACTATATACCTTAGATGTAGCATTAGAAATATACATATTCTAGGCAACATGTACAGTATGATGGTTCTAATGTCAACGTTCATCAAATTGATGATATTTTATCGATTTTACATGAATACAACTCTCTACTATTGGATTCCTCTTCTCTTTCTAGGAAAGGTTTATTGTAATTTCAAATATAATTTTTCTGGTAGTATCTATTCTTCCTCTTTCACAAGAAACTCCAATCTGTTTTTTGTAGTAAAGAAACATACAAAAGGACCATATTTTGAACAGATAAGATAGATGTTTAATAATCACCATTCCTTCACACCATCCAATTTAACACAAGATACTATTTTTGTCATTACCTCAAGATTTCTTTGTACTTCATTATGGAAATAACTAACATGAAGTTTTCACTGATTGATTCCCTTCTCTGTTAATCCAAATAACAGATCTTCTTTGTAATAGTAATTTTAACATTGATTTTCTGAATATTTATGAGCATACAAATTATTTACTAGAAATCTCTTTCTCTCAGGTATTGTATCCTTCAGACAGCAATATTTGATAAAAAGCTTCTCGTTAAAACCTTCAGTTTAGGTCTGACATTTCTTTTATGAAATAGTAGCATAACAGAGTTTTGGTCATTCATTATTGTCACCTCGACATTGAATAGAAACTGGGAAATTTATTGGGTGTTTAGTTTTTGCTTTTGTATGAAATACAAATCCAGCAAGATTTTAGTAGGGAAGATTTACAAAGAGTAGTGAATCAGTATGATCAGCAACTTTCCTTTTTTGGTATTCATTCATATTGAACATCTCTTTATTCAGTCCCGAAAGTTATACTTCTTCCCTTTAACAGATCAAGCTCAAACATAGACAAAATTGTCTTTTTTTTTAAATATTTTTATTGTATTATGTTAGTCACCATACAGTACATCCCTGGTTTTTGATGTAAAGTGCGATGATTCATTAGTTGCGTATAACACCCAGTGCACCATGCAATACGTGCCCTCCTTACTACCCATCACCAGCCTATCCCATTCCCCCACCCTGCTCCCCTCCAAAGCCCTCAGTTTATTTGTCAAAATTGTCTTTCCTTCATTTCAATTAAAACATATTTCATAATGATCTTTCAAAAATCTTATAAAATAAAATAAGAATAAAAAAGAAAAAGGCTGGAGAGGAGGCGAGATGGCAGAGGAGTAGGGGACCCTGTTTCAACTGGTCCCCTGAATTTAGCTGGATATCCATTAAACCATTTTGAACACCCACGAAATCAGCCCTGAGATGTAAGAATATATATCTGGATCTCTACAAACAGAAAAGCAACTGCTTTTTGCAAGGTAGGATGTGCAGAGTCCTGAATCTGTGGGGAAATAAACAGACGGGGAGAGAGCCTCCATAAGCTGACTCCTGGAAAGTGATAAAATACCAGAGTACAAAATCTGAACTCTTAGAAATCTGCTCTAGTGAGAGACATCCCTCTCTGAAAGGGGATCTGGAAATGAAAAGGCAGAATTCTAGGTAGGGCATTGTGGTCTTGGGATATGAGGAACCACAGAACAAAAGGGAGTTCCTGAACCAGTAGAGTGCCCGAGCAGTGGGGCCAGGAAGCATGTTATGGTCAGCAAGTGCAGGAGGGGACTCTCAGCTCGGATCACCATAAAACATAAGCTAGCCAATCGATAACTGCTCTTTTCTTGAGCAGCCTGAAAAAATCTGAAACCTGAGCCCATGAATGGGCAAAAACCCATAGAATTGTATCAGCTGGAAAGGGCTTTAGAGCAGCACCCAGACATGATCCAGGAGATTCAGGTGCACGTGGGAACCCACAGTCATTCACAATTTTAGAATCACAAAGGGCAGTGGCACTCCCGGGACCCTGGGACTACCTCTGAGAGAGTTGCTGTGGGCACACACTGCAGGAGGCTACAGTTTTCAGCAGTGCATGCATAAGTGGAGATTGTTTGTTTTGGAGGGTTTTATAAGAGGGCAGACTGTGAATTTTCTGCTCTGGGCCAGAGGTTTGGCTGCAGACATTTTTGCTCTGATCATCTGAAGAGGCAAGGAAAGCTCCCAGGGAACAAAAGCCACACAGAGGGCTTGTTTTCACTGAGCCCATCCCACTGACAGGGACTGCAGGGCACAGGCAGGGTTACCTGAGAAACAGTACAGCAGGCCCCTCCCCCAGGAGACAGGCTGGAAGAACAGGTGGATGACAAGTCTATAGATCCCACAAGACTGTAAAATTCTAACACCAAGGGAAAATAATATATTGAGCTCCAGGTGTGGTTTCAGGACTTGTTTATTTTTCAGATAAATTCTCCTTTTCTTTTTTTCTTTTTTTTCTTTTTCTTATGATTTTTCTCTGTATTTTTTTCTTTTTACTTTCTCCTCATTTCAGCTAGATGTTTATTATATCAACTTGTATTCCATAGTCCTTTTTAACATATTTTTCACACATGTATTTTTTATAGATATACGCTTTATTTTAGTCCTTGTTTCACTCTATTCAATTTTACCTTTATATATATGCAAGTTTTACTTTCCTTGTAATTTTGGGACATAGTGTCCTCTAATACACAGATCAAAATACACCCAGGAACAACTACTGAAACTCCCTTCTTTGTTGACACTGAGAGACTATAGCCCCCTTTACCGTTCCCCACCTTTTTAAAAGAATTTTTCTTAAATTCTTTAATTTTATTCTTGTGTTTCATTTTGGCTTTTTTGTTGGTGGCTTCTGACCAATCCAGATTTTCCTAGGGTGCATCTTGCTTGGGTTGTGGTTGATATTTTGGACTCCACTCATTCACTCAACCATCCCTTGACAGAATGACTAGGAGGAGAAACTCTCAACAAAGAAAAGAAACAGAAATAATGTCTTCTGCCTCAGAGCTAATGGATATGGATATAAACAAGATGTCAGAGATAGAATTCAGGATAGCAATCATAAGTCAATAGCTAGGCTTGAAAAAAAAGCATTTCTGACAATATAGAATCTCCAAGAACAGAAATGAGATTGAATCAGGCTGAACTAAATGAGATTCAGTCTAAACTGGATACTCTAACAGGCAGGGTAAATGAGGCAGAAGAGAGAATTAGTGATTTAGAAGATAAGCTGATGGAAAGGAAGGAAGTTGAGGAAAACAGAGAGGCTGCTAGTATTGAATAAATAAATCTACAGAAAAAAGGATTGCAGAGATTAATGATCCCATGAAATGTTCCAATGTCAGAATTATTGGGATCCTGGAAGGGGTGGAGAGAGAGGGCTAGAAGGTATGTTTGAGCAAATCATAGCTGAAAACTTCCCTAATCTGGGGAAGGAAACAAACATTCGAGTCCAAGAGGAAGAGAGGACCCCTGCCAAAATCAATAAAAATAGGTAAACACTCCAACATATAATAGTGAAGCTTGAAAATTTTACATCCAAGGAAACTATCCTGAGAATAGCCAGGGAGAGGAAGTTGCTTACATATAGAGGGAGAAACATCAGAATAGTATCACAACTGTCCACAGAAAGCTGGCAAGCCAGGAAGGGCTGGCAAGACATATTCAGGGTACTAAATGAAAAGAACATGCAGCCAAGAATACTTTATCCCAGAAAGGCTGTCATTCAGAATGGATGGAGAAATAAAAAGCTTTCAAGACAGGCAGAAACTGAAAGAATATGTGACCACCAAACCAGCCCTGCAAGAAATATTAAGAGGGATTCTGAAAGTGAAGAGAGACCCCAAGAGTCACATAGACCAGAAAGAAACAAATAATCTACAGAAATAGGGACTTTACAGGCAATACAATGGCACTAAATTCGTATCTTTCAGTAGTTACTCTTAATGCAAATGGGCTGAATGCTCCCATGAAAAGACACAGGGTTTCAGATTGGATAAAAAACCAGGGCCCATCTATATGCTGTCTACAAGAGACTCTTTTTAGATCTAAAAACACGTCCACATTGAAAGTGAGGGGATGGAGTACGATTTACCATGCTAATGGACCTCAAAAGAAAGCTGGGGTAGCAATCCTCATATCAGACAAATTAGATTTTAAACCAAAGATGGTAGTAAGAGATGTAGGTGGGACACTATATCACACTTAAAGGGTCTATCCAACAAGAAGATCTAATGACTGTAAATATCTATGCCCCCAACGTGGGAACAACCAATTATATAAACCAATTAATAACCAAAATAAAGAAACATATTGATAATAATACATTAATAGTAGGAGACTTCAACACTCCACTCACAGCAGTGGACAGATCATCTAAGCAGAAGATCAACAAAGAAACCAGAGCTTTGAATGACACTTCGGACCAGATGGACTTTGTAGATATAGCAGAACATTCCATCCAAAAACAACAGAATACTCATTCTTCTTGAGTGCACATGGAATTTTCTCCAGAATAGACCATATATTGGGTCACAAATCAGGTCTCAACCAATACCAAAATATTGAGATTATTCCCTGCATATTTTCAGACCACAGTGCTTTGAAACTGGAATTCAACCGCAAGTAGAAATTTGGAAGGAACTCAAACACTTGGAAGTTAAAGAGAATCCTGCTGAAGAATGATTGGGTCAACTAGGAAATTAAAGAATTTAAACAATTCATTGAAAGTAATGAGAATGAAAACGCACTGGTCCAAACCTATGGGATACTGCAAAGGTGGTCCTAAGAGGGAAATACATAGCCATCCAAGCTTCTCTCAAAAAATTAGAAAAATCCCAAATGCACAACCTAACTTTACACCTAAAGGGCCTGGAGAAAGAACAGCAAATAAAGCCTAAACCAAGCAGGAGAAGAGAAATAATAAAGATTAGAGCAGAAATCAATGAAATAGAAACCAGAAAAACAGTAGAACAGATCAATGAAACTTGAAGCTGGTTCTTTGAAAGAATTAATAAGATTGATAAACCTGTGGCCAGACTTATCCAAAAGAAAGGGAAAAGGACCCAAATCAATAAAATAATGAATGAAAGGAGAGAGAGCACAACTAACACCAAGAAAATAGAAACAATTATTGGAAATTATTACCAGCAACTATATGCCAACAAATTAAGCAATCTGGAAGAAATGGATGCATTCCTGGAATCTTATGAACTACCAAGACTAAAACAGGAAGAAATAGACAATCTGAACAGATCAATAGCCAGTAAGGAAATTGAAGCAGTAATCAAAAACCTCCCAAAAAACAAGAGTCCAAGGCCAGATGGCTTCCCTGGGGAATTCTACCAAACATTTAAAGAAAAAATAATACTTATTCTACTGAAGCTGTTTCAAAAATTAGAAATGAAAGGAAACTTCCAAACTTGTTCTATGAGGCCAACATTACCCTGATCCCAAAACCAGACAAACCACATCAAAAAGAATTACAGACTAATATCCCTGATGAACATAGATGCCAAAAATACTCACAAGATTCTAGCCAATAGGATCCAACAGTACATTAAAAGGATTACTCATGGGAGCCTGGGTGGCTCAGGCATTAAGCATCTGCCTTTGGCTCAGATCATGATCCCAGGGTCCTGGGATTGAGTCCCACATTGGGCTCCTTGCTTGGTAGGGAGCCTGCTTCTCCCTGAGCCTACCACTACCCCTGCTATGCTCTCTCTCTCTCTCTCTCGCTCTCTCTGACAAATAAATAAATAAAATCTTTTAAAAAATTAAAATTAAAAATAAATAAATGAAAGGATTATTCACTATGACCAGGTGGGATATATTTCTGGGATGTAAGGGTGATTCACATTTGGAAATGTGATAGAGCACATTAACAAAAGAAAAGATAAGAACCATCTGGTTCTCTCAATTGATGCAGAAAAAGTATTTGACAACATGCCTCATCCTTTCCTGATTAAAACTCTTCAAAGTATAGGGATAGAGGGACCATACCTCAATATCATAAAAGTCATCTGTGAAAAGCCCACAGCATATATCATTCTCAATGGGGAAAAATTGAGAGCTTTTCCCTCAAGGTCAGGAACACAATAGGGATGCGCACTCTCACTATTATTGTTCAACATAGTACTAGAAGTTCTAGCCTTAGCAGTCAGACAACAACAACAAAAAATAAATAAAAGGCATTCAAATTGGCAAAGAAGAAGTCATACTCTCTCTCTTTGCAGATGACATGATACTTTGTGTTTAAAACCCAGAACACTTCACCCCCAAATTAGTAGAACTCATAAGCAATTAAACAATGTGGCAGGGTACAAAATCAGTGCACAGAAATCAGTTGCATTTCTATACACTAACAATGTAACTGAAGAAAGAGAAATTAAAGAATCAATTCCATTTACAATAGCACCAAAACGCATAAGATATCTAGGAATAAACCTCACCAAAGAGGTAAAAGATCCATACTCTAAAAACTACAGAACACTTATGAAAGAAATTGAGTAATATATAAAGAGATGGAAAAACATTCCGTGCTCATGGATTGGAAGAATAAACATAGTGAAAATGTCTATTTTGCTCAGAGCCATCTACACTTTCAATGCAATCCCTATCAAAATGCCATTGACGTTTTTCACAG
The DNA here is from genome assembly GCF_023065955.2 of Ursus arctos. Taxonomy (NCBI): domain Eukaryota; kingdom Metazoa; phylum Chordata; class Mammalia; order Carnivora; family Ursidae; genus Ursus; species Ursus arctos. The sequence continues at coordinate 10,007,623 of NW_026622775.1, read as the reverse complement.
AGCTGGAACAAACAATCCTAAAACTTGTATGGAACCAGAAAAGACCCTAAATCACCAGGGAAATGTTGAAAACGAAAAACCAAAGCTGGGGATATCACAAGCTCTATTACAAAGCAGTGATCATCAAGACAGCATGCAATTGGCACAAAAACAGACACATAGATCAATGGAATGGAATAGAGACCCCAGAAACAGACCCTCAAATCCATGGTGAACTAATCTTCCACAAATCAGGAAAGAGTCTCTTCAATAAATGGTGATGGGAAAATTGGACAGCCACATGCGGAAGAATGAAAATGGACCATTCTCTTACACCACACAAAGATAAATTCAAAATGGATGAAAGACCTCAATGTAATTCAGGAATTCATCAAAATCCTAGAGAAGAACATAGGCAGTAACCTCTTTGACATCGGCCACAGCAACTTCTTTTAAGACACGTCTCTAAAGGCAAGGGAAACAAAAGCAAAAATGAACTTTTGGGACTTTGTCAAGATAAAAAGCTTCTGCACAGCAAAGGAAACAACCTAAGAGGCAACCTATGGGATGGGAGAAGATATTTGCAAATGACATTACAGATAAAGAGCTGGTATCCAAGATCTATAAAGAACTTTTCAAACTCAGCACCCAAAAAACAAATAATCCAGTCAAGAAATGGGCAGAAGACATGAACAGACACTTCTCCAAAGAAGACATACAAATGGCCAACAGACACATGAAAAACTGCTCCACATCTCTTGTCATCAGGGAAATACAAATCAAAACCACAATGAGATACCACCTTACACCAGTTAGAATGGCAAAAATTAGCAAGACAGGAAATAGCAAATGTTGGCAAGAGTGTGGAGAAAGGGGAACCCTCTTACACTGTTGATGGGAATGCAAGCTGTTACAGCCACTCTGGAAAAGAGTATGGAGATTCCTCAAGAAGTTAAAAATAGAGCTACCCTAAGACCCAGCAATTGCACTACTAGATATTTACCCCCAAAGACACAGATGTAGTAAAAAAGGAGCACATGCACCCCAATGTTCATAGCTGCAATGTCCACAATAGCCAAACTGTGGAAAGAGCCTAGATGTCCTTCAACAGATGAATGCATAAAGAAGATTTGGTTCATATATATAATGGAATATTCGCCATCAGAAAGGATGAATACCTACCATTTGCATCAACATGGATGGAACTGGATTATGCTAAGAGTGAAATAAGTCAAGCAGAGAAAGACAATTATCATATGGTTTCACGCATATGTAGATCATAAGGAATAGAGCAAGGACCACAGGGGAAGGGAGGGAAAACCGATTGGGAGGAAATCAGAGCGGAAGACAAACCATGAGAAACTCTGGACTCTGGGACATAAACTGAGGGTTACAGAAGGGAGGGGATGGGAGATGGGGCAACTGGGGGATGGGTATTAAGGAGGGCACGTGATGTGATGAGCACTGGGCGTTATATGCAACTAATGAATCATTGAACACTACATCAAAAACTAATGACTATATGTTGGCTAACTGAACATAATAAGAAACATAATAAGAAAAAAGAAAAAGTGTTCAAAGACAAAATTTTTTAATCATAGTTACCCCATTTCATACAGTTTCTCTGAAATATCAGTTGTTTTTTTCACATCACTGAGTAGATGTCATTTCGGTGAGAATGCACCTGGCCTTTTCCTGTCAATAAGTTCTATGTCATTTTTCACAAAGAATCTTTTCTTAACCAATTTGAATCTTTTAAAATCAAATTCAGAATATCTAGTTGCATCCACCAATGCTACTCTGGTCCTTCAGAAGTCCTTCAAAATGCCGTTTTATGATCCAAAAACAAAAACAAAACAACCCCCCCCACACACACTTTTCTAAGAAATTAATCAATTAGTTGTAAAATGCTGAATATCCTCTACAGGGTGTATATAGATAATGTTAAGGCTACATATAATATGAAATTCCCAACAATGACAGGGAGACTTGTACCTCATTAAAAGTGTTAACCACTGATAATTGAGAGCACTACTTTGACAGTTGTGGTGTTGTCTCAGAGGAAAGGATGACGTTTGGACATTCATAAGATTTTGCAGTGGAGGAGTACGGAGATTGGAGAGGGCTTGATTCACACTGGGTAACGATCATAATACTATAATTTAAGATTATTAGAAACATCACAGTGATGATTTTGAGACAAAGAGTTAAAGGAATCTTGGAGAGTAAACAATCATTTATTGTTACCTATTAAAAAGTTAAGCACTTTGATGTCCATTTAAATGGGTCTTTTGGGAGGTCCCTGAAACAAATAGGAAAGTCTTTTGCAACTTTTATGTTATGGGCAGAAATTTCCTGGAGTAGTGAGTAATAATGCTGTATTGTAGACAGTAAAGTGTATGGATGTAGAAGGTTTCATGACCTCAGGAAACATGTCCAAACATGCTAAAATCCAAGGTCCAGTTTATTTACAGAATCAAACCTAGGAATCCAGGTCTTCTGAATCATTGGACTAGGTTTTTACTCTGCTGCAATACATTACTAATTTCATTTTTCATGCCAACAAGAGATTGGATGCTGTCTAATCTCAAATTTAATTGACTAAGAATAACATGTGAGTATGGAGTTAGGTTAATTATAATAGAAACTGTTCTTTTGTGAGAGAGACTGCAGAAGTGACCAGAGTCCATAGGCTTTGAGTAAGAATATCTGTATTTAGGAAGACATAGTAAATATGCTCCTGAACCAAAATGTGAGAGACCCTTGAATTGCACTAAGAATGTTCACTAGGTCTCAACTTATGCATTTCCTATGCATGAAAGATGTTATTTAACACCTATACCACAATACTTTAAAGAATGCAAGGATGCACTAAAAGTAACAAAAACTATACATCATGAAATATATATTTATTAGCCAACAAATTAGTTTTATAAATTAGTAGACCTATAAAAGCATCCTATTCCAAAAGGATTTTCAAAAATAAATTTCTTTCAAAAACATTAAAGTTAACATGCACATATTATATTCATTAAAGCAAGCTTTTAAAAAACCTCTTCATAATGAGAGGTGCCTGGGTGGCTCCGTCGGTTGGGCATCCTACTCTTAATTTCAGCTCAGGTCATGATCTAGGGGTCCTGAGATCGAGCCTTGCATCACACTCCATGCTCAGCATGGAGTCTGCTTGTCCTTCTTCCTCTGCTCCTCTCTCTGCGCGCACACACACACTCTCTCTCTCTCTCAAATAAATAAATAAATAAATAAATAAATAAATAAATAAATAAATAAAAACCTTTTTAAAAAAACCTCTTCATAATGATTAAAAATAGCAACCAAATAATAATTGTCAATATATATTCAACATACTTCAGTTTCTTAGCCCTAACTCTAATGTGTCATAAATATTTTTTCCAAATACACTTTTACAATGACATTTTAGATTTTTATAACATCACCTGCAATCATTTTAGACTTGCATTTTATAATTAATAAATTCTAATTTTTCACACTTTTAATTAACTCTTCTCTGCAAACCAAGTTATTTTTAATTGAGAAAGCATTCTGTCAGGGATGTTGAAATATCTTCTAAATGAAGGCTGTTCTCTATTATTTTTTAAAATAGAGTATATAATATTTTGAAAAGTACAGTCTTTTGATATTTTTCAGGGTACTTTTGTTCACCAACTTTTATTTCAAGGAAAGCTGTTGCTAGTTGTGATTATTTTGTCTGTTTCAACAAATTTAGATGCTTTAGTATAGTAGATTACCACTTTATCCCATTCCAATGTAGAATATAAATGTGTTCAATGGAATAGAAAAGGCAAAAGTTCTTCCTACAAGTCAAGACATTGTGACGTACAATTATATAATTCAAAAATTCAATTTTATAAACCCAATGAGCTCACATAATTTGATTTATTCAGTAATACTCTTGCCTTTGTAGAACTTTTAAATTTCTGTTTGTAAAGTTTGTAGCTAATAATTATGTCAGTAAACCTTGAAAATTGAGGAATTTTTGGTATTCCATTCTTGAAATACTTTATTCAAGTTTTGTGAATGCATTAGACAAAGATTCAAACAAAATATGAAGGACTAAATCATTAAAAAGTTAAATACCATTGTAGAGCATTTAAGTTGATTTACAAAATAGTTCTTCAAAGGCCTAAACTTCTCTAAAATTTGATTGATAATGTGCAGCAAAGAGAAAAAGCACATACCACTATGATAAATTTATGTATACATGTAATATATATGTAATGTTCATCAGCTATCGGATCTCTTACAAAAATACTGTAGTTCAGTTACTCTAGCTATATATATATATACACACACACAAATATATGGAAGTTATATATATATACGTATATATATATACACACACACACAAATATTTGGAAGTTATAATAAGTATACATTCTCTTTACATTTGGAAATATGGATGTTTAGAATTGTGAATTATGTATGCATGACAACTGATTTCAAGTACATTTCAATTTCATATTTTTATTTTAATAAAAACATTGTTCTACCATGATATTTTGCTTTACCAAAATTTGCACTTTTAACTGTAAAATAAATTACTGTTATCTTCAATATTGAGTTTGAGTTTATAATAACATTTACAGTAATATCAAATGTCACATTAACTTTTTTTTTAAGTTTTTAAATTTAGGGTAGTTAACAGTGTAATATTAGTTTCAGGTGTACAATATGGGGATTTAAGACTTCCATATATCATGCAGTGCTCATCACAAGTGTACTCCTTAATCCCCATCACCAATCAACCCATCCCCCCACCCACCTCCCTTCTCTAATGTCACATTAATTTTCAGTAGCTTTACTTTGACTCCAAGAACTGGAAAGAAAACATTTGAAACATTAATAGATTTAAATTTTATGATTTATATTTTAAATCCCTGAATGTGTGGGGCACTCAGTTGGTTGAACATTCAACTTTTGGTTTCAGCTCAGGTCATGATCTTGCTGTTGTGTGATGGAGCCCCAAGTCAGGCTTCCCACTCAGCATGGGGAGTCTGCCTAAGATTCTTTACCACCTCTCTCTCCTTTCTTCTCTGCTCCTCCCCCCACTAGTGCACTCTCTCTCTCTCTCTCAAATAAATAAATAAATAAATAATAAATAAATAAATAAAAAAAATCAACAACAAATCCTTGAATGCGCTGTCTTCAAATGACATCATTTAACTTCCTGTTATTATTTTTCTTCTAGAGGGCCAATACTAACAGATCTCATTTTATACAGAAGAAAACTTTCATTGAAAACGATAGAAGTCAATTTAGGAGAAGTCATATAATCTGAATGAAAACTCCCACCTCACAAAATGATATGTAAATGCCTTTCTGGAGCTCTATGTGATAAATTCTCATCATGGGGCACATTCTAATTAAATGAACTATAATTTTTTAAATAGAACCTAGAGCTAACATAGCAGATTTGCAGTGGTTTTCTTAAAAGGAAATGATACCACAGTAGTATTAGTATATGATAAATGTTGACACTTTACTGACATTTTTTGAAAAAATTAAATAAAATACTTTTTTTTTAAATGTATATGAACTTTATCTCATTACTGCAGAAAAGCACTCTTGCAAAATAAAAAAGCGTTTTCAAGTAGTAGTATAAATAGTTGCACATTATGGCATAAAATATATTGCAAAACCACTGTAGCAAGAATATTTTAACTACTCTCTATAATCTCTTTAAACCCTATGGTAGGGCTCTTTATTCTTTATTACCCAAAATATATTTCACATTTACAAAGATATAAATTCTACTTCCCACTAACCCAACTGACTGGCATTCTGGTGGCTTCATGCCTCTGGCATGCATGCTCCAAGGCATCCCAACAGCATAAATTAGGTTCTTGACTACTAGTACCCAAACACCTTTATTTTATCAGCAAATATTCTGAATGCTGAGCTCAAAAGAGAGGTGGGAGTTAAGTTGAGACTGGAATAGTCCCCAAAAAGAAAAGAAGTGCATTATTACTGATAGTCTTTCACATTTAACCATATTTTAAAGTAAACTGCTTTATATGTATGTCTGATATGATACAAGAGAATATAGCAGAAGCTATCATAGCAGGTGGGAATCCACCAATATCATGCTGGCTTATTAAGCTATTAATATTTATATTTTGTTTAAAGGAAATGCAAAATCTAGGAAAATTCTAAGCCAGGGAGTCAGGAAGCCCAAAAGCAGGAATTAACTAAAGCTCTCCATGTTAAACCAGATTTTATAGGTTTACTTATAGGCTTCTCATATGACTAGATACATTCTTAAGTTTTATTCTGGAATTATTTTTAATTTGCTATTGATATTTTCAATTTATTGATTGTTGTCTGGCAGGGCTTTTCCTTCCTTTAATGAATTGCCTCTAAAGTTATCTTAGTAATGTTTTGCTTTGTTTTCCACTGTGATATTGTTCTGTGTTTCATAATTCAGACATTTTGAAATATAAGTCATTGGAAGATTTAGTAGTGTTTTGAAAAGTATGGGGTGAAAGAATCAACACTCTTGCCATTTTAGCCAAACTGGCTGCTGCTTCTTTTTCTATGTGAGTAGCATGAGGTTAAAACTGTGGGCTCCAGAGCTGGCTTCAAATGCTAAACCTACCAGCTTGGGCGACCTAGATACTTACCCCTTTTGTGCTCCAATATTTTCATTTGTATTCTTATCAGGAAGGTTTTTCCATGAAGATGGAATTAATAAAAGCAAATTGCTTAGAAGATGCCAGGCTCATTCAATGTGCTATAATCATTATCATGAGGTAACAGCATCATTTCTGTTCTGTTCTTACTCCTCCTCTCCTTTTTCTCTTACTATGATTCTTATTCCTCAATTCGTTGTGCACTATAAGTGCTGACATTTACATTATCCATGTCCTATCCCAGGTCCTATTCCAGCTTTACCTTGATTTTGTTTAAAAATTTGAATGAAGGAAGCTCAAGCCCTGTGAGGGTTCAGGAAAGATTGTCTGCTCTTATTTGTCACTGCTGTTGCTCAGTGAGATTAGTGGTGGCACTATAACTGTTGTGGTAATTAGTACTACATCATATTATTATTTGGGACATTATTATTCCTATTTCTCACAGTCAAAAGATGAGGGATTTGATGTGTGCTAGCCGTTTGTCAATATATTTTATATGAAAGTATTAATATGTGTTCAATTAATTTAACAGAAAGGGGAGATGGCAAATCAACAGCTACCTTGTTGAAGTGAGGAACCAAATTCTAAGGCTGTTGTTTGTTTCTTTGTTTAGTATTTTTTACTAAGCAAAGAAAAATGATCCTGTAAGTATGAATTAATGAAATATTAATTTGTCCTCCTTTAAGCAGACTAAATCATTCCAACATGAAAACTTGTGTCTTTAGTTATGAATGCATTTTATTATAGTTAAATCTATACTCTTCACAATTGTTCCTTTACAGTAAAATTGATGATTCTCTATCCTTTTATCTGTCAAAAAAAATCTTTCTCTATAAATTAAAGATTATTTGGTACCAAAGCAAAAAAGGTTTTTTTTTTTTTTTTCATTTTTTTAACTTTTTTTGTATGGATTTTATTCTATACCTTTATTGGGGAAAAAATCCTATTGAGTTTAGGAGCGACATTTTGGCTTTGAACTCCATCTCTACCTTTGAAATAAAATAGCAAATTTGGTGGGAAATACAGAATGTGTTTGCTCCTTGGAGTTTGGCAGAACTAAATGAAAGAAAAAATTTGGAATTTATTCATATTCTAAAAAGCATTTTTAAAAAGTCTTACTGTAGATAAAAAATCTTTTTCAAAATCACATAATAAATTCTAGTGATAAGAAAATGATCGTTTTTTCTTGCTTCAACTCACATAATCTATTGAGTAGAGTAAGGTCTTTTTGAAATGACTTTAGATACAGAAGAAAGCAACTTTGGGTGTCAGTTAAATAATTCTGTAAAACTAACTACCCAAAATTCAGAAGCTTAAATATACATTTATTTTATCCCTTAAAATTGTGCAAATTTGGATTTCTAAGTGTTTATCTAAAACTCCATAACCAAAAGTTATAGTACTAAAGTGAATTAATTACTGTATTATCTATTCTATTATTTATGTAATGAGGGTTATATTAATTACTGTATTATCTATTCTATTATTTATGTAATGAGGGTTATATTAATATGTAACTCAAAGCTCCATTTATTTTCATATCCATTGCATTAATACAGTTTGCCTCTGTCTCTGTTCTGTGTTGCTCATGAACCAGCTGATGTGGCTAGGTTCTGCTGGTATGTACTAGGCTTGCTTATTTACCTACGGGTCAGCTAGGGGCTCTGCTTTAAGCTGCACTTGGCTAGGACGTCTTGGGTGGGCAATGTTGATCCGCATGCCAGGCAGATGCGGCTTTCTTACAGTAATAATGGAGTTCCAAGGGAGTAAGGAGCAACATATAATGCCTCTCAGGCCTCAGCTTGGAATTAGCATAATATCACTTTCTCATCATCCTGTGGGCCCAAACCCCTCATGTAGCAGAACTGAAAGTGAAAGCAAGGGAAAATAAGATAGCCCTTTTATTGGGAGAAACTACAAAGTCACATGACAAAGGGCTTTAATACTGTCAGGAATAAAGAAGTAGGGTCAATAATGCATTCCACTACATTTTTTTTCCTGAATTTTTGAAGCACTGATTTTTTTCCCCTCAAATTATAGCTGCACATTTCACAAAAGAAAAGCCTTGTTTGTCTGCTAACTTTAGAGTTGGGTTGGAAATACTGTCACTATAGACAGTACACAACTAAAATGAGCTTATTAGTGGCATTCTATAATCATTTGAGGCTTATAAGGTAGCAGTAAGATTTCTATGATGCAATGAAGTATAGACTTTCTGTTTTCCCACAAATAATAAAGAAAAAGTATAGAGCATTTCCTCCCATGGCTTTTTGGCAACTCATTTCTCCCCGTAACTGGAAGTATGGGATTTCTAAGTGTTTGTCTCTAAATTTATAATTGCAAACAATTAAAATTCTACAGAGTATTAATACATTAGTAATTCTGTTGTTCTCTAGATTAAGAGGCCAGTGTTATAAGTGTGTAATTAAAGACTCCGTTTGTTTCTATCTTCATATGTTAATCTGCTTTGCCTCTTTGGCTCTATATTTTCCAAACAATAGCAAGATCCATTGAGAGTCACTTTGTGAAATAAAAAAGATGTTCTCTTAAGGTTATAAAAATAGTTAAATGGAAAAATTAGGGGGAAAGCTCCAATTATAAAAACATGGAAATTACTTGATCTTTTTTATATTCAGTATTGTACAGATATATAATTAATCCAGATTTGTATCTTTCAAAAGCAGGCCATGGCTCATTACATGAATTTTACATTAATAGATTAAGGTCAGCATTTCAAAATGTTTATGGAATGGAATGGAATGGAATGGAATGGAACAGAAAGAAAGCATCAAATTCACTGCACATAGTTATAGTAAGAATTGTTTTATGAAACTCTTATTTCAGTTTTGTGCGTGTGTGTAATTGGACAACCAGTAATAGCATGGGTGGATATAAAAAATTCTCTGGTTCACCTCTCTTTTTCAAACCAGAAAAATAAATTGAATAGTTTAAATGAAAGTATACAGAAAATTAAATCTTACAAATTTCGCTCATTTTATTTCCTCCATTAGCATATTTCAGCGACTGTGATTCCCCATTCTGCTAAGGTTTTCTAAAACCTAGCTTTAAAACCTTCTTGTTACATAGGTCTTTAGACCAGTTCTGATAGTAGGTAAGTTTTTCATACAAGACATTTTTGGAGTAGATATTGAAATTTGAATCCTGCCAAATTATTGCTAACTTGCCACATTGAAATATTGAGAGCTTTATTCCTCTCTCATCTATATTTCACTCACTGTATCACAGAGTATAGAGTTTTAGATAGCCACCTGAAAGGCCACCCAACTTACAGAGTTATATAAAAGATCATTCTCTACACTAGATCCATTCAGAGAAAGTTTTTGGTGTAGTGAAAAGATAACAAAGCTAGGAATCAATGAGTCCTCTTGCAGATTCCAGGTTTGCTTCTTGTGTATCAGTGTTCTAACCTGTACAATGTAAACAATACAGCACTAATCATAGGATCATTGTGAGACTCACCACAATCTATGAGAACATCTCTTGTTCTGAAGCACTTTTTAAAAATGATTTGAAGATAACATAATTTTGGTATTGAATGTATTATAAAAGCAAACATATTGAAACAAATTTCTGCTGACAGCAATGACTGAGAATATCAAGTTTAACAAATAGCCTCCTTCCATACAGCACCCTAACAGTCAAGACAGAAGGGCCAGATAGTGATTAATGCTGGAGGAATAACTTCTTCCAAGGTAATCTGGAAATATGAGATAGGGATATAAATCCGATTGTTAGAAATCTGGGACAAGTTTTTACTTAATTGCAAACACACACACATACCCCTTAGTTTGGCTGACTGGGGAATATTAAATTATTTAGACCTGAAAGTTGTGCTTGATAAGTAACAAACTTTATTTTAAAGATTAGCATGACAATTTGAACTAAACAATTCATTCTATTTTGATTTGACCTTCATGTACAAAATGCTATCCTAAATAAAAAGTCTAGCTTTCTATTTCTTATGACTAAGGATCTGAAAATATGACTTAAAGTCTTACTCGTTTTAATTCATTTATGTTAGCCTTAAAGTACTTCTGATTTGATATCATCACAATAATCTTGGAAAGGACATCCCATAACAAGGGGAACGTAGAAAGCCGTCTCTCTTTTAGAATTGCATCTGAGTCATAGCTAATAGACCACCAGAGCATGCCCCATAATTCCATGTACTTCATATCACCACGTGTATTAAAATCTTTAGATAATTGGATACTTAAAGTAATATCATGCCTCCTTCACTGCTTTCAGTATAAGCTCAATACAAATTAGCAGTTACTATAAAAGTCGTTTGAAGGTAAATGCTTCAAGTTGTAATTATATTTAGCATCTCCGATGGGAAGGAACTTATGGCAAAGCAACCATAGCTAAGTATAACTTTGCATTCTCCACACCCCATCCTTACACTATGGTTGTATACCTGATTAGTTTCCACTGTCCTCTCCCACCTCACCTGGGGTCTCACCTATGTACTACCCTTTCACTACACAACAGAGATATTTGTGATTCAGTAATGCTTGATTTGAAATATAGACATGGCTTTCATCTTATTTGTAGTTTATTTTTCTTTTCCAGGCATTGAGGAAGGCACTATTTCATTAATATTTCTACTAGACTAAGTGACTAGATGATAGATTGCAATCTACTATCTAGACTCAGGGATGGAGTCCAAGTACAGGTGAAACTGGAGGTTATTCACTCACGTAATCTACCAGTAAGTAGGATACCAAATGAATTTTCTTTGCTTTTGATGAGTCTCTGCTCTGTCTTTGTGTGCATCATTTTGTATATTAGTCAGAGTTTGAGAGGAAGAACAGCGTCAAATTTATAGTAACAGCAGTTTTCTTTAAAGCATATCAACAGAGATGAATTGGCAGATTCCTGGTTCACCATCTTTTATACAATATTGCCCTCTATGGGAACTAAAATATTGAAGATTTTAGCAGGGTGATAAGTATATTTTTTGATACATTTCTGTGGTCATCACATGCTTCTTTTTCCTATCTTGATTTAATTGCTGAGCTCTACCCTCTCCTCTAAAAGATACAGACAGCTGAGCTGGCAAATAAATTTATCATTTCTTTATTATGAAGTGTACTTACAGTATTATTTTACTTAATTTGTTACATAACTCATTTTACTTCATTTGATTTATTTATCTTATATTACATTCAAGTATTTGCTTTGTGTTTTTAGTAAAATATTTCTGTGTTCAGAGTATGACATCTATTGCCAGTTAATTGATAATCATTTTATGTATGATAACTCCTGTTTGGAAGGGGAAAACTTCAATTAAAGCCCTAAAATAATATAATACTTATTATAATATAGAAGATAGACAAATCATATTATATGATGGAGCATTTAGAAATGACAATGTGGTTCTTCTGATTCTATAAATACAAATTAAATTAAATGTATATAATATAAGCATTTAAAGACTTTATTCTTACTAAAAAAATTTTATTCACTGAGTAATATTAGGGAGATTTCAATGACATGGGTTCTAAAAAGAAAAACTAATCTGTTTTTTTTTTTAATCCATGGGAAATTGCTTTATAATGCATCTTTGCAACTTTGTTTTAAATTAGTTGTTGCTTCTTCAATTTGTGGAATTAGAACTGATGCAGTGGTTGCTTGGGAAATATAGTTGTATGCAAAATCTTAGTGCTCCCCTCTCCCCAGTTCCTTGCTCTGAGTTGCCATCATTTATTCATTCATTCATTTATTCATAAGTTTGGAGGTTTTTTTAAGTGCAAATATATACTCTGTGCCATGGCACTGATCCAAGTATTGAGGATATAAGTCTCAAAAGAAAAAAAATATGGTCTCTGTCCCCCCAAAACAAAGACTTCTTTGCTAAGATTATAATTAGGATGCAAAATTAGTGTGTGTCTTGTGGTGAGCATATCATAACATATACAGTTGTCAGATCACTATACTGTACACCTAAAACTAATGTAACATTGTGTGTCAACTATACTTCAATAAAAAAAAAATTAGTGTGTGTCTCTAAGACAGATAATGGTGGCAATATAGAGTTGTATACCTAACCCCTAGTTGGCTATAGAATACACTGTTGGGTTTACAGGTTATGGAGTACAGCCTGACTTGGGACATTATATCTCATGTTTACTTGTATCACTTCAGTATAAAGGAGACTCTCAAACATTGCTGGCTAGCTTTCAAACATCATGTTCTTATACAATTGCCCACAACTGACTCTTTCAACACCACCCCCCTAAAAACGTCGATATACTGAAACCATATAGGAGAAAGAGTAAGAGCATCCAGTGAATTATCCCAGAGTGATGATTAAATTTAGAGTGAAGCATTGGAGCTAACGGGACAGAAACTGATTTACAAAGGCTTGGTGAGACATTAAGATTTCCCATGCTGATCAGAGCATTAGTAGAAGTAGCTCATAAATGAGATGCCTTTCCCCAAAGGACTAGAGCAGACAGAAAACAAATGATATTGGGATACCTAAGATAAAAGGAATTTGCTAACAGATGAAACAAAATACCCTATATGACTAAAAGGGGTTTTACACATTTATCATCATGGTGCTAGGATTGTGGTCCACAAGTATGTTTCTCACTTTGAGCATTTGGAAATTTAACTTAGAGGATATAAAATGATTTGATTTGTAAAGCCTAACTCAAAAGGAAATTATCATTAAACTATAATGAAATTTTGGCAAACACATTACAAAGAAAAGAAAAAGAGATGAAGAAATAAAGTGAAACTGCCTATTGTAGATACTCATTCATACTGAAGCACTTTGTGGTATTTAAAGTTTCTCCTCTGATAAGAGCTTCCCACTGGAGTTGTGGCCTAATTAATGTACTTTATAAACTCTAACAATCTTTGTGTAGCCTCAAAAAAAGAAATTCACTGAAAATTTCGTAGCAGGGATCAGACCATGGAATAATTGCAAATTTAATTTCTACTGTTCTCTCTCACCTCACCCAGGGTGTCACTTGTGTGCTACCCTTTCAGTACACAACAAAGATTTTTGTGATTCAATGATGTTTTGGCCAACATCTGCTCTTTATTAAAAATCATGTTCCTTTAGGCAGTTGTCAGCCTAACTGGAATTGGACTATTTAGACTGTTTTTTCCCTCACTTGGCCTATCAAGCTTTGCATCTTCAAAGGATTTATTTGAAGCATTAACATGCTGATTTCTCTCTTGCTAAAACAATGCACTACAGTGATACTGGCAAGAAGATTCTTTCTTCCAACCTGCAGTTACCATATTTTTCCACTCAGTAGCTTGCTAACAAGAGATCCAGATGTGTAATAAGATAACATTTAAGTCTGTGTCTGGAGTACTTGTTACATAAGTAATGCTATATGACATTACTTTTTTTCACCATGCATATGATTTCTATGGAGAAAGCTGACTTTCTGCTCCTTCTCATAGGAGTTCTTATCTGAGTAATTACTTGCAGAAGGTTTTTTTTTTCTTAAAAAAAAAGTTTTTGTATTAATCACTCATAGCTCAATTAGAGGCTTTTCCCCCTGAAGGCATAAACTTTGAACACAGCAGTTCTTCTCTTCATGCTTTTTCCTTTAAAAGGGAGTTAGTAAGGGCCTTTTTGTGTTAGCTGGGACATCTAGAAAATTGCTTGTGATAAAAAAAGAAAAGAAAGAAAGAAAAGGGAACAGAAAGTGGTACAGTGGTAATAGAATTCTGCATGCATAAACTTTAGTAATTTAAATTGTAAATTAAATTACTTGTAATTATTCAAAATTGTCATTTTTGCAAAATTAAGGGGGTGAAAAATAAAAGGAAAAATAAAAATGTATATTTAAAACTATATCTTCTGTTTATAATATGTACATGCATGTGAAGGGTTGTTTTTTTAAATAGGAATTTTGAGGTACTTGGAAATATTTCTTCAGCATTTTCTTTGCAAATTTCTATTTATTTTAGATGGATGGATTTAAAACTTGCCTTTAGTAACAACAAAAAGGAAGTTAATAAGAAAGTAAATAAGTAGGAATTTTAGAAATCGTTAAATTTGCTGAATATTTCTGATCTTATAATATTTTTATTAGTAGATAAAATTACCCTCTGATTTTGACTGTGAAAATGAATTGACATATAAAACCAAAAAATGAGTTTCCTTTTTTAATAAACATGCTTCATTCTGTTTTGTTTCTTCTATTAGATAAATAGGCACTGATATATACTTTACATGCTTTACATACATTTTAAGTGTGTATTATAGAATAGTTTTGAAGTTTTTCATTTTTAAAATTTCAAAACCATGCATATCATACATTTTTTTAACTTTCAAAGAAAGTCAATTGAAAAAAAGAGGCTTTGATAGCAATTGAATAAAAAAATATGGGGCATGCCAAAAATGTATTAGTTCAACAAATTCGACTCAGTTTAATAGGATCATTTATGGTTAGTATATGTCTGGACCTATGTCTTAATACAGAGGACAAATTATATTGCACTTCATGGGGTGTCAAAGGAAAATAATAGAATTCAACTATGAGCCTTTGGACAAATGCTTTGCATAATGTATATTGTTTCAAGCTAACTGGAAAGATGCTACATCTGACTTATGTGCAAGGTCTATAAACTGTGAACACAGGTAAAGTGATTAAAAATCGCTTTGAGAAAATAATTCTTCTCTCTTGTCTCTTGAATATTACATTCCCTCCAGGAGATACTCAAGATCATTTGCTTCATTTCCCCAACATACTAGATTAGGAAATCATAAGAATTAATAATTTCATAAATAAGTGTTTTTCAATCATTAGAAAATAAAATAAAAAAGGAGATTATGAGCAAACTATTCAAGGTACTTTTGGGATTATTTTATTTTTATTGTTTAATATGGGCTGTGAATTTTTCCAACTTTCCCTAGGAGTAGGAAAGAAAGCGACTTGTGGTTGGTTTCCGTCATTTATACATGTGTACATCTGGTGGGTCCCTCTGCCCCCAAGATTTATTTTATTTCTGAATAAATTATGAGAAAAGGACAGTATATATTTTTCTTTTCCTACTATGTATTTGAAATCAGAATCTCAGATGTTTTTGTTTTAACAGGTAAAGTATTTTATGTTGAAATTTTGTGTTAAGAATATCTACCATTAATATTATATATAATGCTTTTACGTTGTCGAAGTCCTTTCACTTTATTATTCTACTCACTCCAAATAATAATGTATGCTTCTTTAGCTACAAACATTGTTTATGGAATAATAACATAGAAAAAACTGATCGGTGAGTTTCACTTGTGATCAAACACCAACTATGGTTATCACCAGTGCTGAGAATATAAATCCCATTCCATGTTTTAATGCCATGGTTTTATGATCAGAATCACTGTGTTGTCATTTAGTTGCAATAACTGAAATTACTCTGATAAAGTAGCGTTCTTTATTGAGTTATGAAGTAGATATATGTTAATAGGATAAAGAACTTAAGTATTTAAAAAAGTTTTTCTTTTCATTGCTGTATAGCTAAAACAAGAATGATGACTAAAATAAATAAAGAGGCATTTTTAGTATGAGAATCTACATAAAATGGAAAATCTTCAATTAGCTTTTTAATTTATTTTATTTGTTTCTCAGCAGTTAGTGTTTGGCATGGTGCTGTTCTAATAATAATTTTATTAAGACATCTTTGAAATATTTAACTGTAATTTACCCATTTTGAATTTTGATGTGTCTCACTATGGAAATTCTGATTTGATCTTCCCATGAATCTTTGCAATGCAAAGATTTCTAAAAGGTAGCAAGTAGTTCCTGGACTCCTCCTTGAGGAATTTTAAAATATAAAATTTTCCTTTATTATACTTTCAGTCTGTGCATCTGAGAAAATTACTGACACATGATCTATGATCTACCTAGTGATGGTCTTTGTAAGTTACAAAGTAACTGGTAGGTATTTCTTTAAACTTGATGGAATTTTTTTTCTGTCTTCTATCTAACATATGTGTACAGCTGCCTGACCCTCAAAATCTTATGTAGTATAATAACACGAATAGCACTGGGTGCACTAGTATCATTCATCCAAAAGACCACATCATCAATAAATGCTGTATTTTGAGGGACAGCCCCCCTCCCAGCCACCACCCTGCAGCACACAGAAAGGGTCAATCATACTGTCCCAGTAATTCAAGTAGAACCCTTTATAATTAAAGGCATACTTCTACCAGAAAGGTTCTTTGGGTTTGAGAAAAGTTCATAGCTCTGTTCTCTAACCTAGAAGGGGTTTGGGTTGAATTGTCATTAGCACATCTTATTCCACTAATTGAAATAGTGGAAACTAAAGAAGGTATCAAAGCAAGAAGAATCCTGGGAATCATGCAGCCTGAAATGAAGAAATACATTAAAAGCACTTTACTTTTATCATGTGTGTATTTGAATGAAGTTCACAAAACTTTACATAAATCAAATAAATGTAATTTATGTTTCTGAGTAAATAATGATTTAGAACAAAGAGTAGGTAATCTTCATCTTATATTGCCAAGTAGAAAAATGAGACATGGAGACAAAGATTTTTTTGTTCATTCTGGGAATAGAAAAGAACCTTTCCATAACAATCCGGTAATCTACCTAAACTAATGAAACAATCTATAAAACACACACACACACACACACACACACACACACACACGTGCGACCACTCCTTCTTTTCTTCTACCATTTATTATGGTCTAAAATATTATTATTAATTTTAGGAGTCTGTAGCTTACTAATATTTCTCCAAGTTTCCTATTGCCAAGTTTCCTATTTGGTTGGCTTTTATTGAATTCATAATTCATGTATTTGACTGGCACACATTTACCACAGAAAACCCTATCTTGAACTTTTCATTTTTACCCAGTAGAATCTTTTGGTACAGTGTCGTAGCTGCAAAGTGGAATTTTACTCTCGAGTTTCATAGGAAATAGTGCAACTGTACAATGAAAGATTATGCAAATCCTCAAGGAGCATCTAATCAATCACCTTGGTGTGAGAGGAATGCAGCTGATCGCTGAATTAGCTTCTGTTGGAACGTATTCATGTGTAACATCCCACTGACTGCATGACATCACAACAGCTCCAGGTCCTTGAAAGTCTTGAGGATGATTAGCTGAAGGAATTGGCTGTTTCTGCCAATCATAATCCGGCAGGGCTGCCTTTATAGTTCTGGAGATGTGAGAGAAAGAGGGAGGGAGGGAAAGACCGACTACAGCTAAACAAGAAGCACAGCAGCAGTAGCAACAGCAGAGCAGGAGCAGCTGGTATTCCGGTGATTAAATAGTTCTCAGAGCCTTTTTGCTGTACTCGGTCCGCTCCCTGGTGTAATTCTCGTGTCCAAGGAGGAAGCTGCATTTTAACGGTGTGCTGAACAGAGGTTTGAATCATTCCAGCTGGCTGCTTGTTTTGAAAAGGACAATGTGTGTATAAATAAAAAGAGACTGCTGGAAGAGTTCAGATACTAGGATTGGAGCTAAAAAGCGCTCTCGGAATATTGTGGAGGCAGATTGTATGAACTGAAAGCTCCTTCTAATTAACCTGGAGCCGGGTGAATCTGAATACTGGATATCTCACTTTCTAACTCGGGATAAATTCAAGTTAGGATAAGAAAAAAAAAAAATTGAAATGCTTCTCTAGGTAAGTTATTGTTTAATTTGCTGAAACTGAAGTGTGTACAATAAATGAATATATGTTGCTTAGCTATGTAAGCAAGTTGAACACAATAAAGTTTTATTTGTGAAAGATTTACGTAGAAGCAGATATTAGTTTTAGACCAAATTCAATCTCTCTTTTCAGCATGCGTGTGCTTATCTGTCATTACTCTTTGTAGAAGTTGTATTTGCACTGTAAATGGAAAATACAGTCCTGCCTAAAAAAAGAGATAGAACCTGACATATTTTAAACTGTTGTCAGAACATTTGCATAATAAACAACTCACTTGATAACAATTTTAGGCTTTCATATTGAAAATGCCCGTTTTACAGACTCAGTATTCAAACTGTGTATTTATAAATGTTTCCCTGAAAAGTGTTACTGATAACATGACATTCAAATTGCTCAAGATGGGAACTCCTCTCTTTGGGACCTGAGATTTATAGGCATGCTCTGTTCTAATGGTCTGCTTTAGAAAAACAGCTGTCACAGACATTTGAAATTGTATGATACAGTCATAAATTGCTTTTAAAGAAATAGATTCTTTTCTACCAGGTCTTATTAGGAAAGAAAAATAAATTCTTGGAATAATATATGTCATATGCCATAAACATAGATTCCCAGGAGCACAAAAAAACAGCTTTATGTTATACCTGTAAATACGTCGAAATTCCTCATTTACAGATTCAGTTGGAAAATAAGAAATACTATTTAAATATGGTTTTATTCATCACTTCCAATATCTCTGTTAGAGAAAGCCTAAAAAGGAAACCTTAAACCTGTATTTTCTTTATAATTTGTCCTGATTAATAAACTACTGAATTTTTCAAAGTTATCATCATGGTATTTTCAAGTGATGTTATAGGTTATCATGCTAGGTTATATATACTGTGCGTTCTAATATAACTCTGAAAAAGTTTCAGTAGTTTATACTTCATTATGTCTTTTTCAAATTCACCTTTTGCTTTCATGATGTCTTCTATCAGAATATTTGTCATCAACTCAAGATTCTAAATGTTTAAAGTAAATTGCATACAAAGTTATTGATGTGTTTTCTTAATGATTTTAGTAATTCACTTTCTCCCCAACTTCATGGTTCAAATCCTTTGAGTTTCTTGTCACAAAAGGAAATTAATGAAGACAAAAGTTACTGTAATTAGTTGAATTTCTCCGAAACTAGGAGGCAATTATTTCCTTCTCCACAGCTTTAAAATGTTTTTGTTTATCTCAAAATAATATTTTTAAATTCTTCTATTAAAAATATGTCAAATAGCTATTTCCAGATGCCAGGTTGGTGCTATGTTGGTCATGTTTTTTTCATGAAGCAAATGTATGTAGAGAATATAAAATCTAAACAGTTTAAACCTTCAACTGGAATTCATTTAAAAAATAAGTGATTAATAAGAAAAACATATTTGCTACGTACCATTTATCTCAATAGAAAAATGGGTATTTAATACTATTAATATCTGCTGTGACATTTATAAGAACAAATCCTGTGAATATTCACCTTATAATGATTAATATCACACAGAACTTATGATACAAGTCTCATGATAAGCTAAGAGATTTTTAGAAACTGAACATTAAATAGAATAGTCTTTTTCTACTGTGTCTTAATGACAATTGATCATAAATAAGATTGATACTTAGAAAATCCTTTGAAAAAATTATAATATGTATGACTTTAACTATAACATGAAAATCACCTCTTTTAGAGAGAAAATATAGATGCAATTTACAAACTCAGGCATCATTCTTAATTTTTTAAAAAAGGCAACCAACTGGAATTTAAATAAAAACTTTTTAAAAAACCAAAAACTTCATGAGGATTTTGACATTTGTTTTCTTTTCAATAAAATTGCAAACATATATAAATTGCATTTTGTTTTCTGCCAACTGAAGTTATTCTCGAAGAAATGTGTCCTTTGAAATGATTTTCCTTAACTATCAAAATGAAGTCAATGGAAACTATTTTATACATAAATATTTAAAATCATATTTTAGAATTTCTATATGTGATAATCAAAATAAAAATACATGTTTATATATGTACTTACCTCAAAAAAGGACACTCTTTTTGTCTGAGTATTAAAACTGTTATACCTGTTCTCTTCCTCTACCCAAAAATCATTCCGTAATTGGATTTAAAATAAAGTTAGTTTCTTAGTTCAAGCCTCAATGCTAACCTTACTTCCTAAAAATGCTAAAGAAATGCTTCTGAACCAGTGAAATATTTGTCCTCAATAGGTCTAATGTTTATATGATCCCCTTGTATATTCTGTTTGAGTGGGAAAGGTGCCATTGAGAATAAAATACAAAGATCAAACTTTCTGTGTTCCCTGAGTAACAACTACTCAGGGAGAACAGAGAAACATTTAGCATGCTTTGTTCATACTGGAAGATTCTAGCTGATGCTGCCTCCCCAGATTAGGAAAGCAGCTGGGGAAACTTATAAAATAAAGCTAAAATATCAGCCCTGGCTGGAAGCCAAGACGCAGAAGCTGTGCACCCAGAAGGCTAATTCTTTCTGGGCTAAATTCATTGATAATACATTATGTTTAAAGTCTAACCTGAGGTGTAACTTTTTTTCTCTAGTACAAACCATGGGACATTCAAGAAAAAATATACTTTTTGACTAGAGTAAAATTTTAAAGTAATGAAGAATTCTTCTTCATAAAGTTTGCTCTAATGAAAAATGTAAATAAACCTAGCAGAAACTCCTATAAAATACAGTTTATACCTAAGAGCAGAAAAATAAATAAAAATGAGATGCATCATCTAACCATTATCTTGGTGATGGCAGAGTGATCTGAGATGCCACCTATGGATACATGTCCAAAGGAAGAAGTGGGAAGGTTTTATGAAAGTAACTTGCTTATTAAAATTTACAGAAGAGACGTACAAAACCATTGTAGCATATATCTTATGAATCTAAAGAACAAAAGAGAAGGTTAGCTGTCAGCCATTATGTACTTCAAATAAGTAGAAAAAAGGGGAACCATGTTGTCTGTTGATTTATTTTAAGTTTATGAAGTGAGAGAAATGGGTCAGGTGTCAGACATAATGCCACTGCCTTCAGCCATCATTGAATAACATTTAGCCAACATTTTCTTAACACTTCAGGAAACTTTCACCTATGCTGTTAGAGAGAGTGTTAAATGCACTCTTTTTTAAGTTACTTCAGCAAGCCTCAGAAGTTAGAGGTGTCAATTGCAATGCAGAACTTTTATAAATACAATCCTATTTCCAAGCTTCTTTTATCTCAATTTTCTAAGGAATGCTATCACATCCTAGAGTTGGCAAATCTAAAGTTTCTTTTAGAATAATATTGAATTGATAACAGATTTTCCCAAAGCCCAAAATAGTCTGATAATGAAATCCAAACACATCAATGGCTTTGTACATTTCAAAACAAATAGATTTTTTTAAAAATGTGAATAGTGGGGCACCTGATGCCCAGTTGGTAGAGCATGCAACTCTTGGTCTTGGGGTTGTAAGTTTGAGCCCCAGGTTGAATGTAGAGATTACTTAAAAATAAAATCTTAAAAAAATGTGAATAATCACTTATGCTCCATTCCAACTGATGTAAATGTTTTCCTTGATGTATTTATTTCCTTTACCTTCTTATAATTTGTTTATACTCATGATTATCCATATAATTCAGGCCATGAAAAAAATTATAACAAAACAACTTGAATATAAAACTAAATATTGCCTTTCAAGTGACTCATTAAAGAAATTTGCGTATAGAGACTGCTTCAGAAATATTTTTTCAAGAGATACCCTAAAGGATACTTCATTAATACTAAATGATAATCATAATTAATTAATTAGAACTAAGGAAATATGTGAGAAGAAAAGGTTAAAAAGACTATGTTTGAATGCTTGAAAACTTAATTTGATGATGTACTCAGGGTATCTTAGAAAACAAAAGTGATAACTCCATTGAATTGCAGAATTGAGACTTCTGTACCAGTCTCAATTTTTACCCTTCTTCAAAATTATTGTTTTAAATATTTGAAGAGCTCAATAAAGAGGCAGGTTTTACTGAGCTAACACACACACACACACACACGCAGAGGAGCACACATTTTTTTCCTACAAATTAAAAGACTGTCCCCTTTTCAGACATTCTATCATCAGATTAACTTGTGTTGTGCTTTATTTAAAATACTTAACTTCCTTATTAAAAGCCTTTAATGGAATTTATCTTCAATCATAACCTTGTGGAAGTTGAAAGTCAGCTGGCCAGGTTCAGTATGTTCAAGCAAAAAGTAAACGTAGATATACTTCTTTAATTACTCTTCACTTGCTCCTTTCTTCTTTTCTTTTTCTCTTTCCCGTTTCCTTCCTCTCTGTTTCCTCCTTTCCTCTTTCTTTTCATTTTCTCCTCCCTCCCTTTTTCCTTATTTATTTCCCTCCTTCCTACTTTCCTATTTCCCTTTCTCCCTTTCTGCCTTCCTTCCCTCATCCCTTCCTTTCTTCTCTTTATTTTCTGTTCATTTTGGCCACATCAGCTTCAATGTTCTCTTGCAAAGTCCAGGAGCAATCCACTCATGTTTAGCATAGTAGTGATTATGTATCTAATAGCCCAGTTTGAGCATGGGAGTGGGTGGGGAAAATGCACACAGAAAGTGGGTAAACTATGCTGAACAATAAAAGAATGGTCAAAGAAGTAGTGATGTCAACCTTAAAATATTGGCTGTTCTCCCACCTATGAATTTCCATTTAATTTACTAAATTATTTAAGTAGAGTCCCTTTTCTTCCTTTCTATATACTTCCCTTTCATTGGCAGTGGAATCTTTTTCAGGCAGCAAATGCAGCTTAGTGGCAAAAATAAAATAATAATAAATGTAAATAATGCTTGGACAGTTACTTTAAATCCCCATAAATCATTTTATATTTAGTAGTTTAAACATAGTAGCATTCATATGCAGCCCAAAGGCTGACTGCTATACTAATGGAAGAAGGAGAGAGAAGGGAAAGCTATTTTGCACATTAACATGCTTTGGCTTGACTCCATTCCTGAATCAGAAATTCAATTGTAGACTGCTGATCCACAGAATTTGTCATATTTCATCAGACATCTCAAAAGAGTTCTTGAGGTACTGAATAGTCTTTCACACCTATGTAAAAATTACTTAAACCTCAGAAATAAATATAGCGGCACTAAGGATTAATACAAGGACAGGAAACATGCAGAGATGCATATGCTCTTGTGAACACATATAAAAGTCCTAATTCTATTCAATATTCTAAAGTGCAAATGAATAATGAGAATTAAAGTTTAAATTTTGTTTCCCAATTCGTCTTTCTCTAATAGTTCTGTCAATGCAACTGATTTTGCATACTATAATAAGCAAAAACACGACAGTCATTTAAAATTTCTAAAGTATTATGGTTCCTGATATCTCAGTTTGCAAAGCTGCTTACCTTGAAATAGGGCATTTTCTTAATAACCACAAAAATGATGCTCAAATTGGTCAATTGAGGTTGAACTCAATTTAGTACTTAAGTTACTCTATTTTTCCACCTGGACATATTTTTCACTTTAAATAGAGAAAATAGCTTTTCATTTTTGTTCAATAATGTTTATAATTATAATGATAATGTTGTTATCCATCACTTTAAATATGTGCACAGTATTCAAGATATTAGTGTGATGAAAACAACTCTCAGGAGGCTTCTATTTGGGGGGGACAAGCAGTAAACAAATAAAGATGCTATGATAAGGCTATAAGTATATGAAGATGAATAGATCAAGGTGGTGGGTTAAAGGATGTTAGTGAAAGCCCTAGAGCTGGTCAGTAAATACCTTTCTGATAAATTGACTTAAGAAAACCTATTTAAAAGTTATATGCCAAACTGAGAATATTGCTTCAATCTTGTAGAAAAATGTGATGAGGAGCAACAATGTACTATACTATGCTAGCTGACAAGCTGAATTTTTATTCTACCAATTGATTATTATCTTCGATTCTGTGAAATTCTTTGGTAGAGTTTAGGATATGGCACACTGTTTAATGTTGCTTTCTCTGTAAAGCAGAAAGACCATCAGTTTCAGAAAATGTAATTCTCAACTTTGCTTCTATTCTTTACATTTCTAAGGTATTTAAAAAGTAGTGAGTAAATATCTCAAATTATTGTATTTTTCCTTATAACTTGAAAGTCAATGCTATTATTGAGACTTACACAGCAGAAGAACTAGTCCCCTGTCTCTTTCTCACAAATCAGTGGGTATAAGAACCAGTATTCCAAAGATCACTCAGTTGGCGGAATAATAGAATTATATTGCTATTATAGAGGGATAAATGTAATTATTGATTTTTTTAAAAAAATCACCAATTACAAAAGTACTCAAACTCAACAAGAACCAAAACTATGATAAGGCTAATACAATGTTAATGCAAACTTAAAATGAATTAATGAAATCAAAGTACCAAAGTCAAGGAAACAATGATCAATACTCTTCTTGGCAGAGGTTTGACATCACATGGCTTATTTTCCAATGTCAGTTTCCTCCCATCTCATGCTAGGAGCAGTCTTCTCTGACCTTCTTCCACCACAGTAGATCATTGCCCCTGCTGGCCTCTCACAGTTGTGTTATGGTACCTTTTACCTTAAGGTGTGAGTACTGTATTTGTATCAGTGTCCCTGGTTAACCAAAATATTTTGAGAGCAGGACTGCTTAGGGAGTTCTTGACCTACAGGCAAATAGCAAGCATTTGATAAATGTAAAGTGTGAGGCATGTGTTGTATGAGCAACAGTTGAGAAAATATTTAAATTAAAAAAAAGGGACTGTTGAAAAACAGTATAATTACTTTTATATGTTGCAGAATTTTTTTATGAAAGGGAAATTTGTTTTACATAATATGACACCAGTGGACTAACATATGATAGATATTGGGAGGCTGTTTCTATGCAAAATCAGGAAGAACAATACAACCTAAAATCAGTGAGATTCCAGTCAGACAAAACGACCACCACAGGTTGGAGTGCTACTTATCCAGAAGACTTTTTTGGAAGATATTTCTGTCTTGAGTACAAGATGGTTACCAAGGTTTCTTATGTTTTTCATTATGTAACTCTAAAGGAGTGTGGATGAAGATTTTACAGTGATCATGCTACCCACCTAAAAACAAGCTCTAGCGGTTGGTTCGAAGACTGGTCAACAAATTTCAAGTAGATAACAGTTGTGTAAAATTAGAGAGCAGGAATGTATTACTCAGGACATGCTCTAGAATGTAAAAACAACTTTTCACAAAAAGATAATTTTACAAGGTGTATAATCTGTTGAAAATAATAAAATAATAATTAAGCAAAGGATTGATTTTTAAAAATTTAAGCATATCGGTTTTGCTACTCTTTTGAGCCAGTCCAAGAAAGAAAATTTCTACAGATTAGATGCATGAATAAGAAAGATACTTCTAGCTTTTATGAACTTTTAAATGATAAAAAATATAGAGATTGTTTGGCTGAGTTGTGAAGTTTAAACCCTATTAGAGAAGAATTGCAGTCATGTAAACAAACACAAATTGATTTAAAGATGAGTTAGCATCATGACATAATAGAAGGCAGGAAGTAATGTTGGATTCCACCAAAGTTGGATTCTAACTCTAGCTTTGCCCTTATGTATCATATAACCTTGAAAAATCTTATTAACTCTTTTGTGCCTCAGATTCATGATCTGTGAATGGAGATAATAATACCTACTTCATAGAACTGCTGGAAAAGCTAAATGTGATAATAAATATGAAGTTCCTAGTACAAAGTTGGAAACATGAGAGGTGTTAAATTAATGGAATTAAGTATTAATTACATGCATCAGTACTCTGACTTTGGCCTGCAAGGTAACATTTTGTACTGATTTAAAGCAACCCCTAGTGATGAGTATTGACTATTTCCAATCTCCTTCACTTGTAGGTAATGATTATAAATCACCTTTTTGCACTGTCTTTCCTGTATTTTTATTATATATGAATTAATATTAAATGTAACTTAAAGGATCAGAGATCATTGACTAACATTTTAATCTGACTCATCACAGTTTCAATAATTAACTTACATTCAAATATCTTAAGGAAAACAGACCATAAACCAGAGGAAAATACAGAAAAGAAGTGCTAAATAGTTTATCTTGATTTTCTGACATGCTGGTGTAAGGAAAAACATGAGATTGGATGAAGACAAGAAGGCAAAGATTCATGAACTGAAACTGGATAGAACTAAAACAAATACAAATGTTACTTAGTTTGTAATTTTATCTAGTAAAGCATTAAAAAATATTTCATGTGGTGTCTATATTGATATATTTTCTAGAATTATTATAAAGTGACTTATGAATGTTTTAAAAGAATGCTAGGCACAGAACCAAAATAATTCACTTAGGAAGCCTCTTTAGTAGAAAATACTGGGGGTTATAAAATGTAAGACATTTTTGTTGACCTTTAAGATATCTCTGGGGAAAAAAAGGAATAGGGAAAATGAAAAAAAAAAAAAAGTTTTGTTTTACATGTAGAAACCATGCAAACATGCAGAAACTATGCTGCTACAAAATCGTACCCAATTGTTTACTTCAAATTTATTGAACAGTTTTCTAACCAAGTCCTTGCACAAGTTTTAGGTGGACAGAATGTTCATTCTAGAGGCTTCTCTACACTTCTTGTACTTACCCAGGGAGAAACACAGGAGAGCTTGTGTTTTGTGTGTGTGTGTTTTTGTGTTTTTTTAAAAAGATTTTATTTATTTATTTGACAGAGAGACAGCCAGAGAGAGAGGGAACACAAGCAGGGGGAGTGGGAGAGGAAGAAGCAGGCTCCCAGCAGAACAAGGAGCCCGATGCGGGGCTCGATCCCAGACCCTGAGATCATGCCCTGGGCCGAAGGCAGACACTTAACGACTAAGCCACCCAGGCACCCCACAGGAGAGCTTGTTAACTACCACCTCACTCCCACTCATGTCAAGAATTATTTCCACAGGAGCCTCTGGACAATATATTTAACTTCTCCAAATTACTAATGTTGACTCAGACTGAGAGTGAAAAGATACAAATTATATTTTAAATTTTGCCACAAATGTGTTGGTGTGTCTTAAATTGACCTTAAAGTTTCCATATGTAAAGCCTGACCACTCCTCCTATTCTTTTTTCCCAAAGATATTTTGAAGATCAAAAAATGTTTTACATTTCAAATTCTCGCAGTATTTTCTATCAAATAGGCTTGCTAAGTGAATTATTTTGGTACAGTGTCTAACATCATTTTAAAGCATTCATAAGTAGTGTTTGTAATAATTCTAGATTCCAGTCATCAAGTATTAAAATAGGAGCATCTCAAGACACATTGCCTCTGACAAGTAGCAGAATGCTTGAAATCACTCCAAGTCTCTCCCCATAAGTTTTTATTGTGCTTTTTTCCAAACTTTCAAAACTGTGTATCCTGGATTAGTTTTGAGTGGGAGGAGGAAATTCTATATGGGACATATTTACATGTAACCTCCCATTTTATTTCTGGTTGATGGCCAAGCTGGTGTTTTATTCTGCAGTATCTAAAAGTTAAAATAAGATAAAATATGAAGCAATTAGGTAAAAAACAACAAGCATAGATTATCAGTGAAACTGAATGGAGCGTGTCTCCTTTTGGTAAAAAATTATCTGTTTTGTGCTGTGTAGAATCATGAATGCTCTGAAATAAGAAAAATAAGTAAAAGATGGAAATAGTAACTAAAATATTTATAAAACCTACTGTTATGAGATAAATCACTAAAAGAAAATGATCAGTATTTCCATTTCAGTGTAGTTCTTTATAAGTCTTGTGCATGGCAATGAAATTCTACTTCTTGATATTTAGGGTACCAGTGCAGAACAGTGGCAATGGAGGACACCTAGAATCAATCAGAAAATGCAGGTTCGCATTAGCCATGTGACATTGTACAAGCTTTGCCTTCTATGCATTCAATTTTCCATTTATTCATTCTTTGAGTTCTTTGAATAATAATTTGATAATTGGTAATTATATCTGTTTATACATACCTGTTACATTATATCTGTACATAAGATAAAGAGGGCCCATTTGTGAAGGGTTTATTATTATAACAAGAAGCTCAAAGTCAGCAGTATATGTTTTACACAGTAATGTCCTGATAGTGAGATAATATAATGGAAAAAAACAATCCTCACTAGAACTTCCTATAAACTAGATAGATAATAGACATCAGTTATACTGCCCCAAACCAATCTAAATTTTCTCCAGGAGTTTATGTGTTAACTTGACTGCAGTAAGGGTTTCTAGGTAAGAAAGTTGGTGATAGGGAAATAATTGTTGAGGTAAATGAATTTTAAGGGATCGTAGTCTTTGTTCTTTCTGATGCAAATTCTATGATAGTAACCAAGTGATAGTTTACCTAAATCCAATAAGAGAATAATTAAAACATGAAAAGTAAATCTAAGAGACGCTAGACATTAATGTAACTTGTGAATATAAGTGTACTATTATTAGTAACATTCTATTCACAGAGATGATTAATATAATTTTTGTAATTTATAGTTTAATAAATTCCTTTCTGATTTCTTGAAGATGAACTTCAATGTTAAATATTAGGCAAATTATTTTTCTTTCTCTGTTACTCAGTAATAGGTCAAGAAGTACATTTCCACATTGTAGTTTCATTCATTCATCTCTGTATCTTAGAGTTTCCTTGCCTGCAAGAATATGAGGTCTAAGTGAGCATTTTATGTTTCATGGATAACTGTTCCCATGATTGTCTGCTGAGACAATTAACAAGGATGCAGATCCATACTAAATATAATAATGTTTTTTTAAAAACGGATTATTGAACTAAACCAAAGCAATTACCAGTTGATAGCAATCATTTTATTGCTGTTGGCTACAAGTTGATTTAACTAAAATGTACAGAGAAAAGCACAGAAAATGAACACTGCATTGGGGTTCTAAGGGCACAATTGGTCGTCACTCCCCTGCCTGATCCTGGATCTTAGTTTTCTCTTCTTTCAAGTCTTTCTTTCCTCCTCAAACTCCGTATCTTTCATCCATCAGTGATTAGAACAATTGGCTTTCTTCTCTACATCCTCTCCTAATGGCTTCAGTCCAGAGGACTCTTTCCTTTCTCTGAAATCTCATAGCATATCCTTAGAGTTCTTTCTTGGCAAATAAGCAGGTAGTCCTCTTGAGAGCAAGTTTGTGTTCCTATGAACTCTTTCACTTTTTTTTCCCCTTTTTACTTGCAGGTATTCTGAACTTGTTCTCTACCTACTACCTTCTCAACTCACTCTAGTCTTTTACTTACTTCATTATACCAATGGGCATTTGCTAAGGTCACCAAAACCAAGATCAATTTTCAGTTGTATTTCTTGGCTTAAAATAGCATTCAGCTCTTCTTCAGAAGTATTTGTGTACCTTTGCTTGGAGCTTCCATGGTTCTCTTCCACTAACCAAATACTTTATTCAGTTTAAAGGTTTTAATGGTATACCTCTATCATTTTACTGTACACATTGTTTCTTAGCTTTCTCACTTGATATTATAGCTTTTCTTACTCCTTAATTTATAATTCCAGCACAGACCTTAAATTCCATTCTGATATATTTAGCAGAGTAGGAGACATTCCTTTTGAATATCTCATGGACATTTCAAAAATAATATATTACATTCTACTCATTTTCTCTTCCCACACCTTTGCTACCATATAACTTGTACTTTCCCTAGTATTGTACTTACCCTGCTCTATTGTAATTGACTTTGTATTGAAATGCGTCACAGAATAGATGCTCATTGCTTTTGAAGAGCAGAGGTAGTGTTTGTCAGGTGGATAGTACCTCTGACACTTGGTAAGCATTCAGAAGTATTGAATGAATGACTGAAAACCTGAAGTCTTTGGGCAATTTTTACCCCTCTAGATCCATTCAATTACCAAGTCATGACACTTCTATTTCTTTTTTTTTTTTTTTAAGATTTTATTTATTTATTTGACAGAGACAGCCAGTGAGAGAGGGAACACAAGCAAGGGGAGTGGGAGAGGAAGAAGCAGGCTCCTAGCAGAGGAGCCTGATGTGGGACTCGATCCCAGAACTCTGGGATCACGCCCTGAGCCGAAGGCAGACGCTTAACGACTGCGCTACCCAGGCATCCGGACACTTCTATTTCTTATGTGACAGGATAAAAATAATTCATATGAGAGTATTCACAACCTTGTCCCTCTAACAAATAGTATAAAACTATTTCCATTTCGCCCCGCTAAAGAGAAGGATATCTTGCTTTTTGAGTGTGAGGTTAATTGATAATATAATAAGGTCTTAGAGAGAAGGGATAAGAGGAGAGGGAGGGGGATAAAAAGAGTGAAGCAGGTGGCAGAAATAAAATTTTGTCATGTGAGAATTTCCAGAGTAGCTTTGGGGTACAGGGGAAATGGAGAGTAGAGAAACCAATGTTTTAGAAGTGCCATTTTGTTTTATGAATTGGAATTCTTTAATGTTTAGAAAATGTGGGTAAATAACAGAATTCCTTTTAAATAAATTATTGTGGCTCTTGTTTTGTGCTTCTTAAATGATTCCAACAGTGCTACCCACTGGGGGCACAAAATTATAAGAGCTAGAAAGTTATATATAAACATGGTGAGACTGCTTTTGCTTTAAAACAATTTTATTTTTTAGAGCAGTTTTAGGTACCGCCCCACACACATATAGACATGCTAGCCTCCCCCACCACCAATATTCCTTACAACTGATGAAACTACATTATCGTTATCACCTAAAGTCCATAGTTTACATTAGGGTTTACTCTTGGTATTGCATATTTTCTGGAGTTTGACAACTGTATAATGAATGTATTCACTGGTACGGTATCAGAAAGAATACTTCACTGCCTTCAAGATCCTCTGTGCTCCACCTATTCATCCCTCCCTCCCACCTCCCAAACCCTGACAGCTGTCCCCTGGCAGCTACTGGTCTTTTTACTGACTCTGTAGTTTTGCCTTTCCAGATGTTATGCAATTGGAATTATACAGCATGCAGTCTTTTCAGATTGGCCTCTTTCATTTGGTTTGATTCCTTCATATATTTTTGTAGCTTGATAGCTCTTATCTTTTTAGCTCTAAATAATATTCTATTTTACAGATGTACCAGTTTATTTATCCATCTACCTACTGAAGGACATCTTGGTGGTTGCTTCCAAGTTTTGTCAATTATGAAGAAAGCTGCTATAAACAGCCCCGTGTAGGTATTTGTGTGGACATAAGGTTTCAACTGTCCTGGCCAAATAATAAGGAGCTCAATTGCCGGATTGTATAAGACTATGTTTAGCTTTATAGGAAACTGACAAAGTGTCTTACAAAGTAGATATGCCATTTTATATTACCGCCAGCAATGAGTAAGGGTTCCTTTTTCTCCACATCCTCCCCAGCATTTGGTATTTTCATTGTTTTGGATTTTAGCTATTCTAATAGCTAGTAATCACCATATTATAATTCCCTAATAACATATGATGAAGAGTATCTTTTCACTGCTTATTTGTCATTTGTGTAGCTTCTTGCATGAGGTATCTTCAGGTCTTAGGCTCAATTTTTAATCAGGTTATTCATTTTCTTATTGTTGAGTTTCAAGAGTTCTTTATATATTTTGGATAACAGTCTTTTATCAGATATTCCTGTTGCAAATATTTTCTTCCAGTTTGTAACCGGTCTTTTTTATTCTCTTAACAGTGTCTTTCACAGAGAAGTTTTTAAATTTTTATTTTACTGAAGTTCAATTTATGAATTCTTTCTTACATGGATTGTGCCTTTGTTGTATCTAAAAAAAGTCATCACCAAATCCAAGATCACCTAGATTTTCTCACGTTATCTTCTAGAAGTTTTATAGTTTTTCTGTTTGTTTTACATTTATAATTCATTTTTAGTTAATTTTTGAGAAGGGTGTGAGGTCTGTGTATAGATTCCTTTTTTTTTTTTTCTGTATGTGGATGTACAGTTGTTTTAGTACCATTTGTTGAGAAACTACCCTTTCTCTATTAAATTGTCTTTGCTCCTTTGTCAAAGATCAGTTGTCAAAGATCTTTTTGGGGTTTATTTCTGGGCTCTCTATTCTGTTACACTGATCTATTTGTATATTCTTTTGCCAGTACCACACTGTCTTGATTTCTGTAGCTTAATAGTAAAATTTGAAGTTTGTTAGTGTCAGTCCTCTTTTGTTCTCCTTCAGTATTGTGTTGGCTATTCTGAGTCTTGCTCTCCTTATAAACTTTGCTTCCTATTTTTAATCTCTATTTATATTTTCTTAAGTCTTTATCTGAACTACTGTAATAAATTCTTTTTTTTTAGAAGATTTATTTATTTATTTATTTGAGAGAGACAGAGGAAGTATGAGCGGGAGAGAGGGGTAGAGAGAGAAGGAATCTCAAGCAGACTCCTCACTGAGCATGTAGCCCAGCTAGTGACTTGATCTCATGACCCTGAGATCATGACCTGAGCTCAAATCAAGAGTCAGATACTTAACCAACTCAGCCACCCAGGTGCCCCTATTGTAATACATTCTTAACTGATCTTCTGTCTCATGGCTTCAATCTATCCTCTTACTCCCTCAAAACAAACAGAAATTTTCTAAAAGACCACATCTACCATGTCAGTCTTCAAATTAAAGTATTTCAATGGTTGTCCAATATTTAAGACAATTTAAAATCATTATCATTGTGAATAAGACCTTTTTATTTCTGGTACATGTCTTCTCAATTGTTTCTTGCCAGTCTCTTTTAAAAATGAGATACAAACCCTGAGAGTAGAAAGGGACAAAACAGAACAAAATCTCTGATTCAAATGCTAAATTCTAATGAAAGTGATAGACAAGAAAAAATTATATTATATACTAATGTTATTAGTAGTATAATAGATTGTTAAAATCACACACACACACGCACACACAAAATAAAAAAAACAAGGAGGGGTTAGGAAATGCTGGGAGACAGCTTGCAATCTTGCACTGGGAGCTCAGAAGCAGGTACACTGAAAACATTACATTTAAGTAGGACTTAAAGAAATGATAGTATATGCTGTGTTTATATCTGGGGGGACAAGTATTTAAAGCAAAGGAGACAGCAAGTGCAAAAGTCCCGAGATTGCTATCTGAAGAACACAGCATGTTCAGAGAACATTGAGAAGACCAGTGGGGCTGGAGAGAATTAAGTGAAAGGTAAGTGGTAGATTAGGTAGAGTTGTGTAGAACATTCTATAAATTTGGCTCTTACTGTTAGTGAAATGAGGGAGCCACTATGGAAGTGGGGAATTAATTGTAGGAGAGACCTAGCCTGATGTGCATTGCAAAATGATTCCTCCGGCCAATGTATTGAAAATAATGATGTGGGGAAATGGTAGAAGCAGAAATCAATTAGGAAGATATTTCAGGAATCCAGTGGAGGTATAATGCTATTTTGGGCTTTGGTAATACCTGAGAAGATCTTAACATGTTTCAGATTCTGTATGTATTTTACAGGTAAAGCCAACAGATTGAATGTCTAGTGGGTCTGGCGGGAAAGAAGGAGAGGGGTCAATGACTAACCCCAAAGAGAGAGAGAGAGAAAGAGAGAGAGAGAGTGTGTCTGTGTCCCTAAGCAGATAAAATAGAGCTATCATTTATTGATCTGGGGAAATTGTGAGAGGAATCAGTTTGGGGTTAAAGAAAATCTCAGGCAATCAGATTAAATTTGAAACGTCCATTAGATTTCCAAGTGGAAATACAAAATAGGTGGTTGAATGTACAAATAGAAACAAGTAAAAGATTTAACTGGAGATGTAAATTTTGGAGTCAGCTTATAGATAGTGTTTAAAACCATGAGACAGTGTGAGGTCACCAAGAAGTGAATGTAAATTGAAATGAAAAGAGTTCCAAGGACTAAGCCTTGGGGAACTCCACATTTAGAGGATAGGGAGATGGGAAGGAACCTGCAAATGTGACTAAGAAGTCATAGAAAAACAAAAATCCATGATTTCCTGGAAGTTGGGTAAAGATAGTTTCTGTGTGAATAAGGGGATAATTAGTGAGGCAAAATACTGCTAATAAGTAAAGTAAGATGAAGAGTGAGAATTGAAAATTGAATCTCTCAGCATGGAATTTATTGTGCGGTTTTGATGAAATGGTGAGGGTAAGCCTGATTGGAACAGATTCCAGGTGGGAAAAAAAGAACGTCATTTTATGGAGTTTAACTTTCAAGAGGAAAGAAATGGAGTAATAGCTTGTAGAGTAAGCAAATCACCAGAGAATGTTTATATACTGGCATAAATATTCCATAGACAAGAAAAACATTGTGACCACATGAAATAGAGAAAAATATTATTGAAGCGCTGTCTTTAAGGAGGAGGTGATAAAGCCTGGAAATAGTGCACAACTCAAAGGTTGTCATTAGCCAGAATGGATAATTCATCCAGTGGAGAATATCTACTCAAATGGGTGAGTAAGTGTGGTAGTAAGAACTTACAGAAATTCTTTTAGGCTTACTATGTGTTCCCTGTGAAATAGAAAACAAAGATCATCAGCTTAGAGTGAGGAAAAGAAAAGAATGTTGGAAGTTTAAAAAGAGAGGAATGGGGTGCATAATAGTCATCTAGGAGAAGAGATAGTTAAGGAACTAAGAAAATACTGCATGATTGCCAGCAGCATTAAAGACCCACATGAGGGGCGCCTGGGTGGCACAGCGGTTAAGCGTCTGCCTTCGGCTCAGGGCGTGATCCCGGCGTTATGGGATCGAGCCCCACATCAGGCTCTTCCGCTATGAGCCTGCTTCTTCCTCTCCCACTCCCCCTGCTTGTGTTCCCTCTCTCGCTGGCTGTCTCTATCTCTGTCAAATAAATAAATAAAATCTTTAAAAAAAAAAAAAGACCCACATGAAGCCTTTCATCATGAGTTTAAGAGGTGAATGGTTAGTTTGGTGATGTTCTATTCATCTTCGGAGTTGCAGACACAGATTTGGTGTCTTGTGGGATTTAGCTAGTGTTTTTTAGGCAAATATGCATCATAAAATAAGAAACGATAAGAAGGTTTGAGAGTATAAGAAATGAAATGAATATAATGATGGGTTAGGGAATTTAAACTGGGTGAGAAGGAGTGTAAGGCCAAGAAAGAGAAAGAGTAAAAAGTGAAAGGATCATGGCTTAAGGATGATAGGGGTTTGAAATATTGTTGAAGATGGGATAAGCGAAGTGAGCTAAAAACATAGGGGACTGAGATTGGCTAGCAGAATATATAAAATCAATGTTATGAATGTGTTACCGTTATACAGTTATTTGTTTTAATGAAAAGATCTAGCATATGACTCTGAGACTGGGTGGCAATGGTAGGGAGAAAAGAAAGAGAATTAGAGAAGGGACTTAAAAACTAAGAGTATAGTGTTGGAGGAATTATCTACATGAATATCTAGTAGTTTAAAAAAAATGAGAGTTATCCAAAAACTAAGATTTTTCCAGGATCAAAGGAATCTAACCCAGACATTAGTAAATAACTGCTATAAGAAGAGTAGGGTGGTATAGTCCAATAAGATGAAAAGTTAGAGGTTTTTAAGGGAGTAGGAAAAGAGAATAATCTGTAAGTGACGATAAGTAACATAAGGAACAAACAAAGCATCTAACCAACCTCCTGACCTAATAGTAGGAGAACTGGATGTGAAAATATAACTATCACCAGAGGGCTCTGAGTCCTCAGGGGAGAGCCAGGTTTCAGCTAGAGCTAAAAATGAATAAAACTTTTAGAGAAGAGTTTCACTATATACGGAAAGAATTTTGCTAATAATTGACCATGTATTCTGATTAGCACAATGAAAGGTTTCAAGAGATCAAGAAGATGGTGAATGGGATCACAGAAGTACTTTCTAGATGGATAAGGAAATCCTTTGAGTCCTGTCTTATGGTGACTGAAATGGCCAGGAATAAATGGCATAATGAGAGAAGTTGTGAGGGTCTCTGAAGGACGAGTTCAGTCCAGAAAGACCCAACATTGATAGCAATGATCAGGTTTTAAGAGTTGGATGGTCGGGGGGTGGGGGCATGCCTGGGTGGCTCAGTTAGTTAAGCGTCTGTCTGCCTTGGGCTCAGGTCATGATCCTAGGATCCTGGGATCCAGCCTGTTGTCCGCTCTCTGCTCAGCAGGAAGTCTGCCTCTTCCTCTCCCCGCAGCCCCCACCCAACCCCTGCTCATACTCATTCTCTCTCTCTCAAATAAATTAATAAAATCTTAAAAAAAAAAAAAAGAAGAGTTATATGGGGTGCGGGCATGCAAAGTAAGGCAGTTTTCTGGTGGACAGTTAACTGTCACTGCAATATTTTTGGAAGCATTGATTGATTTTCTAATTAACATTGCAGTTCACAGCTACTATATTATATTACTTTGCCATAACAAAGTACCACAAACTGTTCTTAAACAACAGAAATTTATTGTCTCACAGTTCTGGAGACTAGAAATCTGAGATCAAGATGTCAGCTGGACCATGTTCTCTCTGAAGGCACTAGGGAAGAATCTGTTCCAGGCCTGTCTCCTGACTTCTGGCAGTTCCTCAGCTTATGACAGCATTGCTGCAGT
The DNA here is from genome assembly GCF_023065955.2 of Ursus arctos. Classification (NCBI taxonomy): domain Eukaryota; kingdom Metazoa; phylum Chordata; class Mammalia; order Carnivora; family Ursidae; genus Ursus; species Ursus arctos. Next base: position 9,970,745 of record NW_026622775.1, on the reverse strand, counting down.
CTTGACATGCTATTCTCCCTGTGCCCATGTCTGTATTGAATTTCCCCTCTTTGTAAGGACACCAGTCATATTGATTTAGGGATCTACTCTATTCCAGTATTACCTTATCTTAACTAATTATATCCATAATAACTTTATTTCCAAGTAAGTTTACATTCTGAGTTACTAGGGGCTAAGACTTCAACATACTAGCTTTAGGGGGACACAAGTCAACCTATGGGAGCTACTTGCAACTTTGCCAGGCTATTTCATTCTTTTTTTTTTTTTTTTAAATAGCTAATGGTTTGGTTAATAAATATTTCATTTGGAAATTTTATATCTTATTTGTGAATTACATTGCCCATAATTTCCATTTTTGTATTATTCCTTTGTTAACTATTACTAACAAGATAATGGTAGCTTCAGAAAATGAAGTTGACAGGTATTACCCTTTTTTCATGTATCTTAAAAGGATTGTGTAAGGTTGGAATTATTTATTGCTTAAAGCTTTGATAGGACCTTCTGGCAAAGGAATCAGTGACTGGAGCTTTCCTTGTGGGAATTTTTTGACTATTTATTCAAATTCTTACATTTTGTTTTATTCATTTTGAGGCTTCTTTTATTTATTTTTTTCAAGTTTTTATTTAAATTCCAGTTACTTAACATACATTGTGATATTAATCTCAATATTACAGATATAGAATAGAATTTAGTGATTCAACAGTTACATACAAAAACCGGGGCTCATCATAAGTGTCCTCCTTAATACCCCTCACCTATTAAAACCATCCCCCACCCACCTCCCCTCTGGTAACCATCAGTTTGTTCTCTGTAGTTAAGAGTCTATTTCTTGGCTTGCCTCTCTTTCCCCCCACCTCTGGTTCATTTGTTTTGTTTCTTAAATTCCACATATGAGTGAAATCATATGGTATTTGTCTCTCTCTGACTGATTTATTTCACTTAGCATAATACCCTCTAGCTCTAACCACATTATTGCCAATGGCAAGATTTCATTTTTTAATGGCTGAGTAATTTTCCACTGTAGAGGCTTCTTTTGAATTGATTTTATAAAGCCACATTTAAAAAAAATTACTTAAATTGATTTAAAATTAAAATATTTTCTTATAAATTCATCAATAATTTTCTTTCATCCTTTTAATGGCTAGGCAAATGTAGTATCTTCTCTTTCTCATTCTTATCAGTTATGTGTGATTTACCTCTTTTAATCTTTTTATTTACCTTTTTAATATCAGCAGAGGTTTGTCAAATTTTTTAGCCTTTTAAAAAGAACCAAGTTTTGGCTTCATTATTCTGTTCACTGTCGTTCTTATCTGATTACTTTCTGCTCTTTTTTGTTATGTCTTTCCTTCTACCATCTTTGTTATTATTTTAAATTTTCTTTTATAGCTTCTTGAGAGGAAGGCTTACCTTATTAGCTTATTAATTTTCATATTTTTCTCTTTTCCAGTATATGCTTCTTAGGCTCTAAATTTCCCTAAACATCATAATAGCTAAACCAACAAATTTTGATATATGTTACTTGGGATATGATTTGTAACATATATATCCACTTGATTTTTTTCTTTGCCATAAGTTATTTAAGATTATGTGCTTTTTAATTTCAAATATATGAGAATTTTCTAGTTATTTTGTTATTAGTTTCTAGGTTAATTGCATTGTGATTATAGTACATCTCTATATGATTTTTAGTTCTTTGAAACTTGTTGAGACTTGCTTTGGAGCTCAGTATGATTAATTTTTGTAAATATTTCCAAGTTCAATATGTATTCTACAGCTATTGAATATCATACTTTAAATATGTCTTTTAGACTAAGTTTGTTAAACATGTTGTTTAGGCCTCTTTATCCTCAGTAATCATCTATCCAGCTTTTCAATCAATTCTTAAGAAATGTTACACGTTTTCCACTATGACTGGAAATTTGTAAATATAACCTTGTAGCCCTGCCTATTTCTGCTTTATACATCTAAGGCTATATTAGATATATTTATATTTATATTTTAATGCTTTCTTAGCAAATTAAAACTTTTATTAATATAAAGTGATTTCTGTATCTCTAGTAATTCTTTTTGCCTTAAATTTAATTTCCTGATGTTAACATAGTTTTATCAGCTTTCTTTTAATTAAAATATATCTGATACATTTTTTCCAGATGTTTATTTTCACAAATTTTTTTGTATGTCACTAGCAAACAGCATATACTTAGGTTTATTTTTTTTCTTTCAATCTGCCAATATCTATTTTTAAAAGGTAATTTAGTTTATATTTATTGTAATTATTAAAATAAAAATACCTATTTATTTTGTGTTTCTGTTAGCCCTACACACTCTAGGCTTCCTTTTCTCTCCTTTATTCTTTTTTTTAAATTGAGTGTTTTTCATGCTTTTTCTTTATTCTCCTCTACTAGCTCTGAAGACATATTTTTTCTTGGTTGCTCTAGAAATCAGAATATGCATATTAACTTATCAATGTCTAAATCAGTTAATATCATGACCTTAATACAGGGTTTTTAGAACATTTTTATTCCATTTACTACTTTCTGACTTTTTGCTATTGGCCTGATTTATTTTAATTAATCTTTGATTTTATTTTTAGTTCTAGAAGGCTTTATTATTACTAATTTATATTCTTAAGTTCATATAGATTAACTCACATTTTTATAAATTATTCTATCTTCACTCTGTTCAGCAATTTGAACACTCTGTGTTTGAGAAATTCATGACCGTATGAGTTTCTACCTTTTAACTTTACATAACAGCTAATTATTTCCCAGCCTCTGTGATAGCCTACCAATGGACATGTCCCAGCATACTCTGAATCAGAAGCTAGTGAGGTGGAGAAGCAGATCCAGAGATGATTCCCTTTAGGTTAGGTTGTTTTCATCCACACCCATGTTCCAGACGCATCAGTAGCAGTGTCTCTTGAACTGTCCGCATTTCAATATTGGCAATTAAGATTGTGCAATATTTGGTTATGGCCACTTTTTTGAAATGGACCCATAATGATTGTGTGTGTGTGTGTGTGTGTGTGTGTGTGTGTGGTCTTAATCACAACATAAGCACAACCATGTGACTAAACCTAATTAAGAACTCTTTTTGGAGTGCATTTTCAATCACCTTGATGTTTGCATTCCAGTTAACAGTTTGTAACATATTACCATTTTATTCAGTACCTATCTGTGACATATTCTGTGATACTGAACATGATTTCTTAGTTCCTAAAAGTGCTTTTCTTCAACAAAATTTTAATGACTAATTTGGGGAAATCAAATTTGGAAAAAAAACTCAAAACATGAATAGAAATAAATTTTATTATACATTTGTACTTAGTACTAAGGATGATTAATTTGAGGATATTTCATTGCATGTATAACCTCCCAATGATCCATTATCTTTTAAATCATCTGCAAAGCAGCTACATATAAGGTATTTTTACAGGTTCTCAGATAAATGATAGATTATAATGGAAATGCATAATGTTACAATTCTAAGATGTAACTATGAGCAGTAGAAGTTAGTGTCTAGAAATCTTTCTTTGCCAATATGTCATAATTCCATTCCAAACAGAAATTGTAACCACAATCTTAAATTATTTGAATATAGGTCTTATGTTTTATATTTCCATATCAGAACTGAGAACTAGAGAAAATTAGGAGACAACCTAAATCATGGTGTACACTTTTCTCTTTTGTATATAGATTTGTTTATTATTCATTTTAGATTATTTCCTTGCTCTTAAGATATTAAGAAGAGTTAATCATTTAAGCAGATTCGAGTTTTTACAAATCATGTGTTTTGGGGAAAATGAAATTAATGTGCAAATATGCTTGCATAATCGAGAAATGTGAAACTGTTTTACCCTCCCAGCAAAAAACATATTATTTTATTTATTAAGAAATAAAATATATTTTAGAGAAAATGGTAATTTGAAAACAATGTATGGCAAAGCTGATTTTATACACCTTTGAATTACAGGTATTATTCTTCTATTTCCTTAAAAAGATTTAGATCTTAAAAGTTCACCAAAATTAGCAAGATATTAAGCAGAAGCTATATTTCATTTATCCCTTTCTTGAGTACAGCAGAAAAAAGAAGCAGAAGATGATGATGATGATGATGATGATGATGATGATGATGATTCAATAAAAAAATAAGACTTTAGAAACAGGATCTTACAAGCAATATAATATTGGTTGTTTATTACAAATCTGAAGAAGACAAGTGACTAAATGTATTTGATGTAAAATTGTGACACAATTGATATTTTAATATTAAGATTCACTGATATTTCTCTGATGTCAACAGTAGGGTGTTTGTCCTGAGAGCAAAGTTACCTGTGAGCTCTGTACTAATCTAGTTATCACACTCTATTTTTTTGGTAAACTGTCAAAGGAGAGCTGGTGCTGTCTAGTTTTGTAATAAAAGCAAGAGCATATCGCCCTCTGGTGTTGAAAAAGCTAGGAGAGCCAAAGATTGTTTAGAAATACAGAAATACTGCATATAAAAAACAAATATTTCTCTTTTCAGATAAATGTGATATACCAATGTACAGGTTAACATTTTGAATCCTAGAAAACGAATGTCAAATATGACGTATTAATCTATTTTTGTGTCTGGTGTTATAAAAAATGTTGACTGGATTGAAAACAAATTATTTCTTTTTAATATATTACTTTTTTGGAATTTTAATCACATTATTTTTATTATAGTTTTAGGTGAGCATTTTAAAACTTTAGGAAAGGTAAGTTAGTTATCTCCTAGTATTCGTGATTACTTTGGCTTTTTTATATAAATTAGCTATAAATATTCTTTTAATTTTTAAAAAAGTGAAGAACACAACTGTAGCCTGGATAACTCAATTGGCAGAGGTGAGTTTATGGGTCCTTTGTAGCCGGATTCTATGCCTAGTGAAAAGTCTTCTTTCCATTCTCTGAAATGCAAGATTAAGGATTGAGTGAAAAGTTTATAAGGAAAAGTCTTCTAGAAAATAGCGTAAGTAGAAATTTAACAATTTAAGTCAAAAGAGCAGCGTATTTATCATTGTATTCACAAAATGATAGACTGAGACAAAGTAAATTCTGGGGGACAATATACCAATATTAATATGATCCAAATATCTCCAGACCACCACTGCATGTGGGTACAAATGGGAGCAATGGTAACAATAGCTCACATATTATTGGTTCTTCTCTCTTGTCACACAGTCATTTCAGTGCCCTTCAAGGTCTCATCTGTGATTGTCAATTGGTAGGTTCATCTTGGCTTTCTGGCCTGTCATCCGTCTCCCTATCTAGAAATCACTGAATGTGTCTTAGCAAGGCCACTGCTATAGGCACCTACCATGGAAACACTATTGTACATGCAGAGTTGCAGCTGCCTGTACCTCAATGCTCTGTGTGCACTAGGGTCTTGAACAAATTCTGCAAATCAACAGAGGCAAATGTTGGGAGGTGTGCTTGCCACTCCCTGAAAGTTCAAGTTAATCAGAGATGCCAGGACCTATCTCAGGGGTAGATGAAACTTTGACTTTTGAGGATCCTGCCACTCTTTTTACTCTGGGCATTTTATTTTCCTTTTAGTAACAGAAAAATATGAATTTTGTATATTTAAAGATATATTCAAATTTGAACTTATCAGAAACAGGTGATGCATCATAATATTCTAGTTATAAGTAAATTTGAAGAAAATTTGCTTGTAAGTGATTTCCCAGTTTTCAAAACTTTTAGACTTGAATTCTGAGATCACTGTTCCAATAGAACTATTACAAATATGGAATATTAATTTAAGTTATGATCGAGTTATGATTATTGATTGAGTTATGATTTTTAAAATTCTACTATATATCTAATTTAGTATTATGTTATGCTTGAGGGTAGGGGAAGGAGATTGGTGTGAAAAGAAACTTAATATACAAACTAGACTATCAAAAATTTACCCACAATCATCTTGGGAAGAAAGATCAATCAGTTAAATAAAAATGTAAACTTATGATAAAAAAGATATGGAGAACACACTCTTCTGATATTTAGAAGAAAAATATTACCAGGGACCAGCATAAACATGGAAGGCTTATTATTCTCCAGATTAATGAATTTCAGTGTTTAAAGCAAACTTATTGTTAACAAACTCACCCTCTTTTAAAATTTTCTACTTACATTTTTTGTAAATATTTTTATAAAGATAGTACATTTTTAATATAGTGTATTTTTCTTGTAGAAAATTCAAATAATATAGAAAAGTGTAAGAACAAAAGAGATGATCAATCCTAGACTGGTATCCAAGATCTACAAAGAACTTCTCAAACTCAATACACGAGAAAAAAATAATCAAATCAAAAAATAGGCAGAAGATATGAACAGATACTTTTCCAATGAAGACATACAAATGGCTAACAGATACACGAAAAAATGTTCAAAATCTTTAGCCATCAGGGAAATTCAAATCAAAACTACCTTGAGATACCACCTTACACCTGTTAGAATGGCAAAAATTGACAAGACAAGAAACAACAAATGTTGGAGAGGATGTGGAGAAAGGGGATCCCTCTTACACCGTTGGTGGGAATGCAAGTTGGTACAGCCACTTTGGAAAACAGTGTGGAGGTCCCTTAAAAAGTTAAAAATAGAGCTACTCTATAATCCAGCAATTTCACTATTGGGTATTTACCCCAAAGATACAGACGTAGTGAAGAGAAGGACCATATGCACCCCAATGTTCATAGCAGCATTGTCCACAATAGCTAGATCGTGGAAGGAGCCAAGATGCCCTTCAACAGACGACTGGGTTTAGAACATGTGGTCCATATATACAACGGAATATTACTCAGCTATCAGAAAGAACGATTACCCAACATTTGCAGCAACATGGATGGGACTGGAGGTGATTATGCTAAGTGAAATAAGTCAAGCAAAGAAAGACAATTATCATATGGTTTCACTCATTTATGGAACATAAAAAATAGCAGGAAGATCGGTAGGAGAAGGAAGGGAAGAATGAAGGGGGCGGTAAACAGGAGGAGGAATGAACCATGAGAGACTGTGGACTCTGGGAAACAAACTGAGGCCTTCAGAGGGGAGGGGAATAGGGGATTGGGATAGGCCGGTGATGGGTATTAAGGAGGGTACATATTGCATGGAGCACTGGGTGTTATATGCAAATAATGAATCATGGAACACTACATCAAAAACTAAGGATGTACTGTATGGTGACTAATATAACATAATAAAAAATTATTATAAAAAGATTAAAAAAAATAAATCTCCCTTGATGAATGGATGATGAAAATAGAAAGGTAAACAATTCTAAATTAGGTTTCTTTATTTTTCTAATGAAGAAACTGAAGCCGAGACTTGTTCTTCTACCCAACATTTTCCTGGAGAAAATAGCATCTGAGCTATGCCTTGGAGTATAAAATGGAGGTGAATATATGTCAGATGTGAATAAGTTGTTGATTTAGCTTGATTATTTTGTGCGTGTGACAAATATTCTTTGCTTGACCAACTTTAGTTAGGCTCCTGAACTTCTTTCTAGGCCGATCTATGCACTTCCTTATAAAATTTGTTTTACCAAGAACCCTGCTAAGTCAATTTCACCAGAAACTCCCATCTTCAATATCTGATCACCTTTGATAATTCAATCAGATTCCTCATCCTCCCCCATTCCCCAAATGATGTCTGAACACCCTAGCCTATCTTAAGCAAGAACCCTTTTAGGTGGGTTTAACCAGAATCCCCCTAATCCCTGATGTTTTCTCTTAATTTTCTATCCATTGACCTCCACCTTGCTCCTTGGCCATAAATCCCCTCTTATCCATGCTATATTGAGTTGAGCTCAATCTCTTTATCCCACAATGAAACCCCACAGCAGTCATCCCCATACCTATCACAATAGTCCTGAATAAAATTGGCCTTACCTCTTAACAAACGTCATTGAATATTTTTGTCTTTAGTATATGGCATACAGGGTGGTCTATAAAGTGGGGTAGATTCCATTCTGAATAAATCACAGTCCCTGACTTTATGGAAATTCATTGATAATTAGATTGAAATGCCCTGTGATAGAGGCTGTACTAGGAGAGCACAATGGAGATATACCCATCTGAGCTAGCTTTTGCAAGGTCAGGAGTGATTTTTCTTGAAATGATTTTATCTAACTTAGATTTCTCAAGATGACTAATAGCTAATTAGACTTAGCAATAGCAGAGACAACTTTGGTCAATCCAGAACTGCAAATTATTCAACATATAATGTGTGGGTATGACAAAATAAAAGAATTTTGCAAGAGAAACACTTTCAAAAAGCTTGACTGTAAGCAAAGAAAAATATTAAGGCAGTTGCTTGGGTTGGGGTGACGGTGGCTGTGGTAAGAAATTTTGTGAAGATGGATGTGAGGTGAACTGTTTAAGAATACCATACCTGAAAAAGAAGAGAAAGAAAGAAAGAAAGAAAGAAAGAAAGAAAGAAAGAAAGAAAGAAAGAAAGAAGAAAGAAAGAGAGAAAGAAAGAAAGAAAGAAAGAGAAAGAAAGAAAGAAAGAAAGAAAGAAAGAAAGAAAGAAAGAGAAAGAAAGAAGAAAGAAAGAAAGAAAGAAAGAAAGAAAGAAAGAAAGAAAGAAAGGAAAGAAAGAGAAAGAAAGAAAGAAAGAAAGAAAGAAAGAAAGAAAGAAAGAAAGAAAGAAAGAAAGTTAGTTATACCTGGAGTCTCAAACTGAAATAAATACAGGGCCAAACAGACTAAGAGTAGCAAGCAAATGGTGGAGACCAAAGCTGTTCAAATATAAAAATATTTTAAGTACCTAAAGGTCTCATCAAACATATGTAGATGTTTTTTATGGTCATTACTAACAAATGATAATCCCAGATTTTAACTAAGTCCTCAAAAAAGAGTTTGAAGTTCTGGAAAAGAGGTGGGGGGGGGAGTATGTCTTTACAAGAAATACACATTTTCCATGCATCAGGAGGCAAATAAATAAGGTTAGAATTCCTTAGGTTTAGGAAATATTGATGGGAGTCACCTTGACTCCCAGGGTGATGTTCAGCTAGTTCAACACTCACTTTCTATTTTCTTTGTTAAGTAGAAAGTTGGGGAATTAGGAGGACCTGGGTGGCTCAGTTGGTTAAGTGGCTACCTTCGGCTCAGGTCATGATTTCATGGGTCCTGGGATAGAGCCCTGAATCAGGCTCCCTGCTGATGGGAGCCTGCTTCTCCCTCTCCCTCTCTGCCTCTCCCCAGCTTGTGATCTCTCTCTCTCTCAAAATAAATAAAATGTTTAAAAAAAAAAGAAAGTTGGGGAATTAGATAGTGGGGCTATCAGCTTAGAAGTTACTGAAATCCTCAAAATATGACTAGGAATAGAAATAAAAAAGCAATGAGGGACATAAAAGGGATATTTTCCCTTTTATTATAACTAGTTATGTTTTTTAAGTTATATAGGATGAAATTATTTTTGTATAATCACAACCACATAAAAACATATAAGAGTAAACATACACAACTACATGACAAGTGCATAAAGCAAATTACATATTGAGAAAGAACTAAAAAGAAATACATGAGAGGTTTTTATTAAGCAATGTTAATTTTTATTTGTACTTTTCCAGGTTTTCAAATTTTTCATGCTTGTGTCGTACAAATATACATAAATTTCATAAAGAAAAAAACTTAGATGTGTCAGTTTTTAAAAACATTTTTAACATCACCTTTGTAGATGAGACAATTTATAGAAAAAGAGCTTCCTTTTGAGACAAAATTGTTAATAATAGTGTATCTAAACAAGGAAGCTACCATATATTGTATTTCTTTGGTTACCTTTTTTGGTCCCCACATAAATTGCTTATATGGTAAGAAAAAATGGAAACATTGTTACATAGATCAATTGATGAATGCTCACATACTTCACATTGAATCGAATTTGCAAAAAAACATTAAATTGATAACTTTAAAAGAAAAGGGAAGGAAAAAAAGAGAAATATTTTCAAGAAAGGAAAGAAAGAGAAAGAAAAGAAAGGAAGGAAAGAAAAAGAGAAAGGAAGAAAAAAGAGAAAGAAAAGAAAAAAATGAAAGAAAGGAAAAGAGAAAGAAAAGAAAAAGAGACAAAGGAAAGAAATTGGAAAAGAGAAAGAAAGGACAAAGAAAAAGGAAAGAAAGGAAAAGAGAAAGAAAGGAAAAAAGAAAGATTTTCTGGAGATGAAAGAGAAATAAGATGAAATAGAGAGAAGAAATTAAGAACAGATGAAAACAAAATAACTTAGGTAATTTTTATGATGATATGAGTTAGAGTTGAATTTGCAGGTGTACCTGGAAAATAGTATACTCTTAATAAAGGTTAATACTTTTACATGTTGAATGGCTGCTGGATGAATGCCTTTTCTTTTTCCCTAAGGGAGAAAATAGGAGCATATCCAAAATGAAATGAATTTTAGACAACCAAGCTGGTCCTAGTTTGATTTTTTTTTTTTTTAAGTAGGCTTGAAGCACACGGCTTGAACTCATAACCCTGAGATCAAGACCTGAGCTAAGATCAAGATTCAGAGGTTTAACTGACTGAGCCACCAAGTCACCTATGGTCCTAGTTTGATTCTGAATATTCCAGTAAACATTATCCCCAAATCTATACAAAAATGAGATAGATGTCACAGATCTGTCTCAAAGACATCCCAAAGTCCTAAGGGAATTGTCTGAATTTTAGGGACCCTTAGAACAGATACAGGTATTCCAAAGATACTTGATACTATTTAATTCTGGACTACAGGTTCTGCAGATATTATTTTAATAGTGTTAAGGGTAAAATTTCCTGATGAAATCTTGACTATAAAAATAAATAGAGTTCTATGCAACAGTTCCTTTACTAGACCTCTCCACTTGGTCACAAATAGCATTTCTGCTATTATATCTGCAAGTTTTATATGGCAAAGCAGAACAAATGTCCAGTTCGTATTTTCCTTCTTCTCAAAGCTCTCATGTCTTTCTAATAAGCAAGATAAATACATAGATATTCGCATTTTTATTTTAATAAAAATGTACTCTTCTTTTTGAAAAATCATCTTGTTTTTCTGCTTTAGAGAGCAAGACCTATGAAATGGTAAATAGGCACCATATATATGCAAATATATGTGTGTATATATATCTATATATGCATCATATATATCTATATCTATCTATCTATCTATCTATCTATCTATCCATCTATCTATGCATCCATCTCCAGGAAATGGTGATAAAAGAAATTGCCTGACATTTACTCTTCTATTTACTGAGTTCCCTTCATAATCTTTTGAGGTGTGAATATAGCTGATAGCTCAGAGCTCTGTGCCTAATATAATATTATGTTACAATATAATCTGGTGGTAGTAATGTTATCATTATGTTTGAAATGACACTTTTAGGAGTTTGTATTGATAAAAATGCACACTTTGGGGCCTAAAATAAATTTATATTATGTTACTGAAATCAAGAAAATATGAAGTGCATTAAAGTTCAGTAATAGTCAACTGGTTATATAGGTATGGTTGTTGCTGAATATATCAAAATATTTTGAGGCCTGGAAGCTGAAAGAAGCTCCAAGGGATCAAACCATATGATATCAACCAATTAGTCTCAAATTCGGTTGAATCAATAATGGATATTTTCAGAAAGCACTCAGAATCTCAAGAGAATAAATTCATCTTTAGCTAAAGCCTGTGTGATATTTATAATTCTCTTAAAACCAGGTTAAATAATTTGAATTAGCTCTGCCTTCTGGAGTGGTGTTTTTCAAACATTTTTTATTCTGACCCAGAAAAGAAATAACCTTCATTGGGATCCAGAAACACAAAAAACAAAGCTATCAAACACACGTTTCTTTCACACGTTTCCTAAAGTTCTACTTACACTCACTTCATGAGGTACATCAATATTTCTGTTCTGGTCTATTTCATTCACATTTATGTATTGTTGAACTATAATTTCAGAAAAAAATATGCCTCTTTCTGGAAAGTTGATTATAAATTTTGGAATTATCCCCAGGAGAGTGCAAGTATCATTAATATATGGGAATAAATGGTTAAATGTTTACATAACACAGTTTTTAATTAAAAATCACTGCTTTATTAATATGAAATATGAGCTAATTCTTTATAATATTCCTAAAATCAAAGAGGAAACTCATGAAGCGTGTGAAAATGAGATACTTGATAAAATATGTTCCCCCCACCCCATGTATCATGAAAAGTCAAAATCGAACAATTGCAAATTCTTAGGTCATTTCAACATACAACAGTTTCTTTTGCGCCAATCCAATTCATGTCTAGATTGTTTTCTGCATTTTTGGTAGGTATTTCTGTCTTTGAATATCTGAACTTTTAAAATTGAAATAAAACTTGCTGATATTTGGGTTAAATTATTATTATTTTTTTATAATGATTTTTTATTATATTATGTTAGTCACCATACAGTACATCCCTGGTTTCCGATGTAAGGCTCGATGATTCATTAGTTGTGTATAACACCCAGTGCACCATGCAATACATGCCCTCCTTACTACCCATCACCGGCCTATCCCATTCCCCTACCCCCCTCTCCTCTGTGGCCCTCAGTTTGTTTCTCATAGTCCATAGTCTCTCATGTTTCATTCCCCCTTCTGATTACCCCCCCCTTTCTTTATCCCTTTCTTCCCCTACTGATCATCCTAGTTCTTATGTTCCATAGATGAGAGAAACCATATGATAGTTGTCTTTCTCTGCTTGACTTATTTCACTTAGCATTATCTCCTCCAGTGCCGTCCATGTTGTAGCAAATGTTGAGAACTCGTTCTTTCTGATAGCTGAGTAATATTCCATTGTATATATGGACCACAACTTCTTAATCCAGTCATCTGTTGAAAGGCATCTCGGCTCCTTCCACGATTTAGCTATTGTGGACATTGCTGCTATGAACATTGGGGTGCATATGGCCCTTCTCTTTACTACGTCTGTATCTTTGGGGTAAACACCCAGTAGTGCAATGGCTGGATCATAGGGTAGCTCAATTTTTAACTTTTTAAGGGACCTCCACACTGTTTTCCAGAGTGGCTGTACCAACTTGCATTCCCACCAACAATGTAGGAGGGATCCCCTTTCTCCACCTCCTCTCCAACAATTGTTGTTTCTTGCCTTGTCTATTTTTGCCATTCTAATTGGCGTAAGGTGGTATCTCAGTGTGGTTTTGATTTGAATTTCCTTGATGGCTAATGATTTTGAACATTTTTTCATGTGTCTGTTAGCCATTTGTATGTCTTCATTGGAAAAGTGTCTGTTCATATCTTCTGCCCATTTTTTGATTTGTTTATTTGTTTCTCATGTATTGAGTTTGAGAAGTTCTTTGTAGATCTTGGATACCAGTCCTTTATCTGTAGTGTTATTTGCAAATATATTCTCCCATTCCGTGGGCTGCCTCTTAGTTTTTCTGACTGTTTCCTTGGCTGTGCAGAAACTTTTAATCTTGATGAAGTCCCATAAATTCATTTTATCTTTTGTTTCTCTTGCCTTTGGGGATGTATCATGAAAAAGGTTGCTTTGGCCTATGTCGTAGAGGTTGCTGCCTATGTTCTCCTCTAGAATTTTGATGGCAAGCAGAAACCAGAAGTACAGTAGAGCAGATCAACAGGACTAGAAGCTGGTTCTTTGAGAGAATCAATAAAATTGACAGGCCACTGGCAAGACTTATCCAAAAGACAAGAGAAAGGACCCAGATTATTAAAATTATGAATGAAAAAGGAGAGGTCACGACAAACACCATTGAAATTGGAAGGATTATTAGAAATTTTTATCAACAGCTATATGCCAATAAACTAAGCAATCTGGAAGAGATGGAATCCTTCCTGGAAACCTATAAACTACCAAGATTGAAACAGGAAGAAATTGATTTCTTAAACAGGCCAATTAATTATGAAGAAATTGAGTCAGTGATAAACAACCTTCCAAATAACAAAACTCCAGGCCTGGATGGTTTTCCTGGGGAATTCTATCAAACATTCAAAGAAGAAATAATACCTATTCTCCTAAAGCTATTTCAAAAAATAGAAACAGAAGGAAAGCTACCAAACTCATTCTATGAGGCCAATATTACCTTGATCCCCAAACCAGGCAAAGACCCCCTCAAAAAGGAGAATTACAGACTGATTTCCCTAATGAATATGAACGCCAAAATCCTCAACAAGATACTTGCTAATGGAATCCAACAGTACATTAAAAGGATTATCCATCATGATCAAGAGGGATTCATACTTGGTATGCAAGCGTGGTTCAATATTCGCAAATCAATCAGCGTGATACATCATATCAACAAGAAAAGACTCAGGAACCATATGATCCTCTCAATTGATGCCAAAAAAGCATTTGACAAAATACAACATCCTTTCCTGATTAAAACTCTTCAGAGTGTAGGAATAGAGGGTACATTTCTCAATCTCATAAAAGCCATCTATGAAAAGCCTACTGCAAATATTATTCTCAATGGGGAAAAGCTGGAAGCCTTTCCCTTAAGATCAGGAACACGACAAGGATGCCCACTCTCACCACTATTATTCAACATAGTGCTAGAAGTCCTTGGGTTAAATTATTTAATTATGCTAACTGCTAAGTTTTTGGTTTCATCTAACTTGGTTTTTCTCACCAATGCAATGGTGAAGCATAGAACCCTGGCATCAAAAATCACTCACAGTGTGGTCTCAGACCCTTTCTTAAATCCTCTAAATCTCCATTTCCTCATTTAAAAAATAGACTAATAATGACTAAATAGGATCATGAATGCAAAAAAATGTAGCATAGTGACTGTCAAGTAGTGGCCACTCATTAAATGCTGGCAATTGTGTTTTTACCAGCATTAAGTGCTGGTAAATATTGTAAGGGTTTTTGTTTTTGTTTTTGTTTTTGTTTTTTTTTGCTTTTTTTTTTTTTCAACTTCAGCTGAATTTTAATCAACTTCTGTGGTAATCTGTATAGCTCATGACACCACCTTCAAAAAACAATCACTCATACATTCATTGTGATTCCTGGCCCCCAGCTTACTTCTGAATTTCTTTCTTTCCAAAAAATAGCAATAACTTGTAATAGTTTCTATAGTTGCTTTGTTTACTAATTTCTATGTTGCTACCAGAGATTAGGAGAAATTTACAATGATTGAGAACCCTTGGTAAATGGATTTCACAGAAACTATTTTTTTTAAATCTATAAATGTATTTTGGAAATAAGTCAAAGAACATTTTTAAAATACATATACTGAACAATATTTTTTCACATTATCTATTCTTCAAAGAGAGTGAAAGTTTCTGAAAGATATTTATTCCACTACCACTGAGGTGATGAGTCACACTTGGAAGGCTAGAAGAAAAGAAAAGAAAAAAGAAAAGAAAAGAAAAGAAAAGAAAAGAAAAGAAAGGAAAGAAAAAAGAAAAAAAGAAGAACAAGGAAGGCACCTAAAAGCTTTATTTTTTTCTCACCAAAGCCTGCACAGGGGTCATGCACCACCACTTTTTTGGGGATAGGTTGTCACGAAAAATAATGAGTAGGTCTCCTCTTCCAAATTTTTAATGATGGACTTATTAGGACATGTGAAAGATTTAGGCGACTTGGGATCAAAGTTTACTTAACTCACTTGGTATGATGGTTAAGGAAATAGATACTCTTCACAGATGCCATTTACTTGATCACCCATATATTTGTCCATTCGTTCTATAAGGGAAGACTTCATGGTGTAAAGGGAAAGCAGGGCATACAGCTCCTGCTTGTGCCTTTTGTGGCTGACTGGTCTCAGGTTCTTCTTGCACAGTGCATTGGATTAAGATAAAGTACAGACTTCAGCATACCACCTAGACTCCTTAAGAACACATGGCACATCTTTTTAGACTTTTGGAACAGCATTTTAATGTCTTCACCAATTATCCTTAAATGAATATCCCTAATTTTATATGTCTCATTTAACATATGTGTCTTTTTAAAAATGAGCTCAATTTTATTTGACCTTTCCAAGGTTCTTAAGTTGGTGTTCCTACCTTAGATGCTGCCTTGCCTTTTTATTTTATTTTTTTCCTTTGTGAGGGGCACAGCAGTAGGTAAGTGTATAGTAAACTTAGTTTTCCTCCTTCCTCCTTGTGTTTCTTCTTTACACTCATTCTACTACCACTCTCGTAACACTTCTGACTCTAGATGTAGGTTTTCCCACACCAAGCAGTGCTTTGTGACACCAACTAGGTGTCCTACAATTCAGTTCAATTGGGATACCACCCAGAGTTAGAGCAGACACCACAAGTTAAGGACTCAATCCCTGGAGACTGACCCCACCCACTTAAGATGCCAATTGCAAGAGGTAGATCCCAGGTTCTTCTCTCTGACTTTGAGACAAATCAAAGATTCTTATGACCTGGGGCGCCTGGGTGGCACAGAGGTTAAGCGTCTGCCTTCGGCTCAGGGTGTGATCCTGGCGTTATGGGATCGAGCCCCACATCAGGCTCCTCTGCTATGAGCCTGCTTCTTCCTCTCCCACTCCCCCTGCTTGTGTTCCCTCTCTCGCTGGCTGTCTCTATCTCTGTCAAATAAATAAATAAATAAATCTTTAAAAAAAAAAAAAAAGATTCTTATGACCTCACCTTGGGTTCAGATTCGATTGTCTGCTGGAAAGCTCACTCACCTCTGGGAATCATTTACTTTCATTTACCAATTTATTGTATGATAAAAAATACAGATGAACAGCCAGATGAAGAGATACATAAGATAGATATGGTAGGGTCCCAAGTGCAGGAGTTTCTGTCTCTGTCACCTTCCTGGTTTGTGGATGTATTCCCAACTTGGAAGCTCTCCAGACCCCAAAATTTTGGGGATTTTATAGAGGCTTCATCATTTGGTCATGATCCATCGTTGACCCAATTTCCAGGATGGGGGCAAAGCTGAAAGTTCTAAGCTTCTAAACAGGCCTTGGTATTTCTAGGGACTACCAGGAACCCACCAAGCATTGCCTCATTAGAACAAAAGATACTGCTATCACTCAGGAAATTCCAAGGGCTTTAGGAGCTCTGTGTCAGGAACCAGGATCAAAGACCAAATATTAGAACAAAAGATGCTCCTAGCACTCTCATCACTTAGGAAATTACACATGTTCTAGGTTCTTTCTTCCAGGAACTGGAGGGCAGATGTGTGTGTGTGTGTGTGTGTGTGTGTGCGTGTGTGTGTGTGTATTTTTTTTTCTATTATTTCACAATAAGAGATTCAGACAAATCATAGACTACATCGCTTTGGCATCCATACAATGCTAAACCATCTCCTATCTCAAGCATAGAACATAAGTAAACATCTTTGGTATACCATCTTTTATTGTCCAGACTTCCTCACTTCCACTGGCTAATTTTTGTTAGGGAAGGGTAAGTGGGAGAATTGAATGGGAAGGATAACTCCTTAGGTTAAAACATACACACACACACACGCACACGCACGCACACACACTCACACTCACACTCACACATTCAAATTCACGTATCTACAATGGCGATAATATATATCTATCATTCTTCAAACTCTGAACATAATAATATTAAATAAATGTCACATTTAAATTTTATTTTTCTTTTGGTTGGCAGATTCTCTTCCATATGCTTTTTAATTTTTTTCACTTGCATATTAAGATGAGCTGTTCTAATATGCAAAACTGACATCTCATCTTTTGTGTGTTCAAGAATAAAAATCACATCTTTAATGTCAGAATAGATAAGGATTTAACAAAGTATTAACTTTTCATACATTTAGTTTCTTTTTAAATTCCCAACTAAATTTATTTTTTAAATTCTAAGCAAACCCCCAAAGTATGTGGATTAAATAGATTTCTGCTCTTGTGTGTGACATGGGGGGTGGAAGGGTGGGGATGGGGCTAATTCCATGTATGCTTAAATGGATTTCTAAATCAAATACATAAGCTTGGAGAAGTCTAGTAATAGACATAATACAAGACTGCATAATTTCCTTTGGCAAATTTCAAATTTCTTTCAATATTTATTACATATATTTAATTTTTAGTTTTAAAGCAGACTTTATGAAAATTGTCAGATACATATAAAAGCACAGGATAGGGTATAATTCATTTATATATATTAACCAAACCAAAGCCTTTTTATTGCTGTATTTCATTTGTTTTTAGTAAAATACAATTCAATTTATTTATAGGTAATAGAATTTTGAAACACTTGAAAAGTTTTTGGAAAACAAATAGTTATCTTAAAGAATTATATTTGATACCAGTATTAGTAAGTCCCTGACATGGAAGTTAATTTTCCTTTAAAGTAAATATGAAATCACTGGGAAGGTTTTTCAAATTGGTTTACTGTCTTTCACAAGCAAAAATTCAAGTTTCTCTCTCTCTTTCTAAATATATATGCATATATATTTAGAATCTGAAGAATTAAAATGGTAGAAATTGTAAAATTTCAAATTATGGATTTTTGAGGTTGTTTTAATTTTTTTCCAAAATCTCAGACATAAACAAAAGTTATTTTAAGTTATTATTGAATTTCATTTAAATTATCAACGAAGAAAAATGTATTTCAGAACATGAAAACATAAAATGGAAGTAGTGACATAATATTATAAAGTGTAATCATTTAATCTTTTAATCATTCATTTTTTAATCATTAATAATCATTAATTGCACAGATTCCTTAAATTTAAAAAACAAAATACAGAAACCCATAAAGTATTTACAATATGATACAATATATACAATATACAGCTCTTACATTATAATACAAGCTATTTTGATTTTTATGATGTTGTATGTCAATAATATACAGCATTATTGTGTATTAAAGTATATGTATCACAGATTGAAAGCATGAACTTTTTGATTGCTTTCCACTAGTTTGGCAAACTGGGAAATGGAAAATTCCATAAATAGTCTAAAACAGTTTTGAGGAGAATGAAGAAAAATTTTAGCAATTCAGTAAAAATCAGAGTCATCCATCAAAAAAAAAATCTAATAATGGAAAATTATGTCCATTTGTGATGAAGCCATTTGGGGAAGATTTTTTTAAATTCTATCTACATTCTTTTTCTTTTGAACTAAAGAACATGATAGGGAAATAGAACAGTTGAGAGCTGGATAAAAATTAATAAGGAATAAAAATAAATTAATAAAAATTCCATTTTAACTGTGATTATAGGAGTAAGCCAAATTTAGGAATGTGCTTTGAGACAAATATGCCAAAGCTTTCCTTCTCATCTAAGTTCCTGGCCTCTTATTAGAAGGGTCTGGGGATGGTCGTTCCCATTTTGTTCTTTCTCCCATAGCTTCTCTCTCACTTTGCTTCTAAGAATACAGGAGAAATCTTGTCTATTTTGGCTGTTACAGTGAAGAAGGCCAGTGTCTCCCTGTAACTTCAGAAAAGGATATGTTATTAAAGGGAAAAACCTGTAACAACTATATACTTAAGACAAAATCATTCCCTCAGCTTGGCACTCTTACTTAACAGATACTTAAAAGCATGTTTCACTGTTCTAACTCCCACACAAATATTTGATTTCCTAATTTTTTTATGTAAATAATGTTTACCAGTCCTGTGGAAGCCATCTTTATGGTAATTGACATTTACACTAAAGCTTTCTCTCTTACCTCTCTTTTTTTTTTTTGATGGCTAGTTTGAAAAATGATCTCAATATGTGTGTATATATATACTCTTTGCCAAAATCAAATAAGGTTCTGTATTCTTGAGGACATGAAAAAAATCTATTCTAATAGTAAAAACCTAGACTGTAAACTTCAGGCTATTAATATTTTAACATATTAAAACACTAAAATTATCTTTAATATATATGTTTCTTATATATAAGCATCTATATCACATAAATGTTTCTATTTCTATTTATGTCTTGGTCATTACATTTCTCCTTTTTTTTTTCAGATGATGTTTAAAGGATTCTGCATCAATATTTGGTGTTGGACAAGTTCAAAATCTCTTCTTCAAATTTTGATCTCCTGCTCCATTGCCTTCCGGCTTTAACTTAACTTGTGATCCCTTCAAAATTTTACATGGTTTGCAATGGTTACATGAACTTGTGGGGAGTGATATTTGCACCATCTCACACTTTATTCACTATGGCACTTTAGGAAAAGAAATTGGAATAAACTTCCAAAGCAGTATTTTAAAAAATGAATCTTATTGTGAAGCTCCGGAGAAGTTTTCGAACATTGATTGTTCTCTTAGCTACGTTTTGCTTGCTGAGCATTGTCATTTCTGCCTATTTCCTCTACTCTGGCTATAAACAGGAAATGACACTTATTGAAACCACTGCAGAAGCAGAATGTGCTGACATCAAAAGTCTACCATATCGGTCACTGGAACTAAAAACAGTTAAACCTATTGATACATCCAAAACTGATCCTACTGTCCTCCTATTTGTGGAGAGCCAATACTCTCAACTTGGTCAAGATATCATAGCTATCTTGGAGTCTAGCCAATTTCAGTACCAAATGGTCATTGCCCCTGGCAAGGGGGATATACCTCCTCTTACAGATAACGGCAAAGGGAAATATATTTTAGTTATTTATGAAAATATTCTGAAGTATGTCAGCATGGACTCATGGAATCGAGAGCTTTTAGAAAAATACTGTGTGGAATACAGTGTTAGTATAATTGGTTTTCATAAAGCCAATGAGAACAGCTTACCAAGTACACAATTAAAAAGCTTTCCATTAAACCTTTTCAATAATCTAGCTCTAAAGGACTGTTTTGTCAACCCTCAGTCTCCTTTGCTGCATATTACCAAAGCCCCCAAGGTTGAGAAAGGCCCTCTTCCTGGGGAAGACTGGACTATTTTCCAATATAATCATTCAACCTACCAGCCTGTGCTTTTAACTGAATTACAGACAGAAAAATCCCTTTCATCCTTATCCAGCAAACCACGCTATGCGACAGTGATTCAAGATCTGGGACTTCATGATGGAATTCAGCGAGTTCTATTTGGCAACAACTTAAACTTTTGGCTACATAAGCTCATCTTCATAGATGCCATCTCCTTCTTGTCAGGGAAGAGGCTGACACTGTCCTTGGAGAGATATATTCTTGTGGATATTGATGATATCTTTGTTGGGAAAGAGGGAACAAGGATGAATGTCAAAGATGTAAAGGTAAGAACATTTATAAATAACATAATTTTTATTTCACTAACTGTGGTATTAATAAAATATAATTTTGAATATTTTAGATTCCTAATTACACAAAATTTTCAGATGTGGTATGTTTGAACTTATTTAGGCATTTAAAAAAAATTTTGAACTAAGCCTTGACTATCCTCACATATATACCCCAGATGCTTCAGAGGGGATAGAACTAAAATATCCCAAAGAATATTTGAATTTAATCTCCTGGTCTCTTCTTAGACCTTGCCCATCCGAGGTGGAACCCTGGAGAACTGTCTCCCTTATTCTAGCACATGTTGCAGTTTGTAGCAGTAAGACAAATATAGTCATAAAACTCCATCTCTCCACGGATCCCCTTGCCCTGCTTGGGTTTGACAATGGTGGTTGAAATAGAAGGTGGAGAAGTAACCCGAGATCTTTTGTGACTTCCAGTAAATGTAGTGTTTGTTTATATGAAATGTTCATACACTTGTAAATATAGATATGAGCAAAAATACAGTTTTATAGGGAAAGTGTATTGGACTAGAACTCAGAAGTCTTCCATTATTATCTCTTTTACTAATTTATCATATTGTTTTGGGTAACACAGCAGTGTTCATACTTCTAGCGATGATCAAATTGACTATATAACAAATTCACCTTGCAATTGCTATTAGATAAAGAAAAAGCGAAATATGGTATACTAGGTTAGCTAGGTAATTCTGAGAATAATTCCTTCTTTTTCATCTTGATTCAATATTCTTATTTGTGCCTGTCTTGTCCTGTATATAACTAAATTCATTCTTAGACAAATAAGTTTAGCAAACATATAAACAAATAATAGAGTACAACTTAAAATTATAAGAGAACTAAAGATTGTTAAGATCATATCATGTTTTTTGAACTCCTGTTTTTTTACCCCCCCGAGACGAAACCTTAATACTACTTCAAAATGACAGCATTTCCCCCCGTCCTAAGACCTTATGACCACCAAAGTAAAATATGATTAAGACCGGTGATATAAGTTCACTTTTTAAAAATCTTTAAGTACATGTGAACCAGTGAATTTTGTTTTTAATGAGCCACTGAATGAAGCATCACATGACTGGTACCCAAATATTTCATTTTGGACATTGTTTTAAAGGGATTAAGTGATGCCTCTTGAGTTCTGTCTAGATTTTTCTGTTTTTTTCTTACTTATTTTGTATTTACTATTCCTTTAATTAGTATACATGCTAGTTTTATTTTTATTTCAAAATCATAAACTTAAGAAGAGATTATATGCTTCAAAAGTTCTCTAAGTGATTCCTATCCTGACATCCTAAAAGAAGAGGATCTCCTAATTTCAATTTAACAAAATGTATGAATTGAAAAAGCTTTTATAACTCTAACAAATATTTTCAGTTCAAATTCAGCTATTTCACTTACTCCAATAAAAACAAATAGCTATTTATCATTATACAATATTCACTGATGACTTCTTAAGTGACATAACCCCAAACAGAGTAACAAAATACTGAAATTTAACAAAACCTGGAATAATGTCATAGGCAGAGAAAGGATCAGAAATGTTGTATGTGTATATGGATATACACATAGTTTGTGTATGTATGTGCACATATATCTTCGTTATATACTCTACACACACACACACACACACACACACACACACACACACACACTGACTGTCACTTTAAAGAAAATACTTTTTCCTGCCCCTTTTGGTGCTGTTGCTGATTCTTTCTCAGAACTGTTAACCAAAGAATATCAGAAACTTGATTGGAAGTGAGGGCTATCACCCTCTTGTTTACTTAAAGGTCAAGAGGAAATACAGTTTTCCAAGTATAAAAATTCTAGTCCTAGTCCTTGACATTTGACTTTCTATTTTGACCTTATTTTTGGATTAATATGATTTTGTGGAAAATAATTTTAAATTGTATGTAGAAAAGTTCTCAATACTCCCATGTTCTTCACTCTCATGCTCCTTTTCTGGTATTGTAATATTTATTCATTCACTTGTAAAAATGAAGAGAAATCCATCTTCCCTCAAACTCTTCCTGAATTTTCTAAAACAAGAGTATTGCATGGTACTGAGATTTTTCTATATAATACTGAAATAGAAAGTAGAGGTATTCTGTTCCTCAACAGAACACATATCGGAAAGCATATGGGTCATGGTTGAAAATTCTTGGTTATTTACATAATTGGACTCTCCCTGGGCCACTCCCACAATTAAACCTGGAACATATAGCTGGGAGGATTTAACAACAAATTCAAACCCAGTTTTGCCTGCAACATCACCTCACACTGTTGACCAAAACTATTTTAACTTGAGCACATTTTCCCATTTTGAGATAGAGATTCTGGATCATACTGCTTAAGAAATAACATATTTAAGGCTCAGCATTTGATGCAGTAGAAAGAGCACGAGTTTTGGGGGTTTTTTTATTGAACTTGAAAACCCATGTTCTTTTCACTTCATGGTTCCACCTGAACCAAGCTACCATATATGCATCTTCTTTTAGAGACTTGCATACTTTATCTGATTTCATCATGCCTTCCTCCAACCAGAGCCATTGAGGTAGAAATCAGTAGGTTCATTTCCAAGGCAAACAAAATTAAGCTCATGCATTTGCAGTAACTATTATCTAATTGTTGCCAAAATTTTATCATATATATAAAAACTCAAGATATAAGAGAAAAATTTTTCATGTATATAATCTTCTAGAAACTATATTTCAAATGATTGTAAAATATTAGTATCAATAGATTCAGAGAATATGGTCATGTTTTGGCCTGGTAATATTTCTGTGTGGTCTTACAGGCAATCACAAAATATTTGTGTACATCTAAACTTCTATTAGCAGGATGACCTCAGGCTATTTAGGGTGATGTCTTATACACTTGAACTTATACTTTACTAGTATTGAAAACAACTGTCATTTTTATAATGGCCTTAATTACATGTATGTAATGTTCATTCCAAATGTGATTAGTTGAGCAATAATGCATTTTTAGGGAAAGCAAAAATAATAAAGGGCTATACTGATTATTTAAATTTTAATTTAAAAAAACTTCTTGCAGCCCACTAATTTGATTTCTATGGAAAATGCTTTACCCTTAGTTGGAACATTTTGTATAGTCATAGATGTTTGATAGAGTTAATATGTTCTTTTTTCATAGTTTCCTAAGATAGAATACATGTTCTTTCCCAATAAGGGCTTTGAAAACATGAACATGGTGAATGTAAGCTTCCACATGGGCAATGAAATCAGATTTATTATTGATGCTATCAATAATTGTAGTGCTTTAATCAATTCTGTGACCTGTTGTTACTTTCTCTGTTGGCAAAAAACATCATTATTAGCATTTTTATGTGTCTTTACATTTCTTAAAGAAATATATATATACATACATATATATTTATTTATTGAACATCTACCGTATATAAGACTATAAGACATTATCTGTCTAATAAATCTAAACTTCTCATTTTAAGGTTTCTTTATGGTCCAGTTCAATTTACCTTCTCAACATTTATTCTTACTATTTCTCAATACATACTGCTTGTACTAGGCTAGCCCACTGTCTATTCCTCAGCTATAGCTTGTTCATGTCTACCTTGACCTCTTTTCTCAGTTTCTGTGCCTTGACTAAAGTACGTTCTTTGAGTCTATCTATATTTCAAAAGATATCTTAATTCCTACTTCTTATGAGAAGGTGATACCTGTCCTAATGACCCCAGTAGATGGGAATTTCTCCCTAAGTTGAGTCCCTGAATAATCGTTGGCCTTAACCCTCACTTAGCATCTTCATGTACATGAGCCAACTCCAAAATTAAACAATGAGACAGTTTTTCTCATATATGTACATAAGAGAGAGTACATAACAAGGAAACTTAGACATGATTTGAAAACATTTCATTGACAATTATTATGCTGTCTTTAACTGTTTGGTGAGTGCAGGACTAATTAGTCATAGAATCGATTTACTACATTAAGAAAAATAATTTAAGGGTAGTTTTGAGGTTTGTCTCAAAACAAATGTCTTGTATATTTTAAGTAGGGGGCAGAACTAGAAAAAAAATCTATGTTGTAAACCTGGAATCAAAAAACAAAACAAAATAAAACAAAACAGAACAAAGAAGAAGGTCAGCAAGCTAATTGGTTTCTTTTTTTTTTTTCACCTCCACATGGTGTTTTTAATGGATCTGTACCCTCAACTAGTGTTAAGGCTTGATCCAGATAAAACAATTTAGCAATATCTTAACCTGGATATTTTCATACATTTATTTGACTACGTATTTCCTGATTTGAAAATCATATGTTCAAAGAGTTAAAGTGCAAAAGAAATTGTGCTAATTGAATGACCGAGACATGAAAGATGTTAAGTTAATAGATATAAAGGAGACAATTAATAAAGGATCTTACAATACAGGTAAATGAGTTTTGGTTACTTCCAGTAGCTATTTGAAAGCCACTTTTACACAAGAAAATGATACAATGAAAATATTTGAGCAGTTTTTTTTCTATTGTTAATGTAAATATTTAAATAAAATCTCAGTTCAAACATTTGTAGGAATTATCACATTTAACAGGGATCAGTTTGCTATGAATAGGAAAGAAAAAACCTATCACAGAAGAAAATGTTAAAATCTTGATTAATCATTTGAATAGGGTTGAAAGAGAAAAAGAAAAAAAAATCTTATGATTTCTAAAGTCATGATCTAAGAAAACAGGAACTTATTGGTGCTATGAATATTGACACAGAAGATGAGAGGCTACATTGATAATTGAAAAGATTAGTTTTCTAACATTTTATAATTAAAACTGAAACAGATGGCTATATCTGACAAATTAACAGGGAAACATTTTTTTTTAGAATCCTTGATATACTAGACTGAATGGATCGCTATCAAAAAAGGAGCTGAAAAGTAACAATTATATATGATAAATGGAATCCAGATTTGACACAGATCAACCAGTGTAGATTCAGCAATGCAGAACAGTCCACGCAATAAGGTTGAATGGATGGCCCAGTCAGACAACCAAACAAGTAGCATCTGAAAGTTCTTTGTCAGTTTCTAAGTAAGCACGACATGCAATCAGTAAGGGTAGCATACCAAATAAGTAGTGGTCCATGCAGATGGGATAAGTTTTATCAAAAATATTTTACAACAGACTGAAGGTACCCAGTCCTGGGATTAGTCTGCAGGCAAAGAAAGTCTTCTACCTGAGAAAAATGGCACAGAAGGCAGTGCCCTAATCATAGAAGAAAGGTAGGATGTGACAACATATGACAACATGGAGTTCAGCATAGGGAACGTGACAGGGAACTTGGAAGGCAGGAGCTCAGGCATAACACTAATGCTGTACAGAAGAGAGGAGCCATCAGCAGGACTTGCTGAAATTGCAGCCCTGACACTGACCTAGAACTCCTTAATCCTTAGGACTCTAAGGAAAGGACTGCATTTAGTATCTCATGGAATCCTTAGATGCCCAGCTGCAAGAATTAGGTGTACTATTTGAAGATGCTCAGTTGGTTCAAAAGATAAGCGGACACTATCAGAGGCTTATTGTAAGAATGATTTCATTTTCTATATAAACATAGTTGGAATCACTGTGTCAATTAAAATATTTTTGTAAGCTGAGTTTGGCTTGACTGAAAAGAGATGCTCTATGTAATGTATTTTGTCAAAGTTAGTAGTGATCTCAAAAAACTCAAACAAAACTTGAATTTTGTTTCTAGGCTTGGGAAGAGGACAGCCACCATATAGATGTATTTAATAAAAATTTTCCTTCTTTCATTTATAAGTTCAATGTAAATGTCTCAGATTTTCTTCTGAATGTTTTCATGTGGCACCATACATTTGACATTGTCAATGGAAGAAAAAACTATCTCTTCCAAAAAAAGATTTATTTATGGAAGTGAAAGAGTCTCTACTTAAAAAATTACCAAAGTGATATAAAAGTACACTTTTAAATGATAAGAATGGGGAAAAAAAAGAGAAAATAATACTATCAATATACCTTCCAAATTGGGCATTTAACTAAAACACTTCTATTTTGTGTATCAACTTCATATCTGTATATAGGTGAGAAGTCATTATTTGTCATCTATGGGCTCCAAGTGTCAATTTTTTTTATTATAGAATTTACACAAACATAAAATATTCATTCTTGATTTCATTAGTATAGGCAGGGCATGTTCACAATTATCTGCATTACAAGGTAGAATGCAATATATACCATGACAAAATGTGGGCAATGGGAACAAAGAAGGGGCTATAGTATTTCTTCTAGGAATTAGGGAAATTTCATGGAGGAGGTAGCATTTGAGTTCTCTGTCATAGTATGACAGAACACTAACAAATCTAGAGGGGGAGGTATATTCATGGTCAATGGATCAGCCCAAGCTAAGATTTGGCTAAAAATATCAGAGTTGGGGAAATGGTAAGTTGTCTGTGTTGGTTAGATGATTAAGTAAGAAAGTAAAGTTAAGTATTATTAAATGCTGAAGATACTGGTTGTGGCCACAATATAGAATTTTGTTGGCAGAAGGATACTATTTGAGTCACTGAAAATTTTAAATCGGAAAGTAACATGATCAGAGCTGGGATTGAAGAAAAATATGTTGTTTGAACCAGGGATATGTTTTTTGTCGAGACCTCTTAAAGAACATATTACAACAATAAAGAAATAATAATTCTTACATATTTCTATTTTTAAAATATTTATTTAGTGTATTAATATGCATTAAGCACTGTGCTAATCATTAATAGGAAGTATATCATTTAATACAACGACACTAAGAGGAAATATTTTGTACATTTGCGGAATGAATAAAATGAGGCTTGGCAATATCAAGATACTCATCCAGCTAATAAGTGGCAGAGCAAACGAACCCAGACTGTCACAAATGTCTAAGCTTTCTTTTAGAAAACAGTGGTGTGGATTTGGGCTTGAGTCTCAGTGCCAGCAGTAATCAGTTAACTTGGGGCATGTTTATTAACCTCTCGAATTCTCAGATGATAGATCTGGAACACTGATGTAAAAAGACCCACTTCTTAGCATTATAGTGAGCCCTTAATGAGTTAAGATGTGGAAAGTTACTAGGACAGAACCTGAACTGTAAGATTTACTCGATTTAGTTTGGTGGCAGTTAGGATGTAAAGGGGAGATTGGGAGAGCCCATGCAGAAGTTGAATTGACAGGGGCACATACTTAATGGAGAAACAGAGAAAAAGGTGGAGATGTGATGGCATCATGGTTTTTCCTGGTGAATACATTAACATACGCAGAATCAGGCAGAAGAAAGGGTGTTGGGAAATTAGGGGTTCGGTTTAAGGTCTAATGATTTAATGTGGGTTATTCAGATGTAAGCATTTAAAAAAGCAAGTCTTAATTTTTGGACGCTGTCAGAGGTGGCAGTATAGATTTAGAAATCATCAAGCTTAATCTCAGTGATGATGACTAAAGGGAAATGAATCAAAGAAGGAAAACCGGATGAATGCATCTTTTGGATATCCTGTAATAAACCCAAGATTATGCCAAGTTAGTTTCATATAGAGGAAAATTGTTCCATGTACTAAGATAGTAGCCATCCGACAGCCTCTTCATTAATTATATGGAAGAAAGCCTGAAACCTCAATAAATGCTGGTGGTCCAGAGGAATAAAATTAAAGAAATGCCTAACTGAGAACAGCACGATCTTCATGCAACAGACAAGGCAACAATCATTTATCTGGAATTTGGCAGTTTGAATTCTATTTCCTTCTTATTTATGACCTCGATTACATTATGACCTTAAATTATGACCTGAATTGCGATATGATCCCCTCCTAACTCGACTGTGAGGTGTACCAAATGACTCTTTACCATAAATATCCCTGAAATGTGGAGTGATGTACAGGGGGTAAGTATAAAAAGAACAAGGAAGCTAAATCCTCATTTTTAGTTATAGTTTCCAGAAATTATATTTTAATGAAAGATTTTTATTTGGTTTTTATGTGTTTATTCTCTTGATGGCAGTGTTCATTCTGAACATGCCTGCGTTTTTGTTGCAAACAAGGGTTTTAGAGGCATTACTTTCATTTAAACCTGTTTTCTGGCTATCAGCTAATTATTACTTCTTTAAAAAGCATATTTTAAAGCAAAACTTGTTACCAATTGATGATTTTCTGCTCAGAATAATTTTAAAAACTTTTCATATACAAATTTGATTTTAATTTAAGATTGGACATTCCCTGAATTCATTTGCACACAAAACAGGTTAAATAGTAATGGATCTAACACTAACATGAGTGCTCACTTTGGTTAGTTTACAGCATAAGATAGTTACTGAGCAGAGAACAATCTCTTGATACACCAGGGGAAGAGCACAACTGAAGTCCATGAGCTCCATTTTGCTACTTGAGATGTAGCAATTGACTCCATGGGAAAGAGAAAATGTTAGAAAATATTTTGGCAAAAGCACCCAGGCTAGCCAAGTCTCAGCAAGGTAGAGAAACAACCCCGATTAGAGTTCTTAAATCTCATTGTTAATGCCTAAAAGCCCTGGGGATAGTTATGGGGATATTTTCTGATTAGTTTTGTATATTTTGTCATTCTCTGTGATGATGTAAATAGTGATTAATGCTCAGATTATAATGAGCCTCTTTAGCTAAGGCCACCATGTTTTTGTTAATGATAATCATCAAAAGATACCACAAAATGGTTTCATTTCTGAAGAGTAACTAAAGAGAAAAACAAAACAAAACAAAAATTTACTCCTTTTGTACTCCCCATAGAAATACGCAGCATGTTCTGAAATAAATTATCATGTAATAAAGCATCTTGGTTATATAATCCTGAGGCAGCTAGAATATTATTGTTATTATTATTAATTATTATTTGGATAATAGATTATGGTATTAAAGTAGCTATAGACATTGAATTTTATTTTCATTCAACTCATAATTTTTCATGTCTACTCTGAGCTGCTCTCTTTAGCTCTTTACTGGGGTTGATAATTTCCACCTGCGACTTTCTTTTTTCAAATAAATCAAATATTCCTCCGATGTGTTCCTTTGTTATTATACTTTTGAAACATTTCATACATTCTAAAGAGTGTATATGATGAATATTATTTAAAGGATGATAAGAAGGAAAATGGCCTTGTCCGTACCACTTAGCTTAGGGTATAGAATATTACCACCACCTTTCCAGTCACATACCACTTTTTCCGCTGGAATGGTAATTAATACCCTGAATTTTGAGAGCTACCATACATTGTGAATGTTACTATACATACAGTATGAATTTTCTGCAGTTTTCCCCCTTTTATTCCTTAAATTCATCTACACTGATGCTTATAATTCTAGTTCATGAAACAATTTCTTTGTAGTATTTATTTTTTCCAATATTGGTATTGTCAGACTTTTAATATTTTTGGCTATTTGGTGGACATAAAATTGTATATGAGTTGTTCTTTGCATTTCTTAATTATTTATAAGGTTGAATACCTTTTTTGTACTTAATGACCATCATTTTTTTCAAGTTTTTGTATTTGTAATTGCTTTGAAAGTAAGTTGCAAAACATCAGGTTTCACCTCTAACTACCTCAGTGTTGATTTCCTAAGAAAAGGATATTCTCCTTCAGTAACCATAATAACAGTATCATACTTGAGAAAATTTAAAAGTACAATATTTTATTATAGTCTATATTAAAAATTTATCCAATTGGCCAAAAAAATTATTTATATCTTATTTTAGTTTTTCAGAATCAAATCAAGATTTGTAATGTGATAATGTTTACCAGCTCAATCTGTTTATTTTAATCTGAAACAGTTCTGTCACATTTTTTGCTTTCATCACATTGACTTTTTTTGTTATGACTTTATTTTTTTGAGCAGTTTTAGGTTTACAGCAAGATTTAGAGAAAGATCCAGAGATTTCCCGTATATCCTCTGCCCTCACACATGCATAGCCTCCCCCATTATCAACATCCCCCACCAGAGTGGTACATTTTGCAACTGATGAACCCACAGTGACACATAATCATCTGAAGTCCATAGCTCACACTAAATTTCGCTCTTGGTGGTGTATAGTCTATGAGTTTGGACAATTGTATAATGACAAATATTCATCATAATGGTATCATACAGAACATTTTCACTGCCCTAAAAAATCCTCTGTGCTCCACCTACTCACCCCTACTCTCCTACTTTTTCACATATTTTGCAAAGCCTGTGTGTCGTTTTCTCATTTTAACTTTGAACTATTTCTTTTTGTAAGGGATTTTTAGTTCTTTATGGAGTCTGGATTCATCCTTTGTTGATGATATGTTTGCAAATATCTTCCCCTGAGTTACTACATGTCTTTTCACTTCTTTCAAAGGTATCATTTCACTAATGAAAAATATTTAATTTTTATTGTAGTAAAATATATCCATATTTTAAATATATTATTTGAGGGCATTTTTTTGTATGTATGTTTTGTCATCTCTATCGCAAGAAGTTTGTGAAATACTGGCCTTAACTGTTATTTAGATGTTCTCTAAAATAATCCGAACCTAAAGATTTCATTTGGGGGTACATTAAAATTAATCACTCTTTTAAAGTGATTATTATATGTTTTCTCTTTTTAAACTATCTTTATGAGTTACTTTATAATTTATATTTTCAGGAAATTTTTCCATTGCATTACTTCAAAATCTCGTTTAAATTTGTTCACCATAAAAATTTATTATATTTTAAATCTGTCTGGCAGTTGGTTATGTCACAGTTTCATTTCTAATGTTGTTCATTTATTTTCTCTTCCATTTTCTTGATTGATCCATTTGGCAGAGATTAGCTAATTTTATTTTCTCTTTTTTAAAATCCTCTTAGTTGCTCCTTTTTATTTCCCTCTCAATGTATGTTTTTATCTTTGTACATTCTTCACTTGTGAAATTTTTGTTTTATTCTCATGTTCTTTTTCTGTCTTCTTAAAATACATAACTAACTCATTAAGTTTTACCCTTTTTCTCTCATCTAATATAGCATTCAGTGTCATATAGTTTAAGATTATAATTGAAATAACTATTTGTGCTTTTTAAAAGTGGTATAGTTATTATTATTCAGTTATGAGTTTTGTCTAATTTTTATCACAATTTCTTTTTTTGAACTTTGAATCAATCATGAATGTGTTTTCAAATTTTCCTAATGTATAAAGTGTTTTAAGTATCCTTTTAAAACTGATTTCTAATTCAATATAATCTGCATAATGAGTGTTTTCTAATTTATTGGGAGTTGCATTAAGGGGGAGTACAATGTTCCATTTTCTTCCCAGTTCCTCCTACATGTGTGCTTGAAAAGGGTGTATCTTCTCCAGGTTCGGAGATCTAGTTCTCATCTTTGCACAAGATCGTTAATTGTGTTGCTCAAATCCTTTGTATCCGTTCTAAGTTTTTGTCTGCTGATCTGTGTATGATTTATCTGTTTGACCTGTGAGAGGTATGTCTATATCTACATTGACTATGGTAAAATCAGTATTATTGCTAATGCTTTCAGTTTGTGATTTATATATTATATAGCTCTGCTTTTTTGACTACTTAGATATTTACTATTATTATATCTTTCTGATGAACTAAAACCTTTATCATTATCATTATGAAGTGACTTACTATCTAAAAAAATTTTTATGAAGGTTTTTGTTGTTGTTTAATATTATTATAGTTCCACTTTGGCAGTTTTGCTGGTTAAATCATTATGCGTGTTTTTACTTCCAACCTTTCTATGTCTGATGGACTTAGTTGTGTCTCTAGTAACAGAATATCATTTCATATTGTTGATTTTTTTAGTATAGTCTGTCCATCTTTTTTAAACTAGTGAATCCAATCAAATCTCCAGAAGATAACAGAGATGTAATATTCAAACAATAGTAACTCTTTTTCAAAATCAATGAATGACAACAATTTTCCAATACAGAAAGCTTCCTGCAGCAGAATAAACCAAAAATAACTCCCTACCTAGATACATTATAATGACACAAAATAACACAAGACCAATTACTCCTCTTGGAAAGAAAAACAGACTGGCAGGTGACTTCTGAAAAACGGCAATGGAAGCCAGACTTAAAATCATCTTTTTTAAGGGATGATAGCCTTCTTTTTGCAAAACAGAGAAACAGAGAGGTGGTTTTTGTTTTTTAGGTTTGGGGTTTTGGGGGATTTTTGGCATAGAAGCTGAATAATGGGAAGATGCTTCATCCCAATCTTAAAATTATGCTTCAAACAAATCTGATCTAAGTACAAGTTCTTGTTTTCTGGACATGAACATGTTTCATTGAAGGAAACTTGATTTGGATGGGAATAAAACTATTATCTTTGTAGGGGCGCCTGGGTGGCACAGCGGTTAAGCGTCTGCCTTCGGCTCAGGGCGTGGTCCCGGCGTTATGGGATCGAGCCCCACATCAGGCTCCTCTGCTATGAGCCTGCTTCTTCCTCTCCCACTCCCCCTGCTTGTGTTCCCTCTCTCGCTGGCTGTCTCTATCTCTGTCGAATAAATAAATAAAATCTTTAAAAAAAAAAACTATTATCTTTGTAGGTAAAATAATACTTAAAACATTAATTAAATCCTGACCCTATTGGTCTTTAACTATAATTTTGTGCAAGTTATTTAATCTTATGTGCCACACTTTTCCTCATTTGTAGAGTGAGATCTAATAATAGCACATATTCAGCAGGTGGCTGTGAATATTAAATAATGTAACTGGATAACATTAAGGAAAGTACCTGACATTTTGTTAAATCAGCTAATTTTCTTGATAATGGAGTTCAAGAAAATGATTCCTATACTTTTTTCAATAAGTTGGTTACTATATTTTACTGATTCTAAGACTCGCATTTAGTTTCATATTTTATCATTTCAGACATTATGGTATGTCTTTTAATTCATAGCCTGCTGTATTTTATGAAGCGTAGTAATGTAAACTATTTTGTTTACTTTCCTTTTTAAAAAACTTTGTTATTGAAACATAGTTAACATACAAGGTCATATTAGTTTCAGGTATACAACATAGAGATTTGACAATTCTATACAATTCAATGCTCAGCATGAGAAGCCACCATCTGCCACCGAGCAGCATTATTAAAATATTATTGACTATATTCCCTATGCTATACTTTTCATCTCTATTACTCATTTATTTTGTAATGAAGTTCGTACCTCTTAATCCCCTTCCCCTGGTTTGTCTCCCTCCACCTCACTCCCCTCTGACAACTACCCGTTCGTTCATTTAAGAATCTGTTTGTTCATTTGCTTGGTTCTTTAGATTCCACGTACAAATGGATTATGTGTTATTTGTCTTTGACTGATTTCACTTAGCATAGTACCCTTTAAGTCCATCCATGTCACAAACTGCAAGATTTCAGTCTTCATTCTTTTTCATGGCTGAGTAATATTCCATTGCATGCAGCACACACGGGTGTGTGTGTGTGTATGTGTACCATATCTCCTTTATTATCCATTCATCTACAGATGGATACTTGGGTTGCTTCAATGTCTTGGCAATTATAAATAATGCTGCAGTAAACACAGTCATGGGATATATCTTTTCTAACAAACTAATTTTGTTTAAACTGAGATCATATGTTTTTTTTTAATTTACCCACCTAATTACTAAATATAAATTCATATGATGAAATCCGAAAGTTGTCAATATTAGGTGTTTCGCCTCCTTGTATTGAAAAATAAATCTACAAAAAACACTTTTGCTCATCAGAAAGATAATATATGAAACAAGTACTTCTAGTTGTTTATAATTAAGTTGTGGAAAGTATATTTCATATGACTTTTATGATGCATTCAATGTGATTGCAAATGCATATAATGAATAAGAAATGCATCAAGTCATAGCATATGCTTTTAAATGAAAAAAAAAAGTGCTCTACTCATTTAAATGTTAGAACACAAAAATAAGTTTCTGAAGTCTGCATTCCATAATTGAAATTTGCACATTTATTTAACATTAGTTAATGTTGAGGCATCATGGTATTTAAAACATTTTAACCACTTTATTGAGGTATGATTGACATGAAAAAAGCTCTACATATTTAATGTTTACAACTTGATGAGTTTGAAGTTAAGTATACCCCTATAAAACTGTCACTCCAAAAAAAGGACATAAACTTATCCATTACCTATTTTCCAAAGTTTCCTCCCACTTCCCCTATGATTGGTATTAGTGTTAGTCTTTTTCTTGGTGTTATGGTGGTAAGAATACTTAACATAAAATTCATCCTTTTATCAAATTTTAAATACACAATACACTATTATTACCTATAAATATTATGCTGCATGGTGTATCTGTAGAACTTATTTATCTTGTAGAACTGAAATTTTGTATCCTCTGGCCAATACCTACTCATTTTTCCCT
The DNA here is from genome assembly GCF_023065955.2 of Ursus arctos. NCBI lineage: Eukaryota > Metazoa > Chordata > Mammalia > Carnivora > Ursidae > Ursus > Ursus arctos. The sequence goes on along the minus strand of NW_026622775.1, from coordinate 9,935,243 downwards.
CCCCTAGACCTTGGTAACCACCATCCTACTCTTAGCCTCTATGAGTTTGATTACTTTAGATTCCACATATAAGGGAAATCATACAGTATTTGTGTTTCTGTGTCTGGCTTTATTTTTAGCATAATTTCCTCCAGGTCCATTCATGTTGCTACAAATGTCAGAATTTCCTTTTCTTTTTAAGGCTGAATAATATTCCTTTGTATGCATTCCCACATTTTCTTAATGCATTCATCTGTTGATGGGTATTTAGATCATTTCCATATCTTGGCTATTGTAAATAATGCTGTGGTAAACACAGGAGTGCAGGTATCTCTTCAAAATCCTGATTTCAGTTCCTTTGGATAAAGACCCAGAAGTATGATTGTTGGATCGTATGATAATTCTGTTTTTAATTTTTTTAGGAACTTCATACTGTTTTCCATAATAGCTATAATATAAACACTTATAATAATCCTTTGTTAAGCTTATAATATATATGAAGAGAATTAAATATTATAACAGTTATGAAGCAATTCTAATCTGACAATGAAGCAAATAGAATTTATAGAACATATAAAATATTGCTTTTACATAAAAATAAATGTTCAGAACTGTAAAGCCAAGCTTTCTTAGAATTTATAAAAATATATAATTGAAAAGACCAGCACAATTTGTCAAGCATCCATTCTTTTGATTTGAAAACAGAATGGATTACAAATGAAATATAATACAACTGTTTTTTTATTTGCTTGCAAATAACTCTTACAAATAATATTTGGTAAGAGATATTTGAATTCCAAATGCTTTATGAGATTCACACCACCTATCTGCTGCACCTATTTTTCTTTTTAAGATTCAGTTAAACCTAGAAGAAGGTTGTGATGACCAAAACAAATAAATATAAATTAAAACGGAACAGGGGTGACTGTGTGGCTCAGTCGAGTCAAGCATCAGACTGTTGGTTTCAGCTCAGGTCGTGATTTCAGATCATGGGAGGAGCTCCACCTCTGGCTCATGCTCAGCCGGGAGTCTGATTAAAGGTTCTCTCCCTCTGCCAGTCCCCCTCCACTCACGCGCACACATGCATGCATGCGCTCTCTCCCTCGAATAAATAAATAAATAAATACTTAAATAAATAAGTAAATAAATCTCTCTTAAAAAAAAGGAAATAAAACTGTGCTTTCTTAAGAAAAGTTTATGTATGGCAAATACCTTCTTCCATCCTTAAATAATCTAACTTTTCTTTTTAAAAAGATCTATTTAATTGTCCATCTATATATAGTGCTAATGTGCAATGTTCAATTATTCCTCAATTAATCTTACAAAGGGAATTGAACTCAATAAATAAATGGTTTTCTAATGTCATTTTTATTTTCGGTTTATAATTTTCTATTCAATTTAATATTCCAGAATAGCCACTATACACAATAAACACTTCATATGTAAGGTGAAATATGTAAAACGTGCATAAGCTTTTTTACACTCTTATTTTCCCAAAATTAGCTTAATTTCACACATAAATAGAATACTCATAAATTTTAGACTATTTTACATATTTTTAAAAATAGAACAATAATCCAAAATCTTATTTCAATTTACTCAGAAATTGCTTTAAAATACTAACTTAAAAGATGAAATTTGTTTATTTATGTGTTATAGTTTCCCTAATTTGCTTAATTATTTTAAAAACTTCTCACTTTTAAAAATGCTGCATTACACCTATAATGAAAAAAGAATGACATTTTGGGTGTGTGGAAAATATTGATATAAAATATTGCTGCTAGAGAAAAAAAATATAATTCCTTATTATATAAACTCTCAAATATATACCATCCCCCAAATAATATTTAATAAATACCTAAGATGGACCCTCACAATTTGCTCCCTATTACTCCTTACATTCAAGACATAAATTTTAAACTATACGCTGTTTCAAATATTAAACTATCCTATTTGAATATTTTTAAATGAAATTTTAATTTCTACATGCATAACTATTTTAAGTTTAAATTTTGTTTTTAAATTTCTCAGAATGTCATTAATAATTCATTTGATTGTAATTAAAGCTTTTAGGATCCTTAAAGAAGACCACTTTGACCTCTCAAAATAAAAATACATTTTGTATTTTCACAGTGGAAAAGAAGTAATAGCAATTTATAGTAAATATAGTATAATGCTCTTTCTAAGTTTTTACAAATTGAGGTGTAAGAATGTCACTGATGAGAATTGTTCATCTTAAGTCTAATAAAACCTGTCGTATTTTTTTCCCAAATGGCACCAATAAAGATCTAGCAAGCTTTGCGGAATGAAGTAGGAAGGCATTAATTGGCAATCATGTATCATTTTACTCTGGAGTATAAGTAAATTCCACTTGAATGATTTGTGCACCAGACAGCCACCATTTGTTACCATATTGTATTTGTCACTTACTACATACGATATAAAAAATACAGGTCTTTTTGGGGCACCTGGGTGGCACAGCGGTTAAGCGTCTGCCTTCGGCTCAGGGCGTGATCCCGGCGTTATGGGATCGAGCCCCACATCAGGCTCCTCCGCTATGAGCCTGCTTCTTCCTCTCCCACTCCCCTGCTGTGTTCCCTCGCTTGCTGGCTGTCTCGCTCTCTGTCGAATAAATAAATAAAATCTTTAAAAAAAAAAAATACAGGTCTTTTTATATGGGAATTATGGGGAGGTAGAAGGGGAAATGTTTGAGGCAACACCAGAGGCAACACTTGAACTGACAGGATTTTAGAGGTGTAGTGGGAGTAACTCTCAAGGTAAGACATTCCAAGTAGTTCCTATAGCCAAGCTTTACGGAGAGCTGACCTAGAAGACGGCGTGAGTCCCTGGAAACTACTATAAAGGGTTTAGCATTTCTTGTGGCTTCTCGTGTGTCTTCGTAGAATTTGTTTTCCTTGATTACTACCAGTTAAAAAACTTGGAAAACTGGGACGCCTGCGTGGCTGAGTTGGTGAAGTGTCTGCCTTCGGCTCAGGTCATGATCCCAGGATCCCGGGATGGAGTTCTGCATCAAGCCTGCTTCTCCCTTTCCCTGCCACTCCCCTTGCTTGTTCTCTCTCTCTGACAAATAAAATCCTTTAAAAAAATTAAAAAAAGATAAAAAGCTTGGAAAACTTTTAAATAGCTGTGACTAATTTGGGGCAGTTAGTGGGCAGTGGAATAACTGTATTAATGCACCCCTATTTAAAGAAAGAAACTGGGACAAAACACAAGATAGTTAGATTGGGAAAAAATGGGTGAAAAGAGAGATTGTTCATGTAAAAAAATTCTTCAGAAGAGTTTATAAGGAAAAATCAGTAAATTCTAGAGGTTAAATAATGTTGTCTATAGCTTTGACATTTTTCTATAGCTATCCTTGGTGTATGCACACCTGTATTTATTCTTAGCTTATTGGAAAGTCAAATATATCTCTTTGTGATTTTCATTATAAAATATTATATCTAAGTATGGTTACATGTGCACCATATGTAACCCCTTCCCTAATGAAGGTAAGTGCATGGTGGAAATAAGATACTGTGTTGCTTGTAGGTATGTGGTTGATGTACTGTGAGCAATGGGGCAAAATGAAACTGTTATTTCCTAAAATTATATTGTTCATTCTATACCCAACTTAATATTCTTTCCAATCAATTTCTGGTCGCTTCATTTTGGTTATGAACAATTTTCCTTTTATTTATTGTTATAATTTCATTTTACTTATTGTTTATTTATTGTTATATAATCAATATATATCTTTATATATATAGTCATTATAATGATTGGTTTGTCTGTTTTATCTTGGTTGTTGAGGGATGAAGTTATTATACTTTGGACAATTACTCTTCATCACACTAAGAGTAGTTTTAATAATTTGCTGTTCAATGTTATGTGCTATTAAGAAAAAAAGAAGTTCTTGGTTTGTGGCCTCTAAATCTAATTTTGAGTGTGTGTGTGTGTGTGTGTGTGTGTGTGTGTGTGTGTATTTAAGAGCATTTTCTATACTGCCAGCTACTCATCTGTTCTGATTCTCCGAAACCATTTTTAAAATAAAAAAGCACTATTAATTTTTGCTCTCTGCTAAATTTATATAATTTATTTAAGCCTTTCTTTCTACTCTACTTCAAAAAAGAAAAAAATAAAAAGCTTTGGAGTTCCTGTGGAGTACAATTTCACTTTGTAACGTTACTATTGAAAAAAGGGAATTGAAAGAGATCTTGAATTAAAACAGATTCTGAAAATTCTACGCCCAAACATTGTTGCAATCACCTCAAAGCATGAGAAACCAGTTCAAAGCTTTGTGTTCTGCTATAGAAAATCACATCTCAATTGCAGTGTCTTAAAATGTTAAAAAAGAAGAAGAAGAAGAAGAAGAAGAAGAAGAAGAAGAAGAAGAAGAAGAAGAAGAAGAAGAAGAAGAAGAAGAAGAAAAAGAAAAAATATGGGAGGGGGTAAAGTTCAACTATGTTTTAAAATATCAGAGCAAAATAATTAAATTTCACAAGAAACAAAAAGAATTGTTTTCTACGTTGGAAAAAAAGGACATAGAAAGATCAAATGTCAACTAGGATGTCTAGCTCATCCAAACTTAAAAACTAGTCATATAATAATTACCTTGAAAACCCTTGTTGTGATAAACCCATCACAAAAAAATGTCAAATATATGGCATTTCCATTTGCAATCGTATTATTGAAGTTATTTTGCTATTCAAACGAAAGTAAAAGAATAAGCACTTAGGAAAATAATACAGTTTAATATCATTAACATTATTCGAGCAGTTTTTAAAAAGTGCTATTAGTGACAGTAGTGGCTCAGGTGGATGGAAAACTATGTAAAGATAAAAGTATTATTTCCTATGCTTAGTAAGGAGAACAAAAGGGTAGGAAGGATCCTGTGTGTGTGTGTGTGTGTGTGTGTGTGTGTGTGTATAGTGTATACATATATAAGTTAGCCCGCAAGTGAATATGAGTGTATTTACACATTATATATATACATGTATATGCATATATGTGTATATTTACACAAATATGTAAGTATACAATATGCATTGACCTACTAATTTAATTAATTATTAACATTCCACACTTTTTTATGGGCTTTGCAACAGTGATATAATCATATTATTGGCATCTCTCTAAAAGACATCAAGCAGCTAGATAAATAGGAATCACATATCTAAACACTGTCCATTCTGGTATGTGCGTGCCCTGTAAGTGTGCATGTGTGTATGTATACGGGTACCTATGTAGAAAATATCTAGCCACAGATAACAAAACTGTATCTGTGTATCCAAATCATTCCTTCAAGCATTGTGTCTGAATTGATATGCTTATTAAGTCAGTTAAAATAATAACCTTGGAGAATTAAATTGAAATATTTAAACAGCTAATACTAAATGTAAACTGCATACCTATAAGCAACTGTTTGGGAAACAAAATAATTGGATTTTCAATTTTTGTAATTTTCCCCAGATGTTTCATAACTTTAACATAGTTTTAGTGTATTTACTGGGGTTGGTTAATTTAACTGAAAGAGAAATGAAATAAGGATGTCATAGCAATGAGTGAAATGAGGTGTTAAAATGAAAAACTTTAACTACAAAGTAATACGTAAAAAAGCAACCATAGTAAAAAATGTGTTTTTGGGGTTTTTTTTGATGTTACTCTGTGCAAAGCATTATTCTTAGTGTTCTACAGATTTTTAAGTCAATCTTCAAGGTAATCTAATTTGTGGGTTCTAGTACTCTATTTTACAGAAGAAGCAACAGAATTGCACAGTGGCTAAATAACTTGTCCAAGGTCATATCATCAGAAGGTAGCAAAACTGTTCTTTGAATTCTGGAAGTCTGGCATCAGAATCTTAACACCTACAACTACACTACAGTACCTCTCAGTATTGACTTTGGATCTTGAGTTTTTCCACTTATCATTATATTTGTATATTTTTTTCTCTGCATGTTTTTACTTGCATGAATTTTTTATAATTTGTCCTCATTGGAAGATGTGACTAGCAAATGGAAATTTAAGATAAGAATAAATCCATAATTTGTTCCTTTGCCAAATTTATCTAATACCTTTTTATTTTTTAACATTTTATAGTGAATCTTAAATTAAAAAATTAGGTATTATTTAGCCATTAAATTCATTCAAGATGAACATTAGACTTTTGATAAACCATACAATGCACATATTATATATGCATATGTGTTTGTATATTCAACAACATTCATAAAAATGATTTTTTCAAAGGTCTGAATATTTGTCTCCATGTAGCTAGTCTATCCTGTAATACTAGAAGAAAGGAAAGCTTTTCAGAAATGTATTTTTTTCCCAAGTCTAGTTTTATTTTCTTATTTGTGGAAAAAATGCAAAGTCCAAAGTTTGAAATGGAAATGAGTATATATTTTTTAATAATTTTTATTTTGTTATATTAGTCACCATACAGTACATTGCATCAAAAACTGGGGAAATGAGTATATTTTTTAACTTCTCAACCAAAACTGCTTTTTTCCATTATGTGGATTTATAATTTTTATGTGGAAATTTTTCATTTTAGAAAAGAAATTTAAAACTATTTTAATTAATCAAGAATGTGTAAGAGGTATATGTATTCTCAAGTCTTATGGCCGCTGGAAACTATTTTAGACTATAAACAGGACATATAAGCAAAGTTTAGCTCCATAAAGTATGTTTCTGATAGTCCTTTAAAAAATTATTAATCAGTAAGTTGTACCTCTTTATGCTTACTTTAAATTTTTTATCTAATTCCAGCAAATGTACAAATACAGAGTACTATATGCTAATGTTCAGTTATAAATGTTAGTGATAGAAATATTTCAAATTTGTCTGATCTGCCAACTACTAGTAGTCACAGAGTGCAACAGTATTTAAGAGATGGTTCTCTATATAGATCTAGATTAGCTATGGTTGAGATTCAAAGGAATTGGATTTCTGTCAATAAAATGTATTAATGAAATTCCTAGCAATCAAAGTACAATTTTATATGATTAGGACTAGAACACAGGAATAGCTGGAAATTTTGAGTAAGATCTATGGTGGGTTATTGTATGCAAATAGTTTCAATGTGTTACAAACTATGACAAAAGCACATTACAAATAAAAGATGAATTGTAGCTACTAGATTGCTGAATAGAAAATTAATTGTGATAAGAATGACCAGATAAAATTTTATGGAGAAGGTGGCATTTGAACCACATCTTCGATGATTAAGGGAATGCCACCAGAGAACAGTCCAGGCAAAAGGAATCCTTTAGCAAAATTCTGAGATGGGAAGGTGCAATATTTATTGGTTGTGGCTTACACATTTTGTGTATAAAGTATGAAAGGGAGACTAAAATGCTATTTTTGTATTATTTAAATACCAAATGTAGAATCTTAAAGGACACATAAAGGAGTTTAGGCTTTCTTCTGCAATAAATGAAGAATCATTGGATGTTTGGGTGTTTTATTTTGTTTTAAGCAGGAAATTGACCAAAGTTCTGTCTTTGAAAAACAGCAATGCAGGATGTACGGGAGGAGTTGAGGCAGGAGACAAGCACTTAGAGACATAGCTCAGGGAATTGTGGCAATAAATCAGCAGACTTTAATAAGACTTGAATTAGCTCTCTGTCAGTGGGACGAGACAGGAGAGGATGGATATAGAAGACATCGGACAAATAAAAATTTACCACTTTAGAAGAAGGATTAAAAAGAAGAAGAAGAAGGATAATGGTGGTGAGCATCTCAAAGGAAGAGAGGAAAACAAACATTTTTAAATTATTCTAAAGATTGAGCTAGGTTCGTTTTAAATACTGGTGATGCCATTAAGAGAGAGAGAAAAAAAAAACAGCATGTATTTTGGGCTCATGGTTGAGGAGTAGCAAGCAGGACAGCAACTCCAAAATAGTGAATGTATTACTGTTTAAAGAATGAAAAGACAGTAAAATAATGTTGAAAAAAACTTAGGTCAGTTTCATGAATATGCTAAATATTGATCTGGTTGTTCAAGAAAGGTTAAAGGAGAGAGATGAGAAAGGGCTCCCCCTGGAAACTACAATAGGGAAAGAGGGTAATGATGAATGATTTTGAAGTCCTTGTGGGGAAACATTTAAAATCACAAATGAAATTAGCCAATGCAAGCAGTGTCTTCATATTTGGTTTCGCTCTTACAGACAAATCTAGGGAAGGGAGTGGTGTAGGTTTGCCAGAAGAGACTTTCAAGGAAAGCTGGGGTATACTGAAGCAGGAATTATATCCTACGTGAAATTATATCCTAAAATGGACTGTATCGGGGAAACATGGAGTGCTACTTCCCTGAAGTGGTGGATCTTACATCAGAGTGGCCACAATAAGTACTGGAAGGAAGAGATAAACCTGAGACACTTGATGAACATATCTCTGAACTTACTGAATTGAATCTGCGAAACAAAGAGCGGGGAATCACGAGTATAACTTCAAGTTTACATTATGAAACTAGGAAGTGAGACAGAGGGTAATCCATTGACAAACAGGACTGTTAAAGAATCCAATTTGAGAAGATTTGATTTTAAGCAAGTACACTTTGTGCAATACAAAGCATTCTAAAGAAAACCTTTGTCTAATTTTGGAAACACATATTTATAAATTAACAAGAGGAAAAATGAATGAGAAAGGCTTAGAAAATCATCTGGCAACTTTCTTCCTATTACTTATTAACAATGTGAAAAATTATATTTTGAGTATTTATTTTGAATGTGTACATTGTGATAGGTATTTTACATTCCCTCTAACGTTCTCAATAATTTTAAAGTGGTTATATAATTATACTTATGTTAAAGATAAGAAAAATGAGACACTATAAATATTGAGTGATTTATTTAAAGCCATACAACCAGAGGGTGACACAGAAACAGAACTGAGCATTCTGTCTCTACATCCGGATTGTTCCCTTGCATATTGCCACATTCTCTTGATTTTCTCAAAATACCACATAGACAGAGCCCTTATTTATAAGAGATTTTGATAGAGGTTTGTAGTTTCAAAGGAGACTATACTACAATACTACATAACAATAAAAGCAAGTAAAACCCAATACTGTATATTGAACTTTACAAAATCCTTTAACCACCTCTGTATCTGAAATTAATTTCTGGCTGACATTTTTCTGCAAGTCCGCCATAGATTACAATATTGCCGAGACTCTTTTCTTCCTCCACTCCCCTGCTCCTTTTCCTCTTCACCTCCCTTCTCAGTTCCCTTTGCCTTCTCATCCACCTCCACCTCCCCCATCTTTTTCTCCTCTTCTCGCTCTGTTTCTTTCTCCTTCCTCCTTTCAGCTGCTTAAGGTTCACCAGAGACTGCCAATTTTAGGTAATCTGTTGTAAAGAACAACTTAAGCAACTCTCTGTTTAGCTATTTCCTCTTCCCTTCCAGTCTACTCCCACTTACAGGCTGATGTTGGTGCAAAGTGTACCTCCATTACTCCAGAGAAGAAAGATCTCTCTTTTTTATAAGCAGAAGAAGCATCAGCCTCTGGGATTATGTACTTCTGATTTACCTACATACATGTTACCTTGGGATAAGTAACTACAATGCAATATACTAATATTCTTCCCATTTGACAATATTTTGATACAGAGTATCAATTCTTATGTTGGCAACATCCTCGTTTAGCAATACATATTCATAAACACTGAATATATTGATGCCCTTCCTATTAGGCAATATATCATATGCTGTAAGGCAGTCTGTTTGGCTGATCTATTTGACTGCATTTTTCTCAAGCTTAGATGACCAACAGGCTGTGATACATTGTTCACTAAACCACTGACATAAAAATATAATTTGGCCAGATCATTAGTAATAATAGCAACTCCAAGAATGACAGCCTACCATATTTGAATTAAGGTGTTAAGTCTAAAGTAAATACTTGCTGTGATCATATTTATGATATATTTTGCTCTCAGATTTCTTTTTAAATAAACTTCTTTATAAATGTGTGTGTGTGTGTGTGTGTGTGTGTGTGTAAAGTGGAGGTGGAGAGAAAAAATAAATATAAATAGTAAACAAGGACTATTAAGTTAAAAACAATTTAAAGCATTTGTAACTACACATATACTAATATGAAAATTTAAGACAAGTCTATTTTTATTTATATTGAAGTCCGTAGGGAAATAGTGCTGCCTGAAATATGTAATCTATGGGGAGTCCCAATTCCACTTATATTAAAATTTTAATTCCTAAAGGTAATTTTACCGTGTGTGTGTATGTGCATAAATGAAACACACAAAAAGAAAGCATAAAAATACAAAAAAGTCCAACCAAAATGGTGTTGCTTTTTCTTTCAAATTTGTTACTATTTATTGTTATCATTAGAATTTACTACAGCATAATTTTCAAAATTGAAATATCTGACCATAAGCATCCAGAGACATGAAGGATTTCTTTTTTTCTATAATTCAAATTTCTTAAAGGAAGCACAGTTTTTGGAAATAAAGAAATCATATTAATATTGAGATCCATGGTCTTGGAAGTCTATAAACTATGCTTAAATCATAGTATAAATATTTATTCACTGAGCATGACCAGAAATATAGTGAAGAGCTTGGTTTTATGGTGATACAACAATTCCTAATAAAAGTTGTATGGCACATTGTGAAAGTGGCATTCTATCATAAACTGGGTAGAGGGAATCTGATTCTAAGTTTATTTCCTATGGCCAATGAAATGGCCTTTCAGAATGCTTTATGAAACTACAAATCATCTGAGCTGCTCCCTGGCTGAGAAACTTAAATTAAATTGGAAAGAACCTCCAAGACAAATCAAGAGTCTTTTGAAACTGAGTTAACTCTATCAATATAACCATCAATCTTACATGATTACAACTAATTTAGAGGCCTACAGGGGTTACTTTACTCTTTTAAAAAAGTATAAGCTAATATTATAATTTTAATGTAATTTGCTATTCATTGTATTTTTAGTCATATTCCTATCAGTGTTTTTCAAATTCAAATGTTTTCTGAGTCCCTTTTAAAGAAAAATAATTATGAATCACAGTGATAATTTAAATCATTTTTATATTACAACAAAAAGTTGTTAATATAAAACTATATGTAAACTTGTAGTTTGTATTCAGTTATGACCCTCCAAAATCTATAATTTAAATTTAAACAAAGTTACCCAATGGTTAGTACCAAAATAAACATTAATTTAAAGTGATAGATGGCGTCATTGCTTAAATTAAATGTTACCTACAATGTGAGTAATGTGAATAGGGTGAATATGATACTATCGGCTGTATAAGATTCATTCAAGTTCAGCTTCGTCGCACTCTCTCGGCATCCACGACTCTCTCATTTGTATATCCTGTTGGCCTTTACTTGGTGTCATCCCACCACTTATTGATTATCCCTCTGTTCTTTCTCATTCACTACAGAATCAAGTATTACTTTGTACAAATTCCTTAAAATAGGGGACAAAATTGGGCATTAATATCACCTGTACTAAGCCATAAGATGGAAGGATAAACAAAACCACAAAATCTGTTTGGATTTAAGAACTGACATGAATGACAACTTGAATTCAGGTTAAGTTTGTTTTTATTTTGTTTTACCTCCAAATTGAAAACAAAAAACCCAAAAACAACAGTGAAAGGATTTATACAGGTCAATAACATAGGTGTAGAGATACAGCTTTCTATTTATTCATGGGTGTGTATGAATGTTTCCAATGAGCAATGTAACTGTAATGGAATCCAAATCAAAGGTGATTTGAGTTTTTGGGTTTTTGAGTTTTGGGTTTTTGAATTTTAAAAAGCAATCAACCAATGGGTAGGAAGTACACCAAGAATTAAGAATCTAAGATTTCCAGAAAATAGTAACATATGAAGAAATCCTTGATTTGTAATTGTCAGGTCTATACCATAAGCTTCATTGCAGGCCAGCCATTGATAGCCCTTTGTGTTTCTCTAGACCAGCAGTCTACAAAGGAAGTTGCATACACACCATTGGAATGACAAGAGAAAACATCAGAGTTTCAACTCCTTAGGTTTTTATCTTACCTTTCTAATAATTATATTTTGTAGCATATCTGTTTAAGTCCATTAAAATCAAAAAGGTTGGTGATCATATTTCCATTTGATCTGAAACATCCATGATACTTTTTAAGGATAATCATTAAAATAAAGTCCAAAATTGTGTATTATATGAGTGTAACAGAAAATTTATATGGTCACTACTATAAATCCAAGGACTCCAGTTTGAAAAATACTGTCTTAGATAAATCCAGCAAATCACAAAGAAAATGATTCAAGTCAACTACTTTCTGTCTGATATTTCTTTTTTATTTAGTACAAATCATATGTAAGTGTGTGACTTCAATGATTTCTTGCCTCACAGTAGATATAAGAGGTTCTATTTGTCTAGTTCTGTGATTCTTACATTGGCAGTGAAACTGCCATGTCTTATCTTTTTATACCATTTCATATCTTTTTAAATAGATCATGCTTTCAATATTGCAAATATTCATTTATTTTTAAATGTTATAAAATTTTAAACTTAATAATTTTTGTTATTTTTTGTAATAAATTTTTGTAATAATTTTGGTTTTTTCATTTTAAGAAACTCATGTGACTTATTAGCATTTAAAGAAATTCAGTGGGTAACATATATAGAGATTCAGTAGATAAAAGATTCTTTACTAAGAGCCAATATGATTAAGATCCATTTTTCTATGCCTGAGATAATGACATAAGGAAACTTTAGATATTAAATAGATATCCCCTCAGTGTAAGAAGGGGAAATATCACTGTCAAAACTGAGTAGTTACAAGAGGCTAAAAACCAGTATGGTGTTAATTAAGGAAATCGGAAGTTCAGAGACAGTTTTGGGGGGACTACATTATCTCAATTCATGTTTCCTCACTCTCTTCATCAGACTACTTTACTTTCCCTCGCAGTGTAAGTACATGCTAGGACAGTAGTTATTATAACAATAATTTTGATAAATAGTACACAAGATTTTTGCATTTCCAGGAAGATTTTTACATCCTTGAGCACCATTTTGTATGTGAATGTGTCCATCATTTAAGTGTCAGAGCTCTCCAAGCATAGAGTAAAGTAGTCTGGGAGTGCAGAGGATAGGATTTAATAGTCGATTAAAATTACCTAGAGAAGATCATGGAAGAGAAAAGGAGACAGAATTAGGTCTCAGACAATAATGAAATGTAGAGTACTGAGACAATTATCTGATCATTTTTTCATCTTTTTGAGATATAATTGACATATAACACTATATGTTTAATATATGTAGCATGCTGATTCAATACATTTATATATTACAAAATGATTACATGACTCTCATCAATTTTTTTTAAAGATTTTGTTTATCGGGGCACCTGAGTGGCTCAGTTGGTTAAGTGTCTGCCTTTGGCTCAGGTCATGATCTCAGGGTCATGGGATGAAGCCTCACATGGGGCTCCCTGCTCAGCGGAGAATGGGCTTCTCCCTCTCCCTCTGTCCTCCCCCCTCCACTCATACTCTCTCTCTCTCTCAATAAACAAATAAATCTTAAAAAAAAGGATTTTATCTATTAATTTACTTGAGAGAGCGAGTGAGAGCGCAGGGGGAGGAGCAGAGGGAGAGGGACAAGCAGGCTCTGTGCTGAGTGCAGAGCCAGACGTGGGCTGGATCCCACAACCCTGAGATCATGACCTGAGCCTAGATCAAGAGTCGAGCGCTCAACCAAGCAAGCCACCCAGGCACCCCAACTCTCATCATTTTTAAAGGATAAGTCCATTCTATTTCAGTATATTGAGTATATTATGTTTTCCTGAAATTCCACTAATTCTTTACTAGCAGTTAGCATGTTCTTCAATGGTTATTATCCAAATTTCTTTGTAAATCAGACAACAAAATTTCATTTAAATTGCCTATTTCAGCTACATCTGCTGGGTCTCTGACACTGAGAGAAATGTGTTTCTCATTCAGTTTTACCTTGATTCAGTAAATTAATTTCCCATAATGTATGTTGGAGTCTCTGTTTATTGGTGGTTCAGGATATGTTATGCTGGCCACCCTGATGTTTCCACTGGCTCTATTATGGAATAAATAATCTTATTTCTTTATATACACTTGTATATTGCTTAGGTAATACAGGGACATTTTGGCATAAAATATTCTTGGTTTTCCTTTTAAATTAATTTACAGCTACATTTAATATCAACATTTATCGTGTGGCTTTTCCTCACAGATATCACAACAAAGTTTTCAAAGTTTTTATCATTCTTTCTTAAATACCTTTCTCTAGGCAGGTATTTAGTACTCATGCCAACTGAGTTAGAATGAAATTGCTAATGCTGTACAATGTTTATAGCATTCACTGAATGTTTGAATGAACAGGTGAATGAAAATGTGTATGTATGTGTCTTCTGAAAAGAGCTGGGTGAAAACTTTATAAGGGATAAAATGATGTTTAAACCTGATTACCTGGGGCACCTGGATGTCTCAGTTGGTTAAGTGTTGGACTCTTGATTTCAGTTCAGGTCATGATCTCAGGGTCCTGGGATCGAGTCCCCCTTCAGGATCTGCACTCTGGGCAGTCTGCTGGAGATTCTCTTTCTCCCTCTGCCCCTGCCCCACCCACTTTCTTGTTAAAAATAAATAAATAAATTTGTACCTATTGACAATGCTGGCTTGTGGAACAACCACAGATAACTGCTGATTTCAAAAGAAAGCCTAAAATTGTAGTATATGTGCCGCCAAAGTGAGCGCTTAAAAGAAGGCTTAGAGATGAAAAAGTGTTTAGGTTTAAATTCGTGTAAAATTTCAAGCCAATTCTTCAATGTTTGGGAAGCTAGAGACCAGTTTCCACATATAATTTACAGAAATATATGCTTTATATGAACTCAGGTAAACAGCATGGAGAGGCTCTAAAATTTGAACTGCTATTGGGAATACCTTTAAAACTAAATAAAATAAAAAACCAAGTAAGAATTTAATAAAACTAGAAAATATAAGTAATAACCTACTATTGTCGGGAACAAACTAAATAAAGGAAGCCAGTGAGTAACTCCTGGTTCAGTAAAATCTTATAATTTAAGAAAGAATTTTACCTATAAATATTCTTTGAAATTATAAAAGTATATTCTTATTTAAGTAAGTTTAGAGGTACTTAGACTTTACTGCAATGCTTATAATCTAAAAAAAAAATGCAATATATCACTCTAAGAAACCATTTTCCACTGTTTAATCAGAGGATTTGTTTCTGGAATTGGATTCTCTGCATTACAAACCCATAATATTTTTCTGTTCAAAGGCGATTTTATATTATCAATGCATGCACAACCTACTTATTTCTACAGTCATAAGAATTAATGTAGTGTAGCATCTCACATCTCACATTTTAGAATTGTCACTGGTCACAGTCCTTTTGGGAGGAAACATGCAAACACAGACTATGAATCCTTTCTGATTCTCACAAACTGTGCATGTCTCCTCCCAGTAGTACCTAAGATTCATGGATGCAATAACCAAGCAGGATTAAAATATTACAAACTATAATTCTACTCGATTTGTTGTTGAAAATGAATACAAAGTTTCCCATAAAATGACATCATTATTTCTATGAAAACTAGAAGTATGCTTCTAAAGCCATAGCCATGACCATAACCATAAGTATCATAGTATCTCTGGGCAGCTTCTGAACTATTTCTTTCTATTAAAAATCAACTGAATAGTGGTGTGTGTGTGCGTGTATCTGTATGTGTGTATGTGTGTGGGTCTGTGTGTGTGTGTGTGTGTGTGTGTTGCTTCACTTTCAAAGCAACGTATGACAAGTAGTGCGGTATAACTTATGATAAATTAAGTAGACTCTTACTGTTTACATACTTCTGGAAGGTTACTTCATAATATTTGCAACTGAGGATTTCAGAGAAATTTCAAGGGTGGTACAGTATATTTACAAGTTTGAGGATTGTGATTGCCCAGGACATTGACATAGAGCAGACCCAAAATATTATCATGAGGGTCTTTCCTGTGCATGGAAGGGTAAAAGTTTAAGATATCACTTCATTTGTATTCTGACTGGAAGAAAAATCTGAACTTTACAGAAGTTGGTTGGAATATATAACATGAAAGCAAGATACTGAAAATAAGTCATTTCTGGAGGGATGGAAAAAAAGCAATGACCCGGATAATTAGAAAAGTAAGATTTTGGTCCTAGCTTTGATAGAATTTTAGGCAAAACCCTAAAATCACTGGGTTTCAGTGTCTTCACCTGTAAAATTAAGGGTAACGGACTAGAGGTGCTATGATGAGGTATAAAACCTCCAAGTCTACTATCTGATTATTTTGTATTGATGTAGCAAAAATAGCATCAAGCATATATTTTACATAACCTCAGTTTTAAACTTCTTTTCATTCCATCGCCTTATATTTTTTCTCTATTACCCCAACTCCAAAAATTGTTTATCTCTGTGTTCTTATCACTCACATGTTCCCATTTCCCAACTAATTCACTATATTTTTTTGTTTTTGACTTTGGTTTAAGTAGGCTCCATGCCCAATGTGGGACTTGATCTCATGACCCTGAGATCAACGGTCATGTGCTCTACCAACTGAGCAAGCCAGGTGCCCCGAATTCACTATAGTTTTAATCCCTTGTATACATTTTCAATTTCTGCCCATATCTCACAGGGCAAAACTCCAGGCTTGTTTATATCTAACTGTCCAGTTATTCTACCTATGACTCCAGCTGCTAGAGTTCACTGGAGAAAAACACAATTACATACATTTTTAATCCATTACCTCTCAAAAAGGTGCTTAGTACTACCTGGTCATCTAGACCTAGGACAGAGGTCTAACAAATGGCTGACCTATGTGTAACCCACAAAGATATTCCTAGCAGGAGTGGTTTAAGACAATCAGTGACAATGTCCTCAAGAGAAGGCAAGAGGTTCTGACATTTTACTGGCCTCCTTTTCTACTACCCCTTTTATATTTAGCCTTTACCCAAGTTCCAAAAGGAAGGCACTATTTCTAACGAACGTCAATTTTTACCATAGTGCGCTCCTGAAGGGTTATCATCTCTGAGTTGCAAAACAAATAAAATCTTCAAAATATTGGTATTGATAGAGTACACTACTACTCTAAAGATGAGACAACAAATCCTGTTTTGAGTCAAGTGGTTCCAACTACTGCCTTCAATAAAAATAATTCAACATCCTCTATCATGCTGATGGGGGGTAAGAGACACACAGTAACCATAAAGAGGCCCTTCTTTAATGTTCAAAAACTCTATTTTTGTCTATTTTCCTCCTACAACTCTGATTCCACTCAATTTACCACACAAAAAAATTTTATCCTAATGTAATTTATGCATGGAAATCTTTCACATAATTCTGGAAAAATGTAGTAACTTGAAATTTATACTGTGTTCTATTTTCTTTTTATATAAAATTCTAAGTCTTAAAAAATTCATCTGGATTGAATTGGCATAATCATTAGTAAGATTTTGATCAAAATGCAATGATCTTTGAAAAGGAATTAATAAGCATAAAATATATTATTTGAAATTATCTCTTTTAAACATTGAATAAAGATTTTTTTCAATGAGTTTATGTTTCCATGGATGACTTTGTCTTATTTTAGAAAGAGACCAGTTCAAGACCAGTTCTCTTCCTATTCTTTTTGTTTTTATAAATGTAGATGCTAAAAGCCTTGTTTATATAATAGCAACTGGGAGTAGGAGTTGTTTTTAGCAATGATTCAATTCTTTTAACTTCTTCCAAATTAGATGCATGTGAGGGCACACTCACACCTCATCCTCGACACACATGCATACACACACTAAACCCACGTGGCTATCTCTCATTAAAAAATGTTTTTAAAGATCTATCAGATAAAAAGTTGACCAGGTTAGATGCTTTTTTAAAATTTTTTCAGGCAAGAAATGATAAAGCTCTTGCTTTATAACCAGATGAATACCTAGTCGTTAGAGGCTGTCCCTTAGTAAGTTTCTGGAAAAAATTCGAAAATACTTTTCCACATTTATCCAATAACTACTTTGCATATTAAATTTCACATAATGGCATTTTGTTTAATCTCAGACACTCAAGGAGGGTTGGGAAAATCAAAATATTTTTAATTTTATTACAGCGTTAGCACTGCATTATTTTTCATAAGATGCTTTATTGGAAATTAGAGAGAAAGAGAGAAAGATGATAGTTAATAAGATAAAAATGTAGATACATAGATATATAGCCATCATAACTATGGAGCTGTGGTTTTGGCTCAATTAACCTCAACATAACTGACATTAATCCTAGAAAAAAGCAAGTGTGGTCTTTCCTATCGAGCCTACCAGCCAAATCAGATTTATTTGCTCTCAGAAAAAACCTATCCTCATTAAATTTTAAAAAAATACATTTTTAGTAATATCTAAACTACTCTGAAATAAATTAAGAATGCATCTTATAAAATAGGTTACAAGCAAAGCAATGAAAATTAAAATCAAACAGAACTTTGGTTTTAATTTATTTGTCCCTTTTTAAAATGATGTAAGAAGATCATATATTTATGTGCTATTTTCATTTCTTATGTTTATAATAATGCTAATAACATATAACTACAGTATTATTTATGAAACAAGGCAAGGATATCCATGGATTTTTTTTTTGGCAAATGCGTGGCAAAAAGCCATGGATTTTTTTTTTTTTTTTTTTTTTTTTGGCAAGTGTGTGGCTGTCTATCTGGCATTTGGCTCTGGGGAATAATTAATAGCAGTGGTGTAAAAACCCAAAAATAATGCTATTAATTTCTATTAGTTATGTAAAAAATAAATATATATATATACTGTTAAAATATAATGAGTCTGATGCCTAGCATATTTTAATACATTTTTAAAATATTAAATGTTTTATAAAATGAAAACAATAATTGACTCTAATTAGATGAGTTTGTGATATACCTGATAAAATAGTTTTTAATTATCTTACTACTATATCTGAAACAAAAATCTTACGAATTTTTCCCCAGCGGTTTTTTACTATTTATTTTGTAAAATTTAGAAGTCTTGAAAATATTCCAATTACATTTGAAAGAATGAACACCATTAAGTACTTAAGCTATTAGAATGTGCTTTTACTTCAGCTAAAGGTACATAATTGGGATGAATTTTGAGACTATGTGAGATATATATATATATATATATATATTTTCAAGATGTGAGATATATATATATATATTCAAAATATGAAAGGGAAGTACCTTTTAGGAGTTAGTATTTCATGCCAGTATTCTCTGATTTGCTCTCAGTGGGCCTTTTCTTAAGTGCAATGAATTATTTGACAACAATTCTATTTTATTTGGAAATTTTATTTTATTAACTAGTTAGTTAACATATAGTGTAATACTGGTTTTACGAGTAGAATTTAATTTTAGTCACTCTGACAGGTGTGAGGTAGTATCATATCATGGTTTTAATTTGTATTTCCCTGATGATGAGTGATGTTGAGCATCTTTTCATGTGTCTGTTGGCCATTTAGATGTCTTCTTTGAAAAAATGTCTATTCATGTCTTCTGCCCGTTTCTTAACTGGACTTTTTATTTTTTGGCTGTTGAGTTTGATAAATTCTCTATAGATTTTGGATACTAAGAGATATCATTTGCAAATATCTGTTCCTATTTCATAGACTGCCTTTTAGTTTTGTTGATTGTTTCCTTCTCTGTGCAGAAACTTTTTATCTTGATGAAGTCCCAATAGTTCAATTTTGCTTTTGTTTCCCTTGCCTCTGGAGGTGTGTCTAGCAAGAAGTTGTTGCAGTCGAGGTCAAAGAGGTTGCTGCCTGTGTTCTCCTCTAGGATTTTGATGGATTGTTATTTCATATTTAGGTCTTTCATCCATTTTGTATTTATTTTTGTGTATGGTGTAAGAAAGTGGTCCAGTCTCATTCTTCTGCATGTTGCTGTCCAGTTTTCCCAACACCATTTGTTGAAGAGACTTTTTTCCATTGGATATTCTTCCCTGCCTTGTCAAAGATTAGTTGACCATATAGTTGTGGGTGGGCTCTTTAGAAGCAGAACCTAAAGAGGGAATTCTTGTTCAAGAGATTTATTGATAAAGTGCTTAGGAACAGGGCAGTAGGGAGGCAGGATGGGGCAGGGTCAGGTAGGGAAGAAAGGGATCTCAGCTAGAAACTAGCTTCAGTCTTTCTCCATGGAGGATCTCTGGCATAAACTGTTTCAGAGTCATTTGTCTGGCATGGCAGTGGGGCCTGGGGCTAGTTCTGCATAACTGCCTGGCATTAAGACTCCTATGTTGCCTAGGTTATAAGTGATTCTCCAAAGAAGGGAACATCTGTGGGCCATTAGCAGACAGTACTTCAGTGGTTGGGAGATGGATGAACCTTCTGGTAAAGGTGATTTGGGCAAAGCACCAGGAGATCTACTTCAACTATCCATAACCCCCAATCCTTTGCCATTTCAAGAATTAGTAGCCTTATATGTAATTGATTGCTCGTGGATTTTGCGATAACAATTCTCCTTCCTCTCTCTCACATCAGGTTTTCCTTCTACTAAGTAAGACTCATCACACCCCCACTCTTGCTATTGTATCTCTATCTTAATCCAAACAAAATAAAACACAAAAGTACTGTAAACAAGGAAGGCAAATCCATGTTAGGAGCAGATGTCACTTCTGCAAAAATACTCACTGTCTGCTCCAGGGAAAAGCTGCCTCGAGGGATGGTAGAAGATCAATTGTTCAATGTCAATCTCTATGGCTGAGAGGTCAGGCATTCAGCAATAGAACACCCTTGTGAGAGAAGGTCCCTATTGAATAACTTCCACAGCTAAAGCATGCCCATTCCTTTCATAGATTATCCCTATGGAGATTACTACAGTATTCTGTTGAAGATGAATTCCTCTAAGAGATCTACATTCACTTATATCAGTCTCCTAGGGGACACTCCAACAAAAGATAATTTTTAATTTAGCTTCCTGGTGAGATTTTTTTGTTTGTTTTTTGTTTGTTTTGCACATCATAGGTAGCATGATTTCGGACTGCAATCATATTTAAGAGTTGGCTTATAGGGGCGCCTGGGTGGCTCAGTCTTAAGCGTCTGCCTTTGGCTCAGGTCATGATCCTGATGTTCTGGATTGGCTCAGGTCATGATCCTGACGTTCTGGGATCAAGCCCCACGTCGGGCTCCCTGCTCAGCGGGAAGCCTGCATCCCTCTCCCACTCCCCCTGCTTGTGTTCCCCCTCTTGCTGCCTCTCTCTCTGTGTCAAATAAATAAATAAAATCTTTAAAAAAAAAAGAGTTTGCTTATAGCTCTAAATTCTTCTACAATCTAGGCAAATTTTCCCTACTACCTAGGCAAATTTCCTTGTTCCCCTTATGTATGTAGGTTTATTTTCCCCTTACCCTTAGACTTTGCATGTGAAAATGTAGGTTTTGTTTATATGTGTTTTTCTTATTAGACCTCATTAGAATTTCTCTACAAGTAGAATCGCTAAGTTGTAGAGAATGCACACGTTCATCTTTATGATTAGTGCCAAATTGTTTTATAAAACGATTCTACCAATTTGCATTCCCACTAGGAGAGTATAAAAGTTCCCATTGCTTTGCATTCTTGCCAACATTTAACATTTCCAGACTTTAATTCTTCTTCATCCAGTGAGTGTGAAATAGCATCCATTGTAATCTAATTTGAATTTTCATGATTACTAATGAGCTTGAGAATCTTTTCATATGTTTATTGGCCAGTTTTGTGAAATCTGCCTGGTTATTTTTGTTTTGTTTTGCTTGCTTATCTTATCTGTTTTTCTTTACACAGTCATACGTAATTATATTGTATTATTTCTCTAATAACTCCAGTATCTGGTATTCTCGGTAGTCTAAATCTGCCTCTCCCCCCTCCTTTCTTCCTGCTGACTTTTACTCATGGTGGCATGTTTCCTTACATGTTTGGAACATTTGATTTTGAGTTTAGCCTGTGAAAATGTGTAGGGACTAAACTTAGGGATGCTTCTCATCAGAGAGAATTTAGACTTTTTTCTACTATTGAATTGTAGTTGCAATTGATGTAGAATATTTTAACTCTTATCAAGGCCCTTGATTTAATGGGACACTCTCTAGTTTACCTTCTCCATCTTGCCATAGCTCCAAGACTGAGCTTGTTTCCCTACAGAGCACAAACATGGGTATGTGCCTTAATGGGAAAAGCACCCTTTACCATATATACCCTCCCCTACTCACTTGCTTCTTCCTTATTGCTCCCTACTCACATTTCAATTTACAGCTTTGTGTGTGTGTGTTTATTACTCCTGAATCTTTAAACCTTCTTCTCTTAATTTTAGTGAGCACACCAGTATAAAACACATATGCCATTGTAATTTAGTCCAAGTACTATTATAACTTTATTGGGATATATCTAAGTCCACCATACTATTAGAAGGATCAGTCCCAATTTCAGTATTATTTGATTCTGAAATAAAAGTTCCAACTCCAATTCTGCTCGTTCTTTAAATCAGTTTCTGTCAAACTATGGGGCATAAAAATAATTTAGAAGGTTGTTTAGAAGCAAGATGCATCAAATATAAAAAGCAAATTATTATTTTGAATATATTAAAATTATGTAAACAAAGTTTTAGTGAGTCAAATAAAAATGTATTTATTTGTATGTAGTCATGGTAAAAACTATGAAAGTCACTTCTCTAACCTACTTTCAAAAGCAACTCCTATAACAACTTTTTTGTTCCCTCAGGCTACGGTTTCTTCCCATTCTGAAATACCACAGCCTTTTGAGTATATTATTCATATAATATTCTACGAAGTCAACTTTTTAATATTCCTTCTTTATGTTATTTATTCAATATTGATTCCATTAATAACTGGTATAAGTATTCTTGGTATCATTCAAATCAGAACAAGATGCAAATTGAATATTATTTGCCCATTTTATAGATGAGGAAACTGATGTGCAAAGAGACATTAGGTAGCTTGTCCATGGTCTCACAGTTATTCATTGGTTGATCCAGGATTCTAGTCCAGGTCTCTCCTATCTGAAAACCTATATTCTTCATCATGCTGCCTTCATATAGCTTTAAAAGTGATTTCTGACTTCGTATTTCTGCAAAAGATATGCCCCATGATGAACACATGTATATTAACTATATTCATGAATGTATCTTATATAAGGATAGTAATGAACAATTTCTGATGAGCAGATGTGTGTGTAATAGTTTAGTTCCTAGAATTCAATAAAATATGTAGAAATGAAAGTACATTTTAGTGATAACTTTGAATCGCCTTTGTTTTTAAAATGTACATCATTCTCAAACCTGGGGTACTTTAGCTAATATTAAAGTATTCTTATAATATCTCTGCCAATTGTTAGACACATTCAAGTGTATCAGTAGAAGACCATGACTGAGAACCAATACTTTAAAATATACATTTATTGGAATTTTGTTTTGTTTTTTTAGTTATAATTTTGTTTGTATATTGCCTTGATTTTTAAAAATAATTTTTAAAATTGATAGGATATTTCTGACTTCTTTGTGTTCAAAGACATGAAGAGTAGGGACTGCATTTTATATGTAAGCAGCAGCTGTAGTGGTTAAGCAAGTAAATCTGCATTTCCCAAACTTTGTACCTCGGCACCCTGGAGCATGCAATAAAAAATAAATAAATAAAAAGGAGTGCCACAAGATCTTTTAAATATTTGAGAGAAACACGGGGACACCTGTCAGGCACCACATATACTACTACTATTAAGTTTTGGAAACTAAATACATCATGATGGGACTCCAAGATATTTCTTTTAATCTATAAACACCATGAAGTAAATTACCGGGACATTAAACTGTTGTGAATGGAAAATATTTAAGAACCTCTGACACAGATTCTGGAACCAAACTCTGAGTTTAAATCACAGATCTGCCAGTTGTAAAGATGCCCAGCATATAATAACTACTATAAACTGTTAAATATAAATTTAGTAAGTAAATCATCATAGCTCTACCACCCCTTAGAAGTTGGCATATAATGGACACTCGATAAATATTTGATAACAATGAATGCATTACTGAGTAACTAAGTCCTCTTACAAGAAGCCATTACTTCATAAGGAAAAAATTACCACTTGTTTTTTATTTCTCAAGTTACACTCACAAATATCTGAGGGATAAAATCTTTACTGAGTCTGTGTTGAAAAAATTCAAACCTATAGGCAGGGACTCAGACTATCTCACAAGTACATAATGTGCTATGTCAGGAAAAAATAAATGGAAAACACCAAATTCTGGTTATAATGATCAGTAACATTCTTGAAATGAAAAGGAGATAGATATCAAAGCTCAGTGATTAAATTAACTTCGAAACAAGACATTTAATCTTTTTTCTTTACATTCATATTTCAGCAATACACTTTCATTCAGAGGTAATCCTTCTCAGAGGATGTGATGAGCTAGGCTGTCAGCACGTGGCTAACCAGAAATCACCTTGAATTGATTTGCATCATAGCCTTATTTAATATTGAGGATTTTTTAAACCTGTTTGAATTTTCCTTCAATGAGGAAGGCAAAATTCTTTTGGAAGCCTGAGGCACTTGATAAATAATCACGTTTTAATAGAGTTATATTTAATAAATAATAATAATGAGATCCAAGAAAAAACACAATTATTTGTTCAATAATTTGTCTAATTCCATGTACATTCTCTAAATTGAGAGATCTAGGGACAGGATGAGACTCAGATTCAGTACTTAAGTAAGACTCCTTCAAAAACGAGGTTGTCTTCTTTTATCAGAAGCCAGATAATGTCTGGCTGTGTAGTTTTAGCAGCCATTAATGATTAATGCCTAGCTCCATTAATTCATTAGGTGTTATAAAATGGTGATATTGTAATTCCTTACTTATTCATTAGCTAGAGTACCTCTATAAAGAAAAGAGTCTCTACTATTTGGGTTGTTACTGGTACAGTTCATAAAGGAAGGGTGAAATAAATGCTTGCTTTTTGTTTTTGTTTTTGTTTTTTACCTACTAGTTTTCAAAAGAGAGTGTCGATTAATTCGTCTTCTCCAACTATGGACAGTTATTTGCTTTTTGTTTTCAGTATTCTTATGAGTGAATGAATTTAAATATATACATATATGTGTATATATAAGTTCATTTAAATATATACATATACCTGCTCTGAGAATGTTCATTGTTTTCATATAAAATGCATTATCTAAATGTCATATTTTCAACTCAGATTGAACCGCAAGGTTTTATTTCTGTTTCACATGTGTACTTCCTTTCTCCAATGCCGAGAGGTGTCCAATGACACTGAGAGTAACTGAAGAGCACAAATGACTTATTTACCACATCTTACGATATGCCTTATCTCCCAAAATTATTAGAATAATAAATCCAAT
Source organism: Ursus arctos (assembly GCF_023065955.2). Classification (NCBI taxonomy): domain Eukaryota; kingdom Metazoa; phylum Chordata; class Mammalia; order Carnivora; family Ursidae; genus Ursus; species Ursus arctos. Next base: position 9,909,871 of record NW_026622775.1, on the reverse strand, counting down.
GTAATTATTCATAACAAATTCTTTTGTAGTTCTCTTGTTCTCAAGGTTTATTCCAGTAGAAATGTACAGAACGATTACTTTGTTTAAAAGGCCATTGGATAGTACCCTACTGTGTAGTTATACCTCTAACTAAATACACGTTTATCTTCATTTCTTTCATTGTATTTTTACTATTAATAGATGGGTTTTTGAAAATTAACTTTGGAAATGTATGTAAAATCATTAGATGCTTCCAAAGAAAACTTCACTATTCAAGGTATATTCAAAGAAGTCTGGCTTTTATCTCTATTCTCTTTTCTATCAATCCCACGTAGGTTACCTTTCAAAAGCTAGTTTTGATTTACCATTCTATTTTTTTAATGTAAGTAAATACATATATATTACTCATACAGCATCTATTACACAGCTATTAGCCACTGTGTACTTCTCTGTACATCGATTTTCTTAACAAAAGAACCTAGAAATCAATCCATAGTAGTGCAGGGAGATACAGCATACTGTTGGATTTAGCTTTGTTAGACAATGTGAGTACATTTTCTTCTAATAGATGAGTTAAACCAATTCTATTTATTGATATAGTCAGTATGGATAGCTTTGTTTCTATTACATCGTGCACATATGTGTGCCTACACAGACACACAGATACCTTTTATATAAATGCATGTGCCCTATTTTCAGTTCTCTCTCAATTTGGATTCTACTACTAACGGTTTTTTTTTTTCCCCTCAGTATAGAATTTGTCCACACTGGGAGTTTCTGTAGGTGAGTTCTGAGTTTCGTATGCCTAGATCTCTCCAGCTACTGTAAACTTTACAGTGTTTTCCTTTGACTCCTCTATGAAAAGAACACGTAAAAACCTTTCCAGCTCGGCAGCTACTCTACAGTCAGCACGCAGTACTCTGAGGGCACTGTTAGTGATGTCAGGGTTCTTTTCTCAGGTGTTTCACACATCCAATCACTTTCCTTTGCTTCCTCCTCCACAGATGCAAAATTACATGGATCTTTTACCTCTAGGTTGTTTGACCCTACACATATATTTTGTGGGTTTCATTAGCATATATGTTCACCTACTTTTGTTTCAGATGTAGTCCATAACTTTTAGTTTCTCTGTACTTTTATGTTTATGGGAAATTCAGAGAGATATGCTGCCATATTCCCAGAATATAGCTTATAATTTAATCTTAAAAGGGAAAAAAAATCACATGTTAAAAAGTTTGTTAAACAAGTTCTTTTTGAAAATAAATAATCATAAAGATTTTTTAAATTAATTTTTTAACTTGCGTATTGTTGACATACAGTGTTACATAGTGAATCACCATCCCTGTATGATATGCTAGTCTTATCACAAGTGTAGGTACCATCTCTCATCATACAACACTATTGACTGTAAAAAAAAAAAAAAAAACATCATTGACTATATTCCCTCCCACTCTCCTTTACCCATTTTCCCCATGCCTGTACTATTCCTCCTTCTGGCAACCATGAGGTTGTTCTCTGTATTTACAGTTCTGATTCTGCCTTTTGTTTGTGTATTTATTAATTTGTTTTGTTTTCTAGATTCCACATATGAGTGAAATCATATGGTATTTGTCTTTCCCTGTCTTGTTTCACTTATTTCACTGCCCTTAAGGTCCATCCATGTTGTTGCATTATTGAGCTATTGTAAACCATAATAATATATTTAATTTTCCTATACGAATATACAATTAGAGATTGTGTGCCTATTTTTTAAAAAGATTTTACTTATGTATTTATTTGAGAGAGAGAGAGAGATCATGAATGAGGTGACAAGCAGAGGGACAGGGAGAGAGAAGTAGACCCTGTGCTGAGCACAGAGCTCGATGCAGGGCTCCGTCTCATGACCTCAAGATCATGACCTGAGCCGAAATCAAGAGTCAGACGCTTAACAGACTGAACCACCAAGGCACTCTGTTAATTTTTTTTTTAATTTGTAGAATGTTAAATTTAATGAATGGATGTTAAGACATGCATCCTTTGTCAAGCCTACGTTGGTTTCCCTAGCTGTCTTCTGTTGCTTAAAATCAGAGGAATTTAGGCTTCTTTGACTTTTCATCATCCCTTCTTTTGCCTAGGGTACCCATTTCTGTTGTCATCTTTTTCCTCAGCTTTCCTCTTCCCATTGCCTCTGAAGTTAAGAACAAATCCAATTGTAATGATTGTTCTGGCCAATAACTACATAAAAAAGACTGAAGACAGCAAAAGAAACAAACATGGGAAAATTACAAAGGTTATTGGACTTTCTAAAATTTATTGCAGTAGTCCCTGTTTATAGTTTCTTACTCTCATAAAATAGTAAAGAAAACCCCACTTGAGTCCATTTATTCACTAAACAAATATTAATTGAACAGATATGATGTGTAAGAGAATGATGCTTGATTCTAGATTCACCAAATATACAGTCTATTCTAGATAGATGAGGTTTTGGCTTCTGATTTTTTCCCCCAACTTTCTGATCATGCCTTCAGATGCAAGTCAAAACATGTATTTATCATAGAAGTCACCTCTGATTCATAGATTTCCTCAGATTTCCATCTTTGATGACCTATTTATTTCACTGGGTTATTTTCCTGTCCTCTAGCTGCTTTCTTCAGATATTTTCTTATAAATTTATTTCTTCTAATTTAAATTTAGGGTACTGAAGCTGGCATAATATTGATGGCTTATGCTGTTGAATATCTGCATCAATAATGATGACTCAGAACTAACAGTTACTAGATTTACTAGGATTCTAACATTAGCTTTCTGCATTGGTTATTCATTGGGACTTATTCAAAGCAATTACTTATTCATTAATTACAAAAATATTTGTTGAACACAATGTTCCAGATACAAAATTTATGTCCTGAAGATATATTTAAATAGTCCCTGATCACAAAGAACATTCTGGAGAGAAAGACATATATATTATACATACATATACCTACATACATATACATATACATATACATATACATATACATATACATATACATATAAACAATATAATAAGAACAACCAAAATTGCTCCTGCTGGGGATTTTCATGATCTGTGGTAGATACTTCAAAAGACAAAGTTATATATTTCTCAGTTTGCTATGGGTTTATAGACTCAACTTTTGATCCACAAATTAGCATCATATGTCCAATTCAAAATTCCGAAGGCACCCATAATCTCCTTCTCTTCCCTTGGTGGGACATTTTGTTCATTTACCTTGACTTCTCTGGCTTTGACTCTATTTCCTTGGGTCACTAGTCTCTAGCAATGTTCACTGTGCTACAGATTACTGTCTCTTTTCCATCTTTTTTTTCTTTCTGAAAGGATCATTAATGGTCATCATTCTTACAAAGGAGAAACAGCTTTCGGATCACAGCCTTATTGATCTTAATTAAATCATCTGATTCCTCTTTTCATGAAAGCATTTGGAGTATACACATCCTTTCTCTGTCCCCTCCCTCCCCTCCATCTTTCTCTCTCCTAAAATACAACATAATTTACCAAGTGAAATAATATATAAAAAGTTGTTTCCTGTCTTATGTATTTTAAAGGTTTTTGTCTTATATTTTAACTAACTTTTGCTTCATATTCCACTTGTATTGCTGATAAAAATATTAGCTTGAAAATAAACAAATATGAAAGATATTATATAATTGTATTCCCTATTTGATACCAATATGATGTTTGGGAGTTTTTGTACTATTCAATAATGGTTTTGTTCAAATATTTTTATAGTTGAGAACATCCTTAGACATCACACTTGGGAAGAAGATTAGTCATGTATCATTAAAGTATATCTTTATGTTGATGCTTTATATATAGAAAAGATACAAAAACATGCAGCAAAAGTCCTGGGAAGAATTTTGGTTTTGAATTCTGTCTGTTATATAACCACAATTTTATTATTTTTTTGATAATTTTATCAATCTGTTGTTTCAGAATCTACATACATAAAAAGAGAACATATAAGGATTTTTATTTTCATCCTTCCACTGAAATGACTGGATGCAATAATTTATTCTAGATAACTTTATAAATTATATATATTTACTACTACTAGCTTTCCTTGTTAGAAAATTTAGACTGATTATGATATACACATACACACACACAACTAGTATAATTAAAATTATAGGTATGTATTGCTTAAATTAAGTCTATATTAAAAAACAGATAGTTTACAGCTGTAAACTATTGCAACCAGAGATGTTTATATTAAAATAATAAGAAAATAAACAGAAAAATTGTAGTTTCCTTTTAACTTGTGTTCAAATATCTGGTAAAGGGATGCCCGGGTGGCTCAGATGGTTAAGCATCTGCCTTTGGCTCAGGTCATGATCTCTGGCGCCTGAAATCAAGCCCTGCTTCTGGCTCCCTGTTCAACAGGGAATCTGCTTCTCCCTCTCCCTCTGCCCTTCCCTTCCCCCAACTCTAGCTGGTACACACACTCTCTCTGTCTGTCTCTCAAATGGATAAATAAAATATTTTTAAAAAGTACCCCATAAAGAAAAAGCTCCATTAAGAAATGTTATATAGTAGTTAACTTAGAGAAATTTTCTAACCTGATGAAAATATCATTCTCCTTTGAGAAGACTTTTGAAGTAAAAAGCACAATTAACATTTACTTTTTTGTTAATTCTGTGTTCTCCCATTACCTGTTAAAACTAGTATGTCTTAAACAATAAAAGAAAGCAGTCTAATCATTTATTTTAATCTTTGTTTCTGAAGATGACTACAAAAGCTTAGAGTCTCAATTATTTTAGCCTGCATACAGTGGCATAAGATAAATCCAGGTTATGTTCTCATTATCTTTCTGTATCCTTACTGGTAATGACACTCTCCATTGTAAGCAGAATTCTATAGTTGACTTTCATAGAATGGATTAGATTTTTTTTTTTTTTTTTTTTGCTACATCTTTGGTATGCTGCTGACAAAGGAGCCACCAAGCAGGGAGTCAGAAATCAACATGGTACTTCTATATCCATATGTGACTGATATATTCATTGTGTTGAAACAGTCACAAGGCACATACCTTTCTGTGGGATGTTCTTACTCCTTAACTAGTAGTTCAAGTAGGTACACATACAGAATAAAAGTCAACCGATTAAACACTTTACTAGGTTATCTTAAAACTAAAAATGTCATTATATTTTAAATAACATGGCATGTATTTTAAATTCCAAATTTACAGTTGACTACAAACTATATTTCCACAATTTAGTTATTCATTACTTTTCAAAACTGCCACCCATTCCTTTTGCTTAGCTATTCTATAGTTTCTGTGTCCTGTTGTCCATATAATTTCTGCCATTCTGTTTCCCTACATTACTTTATCTTGAAGAACCAACTCCAATCCTATGATCATGTAGACTTTACTATTTCAACCATGACTTTTATCTTTTCACATTTGATAGCCCTTGTTTTCTATTCTTCTGCATCACATAATTAAATATACCTAAGGAAATTTCTTTATTCTATTTTGCACACTCTTATTTTTAAGTTAGACACAATCTTGTTTCTTCCACAACTTTTCAAGTCCTTTAATGGTATAGCCCTTAACACTTAATAGGGTGATATTAAATGTATGTTAAACAAATTAAAGTTGCAAGAAAATAAAATAACAAAATAATAGGTTATAATTTTAGTATTTTCTGGAGCTGAATACAAGAGCTTTGGGGGAAAAATAAGAGAAAAATTAAAACCACCAATAATCCAATTGACCAAATAATATTGTGTTAGTTTGAGTCCTTTGAGGTGCAGATGCCAAGTTGGGATTTTACAAGCAAGAGATTTATTAGAAGAAAGGAATATGGGGAAAGTGAAAAGAGCTTCAAATGGGATGCTGAGCTAACTCCTATGAAAGAGATAGAGAAACAAGTACAACACATAGGAAGAGTTTCAGACTGCAAAGCAGCTCTAAGAAAGTTTAGACTAGACTGATGAGAAATCCTTGATTCAGAGATACCTATCGGAGGAGTCGTGTGTCCCTCAGGAATAGTCCTGAATAAGTACCCCTGCCATGTTCAGTAATCAGGTGGGAGCAGGCTGGTATGAAGGTATGAAAAGTATGAAAGGCAGTAGTGGATCCAGAGGGGCCACAACTGGAGTCATCAATCAGTGATGTTCCCATAGGAGATTAAAACAGCACATTTTTATAAGTGTCACAATTATCAGATGATATCTTAGTGTATTTCTCCCAATCATATTAAGGTATTTATATTTAGAAGACAGTAATAAACTTTTTGTATCCTGCATATTTCCATTTTCTATTATAACATGAGTATTTCAAATGTGATTTAAATTATTGTAAACATTTGTTAATTGCATAATATTTCATTATTGTTTCAATTACCTCCTCTTCACCCTATTGGTGAGAGAGGGATTCCCACCCTGGGGTTGTGGAGATGGATGAACACATAAAACTTGACATTGGGCAGATGAGATCAATAGTAGTTTATCAGTCATACATACCCACAGTCTAAAGGAAGAGGACACCACAGACCATGCAGGGCCAGTTGCATTTGGGGACAGAGTGAATAACCAGGGATGTGGAAAGCAGGCTTTGTCATATCAAGAGGACGGGGTGCCTCTGGTTCCCACAGACGACTATAACTGACTGTTTGAACAAATGAAGCCTGGAAGGGAACTGAAACCTGCTCCTCAAGAATAAGGAAGAAATGTGCCTGGTCCCTTTGAGAGGAGGAATTTTGGCTAGGGGACCTTATCTACGGCAGCACAGTGCAGAAGGGAACTTGCAGTTAAGGACATTTGAGGCCCTCCCTATGTCACCAGATGTCAAGGCAGCACATGCTATTGAACATTAATGTGCCTCACACCATAATTATTTGGGTCAATATGATTAAAATGTTAGTACCAAGATACAGTTAACTTATTTTAATATTGAGTTTTTCATTTCTTTACATCTAATCTAAATTTTTAAATAATTCTTCGACTAGCATATTGAGAATAATTCCTTTGTGTAACTTAGATTAATCCTAAAATAGCTTTTTAGAGTTTGTTTCCTATTAAACAAGAAATAACATTTTAAATGCTTGATAAACATTGTTCAAGTTTTAGCCAAAAGATTGAACAAACAACCTGCCACTGGGTTTATGAAGTGCAGCTTTTCTATACCATCATCACTAATGAGTATTATCACTTATTTAGTGATAAAAGTGGTAATCCTAATTGATGGGTAAATTCTGTATTATTAAATGCATAACATTGACTTGTGGGAAAAAACAAATGAGAGCTCCCACTCCATACAATGTGTCAATATAACATAGTTAGATTTAAAAGTTGGATATTTTAAAAATGAATATAGAAGAAAACATATCAGTTGATATGACGAAGAAATCCATCTTTTTAAATTAGTTGAAGATACATTTAACTACTTAAAAGGATACAAAAAGGATACAGGATACAAAACGCATCTTTATGCTAAAAATAACAGGTCAGCAAGATGAAGTCCCTTAAAATCCCACCCAGTAGATAAACTGACAAAGATAATACTGAAACAAAGTAAAAGATAAAACATGAATGGTAAATAGGTATTTGAAGAAGATAGATAATAGTTTATGAATAATAGAAGAAATACAAATTCAACATGTTTGCTTACAAAATTAGCAGCATTATATCAGAGTCATGAATGTTGTTGAAGAAAACATATCTTTTTGGAAACTCAAAGGACATGATTCATCTTTCAACTAATAAATTTGATTGTTTTTGGCCAAAGATCAAACTTCTAGAACAACAATGACAAAAATTCTTATCTATCATATGCTCTTGCAATGAAGTGAACGTTAATCAGAAGACTTAAGAATATATGTGACTATGGAAATATGTAACACGTCAGAGAAAATTTCATAAACATCCCAATCGAAACCCATACATCACTATACCATTTAATTATAGAGTCTAATATAATTTTAACTCTAATTTTTGAGACAGTATAGAAAAGAGAAAACACCAAATTCTGTTAAATCTGGGACCAACATAATTTTCTCTATTTATATGGTTTGAGTGAATGCTGATACAGCTTTTACCCTGAAATTTCTCAAATAACTCCAGTGATAGAAAATAACTTTTGTATAATGTTATGTAATTATCTTACCAAAGCAAGTATTCTAATAAACATTTATGAGCAGAGGTTAGTTCCTATATGAAAAATTAATAATGATGCCAGTGAAAAACAGTAAATTTAAAGCAAAATAAGAAAATTATAAATACAGTCAGGACTATTGGTGACTAAGCTTCTTTTTCAGATTGTTCCATGGCTATCATTTTAATTTTTTGATTTGAGAATTCAAATTCTTACTAAAGACTAAGAGGCAGATTGCATACCTTAGCACTGGAGGAACTTTGTCATCCTCCAGAAGAGGATCACGCTTAGACATGATTTGACTCTGTAAAGTCACTAAATAGTTCTAAACTCTACCTGAAAATTTCCAGAGGTGAGCAGCTCATCACTTTATAATGGATGGAACTCCCTTCCTCATTTGTATCACTCAATCTTCTATCACCAGTGGATCTTGATTCTGCTTCTGGAGTGAGAGAAATAAGTCTCTGATGTTCCTGGTCTCTAGATACTCTTAAGTACAATAAACATTAAGTCTTTTTCAGGATGTGACAAACTGTTCTATGGGACTTTCCTTTTTTTTCCTGAGGTCCATGGACATTAAGCACCAGCACATTCTAAAGAGAGGTATTGCATGATGGGTGGACTTTTTCCCCCTTTCTTACATCTCAGTTATAAAAAGGAAGAGAAAAATCAAAGAAAGCCATTCAGAGTGATGATTTATTTCTAGAGATGCATACTCAGAATCTTTTCTCCACTCTCTTCTATTTAGAGAGAGAAAAGTTGATTTCTACTCCTCAACCTGCAGACCTAAACTGTATAACGGTGCTCAGAGAGCCCCAGAACTATTATGGAACCTGAAAGGTGGGTAGGGAAAGACTTCTTTAAAGAGTTTCTATCGAGCCTACTAGAGGTCAGAGGAGAGAAAGCTTTTGCTTAACTCTTACTTGGAATGATGCCAAGGGATCAGATTGGTCAGAGATGCCTGTCAGATCAGAGTGAGGAGAGAATGTTAGTGGGAGGAGACATACTTTCAGAATGGATGGCACAGGCTATACGCATCTTGCAAAAGTTCCACCCAACCAGTGAATTGATCTCAGCAATTAATCCCTGCTAGTCAAATAAGATCTTGGCCCGTTCCGACTCACCTGTTTCCTGGGCCATGCAAGAGCCAGAAGCTGCGTGTTGCAGAGAAGAGGTATTAAAGGATCAGATAAAGCAAAAACAAATGAGTAGACTGCTTCTCTCTTCCCCCACTGCCTTCTCCCCATTAAATCTGATCTGGGGAGGAGAAGAGATATATTAAATCACATAAGGGATCAAAGCTTTTATTTAATGGGACTGTTTTTTTTTTTTTTTGATCCCTTAATATTAAACTATTCTAACACTGTAAAGTAAATAGGTTATGAGATATGCCTAAGATCATAGCAGGGATAGAGAAGCAGGACCCAAAATAAAGGGGATAATGACACTGTGAGTAAAAGAATTAATTCATCTAGTTGCATTGGCTACAGTTGTTTAACCATTCCTTACAAAATATGGTATCAAGATTTCTAAACATTCTTGTAATACTTTTCTGAATTATCTATCATTTTTCCATTAAAGTGTGAAACTCAATACTTGCCTCATTGTAGCCCTGTCATGAAAAGACTATGACACCGTTTTTTATTCATTCCTAGTCGCACGTTCTTCATTTTATCTTACACACATCTTTTGAAATCTGAGATCTTTGAAGAACTCTCCACCCAACCCTTTATTTTTCTTACCATGCTTTAAATTTTTCATTGTAATTATTTATAACTGTATGATCAGAATTATATTTTTAGCATCTTCTATTCATCCTTTTTGAGTTGGCTTTTCAATTAGCATTTCTGACCATTGGATAACAATACAATTTTCCTATTTTATTATTTTTTACTCAAAAGCCTGCCTTGTCTGTCAGAATTCTGTTCTTTCTCTAGTCAACACACGATGACAGAGCTACTATGACTTAAGGTTTCTGTCAAGATGACATTACAAGTAAGCATTTTTGTGGAGGTCAGAATTAAGTTCAAAATAGCTATTTCTCTTCTAACTTCTACGTAAGACAATTGTCTGCAAATTAGATTAAGAATTTACTGGATGGGGGCGCCTGGGTGGCTCAGTCGTTAAGCGTCTGCCTTCGGCTCAGGTCATGATCCCAGGGTTCTGGTATCGAGTCCCGCATCAGGCTCCCTGCTCAGCAGAAAGCATGCTTCTCCTTCTCCCACTCCCCCTGTTTGTATTCCCTTTCTCGCTGCCTCTCTCTATGTCAAATAAATAAATAAAATCTTAAAAAAAAAGAATTTACTGGATGCTCAGCATTAATAGATAAAAATTACAAAAAGCATCCAAATAAATGCTGCTTCTGATCAGACAATATTTTGTGTATTTTTATATTATAATTCGTGTTAGGAAAATGTCTCTGGCATCTTCTGGCTTGTTGGTAGCTTCTGACGTATTTCAGCAAATGTATTACTTCTGTTTCTCTCTCCATTGATAAGCATTCAAAACTTTTGTTTTCAATTCTTTAACGTAGGATTTGTACATAGGAATGTTCCTTCGTCACTATGTCTCTTCACTGTATAGAAGGAAACAGTAGTAGCAATAAAATCACAAAATGAGATAAAATATATCAACTTCCTTGTTTTAAAAGAAAAAAAAATAAACTAGGTATACTTTATACTCACTTATTCCTAGTTTATGAAAAAAAATTATTTTCTGGTGTGCCTGGGTGGCTCAGTCAGTTGAGCGGCTGACTCTTGATTTTTGGCTCAGGATATGATCTCAAGGTCGTGGGATCGAGCCCCACACTGGGCTCCCAGCTCAATGCAGAGACTGCTTGAGATTCTCTCTCTCTCCTTCTCCTTCTGCCCCTGCCCTTGCTTGCACTTGCTCTCTCTTTCTCTCTCTAAAATAAATAAATGAGTCTTAAAAAATTTTTTTAAATTACTTTCCACTCCCAACTACAAATATAACCCAACTGTGATTCTCTGCAATGTTTGTTTACTTATGAACCAACTTCCCTACTTTCTCAATCTTTCTATAGAAGGCTTTTACCTTATCTTGCCTTAACTGAAAACTGGAACTTATAGAGACACACCTTTCTGTATAGCCCTCTCTGTACCTAAAAAGATATTTTATGTTGTCCTTTACTGAACAACCTTCAGTCTTAGTTTTATCCTACACTTTATGAAGAAAAGAAGGCCACCCAGATTATGTCTCTAAGATAATATTTCCCATACATAAAACATATCTACATATGCTTAGATCCTTCTTTTTTTTCTAAAATATAAGAGGAAGAAATGTCTCTCTTCCTATTTAAAACCAACCCCTCAACCTGTGCCTGCACCCTAACTCTGTCTCCCCTTGAATCTTGTTCTAATAATGAACAGCTCTAGTTCCTATATTTTCAACCTGTCCTCGTCTAAGGCATCCTTCTTCATAGCCTGTTAACATGCTCAGTGCTTGCTCACTCTAACAACCCATCTCTGACTTCTCACGCCTTCTTTTTAGGTTCCAGCTGATTTTTGTTTTCTTCTTATTATTGAGAGTTCTTTAAACAGTAGTCTACTTTTGATCTTAACACTCTTTTTAATCACATGTGCTGGATATCTTACATATGCCTCTCCAGATCCAGGCTGACCTGTATGGATTATATCAATGAACTAGCTTGTTCTACAATGTCCAATTGAGTTTTGCCAGTATGAGACATGTGTGGAATCTTGGCAGAAGGAAAGTGAGGTTGCTGCACTCTGGGTGAGTGTCTTGACTGGAAATCTCACCGATCTCAAGTGATGTCTCTACACAGAATTCTTTTTCTCTCCATTCTGGCAACCTCTCCCACCTCATTATCCATAGGTTTGGAAGCGATAATGGAGCCCTGTTTTTAGGGCCTAAGCTATTATATTATCCTTTGTGGTTTTTCTATTTCCATTTATTTATTTAGTCATTTATTTATTTATTTATTTTTATTTTTTATTTTTTTTTAAGGAGGGTGGTGGGCAGAGGGAGAGAGAGAATCTTAAACAGGTTCCATGCCCATTGCAGAGCCTGATGCAGGGCTTCATCTCACAATGCTGAGAACGTGACCTGAGCCAAAATCAAGAGTCAGACACTAAACTGACTGAGCCACCTAGGAGCCCCTAATCCCCATTATTTTTATAAATCACCCCTTCATAAAATGCTCCTCTAATTATCTCAATTTTAAGGATCCGTTCTGCAAGGATCTTAACTAATAAATACTATGTTCAGTTTTCATCCAATGTCATCTGACTTCTACCACATCTGTGTGGTAAAGCTGTTCTTTCTAAGTGTTCTAAGTGCCACCTAATTTCTATTCCCAGTTAGTCTTTTTCGATTCTTATTTTATTGACATCGCCACTTCATACAGTGATAATCTTCTGATATGCTGTCTTCACAAATTCAGACACACAATAGTTTTCTTGTTTTCCTTTAGCTTCCTATCTCTTCTTCTTTGACTCTTTTTTTTTTTTTCAGATTTTCATCTCAAATATCTTCTGTACCACAACAGAGATGAGCAGGCACAGCATTGGGTGGGTGCTGTATGGCATAGAAGGTTGTAAAAAGGAGCCACTGAAGGGTTTTATGTAGGACTGTATAATTGATAATATTAATTGATTGGTGTTTTAGATGGATTCTTCTAGTAATTTTGTGGAAAATGAATTTAAAAGGAATCAAAGTAGAATCAGTGAAAAGTTAGATAAAATATAAAATATATAATATTATTATATATAATATAGTTTATTATTATATTTTATCTCTTTTTTTTTTTTTTTTGTATCTAATCTCTCCTCTTAGAATATCGTTGCTCCCAGTGGTTCCAGCTCAGTCCATTGTTATTTGTATTCTGCACCTTCAGATTTGTGGGGTTGATCAATAGAGTTTCAGCAACCACATGTAGACTGATATATTCCAAATCTTTATTTGTACCCACATCTCTTCCCTGAGATTCAGATTTTAATACTAAGCCACCTGTTAGGCATCATCCCTGGCAGTCCTTGTCCGAAGTGTACCCATCAACTCTACCCTTTTGGAAGGGTTTTTACCTTGTATTTTTAAAATTATTGTCCTTTGATAGCAAGTTCATCCAACCAGATACTCATGCTAAGAATCCCGAGAGTCATATCTAATCCTCCATAATCTCTAACAACTAATCAAGACTTATTACTGATTATATCTCCTAAATATCTCTTGGAATTTATGCCCTCCTATCTGTCTCTACTAGAAGTGCTTTTATATGAATCATTGAGATAATAATTTCTTCCACTCAGGGTTATTGTGAGGAGTCAGTGGGTGAAACATGTGAAACTTTTATAATAGTGCCTGCCAAAAAAGTTAAGTGCACAAACTTGGTGCTTTAACATGATGTTAAAATTTAAGTTTCCAGCAAGAAACCAAGGTATGATAGATATCAAATTATAAAATCAGATCAGGATATGAAGAATTTACAAAGGAAATTGTCAAAAACCATATCCATGACATTTGCAACTCTGCTCTAACTGTGAGATAATAAAAAAGATCAAGAGAGCAATTTGAGAAAAATTTTTCAAAAAGATCTTGTGAAATCCATCCTCCTTCCCAAGAGAAGACAGAATGTAGATTGCTCTCTTTTTCATCTCAAACACACAGAGACTGCAGTTCAGGGAGACAACTCAGAGAGTTTGATATGTTTTACCTGCAGTTTTGAGACATTGTTCTCACCCACAAATCTAGAAATCATCATATGGGGTGACAGACTGGTTTGGGGGGGAAGTTAGGTGAGAGTAGAGTTTCACTTCTCATCTCAGATGGCAAAGAATGGATCTGTGTTTCAGAGGGAGCAAATGAAAGATCCAGGGACAAAAAAAAGGAGTCAGTAGGTTTTTAAGTCCTGTCCAAGAGGAGCTTCTAGGAATATACCTATGGAGCTGCCCACCTGTTAAACTCACTGGAAATGAGTGGCCAACAGGGAAAAAAAATACCTCACCTCACCTGCATAGGGTGCAGAAATACAGCCTGAGAATATCATGGCATTCGCGGCATTGGGAACATTCAAAGAACATGTGAAAACATCCCAACAGAGAAAGGGTCAGCCAGGTTACCTCTTTTCCCTATCATCCTTCCTTTGAATCTGGATGGGAGTTAAAGAGCAACTAGACTTTGAGGAAGTGTGGGGCTTAGTAGAGAAAGGAAAATCTGAACGTAACTCCTTTTCAGCACAAGTTGTAGTCTGAGGTAGGGAGAGAAGAGGGAAGTTTTACCTTAAAAGATTAGCTTGTGGGGCACCTGGGTGGCTCAGTCAGTTGAGCTCCAGCTCTTGACTCTCAGTTTCCACTGGGGTCCTGATCTCCGGTTGTGAGGTCAGGCCCCCTGTCAGCCCCGCATGGAACTGGGTGCTCAGTGGGGAGTCTGCTTCTCTCTCTCTCTTCCTCTCCCTCTCCTTCTGCCCTTTCCTCTGTACGTGTGCACATTCTCTCTCTAAAATAAATAAATCTAAAAAAAGATTGACTTGTGATTAATGTGATTAATGCTTTTGTCTGAATACGTTTAATTACCAAGTGAATGAGCCTGTGAAAAACTAGGACTGCATACCATCTAGGATTGAACAGAAAAGTCAGAAGACTGCTCAAGTTTTCTCACAGTGCAAGAAACACTACACAAATTGCATTCATTTTAAAAGGACAGTGGAACACAAAATAAAGTCAGGTTTTGGTTATGTCGTAAATTGAGTACTCCAACCATAAAGGTGCATTAGATCCTAATATTATTTCTATTATTATTATTAATGATGGTGATGGTGATGGTTACTTAAGGTTCCTGTCCTCTCTTTGTAAAACTGTAACACCCTCCTTTTTACTGATTCTACTTTGATTCCTTTTAAGTTCATTTTCCCCCAAATTACTAGAAGAATCCATCTAAAACACCAATCAATTGAGTCCTCTATAGGCCTACAAAAACCCTTCAGTGGCTCCTTTTTCTACAACCTTCTGTGCCACACAGCACCCACCCAATGCTGTGCCTGCTCATCTCTGTTGTGGTACAGAAGATATTTGAGATGAAAATCTGAATCCAGGCAAGAAACAAAAACGTGGTGAATGAGGAATGGCAGGTTTCTCATATCTGACTTTAATTTGGCTGGCCTAGAGAAGCAGGGCAGTAAACCAAAGAGGTGGTGAGGGTCAATATCATGGCTTCTCTCTTTAAATTGGGAATTATGGGAAAAACAAATTCTGTGTGTGTGTGTGTGTGTGTGTGTGTGTGTGTGTGTGAATGTAAGTGTGAAATATAGTCTTTTCCTTCAAGAAATGAGACTGAGAAAAAGTAGCTGAGTGTGGTTGTAGGCTTATGAGTGTGTATGTTTGTGTGAGTTTGTGTGTTGCGGGGAGATGTTTTGGGAAACATGTAGAAACTAGAGCTCAAATACATCTTACTGAAAAGTTAACCTCCATCATATTCTCTAATATAAATAGCAACAATCATGATTTCTTCTTATAATACATCTCTCTTTGAAAGCTCTGTCCTGACCCAAACCAATGTGTTTCATTAAAAATCAGCTTCAATAAAGTCAATGATACACTGTTTGTTACACTATAGAAAATTAACTTCAGTTTTATATATATGCAGTCAAATGGAAAATTGGCTACCCAAAAATGTTGAAAGGTAAATAGAGTTTTATTATTCTAAAATTAGAGCAAAGAATGTTAGAAGGTAAAGCACTATATATTACATTTAATAATATGAATGGAAAACCATAAATAGTAATTTTTAAGACTACAAAAATCACTTCAATGGCAATGTCAGTATTGCCTAAGTGACACTTTTATAGAAAGGAATAAGCTTGATAGATATTATTTAAGAAAATGGTTTAGTGTATGAGAGATTTTTGTAGAATTTACACAATTCTCATCAATAAAGGCATATTGTGTAAGTACATACCTTTTGCATAAACATGTTTTTAGAAACAAACCCAGGACTAGTAAGCTTGAAAGTAAATAAACCTAAATTCAAGCAACACTTTAAATTACGTCCCTGTATACTAAATTCTAGTTCATCTATGGTGATAAATAGACACCACCACAGGGTATGTGAACTCTAGAAATGTAATGTATATTATTCATGTGATAGCAGGACAATAGTATTTTTGTGGAATAATTCTCCTTTGATTGTTGCCATTATGTGGAACAAATAACAGAGGTGGTAACTTACTAATGAGATTAAATTCTCTCTGAAAATTAAATTGTCAGAAACTTTCAATATATTCTTCAATTTCAAGTTTGTATTTGAGTGTACATTTTGTTTCTTCATGATTATGAGATAAATATTGTCAGTAAATAACCTATCTTTGCCTTATCAAAGGCATTCATTCTCCAGATAAGAGTACTGAGCTAAGGGGCACCTGGGTGGCTCAGTTGGTAAAGCATCTGCCTTGGCTCAGGTCATGATCCCAGGGTCCTGGGATGGTGTCCCTCATTGGGCTCCTTGCTTAGCATGGAGCCTCCTTTTCTTTCTCCTCCCTGCTCCTGCTCTCTCAAGCTATCTCTCTCCAATAAATAAATAAAATCTTGAAAGAAAAAAAAGAGTAATGAGCCAACAAATAGGATCAGATTGACCAATCAGACTAACATGAGTTAGATCTCTTAGTATCACTCTTTACTAAATAATTTTAAAGATATAGGCAATCAAGAAGCTCCTATGAAGTAGAGTATGTTCTAGGCTATCAAGGCTGTGCTTCAGGTTCCTCTTCCCATATTGGACTTGCCACTCTGGCCCGTAAGGTGGGGTCCTTAAAGGACATTTTTTGGGGTATCTAGCACAGTGGGGAGAACTTAAATTATGAAACATCCATTGCATAACCTTAGGGTTTCATAACTTGTGTGGCATTCTCCTGGAGAATTAAAGATACTGAGTCCTGTTAGTAAGGATAATAATTTTCAGCCAGCTCATCATTCTCAGGGTATTTCAGAAGCCAGGTCTCTTCCTTCTAGTTATCTAATCAGTCTATTTATCCAAAGATTCAGATGACGAGATTAGACTGAATCCTTGCTTCTTTTCTTTTTTCTGGGGATGTTCTCAATAAAGGGAGAAAATACATCATAAGCCAGCTGCTCTAAATCCTCTTTTTCCAGGTATTATATCCTATAAAAGTCTTCACATAAATGTATAATTCATGTTTAAAGGAATTCATATTTTTAGAAGATTTTTTAAAAAGTGTTTTACTTAGTGGTATATTTTGTTTTGAGGGAAAACTTAAGAAGACCATTAGACAAGTTTAGTAATTCATCCACAATTATATATTTGGCATAATATATCTGAAAACATGCTTTTAAACATAGCTAAATGAAAGCTGGGCGTTACATAAGTGATGAATCTTCCCTTTGCCCAAGTTATTTGACAACCACATTGTTGATAAGGAAGGATCCAAGAGAAAAGGTAAGCGAGAGCAAGAATTGGGCTGGTTACATGAATATTTAGACCAAAAAAACAAAAAGAGAAAAGAAAAAAAAAAGAAAGAGAAAATAGTTTTGAAGAGAGAGCTACACAGAAAGAATAGAAGTATTCTCTCAAAACGAATTATCATCTTTCAAAACTAGCCATTGTTTTCTCACAGAGAAATTTTTATAGGAATTGACACATCTTTCTGAAGTAAAATAGGAATTTTAGAAGATCCAAGTTTTCATATTCTTATATTTTTTTTATTTTCTATTGTATTGATTGATACATTTTTACTAAGCATGGGCAATAAATCTAATAACAATTTTATAAGCACTTTATTAGCTCCACATTTATTTTTAAAATATTCTGAATTTTGCACTCTGAAAAAAATAAAATAACACATATCTGCCACATATACCACTTAATATTAGTTACTGGTATTTATGCAAAACTCTGTGTAGGGTACTAATTGATAATGGAAGATTTATAGTCCATCTTGAAATAACTGACAAATCATTTATTTGAATGGAATAACTATAGAAACACACTCCAATAATTTTGATTGCATTTCTTAATTTTTACCCATTTATGAAAAAATAATTTAAAGTCAAAATAATGCTGCTGAGATTGCTCACAAAGTAAAGCCTATCAATTTAAAAGTGTATAGTTAAAAACTCTTAAGTATATCGGCCCCCATATTGTTTATGTACAAAAGGAATTTCATAAACAAAATCTAAATTAACATATTTCCATATTGTCCTGAGAATTTTAACTCTGTCTTCTACTAAGAAATCTGTCTGCCACACATCATACTAGTTAATGTGGCAAAATTTCTGCTGTATGTATGCAAATATTGCAAGTTGGGCTAGACACTTGGAAATCGGTACATCAGGAGTGGGGTTGGTCATTGCTCTCAATGACTACTTTCTTTAAAGGTTTATTTATTTATTTTAGAAAGAATCTCAAGCAGACTCCCGGCTGAGTTCAGAGGCCTACTGGACTTGGGGTTCAATCTCACGACCCTGAGATCATGACCTGAGTTGACATGAAGAGTCCCACACTTAACAACTGAGCTACCCAGGCACCCCCATAACTATCATTTTTTATTTTTGAAAGTAAGCTATTACTTTAATTTCATTTATAATTACTAATTAAAATATTTTGAGTACAGATATGTTTAGTGGCCTATGCATGCTTCAACAGCATTTTAACTAAAAAACAAAAAACAAAAAAAATCTAGATCTTGAGAAAAATGTGTATTTTGGTTCAAACCATAGCCATACCCTGTTACTAACCCATAATGACATACTTCTATTAGTATAGTAGATATGTATTAAATTTTTCTTTTCCAATTTTTTTGTGGGAAAAAACCTCTAATATCCATACCCTATTACTAACCCCTAATGTCATACCTTTATTAATATAGTAGATATGTATTAAATATTTATTTTCTAATTTTTTTGTGGAAAAAGACCTCTGGTTTTTATAACCAAACAACTATGTCCTATTCTACACTCGCTTCTGTGCCCCCCAAATTAGGAATGGGCTATGAAGTTGGGCATGAGGAGCCTTTGCTTTGCTTATGGATGATCTCTAGTTCAAAGAATTGAGAAACACTGCTCTAGATAATACTTTTTTTTGAATGATTGCTTTATTACTCCTAAATATCAAGACATTCCATGGTAAAGCGAGCTCATTTTTACACTGGATTCACCACTTGTCATCTGAATGCTTTACTATACATTCCTTTAGAAAATAAAATGGCTTCCTTTCAAGAGAGTGAATTAGGTGGCAAGGGAAAATCAAACCCACGCCTGATGTTGCTCAGACTAACCTGCTGGGTATTTAAGTATCCACCACCTAAATGCAGGAGAATGATACTGAGAATTCAAGTGTGTTTAGGGAAAGAAGGAACGGCTAAAGACGGAGTGCTCTGGAGAAAAGAGTATTGTACATAGAAATGTTTCATGAAGAAAGAATATTATATAGATCTTTATCTGGGTGATGTGTTTGGTGGGTAAAACAAGAAAAATATATGTGTTGAATAAAAATGGCTATGAAGTATAATCAAATTCTATAGAATTTGAAAGTGTCATAAAGAAAAAAGAAAATACTTAGTAATCCATCCTTGCTTTTTCTTTATAGTATGCTGAAGTTTTAAAAAGCCAATTTTGTTTATTAACTAGTATGTTCCTCCTTAATAATAATTAGCAATATTTGACAGTTTTTATGTGTTTGTTATAGTGGAGTGACTTAATTATAATTAAAATAAATTTATAATTAAAAATCAAGAAACTAATCGAACGATAAAATTTACTTTTACAACACAATAAATCCCTAGGTTCTGTTAAAGAAAAACTATTTCCTAATTTTAAGATCTCTCACGTTTTTTTTATTTGTTCTGAAACCTGATGCTGATTGTTAACAATACTTTATTGTATATTTGCAAGATGCTAAGAAAGTAGATCTTAAAATTTATCACAAGTGGGGACCTGGGTGGCTCAGTGGGTTAAATGTCTGTCTTCAGCTCAAGGCTTGATCCCAGGGTCCTGGGATCAGCCCTGCATCAGGCTCCCTGCTCAGTGGGGAGCCTGCTTCTCCCTCTCCTTCTGCCTGCTGCTTCCCCTGCTTGTGCTCCCTCTCTCTCTGTCTAATAAATAAATCAAATCTTTAAAAAAAAGTTATCACAAGAGAAAAGTTATCACAAGAAAAAAATGTGTAATTGTGGGGGGTGATAAAGTTAAGTAAACTTTGGTAATCATTTCACAATAAAAACATATACCAAATTATTATATCAACCTGATATAGTTATATGTCAATTATGTTATTCAGGGTTCTCCAGAGAAACAGAATCAGTAAGATAGATAGATGATAGATAGATAGATAGATGATAGATAGATAGATAGATAGATAGATAATAGATAGATGATAGATAGATGATAGATGATAGATATAAATAGATATAGATTTAGATGATAAGAACAAAAGAAATAAGTACGAAACTTGGGGATTCTTCTACACTGAGAGAATATATATATAAAGAGAGAAAGAGAATAAGGAATTGGGTCACATGATTATGGAGGCTGTGAAGTCCGTTCTGGAGACCCAGGAGGGCTGATGGTGTAAGTCCCATTCTGAAAGCGGGCAGGCTCAAGACTCAGAAAGTGTTGATTTTTCATTTTGAATCTGTAGGCAGGAAAAAACTGATGTCCCAACTCAAATAGTCAGGCGGGAGGAGTTCCCTCTTACTCAGTCTTTTTTTCCCTTCAGTTCTTCAATTGGTTGGATGAGGCCCACTCATATTGGGGAAGGCAGTCTACTAAGACTACCAATTCAAATATTAATCACATCCAGAAACAATCTCACAGACACACCAGAATAATCTGAACAAATGCATGGGTACCCATGACCCAATCAACTTGACAAATAAAAGTAACACAATAAATTTCAGTTAATTGAGCTACTCGTTCAATAAATATTTGAGTACCGGCACTAAGTATGATGGCAGATACAAATATTATGGGCTAGTCTTAAATCTAACTGGAAACACAATGCATCAGTAATATACTCATGGCAAATGTTATCAAGACGTATAAATACTGTACTCAAGGCAGATTGTGTTTAAATACAGTCCACATGACAATGCCATTATTTCAAGCTCGTAGGTTAGGGAGGCAAAAGTGGCATCACATCGACTCACAGGAGAAGACAGTATTGCTCTAGGTTTTGAATTATAGATTCAACTTGAAAATGGGAATATGAAACATAAACAAAATATCATTATTCAAGGAAGATGTGACATAGTTGATGCCCATAGGAAAATTTCCTCATTTGAACTTCATTTAATATGACTTTGACTTGGGTTACATAAAGAAAAACCCTGAGAGGTAGACCAGGAAAATAATGTGGGAGACAACTATTAGACGATTGTGTATGCCAGATAATACCATTTGAATAACTTTTGATAGATAGTATGTAGCTATTGAATATTTTTAAATGGGTTAGCATTGACAATGAGCTAGTATTGGGTAGATAAGAGTCCAAAGTAGTTAGAGTCAATGAAAATATAAAGAAATGGACCGTGGATGAAACTCTGGAAGACATAGTAAGTAGATATTGGGAGAGTGGAGCATGACCTTGAGCTTTTTATACAGAGTAAAGCATTAGAAATGATTGTAGCATTAGAGGAAAAGGGAAAACTGGAAGGAGTGCTGATTTTGAGATGGAGATGAATTAAAGTTTAGATATATTAAACTTGAGGTGAAGAAAGTCATTTGACTTGAGAGGTTCATTAGGCAACTGACAAGTGAACTGTGACTCAGGAAAGAGTTCCAGGTTGAATGTGTGTTTAATGGACAAATACAATGTGGTGGTAGTTAAAATACATTTTTTTTAAAAGTAAACGAATTTTATAGAAGTGTAAGAATTGAGCATGGAGCTTGGGAATTCTACATTGAAAGATAAGGAGAGCCCCTGCAATAGAAAAATATACAAGTAATAGAAGGAAACTTACTCTATTCAATACCATGCAAAAAATGAAGAGAAAAATTTTAAAATGTGATCCAAGAAAATGGAAAATGGGAAAAAGATACATTCCACAGCTAGGTTTTATTAATAGCCATCGTGTTGAATTTCTGATAGTGCTAATTCTAGCTACATTATTGGAGGGAAAGCAGTAGAGATAGCTTATTTTTAAAAAATTGACAGTTAAAGGACAGAATAATACGCTGAGAGTGCAGCAAAGTTCTGTTGTCAGTTTTTTTCAGGAGAAAAAGTTATTTGTATTATTTATACATTTAAGTATAGTTTTTAAAAAGATAAAAACAATTTAGAGGTAGGAAATTCAGTTGAGAGAGATACAATAATTCATGAAGTCCTTGATAACTTAGCAAAACTAATATAGTCAGCAAAATTATGGTAATAAAATATATTTGGATCAACCTTTATATTAAGAATCATAGGGCAAGAACATACCAATATAAAATGTTTCTTTTACTTAGTTTGGGTGAAAAAAACCCAGTAAGAAAAGAGAGCAAATGAGGTCACTTAAACTCTGGTGTTAGGATGATAGTTGTATTTTGTAGCCATCAAGTAATAACGCCTTTGATTTAGAGTGACATTGAGCCATAACATCAGGTAGTGAAAATTTAAGATGCTGGTTCAATTTCCCATCAGATAACCCAGCCATTTATATGTGAAAGCTCCCATATATCAGTGATAAATGTAAAAACAAAAAGTTTTGATAGTTGTAAAAAATGGTCTCAAGAATACTGGGCTTTGATAGGCATAATATCTAGATTGTAAACTGATAATTGTCATTTGTTTTAAGATGATGTCATTGATGGTTGAAATCAATTGCTGCTTATTAGTTTGTATTTTGTGTTTTATTTTGTTTTCTGAAATAATGGATTAGCTCTAAGACTCTAGTACTCATTCTAGGTGGTCATTAAGTTCCCTTTCACTTTATCCACTTCATTCTTGTCCCTCCCCCACACACAAGGACTTTTTCTCTCTTTTTCATTTTGCTATGTATGCATCCTATTGTAAGTTATTGTATGAATTACTACAATTCTTCTACTAAAATTAACAAAGTATATGTGTTTATTGTAAACAGGAGAAATTAACACTGGTCTATGTATCTGCAACACTATTCGTGTAGAACCATGTAACTATCATAAGCCAAATAATGTTATTTCTTATTATTGTTCTTAATGGTTAGGTTCCATGTGAAACAAAGTTCTTTTACCTTAGGAAGATATATAGGAATATAAAATAAAATAAGTTGTATAGTTTTTCATAGAGATAAAATATTTTTTAGTATTTTTAATGGACACTATGTTGTTTATGATTCTGAGATGAGTGGAACTTGGAAAAAATAGGTTTTTTATTGTTTATTATGAACCAGAATTGCTATTTCTCTAACACATGAAATTCTTCATTTACAAAAGATGGTGTTTAAGTTGACAGCCGTAGTCCTTACGAGAAATGTCACTTTATAAAACTATCAATCATTTTAAAAAAGCAAATATACATGGGGATTGTAGCATGAAAAAAAAAGTGATGCCTTAATATTTGTCTGAAACTGTTGTAAAAGTAGGAGGCTTGATGGGGCATGAAGTATAATGAAAGTTTAAGAAATAGACTTGAATGGTGTATCTGAAGAGATAGGTGATAAGACTTTTTTCAGACTGTAGAAATATAGATAAGTACCCGAATGGCATGACAGCTGTGAAGTGAGGTTAAGGTAACTGCCAGTAGACATGTAACATAAGGATGAATACAAACTATTCAACAGACAAGGAAGTCATAGAATGGGATAAGATAAGCACATTATATCTGACTACTAAACTTCTGAAGGCAAACTGAATGAAAATAGTATGGATGATTCTATCATTTTCCTTTTTTTTTTTTTTTTTCATTTTTCAGTTGACAGTTGTCCAGTATTGTGGTGATTGTGGAAAAGGAAAAGCTATGCAATTAGATGGCATAAAAAAATTAAATTATGATCAATGTGAAAAAAGAAGCCACAACATAGGCTTCATTGATTATCATTTTTTGAATCATTCAGTTCTGAATTAGTGACAAACTTCAACTTTTATTTAATCAAATGGTTGCAGGATAGTTGCAATTTTTCCTAAGCAAAGATTCATTTCTTGTTCGTAAGCAAAGCACCTAACAGCTTCACTTTTAGAAACAGTTTAGAAGAAATTTGGATCGTGTTTGAAAGAATGAAGAGTTTAAAAAAATACTACCAATATTACACAAACTTTTAGAAAACTGAGGGGAGATAAGCTCCTAACTTGTTTAATGAAGAGTGCAAAAACTTGATGTGAACTTGGCAAGGACATGACAAAAAAAAATAGAATATCGGACTATATCTCACATGAACATAGGTGCAATTCTTCTTAACTAAATATTAACAAATTGAGGTCAGTCAAATAAAAATGACAATAAATCATGACCAAATGAGGTTTATTCCAAGCTTGCAATGTTTATTTTAGAAAACAAAAGCAATGTATTTCACCACATAAAGATTATTAAAGAAAAAAAAACATAGGACTATCTCAACAGATGCAGAAGTAGCTGATGAAATTCAACAATGATTCATGATTTAAAAATTAAAAAATCTCAGCATTCTAGAAATAATAGAAAATGTTATTAATCTGGTAAAAAGCACTTACAAAATACCTATAGTTACCATCATATCTAATGTAAAACATTAAACCCTTTTCTCTTATGATCATGAAAAAAGTAATGATGTTTGCTCTACTTCTATTCAGCATTTGCTGGATGTCTTAACCATGGAAATTAGGTAACGAAATAGAAATTAAAGGCATAAAGTTCAGAAGAGAAGAAGAGAAGTGTATCGATTTGTAGAAAATATGACTAGAAAACCTATTGGGGGTACACAATTAAGTGAATTAAGCAAGGTCAAAGAATACAAGGTCACAGGATACATGGTCAGTATACCAAAATTAATTGCATTTCTGTGTACTAGAACACAAAATTATAAATTTAAATTTAAAAGGATACCGGTTATAATATCAAAAATAAAAAATATGGAAACCTTTTTATAGTGAAAACCACGAAGCGTTGCTTATAAAATAATTAAAGACCTAAAAAAAAGAAGGGATAGATGATGTTTTTGGAGTAGAATATACATTGTTATGATATCTATTCTTACAGTTTTATTTAATATAATGACGATTGAAACTAACTCAAATATTCATCTTCAGGAGAATTATGGTATATCCATTCATTAGAATATTAGTAAATAATAAAGTAATGAACTACATGGTTCCATTGATATAAAATTCTGGAACAGATAAAACTAAAACTATAGTAACAAAAAGCAGATCAGTGGTTGCATGGAGCAGAGTGGAAGGTTGATGCGTGAGGGAACAAAGTAGGAAGGTGAAAATGAATTCCTTAAAGGGTAGCCATTGAACAGTACGCTTAAAATAGTTGCCTCTCATTGTGAGTTATACCTCAAAGAAGTTGATCTTTAAAGGGCAAATATTACTATAGGGTGACAGAAATAAGAAAGATGCTTCTGAAAAGGCAGGAATTGACTGAAAAGGGGAGCGAGAGAACTCATTGGGATGAAATAAATGTTTTTTATATTTTTCAGATTGGAGCTTACACAGGTGTCTTCAATTGACAATATTCATCAGACTGAGTACTTAATATCCATTCATCTCATTTCATTTAAATTATTTCTCAATAGAAGCCTAATCTGAACAGAACAATTTCAGAAAATCTCATTTTTATTTTTATTTTGTTATTGTATTGGCTCTCAGAAGAGAACTGAGGATCATGATATGAAAAGTTTTCTAGGTCATTTATATGTATCTTTAAGTGCATTGAATTTTAAATATATGCTGTAACTCCTTAAATTCTAATTCTCTCCTATCTTATCTCTTACTTCATGAGTAAATCATGTACTTTCTTTTGTTTTTATACAGTATATAAATTTAAAAAGTTATTTTCCCTTTACATGTGTCTGTTTCTCAACAGTTTTTTAAAAAGATTTATTTATTTGAGAGAGAGAGCACGAGAAGGGGGAGGAGCAGAGGGAGAGGGTGGGAATCTCAAGCAGACTCCCCACTGAGCATGGAGTGGACTCTGGGCTCTATTCCATGACCATGAGAACATAACCTGAGCCGAAATCAAGAGTTGGACACTTAACTCCCTGAGGCACCCAGACACCCATCTCAACAGTTTCTTAATATGTACATACTGCTTGTTGATATATTGTAAGAATTAGGAAGCTGGGACTTCATATCTTACATTCACATTAAAAGTGAAAAAAATCCCCTATACCCTCAATGAGACTATTTATTAAATTAAAAAAATAACCAAACAATATTAATTTGTATAAAAAATATAATGAAATAATGTGGCATAAAATAATAAGTTGTCGTCTTGGAAGGTGATAGGAAGCAGACAGAGGAATACAAGAGGATCACATCTTGAAGAGTTAATGCTAGTCTGATCTCAATACAAATATTTTAATAAATGATTTTGAAGATGACAATCCAGCTGCATGTCTTCCCCTAATTCAATTCTCTCTCTTGCTTAATTATCTGTTTTTGTGAAATAATTCTCAGAATTTTAAAGAGAGCGCAGCATATTAACAACACTGTCATGTACATCAATGACTCATTTGTCCAGAATAGATAGTTTAGGAGCAAGTGAGTGGTTAATTCAGTGAGTTTTACGAGGAGTTTTTCCCCTGGGAATCCTTACCACAAGGTTACTCTAGTAAATTATTTAGTAAAGCACTGAAAGAGCAAGGAAATTGCTGTGACCTCATCTCAAAACATTTGAAGCTCTTAGTTTATGGGAGGGCTAATAGGCAAATTACATCAGCCTCAAAAAACATAGTATACCAGCTGACATCCGTATGTGGGGGTACCAGTGTATGTAATTGCTTGAGTCAAGAGTAATGGCAATCGGCTGTGTTAACTATATGCATGTGTTATTTTTGTTGGTCCAATATTATAAAGTAAGCTCTTTGCTAACCCTATTAAGCTGTGCCCTATGCTTCCAATCACATAATGTGACTGTCATTTACTATTGCCAAATAAATACAGAAGCTAAATTAAGTAGAGGCAAATGCAACAACTTCTAGTCAAGATTACCATCTAAAATTTTAGCTGCAACCTGGAAGAATTCTTGAGTAAATTATGAGTGTAGGTAAAAGGAAAATTTTCTAAAGTAAATTTATGGGGGCACCTGGATGGCTCGGTTGGTGAAGTGTCTGCTTTTGGCTCGGGTCATGATCCCAGGGGCCTGGGATCCAGCCTTGCATTGGGCTCCCTGCTCAGTGGGGGGTCTGCTTCTCCCTCTGCCCCTCCCCCGGCTCATGCTCCCTCTCACTCTGTCTCTCTCAAATAAATAAAATCTTAAAAAAAGAAATAAAATATTAAATTTATGGACCTAAACTTAGACGGTCAATGAATTTACTCATTGAAGAACCACAAAATCATCTCGTCAACACAGGCTATGAATATATGTCATTGGTAACCCTATGGAAATAAAGGAAAGATGGATGGTATGCTTATAATAGTTTTTATTATGCCTTCTTGAAATAGGTTACATTTGAGGTGCGTATGATGAAAATTATGATAAAAAATGCCTGAAAAGACAAAATTCTAATTCCCCCAACTTATCTCATCCGTCCAGAAAGATCTATCAGAGGTTCTCACATCTCTGAAGTTAATTTTGAGGCCAACTAAGAAATTCTCTTCTGGGTCAGTAACCTAAGAAAACCCCACAAAGCTCTAGGTCATTCCCTACGTTTCTAATTAGGTTGAAAAGAAAATAAACGAATTTAATAACCATCCTGTGATGGGTTTACAAATTAATTTTATTTTAGTATCTTCTGAACCCTTGAATCACAAGGCTAACCCAAGCGCAGGGCCAGCTTTTATTCAGGCCTAACTCCTTACAGGAGTGGTACAAAACAGAGGCCAGATAGAAGCCAGGAAGATGGTCTTTGCCACGATCACATTTATCTCTAGAGAAATAAGAGGAAATGCTTGGGTCTACTGGATGTATTCTGGAAAGTCTTCCTGTTGTCCTTTTTATCTGAGGAGATGTCATTTCTGCTTTGTTTTGTTTTGTTTTTGCACCGTGAATTATCACCTGTGCTCTATAAACCATCTCTCCCAACTTTCTCTGGTACCTTGCTCTTATCAATCCTTCCGTCTCTTACTTGTATCATCGTTCCCTCTTTCTTTTTCTTTCTTTTTTTTAAGAAATCTTTTTTTTTAATATTTTATTTATTTACTTAAGAGAGAGAGAGAACAAGTGGGGTGAGGGGTATTGGGAGAAGCAGACTCCCCACTGAGCAGGAAGCCTGATGTGGGACTGGATCCCAGTATCCTGGGATCATGACCTGAGCCAAAAGCAGATGCTTAACTGACTGAGCCACCCAAGCGCCCCCATCTTTCCCTTTTCCTGCTGGAATTTTTAACTTACCTTACTTTATCTTAAACACACAAAAACCAAAATCATTGTTTAAATCCACATATATCTGTAGTGCCTGATTCATCAATTTTCATCTTTTCGCTGCCGCGCTTCCCAAAATTACTGCCTTCCTTTGCTTCTCACTTAAGTCTTTAATGCCACAGAGCCTGTCATTCCACTGGAATTGTTCTTGTTATTCCCCAGTCATATCAATTGTGAAATTAAAACCGGGTGTTTCTATCGCCATTTCACAAAAACAGCAATAACGGGGCTAAACTTTTGGAATGTGGAGCCAGACAGCCTACACATTTGCTAGTTCTGTAACCTTGAGCAAATTTGCTTAAACTTACTGTGCCTCGATTACCATATAAGCAAAACGAGGAGATAATAGAACTTTCCAAAGTGTGATTGTGAAAATTAAATTATTTAGTCTGTTTAGGGTAATAACAACAGTGTCCAGCTCAACGGGTTTAATTATTAGTATTTCTATTTTCTGAGATGTAAAATGGGAGATTATAATAGTTCATTTCACGCAGAGTGTCTGTGGGGCTGAATCCCTTAACCAGTCTAAAGTGCATTACTAAATATTCAATAAAACCTAAATATTTTAAAACACTCAAAATTGTAAGGCTTGATCCCCCCTCCCCCCATCGTCATCATCTCTTGTTTCTTCTGGCTGCTTCTTACCAGTCTCCTTTGCTGCCACTTTTCCTCCATTCATGCCATAACCGTAAATTTTCCCAGGGTGCTCTCGTTGGAATTTTGCTTTACTAATTCCATATATTCTGCCTGTTAACCTATTCAAACTTATGGTTTCAACTTCACCAGACAATTGACAACTTCAGACTTTCTGCTTATATAGCTCTTACATATACCATTTTTGGGTATTTCAACTTAAATGTCCCTCAAGGACTTCAAATTCATCATGTCTCAAAATAATGCCATCATCTTTTCCCACAAACTTCTTCCACTGCCTATGAATGTCATTCCTACTCCTTCACGTGTTCAAACCAAAAACTTGAAAGTTAAATTTGCAATCTCCTTCTGACTGCCACCGCCATCTATCTAATCTTTATCTAGTGCCTGTATACTATACTAACGTGATGACTCTCCTATTTATTTCTTCTTTCCCAGTTCAGGTTTTCCCTAGATTATAGCCATAGGCTTCTAACTGCTTATGGATGGACTGGCTTAGCTTCAGTCTATCTGCAATAAATGTTATCTGAATGTTCATTATTCCCCTGATTAAGAACTTCAATAGCTCTCCCTGGCTTTTAGAATAAACTACAAATCCTTTAGTTTGTAACATAAGACATCATCGTTTCCTAATCAACTATTCCTTAGTCATATAGAATTTCTTATGGTTTCCCAAATATATTTGTGTGTCCTCTATCTCCAAGTCTTCCATATTTTCTTCCTCTCTTTTCCAGACTCCCCATCCTCTCATCTAGTTAACTTGTACTCAACCTTCAGGTCTCACTAATTTCTTGGTCACCTTCTTTAGGAAGATCCCAGTCTCTTACAGAAGCCCCATTCACACCTAAGATTGCTCTGAATATAGCAAATCCTGTACTGTACTTGAAATATCGATACTCTTGTCTTTTTTTCCACTGGACTATGAACTTAATAGGGACAAGGGCTTACTACTAAGCTTCCTCCTTCTCCCTTTACACCAGTTACACTGGCCTTCCTAACCACCTTTGACATTTTGTTCTACAAGGATACAAGCCCTGCTTGTTCCTTCTGCCAAATATACCTATGGGTCACCCCCTTACCTCTTTCCAAGATTTACCCAAATCTCATTACCTTAGTGACAACTGTCGTGACCACCCAAGTTAAAGTGAAAACCTCTCCCAGAAGGCCCAAACACCTTACCTTATTAACCTCTATGACATTATGTAATTTATTCATTTGGTTTATAGATCGTCTCCTCCATCATAATGTAAGCATGAAAGAAGGTCACTTGTTTGTATTGTTCTCTATTGAATTTCTAGAACCTATTGTATTGTTCTGTATTACATCCATAGTACCTAGAATAAAGTACACAAAGTACACAGGTCAGCACAAATCATGAATAGAGGGGGTAATAAATGAATTAATCTTCCTTTTAGAGTATATATGAATAACTATTCATAGTTAATAATAAGTTAAAAACTTTAAACTATTTGATTTTAATAATTAAATTAAATATAAGCAACTAAAAAATAAAGTCCTTGTTAAAATTAGAGGAGAAATTCCCCCTTTATGGTAAGATTGAAAAACAGTCAACCTTGTAAAATCGGCTATAGTCCAGTTTGATCACCTGAAAGTTAAATTGATTGCAGCTTAATTTTCCTGTGAAAGAGGTTAAACTAATTCCCACTTTTTCTTCTATCACCGATTTAAAGAGAATCCTCTGAACCTTTTGCCCAATTAGCCCTGAAAGGGGTAAAATATTAAGTACTATGGAAAAACCATACAGGTCATGTACAACTCACCAAACTAATACATCTGTTATAGTAGAATAACTTTCCATTATATGTTCAAATAGTACTGTAATTTAGGGTTGACCGAGAAGGGGTGGTTAGTGTGACAAGCAGCAAGATGAAGATACATTTATCACAATTCCGTGCTCGAGGCCAGCTTTACCTGCAAAGTGGCAAATAGATAAGGCGTTTTGTCTGCCGCAGCCCGGAAAGCCTCCCGCATTCGTCGCACATAGTGCACCCACGCTTAGGGGTTGGGGAACGAAGTATTAACAAGTGCCAGCTGCAACAGCAGTCTGCAAAATTTCTTTACCCTGCAAAGGGATGAAAACTGAATTGTACTGTTTGGAAGACAATGCCTGTTCTAGATCTCTACTGAAGATTCTTCTATACCTACTATTTTATAACTAATAATATAAATTTTGAAGCCAAAATATGTATTAATATTGAAGGGTGATCATTATTATAAAAAAATTGTTTTTGTTGTTTGTTTTAGTGGGCTATGGCATTGTATTAATATAAATCATTGGTTTTTCAGTGTTTATATTTTTAAGTCATTTTTTAAATTTTAATTCTTTAATTTAAATAAATAAAAGCTTAGGAGATTAAATCCATAGAAATAGGCAAAGGGCAGGACATGTATCTAATTTCTAGAAGTAAAGGTGGCCACATGTCAATAAGTAAAGGCAGAGTAGAGCCTTGCTATAGGGATACATAGATGTTGGGGTTAACCTAGAGCGTGAAATCAGCCATAATACCTGGCTTGCTAAAATGTAACACCGACGCCTACGCCGGGGGCAAGGAAAAGTTTCAGAGAAGGGCGTAGGCCTTTGGAATGCTGAGGCCTGCGGGACCACTCTGCTGTTGGAATGCGAGGGGGTTGCGGTGCCTTCCTTGAAGCTTTCTTAGCCCAGACAGAAGCCCTGTGATCCGAGAGATGTAGGCCCTGTCCCTGAGGCTATGTATAGCCCCACTCGTAGAACACGCACATTAGTATCTTTCCGGTAAACAGATCCTCCCCTCCCAGTCTCAGTAAGACCCCTTGTCACACATCATGTGCTTGAGAAACAGTGATAAGGATCTGTGATTATCCCTAAGGACCAACAAAAGCGGAGCAAAGAAGAGCAAAGGGTCTTCTCCTCTGAGCATTGACCCCCTTCCTTCTCCAAACTTTCACAGCTAAATTTGGAGTAATCTTTCATCCATTGGTACAGGAATTGCTGGCCCTTCCCGGCACATAGACCCAAGTCTTCTCCCCACCCAGCCACTTACTGACCATGTGAAGAGGCAAAATCTACTTAAACATTTTGTGCCTCGTTGTCTTCATTTATAAAATGATTATAAAACAATTAACATTTCTTAAATCTCAGTACCAATTTTATAGTACTTCCTTTATATCATCACATTGGAGCCTCACAACCTTCAGGTAGAAGTGATCCATTCATTCTTGAACAGAGGAGGAGTCGGACTATAGAAACATTGCATTCGAGCCCTGGCCGACAGCGCTCCCGAGTGGTGGAGCAGGGTTCAAACGTCATGCCGCTCATGCTCTCTCCAGTTTGTAATGCTGCCTTCAGGCGTGGTGATAACGCCTTCCTTGGAAAGTGCGCACGGTGGATATGAGAATAAGTTCATTTTATGAAGTAAATTGAAAACTGTAAATTGTTATTGAAACTGGGAATCACTTTAACAATTACCTATTAAGCAATTATTTATTAACCAACCGCCCAGTTGAGGGATGCCTTGAAAATAAAGTATACTACTTGTTTCAACCCTGAAGGAATTTGTAATTTACTATACACACAAGATTAATACATCAAGAAAAAAAATTGTGAAAGCACTTATAAATATGTAACTAAATTCTAAGTATAGGACTTCTGTGAAAGTTACCTAATATACACAATTATTGTTCTTTGGCAATCAAACAGGATCAGACTCTGGTTATCTATTTTTTTTAAAGATTTATTTATTTATTTTAGAGGGGAGGAGGAGCAGAGGGAGAGAATCTTCAAGCAGACTCCCCGCTCAGCCCAAAGCCTGGAGGGACATGGGGCTCAATCCCACAACCCCTGATATCATGACCTGAGCCAAAACCAAGAGTCAGACACTCAACCAACTGAGCCACCTAGGTGCCCCAAGGCTCGGATTATCTTAAGCCAAATTGATTCTCTGGAACGTATATGACAGTTCACATATTTTTGAAAAGCTGGAGGGGAAATAAAAAAGAAAAAAAGGTTTCAAAACAGGGAGCAAGACACCTCTGATAGTCTAGAACATGGTCTCTACAGCATTATTTTGATGGGTCGATCTGCTTTAACTATTCTGTCTTTGGGTTGCTCCACTAAATAATCATTCCTGGGAGAAATAGTCTGGTTGAGTGCATCCCCATCCCTTGGATAAGGCAGGGCCAGCAGTAAGAATCCCAGTAAGACCTCATGCAATGGGGGAAAATTAAGGTGTTGTTACCAGTACAAGGTAAGTGAATGAATGTCAGGGAAAATGAAAAGGACCACTATAAGTAGAAAAATCAAAGATTATTAGAGGTGGAAGATGCAACGAAGGCTTCAGGAAAGATGTTGATCTTGAAAGACAGATAGGATTTGAACACTTGGGTGTAGAAAACTCTTGCAGAAAAAAAAGAATTTTTGTGTAAAAATTAGTATCATACCAAGACTATGGACAATGAAGACAAAGCTCTAAGTTTCTACCTTAGGGAGTTTGGGGCTTGTTTTGTTTTACTTTGCTTTATTTTTAAAAGGGTTGTCAAATTAATCTACTTTGAACTATGTTTCAACAAAGTCATCACTACATACATGGAAAGGAGTTTAAAACATCTTAAAATCTTTCATATCATGAGTTGATTAATGGAGATATTTGATTTCTTAGCAGGCTTCTAAGAAGCAGATATTCTCATGAGGCAATATAGAAGAGAAATGAAAGATTAAATTCCTGGGAAATCAGGTAAAATGTTAAAATTGAGATACTTGATTTTCCCACAGTGTAATTTATGTCAATTAACTTTATTCTCATCTTATCATCCTTTTGACTTGGCATAATAGTCAAATCAACTCCCATTTAATGTCAGGTGATCTAACTGCTATGATATTTTGGAAGTGAATTCGATTAATAAAATATAATTTTTAAGCAATTACAAAATTTAATGTTTTAGAACATATTCTTTTACATTCTATGTTGTTGCACCAAATAACAGGTGTTCATGACTGTTGATTTAAAAAATCAGAAGTATATACTTAATTACTGATTCTGAATGTATTCTAGAGAGTGATGTTGCCACTTAAACTAAGATTGGTGAACGGAGGATTGATAAGTATGGGTCTTTTCATTGATCACCTCCACCAAGGACCTTCCAAACATTATATACTTCCTAATAGTCCTTACTATAATGATTCTTTCTCTACTACAGCCCATATTTCAAAATAATCTTCCTGGAAAATCTCTGTGATTGCCCACTGTCTAAAAAATAACTTCCAACTTCTTAGCTAGAAATTAAAAGAAAGAACTCTGAGAATATTTTACTATTTTTGAACATACTATGCTTTTGATAACTCTGTCCTTTTGTATGCATTCATGGTGCTTCAAGTGTCCATTTGGCAAAATCACATATCCAGTTAAGTTTCTTTAAATGAATGCACATCCAGATAACAATTATGATATGTTTTTAAATTTATCATGATAATATTAATAACTTACTTTTATTGAGCACTTTCTGTATACCAGAAAATAATTCTAAGCACCTTCTCTATGTAGCATCTCAATTATTCCTTATAAGAAACCATTCAGTAGATGCAAATATTAGTCCCATTTTACAGATGATAGAATTGAGAGGTCAGTGAAAATCCAAATAGTCATATGGCTAGTACTTAGCAAACTAAGATTCAAATCCAGAGATCTTGCAAGGGCTCTGACACAAGATCACCTATGATCAAATCCAAACTTTGCCACATACCAGCTGTTTCACTCTAGGCAATATACTTAACCTCTGTACGCCTCAGTTTCTTCATCTGTAAAATAAAGTAATAGTAACGTAGTAGCAAATTGAATGAGTTAGTATGTATATAGTGCTTAAAATGGTGCTTAATAATTGCTCAATAGAGGTTAGTTTTTTATTACCTATTAATTTCTATGGAAGTAAAACCTATATGTATATATGCAAAAATGAGCAGGTGATTAACTATCTTGATAAAACACAGAAATCAAAGATATTGATGTGTTGATCTATCCCTTCATTTGCACACTTGCGTTGAGTACGTGGTACAAACCAAGAACTGTGCTTGGCATTGGTGACATAGCAGTAAACAAAATACACATTGTCTTTGCCTTCATGAAGCTTATCCTCTCAATCTTTTGTGATTATAATAGGAGATAAGTAAGAAATGTTGTCAGTTTGATCCAGTTTGATCCCATTATGGAAGGAATAGCAATCATGCCTTGTTATGAGGCATGGTGGTTGAGGTGACTCATCAAGAAGTTAGAGCCAAATTTAAATCCAAGGCCTAAAAGAGATCTTTCTTTGCCAGCCAGAATCCCTCAATCAAAGGGGAAAGTATATGGCATGAGGCAGTTTCCTAGGCAAATAGAGGAAAGACCACAAAATACTCTGTTGATGAAGTCTGGCGGGTAAGTTAAAAAAAAAAAAATGCTCTGATTGCAAAACTATAGTCAGACCACAAATTTTCCTCTATCAGCAATGTCACTTTGATGATATATCTGAGAGCGATGAGGCTTAAAAGCCTGAATTCTAGCACTTATGCTATGCGACTGCTTTTAATTCTTGCCCAGAACTTGCTTTCTTTTAGAAACAATGTTTCCCTAAGGCCTTCATCAAGGGGGTGAGGTATGTGCTCCTCCAGAGATCTGCTATCCAGGGAATAGGTAATGGACTTGCGCAACAGGAGCCGTGACCTCTAGGTCTCTGC
This sequence comes from Ursus arctos, assembly GCF_023065955.2. Lineage (NCBI taxonomy): Eukaryota > Metazoa > Chordata > Mammalia > Carnivora > Ursidae > Ursus > Ursus arctos. Next base: position 9,873,970 of record NW_026622775.1, on the reverse strand, counting down.
ACTTTGGGGAATCCATTTTCAACTTAGATTCTAAGCTGGAAGTGATTCGTTCCATTAAAACAGCTTTTAAAAAGCCTCTCTCATAACCACAGCATGCAAGAAAAAGCTGATCTCTAGAAGAGGCTGTAGACACAGAATGTTCACTTTAAAATAGAGAAAGTTTCAATGGGAAGCAGCCACTCTTGCATTTAGCAAAGCAAACACTAAGTTTTGTGGACAGTTGGAAGAATTCTGAGACTAGAGGACATGATAGGAAAGCAGGCAAGGGATAAAAGCTGCTGGTGGAAATGATTAATCCCCAGGTCCTCTAAGTACAGAAATCCAGTCCAAAGCAGAACGATTCCATTAGCCACACCACTTAAGTTATCATCAGTGGAGGGAGACCAGAGATGACTACCACAACATATTGTAGATGCCTGCATGTCATAGGCCACATACAATTTCCAATATAGCATGCCATGTCCAACAAATCCTTTAATCCTCTTCAAAAAGATGCAAGTTTAAAACCCCTAGAACCAGGGAGATATTACTCCTCTATTAAAATCAGAATTTTGATGGTTGGAGTGGGTGAAAAAGAACATCAGTTACATAATTCTTTCATAATGAGTCATATTTGTCTCTGGGAATATTAAGAAAGCTAATGGAGTATTTGAATCAATTCAATCCAATACTTGCTGGGTCTGGACTATGCATAAGGTACTGTGTTTGTTTATATAAGAAATATGAAGGTTAATACGTTTCAGTTTCTTCTCTCTGATGCCTTGCTATCACACAGGAAGTTAAGAACAGACCCACAAAAACTACCATACGAGATTAAATTCATTGACACAACTTTCCTCAGATGTAATGTTATGCCTACACATCCAGGTTACTTGTACATGGAGGTAGACATTATTTTCTACCTTACTAAAAAAAAAAAAAAAAAAAAAAAAAAAAAAAAAAAATCTGTCACTGAACAACCAAAACAGTAACATGTTTCATACTTTTAAGAGCTGATTTTATGAGCTTCTTCTAATATTATCACCTATTTGACAGATATGTTTTTCCTTTAGGACCTTGGAGACTGTATCCCCATTTTTGTTTCTTTATTTTATCTCCTTCGTCTATATTGATGACCAAATATGCTAGATAGGGAAAGGAAAAAAATAGAAAGAAAATAGTATGGAAAAAGAAATTATCTCCTAATGAGGAATCAGGAAAGACATCATGGAAGATTTGCATTTATAAGTGACTTGGAGGAAGAAAAATTTTGTAATAGATAGAGCTATGGTGGAAGTAAAAAGAACTCCATATAAACAAAAGCTCAGAAGTTGGAAAATGAAGCATATTTGCTGATCAACAAGTCATATCATCAGCCTGGATAACAGGGGGAAAATGAAGAAATGAACAAGGTATACAGAACTTCCTCCAGGGTCCCTATATTTAACCAACTAAGTAAAGCATGGCCAGATCAGGTAGCTGCTTCCTGGATACCTGCAAGGTTTGTTCAGCAGAACACCTTGCAACATCACTGATTTTTAGGAATGTGCTGAAGTAAAAATAAGTAGTTTTTTCTTCTAAACGTAACTTTTTTTTTTCTTCCCATTTTGGTCTGTGAGGCCACCTATGAACACATGAAAAGAATTCTCCAGGGTCACTTTCTAATTTAGCCCAAATGAAGAGATGCACGTTGGCAAGTAATTTGAGTTCTCAATTTAACTAGTGGAGGGATGCATACTGAGTGAAAATTGGATTTTTAATACTGGCCTTGTTTGAATAACCTACGGAGCTTGTCCTAATAAAAACGAGGAATGTTTATTCAAATCTAGGCTGACCACCTTTCTGACAGTTACCAGGTACCGGGGCTGGTAAGCAGGCAGACTTGCTGCAAGAAGCAAGTACCTCCAGAACACTGAGACAGGAATTCGGAAACAGAGATGAGAAACGAAGATTCAGTCCTCAGAATGCTTCTTATTGTTGCTATTATGTAGATACGTTCTTATCATAAATAGGTGTTCTCTGACATGACAATTTGGAGTTAGATGTGAATCATAGTAGTATGGCATAGTAGAAAAACGAGGAACCCAGTATCTGAATCCCAATCTCCACAAAAAATGAACTTGTTATGGGAATTTAAGTGATCTTGTGATCATTCTAGTTTTCTACTCCTTCATACATAAAAATTTACACACTCAAGGCAGATTTTTATGATTTATCTCATTGATATCTCATTAATTTTTTGAGGTAGGATTTTTATTCCCATTTTAAGGGTAGAAAAAACAAAGCTCAGAAAACTCAGTCTGTCAATAAGCAAACCAAGTTTCTACGTTTTTTTTTTTTAAAGATTTTATTTATTTATTTGATGAGACAGAGACGGCAAGAGAGGGAACACAAGCAGGGGGAGTGGGAGGAGGAAAAGCAGGCTTCCCCCTGAGCAGAGAGCCTGATGTGGGGTTCGATCCCAGGACCCTGGGATCATGACCTGAGCCGAAGGCAGACACTTAATGACTGAGCCACCCAGGCACCCCCCAAGTTTCTACTTTAAATCTTTACTGCATTATCATTTTAGTACATCAAGAAACCAGTAGAAGTTTTTTGCACAGTAACAAAAAAGATTATAGAAGATTGTTATTATAGAGAAATTTTAAAAGATATTTGTAAAAATCAAACACAATATAGTAAAGAAGTAAAAACAAAGGCATTCCAATTAAAATGAATGGGAAGACAAGTTTGGAGAATTCAAATAAAATTCACACAGATATGTTAGGATCACTTAACATCATTTAGTCTGATCATATTTGGTGGCCTAGAAGAAACGCATTGGGAAACACAAATTGACTGCACCATGTGTCTAATGTAAATGCTTATTCAAATTAATGCTGTATTTCAATGTCAGAATTTCAGCATTACCTAAAAGAGATGTCAAAATACTTTCACTTTTCATTACCGCTGAATGAAAATAGCAGAGGTATCAGTTTAGTGGAAATAAATCAGTATCGATTATTGTGAATCTAATCTCTTCTTAATTTAAATTACAATACACGTCACTATATCTTTGTAAATGTTCTGTGTACCGATTCTATGTTCACGATTCCTTTAACAGTAATGAGATAGCTTTGACTTCATCTGATTATATTGTTAAACAGACAATTCATAACTGCTTAACTTCCTGCCCAGTTTAGATGAAATTAGAAAAAATTAGAAACAATAACTTAAATGCTTCTTTGAGATTCTAGAAGAGGAACTGTGTGAATTAGAACAGCCAGTTCAGCACACATTTTAGTCTCTAAATTTATACTTCTGGTGCCACTTCAATGATCTGTAATAGTTACAAATCAGACAGACTTTCAGAGACTTCTTGAAGTGACCTATTTCAAGAAAAGCAGATAATTTATTCAGAGATTTTTCTCCTGCTGCTCAAGAAGTCTATGGAGATTTTTATGGTTTTCTCCATTTAGCTTGGCATTTTCTAGTTAATTAGTCATGAATACCTGGTTAGTTCCACCTTGTTGATTAATTAATAGGAAAAATGAAAGTCATTAACTCTTTTTTTAACTCTAGGGGTTTATTTTTTACAAGATCAAAGTGTTCTTTAAGTTGCAATTTTATTGTTGTATCATCTGGTTATCTAACCCAACAGGCTCGAATATCCAGCTATATAAAAGGCTCAGTAACTAAGGGAAACATAGTGTATATTTGAACATGATTCCCTATTCGTCTCAGTCAACTGACGGTAATTGCAGCTGCACTGGAAATGTCTTCACCCTGGGGCTATGAAATTTGAACACCTAGCTCCCTGTAATTGATTTCCATCAGTTCCAAACACTACCATCATTCATTCTGTGCATATTTATTGAGCACTCTATGTTCCAGGTACTGTTTTAGCCTCATAGGATACATTAGAGTACAAAGCAAGAAAGATTCTCTATCCTCATTTGAGCGCGTGTGTGGGCAGGAGGAGGGAAGACAGTTAACATAGAAAATAAATAAATAAATAATATGGTATTTTGAAGGTGTTAAATCCTATGGAAATTAAAGCAAATGTAGAGTAATTTAAGGGATATTGAGTGAAAGTTGGAGGAGGCTGCATTATTAAATAGTGTGGTGGGGGTTGGCTTTTGGAGTAGGGGAGATTTGATGTATGTCTTGAAGGAAGTGCCTGAACTATCAGTATTGCTTCAACAAACCAAGGACCCTATTTTTTCATGTGAAAAACAAGAAAATCATTGCTAACCAAGTACAAGCTATTCAAAATAAATAATTACATGAAATGAGGCAACATAATTCACATTACATTTGAAATGAAAATTATACTGAATCACTTACCAAGAGTTTCCTTCCAAGAAAAAGAGATTGGGCCACACTTGTTTTGTTTTTAAATAATAACTTCATCAGATTATTTTTGGTCTATTCTATTTATTAAATATTTTTAATATATTCTAGCACATATTGAAAATTAATGTTCTAGAAGACAGAAAGGAGTCTGCTAATATATCACAAAAGGAACTGACACAGGGCCCCCACACCATCAAAAATATATTAAAGATGACAAAAAGCACGGAGGTTTGAGGTAAAGCCAAATAACTCAAGCATATATGTACATTTGCTTTATGGAACCAATATAATAATACGTTCTGTGACCTGCATGAGCTCAGATGATTCTTTGCTGCCATATAACAACAGCAACAATAGTTTATGGTTACTGAAGTCTTATTATATACCACACATTGTGCACATCAGGAAGCATTATATCTTACTTCAATTATTCCTCCCAAAAGGTCTACAAAGTATTTCACATCCCCATTTTACAGATGAGGGAGGTAAAAAACAGAAGGCATAGAGGCTAAGTGGTAGAATTCATTTTTGAACCCATGCATATTGACTTCAGACCCTGAGCTCTTAACTACAATGTGACATTGACTCCTATAGGAGGTTTTCACAAGCACTACTCCAACGCGAATAAACTAACGAGGCAATATATTAAGATGTGGGGGGGAAAGTATTACGACGTTGATTAATATTAATCTAAAAGTAAGAAAGATATTGACCTAAGATATTATTTGGTAGAGAGGAACCCCGATGCCCCACGAGGTCGAAACTCAGGCAGCCTCACATCTCAGACCATATGCAATGTCCTTGGGGAGAAACGGGCACGTCGTCGTGAACACGACAGACAGTAGCGCCTCACTGTTTTCCTCAGTTCCATTCTTTTGCTACGTATTGGAGTTTACGAGACAATTTAAAGGCATTTACAGATTTTTGCTCTGTTTTGACTAAAATGACCTTCACAGAAAAAGTTAGTATTTGAAAACTCTTCCTATGAAGAGACTGTTAAACATAATACTGATAACTGAAACAGAAATAAGCAGCAGGAAAATGGCGCAGGAACATTTCTCCCACTTCCGTAGTGCAATCATTGTCAATCAAGTCACACTATCAATTTCAAACAAGGATGTCTGATCTGACGGATTCAATCACATTCCTTTACGTTAAGACATTATAATTTTTGTTAGCACCAACAAAGGTGCTATGCTTTTAATAAATGGAATAAAATATTTAAAATCGTGTTCATTTCATTTGCTTATTTCCATTTTGCATATTTTATAAAGCACATAAATTATTATAGGAATGCAAGTATATAATTTATAAAATTAAATATTCATGTATTAAGAATGCATTCTCAAAATATTTGCTGGTAGTTGTGAGGACACAGATCTAGACCATCAAAACAATTACCATTACAAATGGAAATGGATTTTTATTTTAAAATTAACACCAATTTACTTCTGCAATTGACATACAAATTAATAGGAATTAAACAGCCATATGTATAACTTTTAAATAATGTCCCTAAATGTCTGAATGAATCTTACTGTTTTGAGCTTAGTTATAACTCTGACTTTTTTCTGTTCTTTTATAAAAGGTTATATTTGAAACATATGTGTGCATTTATGCAAGAATATCATATGTTTAACTCATTTTCAAGTGATTTTAATTCAATTAAATTATGTAATATTGACTCTTCATTGATGCACCATCCACACTAGTACTTTCCTTTAACTTCATTATCTTTCTGTCAATGGGCTCTGGTTATTCTCAGAATTATTTAGGCTTAAAGTTTTCTCTATTTCTTCTCTATTTCTTGACATATAAGTGAATTGACAAATCCTATGTTTTCTTTTTCTGTAAGCCACTCTCATTTGTCTCTTCCTTTCCATTCATTGCTACCACATTCTAAGCTCTTAAAGTCCAAGTAGATATTATTTTAGTAACTTCTTTTGTGTTAGTCTCCCCTGTCATGCCCAAACCCTACATAACAGCCATGATTGATCTGTTCACAATTGCCAGATTATTCTAATTTTAAAGATTAAAGGTTTTTTTATTTTTATTTTTTAATTTTAATTTCAATTTTTCTTAAAAAATCATTGTGAAATAATTCTCCCACATGATTCTCTCCGCCCCACCTGTTTTATCTCGCACCCTTTGGTCCACTCATGCTGTCTGTTGTCTGGTACAAGACAATAATGCCAAGCTCCTTTTGAACTTTTACTGCACTTTGCTGATAAAATACTTAGGACATTTTTTTTTGGTGCATATTATTATAATTACTCAGATACATGTTTTCCCTCGTAATGATTACCCTTGAGGATAGAGACTATGTTTCACACATTCTTTAAAAATCTCTAGCAACTTCTAGCATATTTGCCTGCTCATAAGTACTCAAAATTAATATTTGATGAGTAAAAGTACGCTAAAATAAAGCAATATTTTCCTGTTTTTTTAGAATGGACTTTAACATATTTCAGTCCCTTAGAGGCCCTAATATGCTCTAGTTGCCATCGATCAGCGTATTTGAGAAAACGTCAGCTAGGAAGTTACTATATAAGTAGAAGCTACTTAGACACATCCCCAAAAATGTTGAAGAAATTTGACAGTATGTCATGTTATGGCAAATGTGAAAATGAAGTATATTTTTACAGCCAGAGTGTAAGATGCTATTTAGCATAACCTAGTTTTCTCCAAAATGAGAAAAGACAAGAGAAATACAATTTCTTAAAAAAAAAAAAATTATAGTAAATAGTTCACCTTTGCATATTTTCTCTCTCACATTTCCCAGAATTGTTTTCTTTTTCTTTTTTTACACTAAGTCAAATATTACAGTTTCTTCAAAATCTGTTTAATCGTTGACTTACTGAAACCTTCTCTGATCAATATTACCCATCCACTGTTTTCCTTAATTTGGATTTATTAAGCATTTGCATCGAATTGTTCCTACTGTATCATTCTACATTGCCTTTTACATAGTTTTATTTAGTTTGTTCAAAAGAAAATTCCTTTTTTTAGATGTATGAACAATTATTTTATTTATTTTGGTTCCTACTAAGATCATGGAGTGGTTTAAAATATATGCTAAGTACTCCACCAATACAACTTTTATGGACTGGAAATAAGAATAAGATTTTTAACAGGTAGAACACAGTATCAAAAAAATCAGCACATTCTTTTTGAGATTATACCAAGGTATTTTAACAAATTAGCATGGATTACTGGAACAAATAGCAGGGTCAAATATAGCTTTCAAAAATGGGATAGGTGTAGGATCATACTTTTAACAATTTCTTTAAGATTTGCCAATAGACAGTGTCCATAGAAAAGAAGATAAGGAATATAGTTGACCACTTATGAACCATGAATAAAAACAGAATTAGTAATCTTTAAATCCTGAATTGATGTGGTGCAACCAAAATTAGGGGAACAATGTCTTTAAGGGGGTCACTTTAAGGACAAGATGTAATTTTTTTTTAAGGGGAGGGGAGAGGGAGGAAAGAAGGGAGGGGCAGAGGGAGAGGGGAGAGGGAGAAAGAGAATCTTAAGCAGGTTCCACTCCCAGTGTGAACCCAACAGGGGCTTGATCTCAAACCCTGAGATCATGACCTGAGCCGAAATCAAGAGTCAGACAATCGACTGAGCCACCCAGGAGCCCCAAGATATAATTTTAAATAACTACAGAACTACTTAGCAGAAGAGTTTATGAGTGCACAGATTTCAAGATTAATATAAACATATAAAGACAGTTGCCTTCATCACTTGGTTTTGAAAACAGAAACACAAATATAATTTTTTAAATTATCTTAAATTTTTCTGTCAAAAAGAGATGTGAAGAGCACCTATTTTTTTTCAACAAAAACAGTGTAAAATCAGCAGAATATGTGTCCATTGGAAGGTATCATACCAAGTTGGAATTAATTCTGAGATAACTACTTTCTATGTCTAATTCCTCCACTTACCCACTATCACATCTAAAACTAGTCTCATTTTAAACAGAAACAATAATGTTAGGTTAAAGGGCAAAGAAACACCCAAATAAGTTTGTTGCCTATTTTATTCTTATCAGACAATTAAAAACTCATGAAGAAATACATTACTAGTTCATGTTACTGTTAAAATAAATGAGTCCTAAACTTTTTAAATTGGGTCCACTTTAGTAGTGCACACCTACATTCCTATGTTTTTGAATAAAACACCTCTAGAATCCTAGCATATAAATAAGAGTAAAGAGCAAAAGGGTTAAAAAAAAACTCAGCTATTCACACATAAAAGATTTCTTATACACCCCCTTCATATATGAAGTATTATTATTATATAGGTCTGTATAAAATATTTCTTATAAGCACATAGTATAAAATATTTAATAAATAAATATAAATGATATATATAAAATATAAAAATTTCTTATAGACACATTATAAAAGATTTTTATTTTATAATATGTGTGTATAAGTAACATTTTATACTATGTGTGTATAAGAAATATATTATACACACCTATATATATATCGATACATCATATATAAATATGTGTATAAGAAATATATCAAAGGGGTGAGTAAGAAATCTTCTGTCATATGTGTGTATAGGAAATCTTTTATGATATGTGTTTATGAGAAATATTTTATAATATGTGTGTATAAGAAATATTTTATACACACTTACATATATCAATACATCATATATTAATATGTATATAAGAAATGTATCGAAAGGGGTGTGAAAGAAATCTTTTACGATATGTGTGTATAGGAAATCTTTTATGATACGTGTTTATAAGAAATATTTTATGTGTGTATAAGAAAAAAATAACACAGCTAAAATTATAAAAAAATGTGGATACTTTGCAATGTAAGTCCCATTTCTTTATTTGAAATTCCAAGCACTTACTATCTATGTAGCATAGTATGGTGCTAAATTATAAATATATAATGTTATTTAAACACCATTTCACTTATGTGAGTTTTAACTCCTTCCTTTGGAACATTAAATTCTGGAACTGAAATGGGTGTTTTCTTTAAGTAAACTATGCATAGCTCAGTAAAGTGGTCACAGTTCAGATAATTCTCAGTAAGTAGATGATGCCACCCATAGCACAATAGCTGAAGAGTTCTTGTAGAAACTCTGAGGAACAACAGATTAGAAGTTGTAAGATTTAGATTTTAGAGTCTGATCGAGCTACACCACTTTCTTTTCCACTTTATTTCATCTGTGAATTAAAGATAAAAATACCTAGAATTATTCTGAATTTTAAGTGAAATACTATATGACAGCCTTTTGAAAATTATGAAATGCTCAAAAGACATTATTCATGGCACAGTAATATAGTGTAATCTGTTTTCTCAACTTAAAAATCTTTTGAAACAAGTTTTCATTTTTGTATCCTCTTCTTTTTCAAATCTTGGTTTTCCCCTCTGTGCATTGGGCAAAAGCCAAAGTAAAGAAATTGTCAAAGAGAAATTTTAAAACTAATTTTACTGTCTCTGTTAATTGGATATTTTTGGCTTTGAGCCTAATCTATATTAATATTTATTGGATAACTCTCAAGTGTACAATTGACCATCTTGGATTTTATTGAAACACATTTTAAAAAAACATAAAATAGTGTTTAGAGAAATGTATAAAGTTTTTTTTTTAAAAATAGTACAGCATTTTAAGCTCCTTAAAGACGTGGAATGTTTCCTGTATTGCCCTCTTCCTACCTCATTGTACTCTGACCCATATTGCAGTGACATGTACTTAAAAGATGCTCAGTAAAAACTGATCTTACTCTTTGGATTGAATTCATTTCCCAAATAAATGTATTCCAAGCATGAGCCATGAAACAAAAATTTAGTAAGTATGATTTAATTAAAATTTAAACTTTTGCTGTATGTAAAACACTGTTAGGAAAATGAAGAAACAAGCCTGACTGAGAGAAAATACTTATAAAACACATAGCTGATAAAGGACATGCATCCAAATATATAAAGAATTTTTAAAACTCAGTAATAAGAAAACAGGCAACCCGATTAAAAAGTGGGCAAAAGATTGGAACAGTTAACTCACCAAAGCAGATAAACAGATGGCAATAGCAAATAAAAAATACACAACAATATGTCATTAGGTAATTGCAAATTAAAACAATGAGGTACCACCACACATCTATCAGAATGGCCAAAGCCAAAACAATAACACCACATGCTGGGGAGTATGTGGAACAGCAGGAATTCAAATTCATTTCTGATGGGAATGCAAAATGGCACAGTCACTCTTGGAGGCAGTTTAGCGGCCCCTTATGGAGCTAAACATACTTGTACCATTGCATCCAGGAATTGTACCCCTTGGTATTTACTCAAATGAGTCGAAAACTTATGTCTACATAAAAACCTGAACATGAATTTTATAGCAGCTTTACTCATAATTGCCAAAATTTGGAAGTAACCAAGATGCTTTTCAATAGGTCAATGAATAAACCTGGTACATCCAGATGATAGACTATGTTAAACAACAAAAATTCAACTGAATAAATTTAAAGATCAGATTTGCTTTATTCAACCATTTATGAATTGGGCAACAACCCATCTAGCAATAGAAAGAGCTCCATCAAGCTGTAAAAAAGCAAAGGTTTGTAAAGGTGGGAAGGAGGTAGTGAAAGGAAATTATGAGCAAAGGATGTAACGTTTCACGCAAGGTTGCCCTCGTAAGGGGAACACAAGGGGGTCTATCAAGATTACTTCAGGAGTGTTGACCAGGTAATTCCAGGTTGACTGGTTAAAAATTATATTCCTGGGAGACTTTGAAGCTGCATTAGGTTAGGTATTAAGTCTTGGTTTGCTGGCATGGCGTTTAGCACAAGTGACTCCATTTGGGGCCTGCTGGCTCCTTTTTAATAAATATTACTCAGCATCAAACACAAATAAGCTATCAAGCCACACACACACACACACACACACACACACACACACCCCATAGAGGAATCTTAAAAGTATGTCACTAAGGGAGAGAAGTCAATCCAAAGGGCTACATAGTGTATAAGTCCAACCAAATGACATCCTAGAAAGGGCAAAACTATAGCAACAGTAAAAAGATCAGTGGAGGGGGAAAAATGAATAAGTGGAGTGTACAGGATTTTTAGGGCAGTGAAACTCTTCTACATGAAACTATAATAGTGGTTATATGCCATTCTATTTACTCAAAACCCAGAGACTTTACCACAAAAGGAGCAAACACCAATGTAAACAATAGACTTTAGTTAATAATAATGTATCCGTATTCATTCATCAGTTGTAACAAATGCGGGATCTGTGGATATGGGGAAGAGGGGTTATATGGTAACTCTGTGCTTCCTAAGTTTTCCTGTAAACCTGAAACTGCTCTAAAAAAAAAAAGAGTGTGGATCTCAAACCAAGAGGAGCCTAAGGAGAAAAGCAATTAAATGTAATGTGGTATCCTGATGTGATCTTGGAATAGAAAAAGAAAATTAGGGAAAAACTGAGAAAAATGCGAATATAGTATGGATTTTAGTTAATGACAGTGCATCAATATTGGTTCATTAATTGTGAAAAATGTACCACAGTAAGATAAAATACAGTGGTACCAGTATGTGAAAACTCTGTACTATCTGCAAATTTTCTGTAAATCTAAAAATACTCTAAAAAAGAAAAGGTTACTGAAATATTTATTGATCATATGCTTTAAGCCAGGACCAGGAACAGTGCTAGAACTATAAAAAGGTATGTAGATTTTACACATATAGTTATTGAAGTTATATGTCTAAATAGAAGTATAGGGGCACCTGGAAGCTCAGTTGGTTATGCCTTTGACTTCAGCTCAGGTGGTGATCTCAGGGTCCTGGATCCAGCCCTGGATCATCATCATCATTGTTGGGCTCCTCTCCCACTGCCTTTCCCCCCTGCTCACATTCTCTCTCTCTCTCAAAAAAATAAATAAAATCTTTAAATAAATAAGGAAAAGTATATCAGTAAATTATTAAAAATTTAAATTTTAAAGAACGATGTGCAAGACTAAATAATCCATGTGTGGAATATGTATGTCATCAGAGCAAAATGAAAATATTTTGGATTTTAATGTAACCACACTATTCGTTAAATGCAAATGTTCCATTTAATTGTTATGCTCAAATGTCTTGGTTCCATTTATATTAAAATTTATATAAGTAGCAAGTCGTTCATAATATCTGCTGTGACAGAACTATATATCATTTAAGTTCACCTTTCTCCTGTGGTTAGAGATATGCATTGCTTGCAAATGCAAGTAACAGCTGACATCCCCAGGAATTTCACTTTCACATCTAGTTTCCCCTGAAAATACATATTCTTTTACCTCACGCTAGGTCAACATATTCCCTAAAATACCGAGCTGCCTTTGCTTCACTTTCTGTGATAAAATAGTTGAGATTAGTTTTTCTTGGCTCAATTAATATGGCATGTGTTCTCTGAACTCCGTAACTCATTGGTCATGCGAAAGACGAATCTTGCTCCTGCAGCTGTATTGATCCACGTGGCCCTTTTGGTTAGGAGTAAAGCCTCTTTAATTACTTTGGCTGACTTTCATTTTTTACAAAGTCTTAGGCACATTAGCTATCATGCTGTAGTGTTCTCATTTGTCTTAAATTTAGATGCACCTTGGTCTCCTGAGATTGATTGACTGTCTATATTCTTGGGAAACCACCGCCTACCCCAGCCTACACTCGCTCTGTGTAGCTTAGAAATCTGAAAGAGCTATCTCTCATCTTAGCCCAGGGCTTGATAACCTCTTCCTTTTCCTTCACCCGAGGTGTTTTGACCTTTAATTAAAAGGAAAATTTGTTGTCTTCCTTTCAGAAGACAGCAAATAATGAACTCATTAAAATGAGGTTAGTGTTCAGGCCTTAGAGCAATAAGAGTTGAAGTCTCATTAGCAGCTAACAATGCAGAACACAGCACATAAATAAACCTAATATGGCACAGCCAAATGCCTCCGTGCATTAAATTTGAGCAGAATCAAATGTTTACCATCAATGATGTCTAGGGCATGAAGTTTTAATGCACTTAATAAAGGAAAGCAAATTGCTTCCTATTAGCCATGAAATGTTACCACAGAAAATGCCCCCAAAAATGTATTATGTAAATGTGGGATATGTTAGTAATTAACAAGGATATGTAGAAAAATATTGGCCTTGCTTAATAGATGCAGCAATTAGAAAGAATAAAGATGACTCAAAATCTCTAAAGGTAATTCTAGAGATTAATGTAAAATAATGCAGAATGTGAGAGCAAGATTTTTTTAAGAGACTTTATCTCATATGTGACCCAAGGTGAGAGATGTTTGCAATGTCAAACTAGAGTCAGTTAATAAAATGAAACTTCCCTGTAGTTGATTAAATATCTTCTGGGAAAGAGATTCCTTAAGAACTTATTTTAAAGTGCTACTATATTTCATTTACAGAAGCAAGAAGACTTTGTTTCAACAAATTCTAATGCTTCATAAGCTGTTTTATAATGCTAAATGATCCATAGTTAGTGAAATAATAATTAGGAGTTTTATTTCAACAGTTCAGTGAATGGGCTAAAAGTATAAATTCTTTATAACATCTAATATCTGTACCACAATATTTGCATAAAAAGATTGGTAATGATAAGCTCTTTATTCTTCGTGTTTCACATTCCTTAAGTAGGGTTCGATGGTTGTTTCACTATTACATTTCCTCTGCATTTAAGACATACGTAATATACTTCTTAAATTAAAAATTGTTAGAGCAGTATTTTTACCTGATAATTTGTTCCATCATTTTTTTCTCTAAAATATTTGAAAAAGCTCACCTTCATGCCATACTTCTTGAGCTCTTATGAAAACCCGGCAAGAAAAAACATTGTTTGGGCCAAAAATCATAGTGGATTAGGGACACCTACCTTATATAGATGAGGCCAACTCACTCTGGGGGTTGAATGATATTGGGTAATTGATATTCTGGGAATTTTGAGGAGATATTTCACTTCTGGAGAATAACTGCTACTTTCCAGTGTTCATCTAATAGCCCAAATCTGAACAAATCCAAGAGGCATTACACCCCACATCCAATTCTTTCACAACTTACATTCAATTCATCATTTGATATTCAGAGTCCCAGAACCTTTATCTTCAAACTATATCCCAAATCTGACCATTTTCCTCTGGTTTCACCCACCTCCTCCAAGATACTCATTTCTCAATTAGGGTAGTTGCTTCTCTCTTCTAAATGCTTCCTTCCCTCTTTCATCTTTGTCTTCCCCTTACCTGGCCAATTCTTCATGCATTGAAGATTCAAAGTATGATGAACACTATACCTCTGCTTAAAACTCTCTCCAGTGCCTTGCCAGTACACTCTTCTTAGTGTATCATTATATTGTTTGTTTTTTTTGTATGTCTTACCCATTAGAAGATATACTCCTAAAGAAAGTACTTTGTTTGTTCAAAGCTGAATCTCTAATACCTAGAATAGCTGGAAAGTATTAGCCACTCAAGTATATTTTGAATAAGTAAATAAAGTAACATATTTCATTTATTTGAGAATCTTTGTTAAAATTACAGCAAAATTCCCTTATTAAAAATATGTGAAATGGGGGTAAGGGCAGTCACAGAATTCTAAAGGATACCATTTACACAGAAAATATTTTGAATATTGCCTTCTTTCATTGGGAAATGAGAGCTGTGCTGGAAAATGTTACCATTAATATATTTTTGTTTTGTTGTTTTCCTTCATGAGTATCTCACTAGTTTCCCTTCGTCTACAGCAAAGCAGAGTTGGTAGACTATCAGATGATGTCAAGCCTGTTTTGTTATGAATGTGAATTATAATTAGGCTTTAAATAGGGTTGAGCTTGAGGAGGTGACAACTAAATCTCACAGGAGCTTTTTTTATTTTTGAAACCCTTAAGTCTTTGTCAGGGGGAGAGATTTGCTAGAAAATGATTTGTCTACTAAGTACAGGAAAAGCCCACCTTAAAATATTATAGGTACCACAAACTGTAATATATTTTGGTAATGATTTCTATAACCAAATCAGGGTTCTGTATAGATAATGACATATGTTTTCGTATTTATAATAAAACCTAAAAATCGAGGTACCTCCTCCTCCTTAGCAGTGTGATGAGAAGATTCTATTACACCTGAGCTTATAAATAAATAAATTTTAATGCTTCAAATATATATACATTGACTCATGTTTGGTATTTAGCCTTTGGAAATGATTTTTATGATACACATTTAAAGATATATGTATCTGACTATGTGTTTGCAAAATGTTCAACTATGTATCATATGAACAATTTTC
The DNA here is from genome assembly GCF_023065955.2 of Ursus arctos. Classification (NCBI taxonomy): domain Eukaryota; kingdom Metazoa; phylum Chordata; class Mammalia; order Carnivora; family Ursidae; genus Ursus; species Ursus arctos. Next base: position 9,858,369 of record NW_026622775.1, on the reverse strand, counting down.
AAATGTTTATAAAGTTGATCATGAAAATTGTAAATAATGTAGATTTATTCAGATATAGTAAGATAGCATGAAAATAAAACACAGAAACATTTTCACATGCAGACTACAAATATGTATACATAATATATTTATTTAATTTTATTTATATAAATACATTTATATATAATTTAAAAATGTGCACGGTGTATTAGTAGAGCCTAGGGCCTAGCAGACTGCTTGGAAGGTAGAAGTGGCTCAATAAATGCTTGCTGGAGTTTAGTTCCTTATGGAGACAAAGTTTTTGATGTTTACTTACAGTGAATTTGGTAAGTACAGGTAGTTGTATTTATTTGCAACTATAGTTTTCTCATTTTACCTGTTAAATAACCTCATATTTGTTAAATACTGAATTTATGCTCTTACAATATCTAAATGAAAAACCAGCAGTCATTATATTTTCAATTATATGATCAATAACTTTTTTGTTTTTCCAAGTCAAGGGGATGTTCTTGATTTTTTAATTTGACACTCTTATCATTTTATCCAAATATGTCAATATTCTAATATAAAGAACTTGTAAAGTCTAAGCAATTCAGTTATTATGTACCATATTAGTAGAGTAAACCCTGATAATAATGATTTTGCTATTAGATATAGCCTGTTTGTTCATCTATCAGCCCAAACATGTATTTTAAAACACACATCCTTTTTATTCAGAAAGAAGACAGATATATTCACTGTGGGAGATATATTCACTGTGGGACATGAAACATATATTTATCAGCATGCCACCTATCCTACATGTGTTATGCAGTATATTGGTACCCAACAAAGTCAATGACTTATCTTTGTTCAAATCACTTGTAGCATATCAGTTCAATCATCACTGCACACAACTATTTCACCATTATCAGCTTTTCTTATTTACTACTGCTTGCTCTGCCCTGATGGTAACTGCAGTTTGACAGAATTCAATCTATGAATATAGCAATGAAAGTAAAACAAAGTTTTCATTATTTTACATTATTAGCAGAAAGACAGTAGTAAAGTTAAAATGTATGGTTTATAATTTCAAGCATAGTCTAAATGAAATATCTGTCATGAGTGGAAAAATTTGGTCACTGGAAAGGTCATGCGGACTTTAACCTGATATTCGTTTACATTTAGGGTAAAGAGAAGTTGTGAATGAAACCACACAGAGGAGGGAAGAAACTGTACCTCTCCTAAGAAAAAGGAAATAAAAACCTACAGACGTCCTCAGATACTCTCAGTAATATATTCCTTGTTCCTAGGAGACAGCAATGATGGAAATTGACAATTTTTTTTCTTTTTAGTGTTGAATGAACTGGCTGTAGAGATAAAATTTGAAATTAAAATCCTGAATACCTACCATCTATAAAACTCCCTTTCTATGGTTTTAGAGCATTTTTAGGAGAATTATTATAGGACCAACATGGCTGCCAACGGTATGCCAAGAACCTCTGAAGCTGTCTTCAAGACTCTAAAAATCTGACACAGAGTTCAGGTGTTTCCAAGGAGCACTGATGAAAGAAAGGGGAGTTGTATAAAACTGGGGATAAAAAGTAATCAAGAAATATTGTGGAATTGTTACAACACAATATTTAATCAAATAATGATACAATATAGCTAATAAGTGAATATCTTAACAATGAAGAGATTCCTAACTAGTATGTGAGCAGGGAGTATTTCTAGAGATGAAATTAGAAAAGTCAATTACAACACCAGCCAACAATCATCAAGTACCTGTGTTGTACAAGTATTGTTGTAAGCCCACCCTGGACTCATACTGAGTGAAGAGAGAGGGTAGGGAATGAGAAATGGAGATCACAGCCATGAGCAAAGGCAGAAGCAGGAGTCCTAAGGAACAATGCCAATATTGGACCTTGATTAAGGAGATAGTTGCTTTGGAGGACTTCATTTTTTAAGGCCTAAAAAATAAAATGAGAATTATACTTAGAGATTTTTTTCAATCTTTAAGGTAAAAAGTATTTTTGTTAATGAAACAACTTAAGAGCTGCCTTTAATAATTTCTCAACAAGAATAAGATGCTCCAAGAAGTTATATCATATTTATCTAAAGTGTTATTGTTATTTCTAAATTTTTGTAATATTAAGAAATTGATCTGAAGTTCTTTAGGGATAAGCTGTAGTAATGGAAAAAATACTTCTTTTTTTAGATCACTTACAAAGAGCTAAGTTATTACATGATTAAATTCATGCACAGAATCACATTTTATATAAAATCACAACTATTATATTCTGCAACTTGCATTGGATACCAAATAGGAAACTATAGGATGAATCCAGGAAATACTTCTATTTCCAAGGGATTAGCCATCCACTTAATGTTTTTTCCTAGGACAGAATGTATCAGATTTGGGAAGTGGAAGTATGTGCTGCCAGCTAATAGTTCAGAGAAAAAGCTAAGATAAATCATATACAAAATTTTTCCTACAAAAGAGCTCTGCACATTGATGTGAGTTAAGAACCTCCCAAGAAGGGTATAATATAGTGCTACCCAAACATTTCGAACATGGAATTATTTTCCATAGAATTGTTCAACTTCACAGACCTAATGAACCATGGATCACGGTTTGGAAAACACTTCTCTGTAATCAGGAACTCTGTTTCACTGGTTATCCCCTCATACAATAAAATCGTCCATCCCCCAGCTTCCACACTCCAGAGACCCCGAGGCAACTCAGAAGGGGGTGATTCTGTGCTTTGGAGCTTCCACGGCAGTACACAGCATTTCCATCAAGTTGGCTCCCCAACATAGGAATCAGGACGTTGCAGAGTGATTCAGGTTACATTTTAAAGTTCCGACCTAACACAAAGAGAATTTGGACCACTTCAGTGCAGACCCTGACTGAGAATCCCCGGAAATATGTTGAATTATAAACAACCTCCTGCCCACCCTCACTCAGTGAAGGTTGACTTTGTTATTTTGCTTGTGTTGGGTGCTCGTGTATGTTTCTCCCAGCTATCTGATTCCTGATTATTCCTGAAGCCAGCTTTTAGTCATTGAGTTTATAATGACCAGTTTCATTCCACATCCCCAAACAAGTCCTAATATAAGGTAGTTCTATCTCACTATTACTCCATCATCTACTTAAATACTTTAGCTTAGGGAAGATAAGACAGTTTTTAAAAGCATAAAATGTTTTTAAGGAAAACCATGAACAAACCATGAACTCTGAAGCTATAGTTTTATCTTTTTATAACTCAAAAAAATGTGTAGGCCACGATAGAAACTTAGAGTAAAGCTTATAGGAAAATTAAATTAAATAATATAATTAAAGACCAAGCTTGGAGGAACTAACTTTTAAGGAGAATGCCAGTGGTTCAAATAATAAATATCTATGTTTATCAATTATGTGTAATTGATACATAATGTGGGACACCTTGGTGGCTCAGTTGGTTAAACATCTGCCTTCAGCTCAGGTCATGATCTCAGGGGCCTGGGGTAGAGCCCTGCATCGGGCTCCCTGCTCTGGGAGAGTCTGCTTCTCTTCCTGCTCCCCCCACCCCCCCACCCCATTCTCTCTCTCTCTCTCTCTCTCTCTCTAACAAATAAATAATAAATAAATAAAATATTTTTAAAAAATTTATACATAATGTATAAAACTATCTGTACAAATGTATAAATTATCAGAAGGGCCTTATAGTTCATATTTGATTCAAATATATTTAATTCAAAATTCTAATCAATTAGTAGAACATGGAAAACATGGAAAGAGAACAGAACCCACTTATAGTTTGAGATGATCTACATGGACTGAAAATGAGAATACCGTTGAAGAGAATTTGGGGCTGATAAAAACTGGGCAGTATTTTACCTTGCTCAAGGAAATTTTCTGATCACAGGGAAAAATACCAGACTGCTAACCAGAAAGCAAAAAGCAGAAGTTCATCTCCCATACTTTCAGAATGAACTGAAGTAAAAATGACTTAGAATTCTGTGAACACAAAACTGCCCAGGACATTTTGCAGTAACGAAGTTTAGGGCACAAGAAAAATCCATTCACACCCACTGGGAAAGGAATCAAAGTCACATGGACTGTTTTGCTGATGCAATCAAATAAAATTTACAGCACTGTAAATGCACTTCAACTTTAATGATTTATATAACCTTCATTGTGTTCTTTGATAATCAAGCGGAAAATGCAAACTCTTCACATACGTGACACGAGTTAATATTATTTTACAAGGTCAAACCAATTTTCAAATTTTCTCTTCTCTTTGCCAGTATCTTTAATCAGCATCAATGTTTAACCTTCCAGTATGAAAAAAGCACTCCTTATGCATTGAGACTCTTCCCCTTACCAGTATATACACTCTTTGTGCAGTTAGTTCCTGAGTTTTACCCTCCCATTATGGATAACAAAGGTTTAAAAGCAATGATGCTCTAGGACTTTAAGGTCTGTCTTTCCTGTTGGGAGTATTGTAGAGGTTTCAACAACACAGTCTTCCTGTTGTGACAAAGAATGTTTAGTGCAGCAATGCAAGTATTGATTTTTCCCTCAAAATCTTTCCCAACTCTTCTCCCATCTCATTGAATGTCAGAAATCAGAAGCATTAATGAAATTACACTCCACTTCACTTCCCACATCAGTCTGTCAAGAATTACACTACGTCCTTCCTTCCTTCCATTCCCAGTACCCCCAGTAGAGGCCATGCCTTTATTTTGTTCTTACTGAAACTACTGCAAAACCCTCCTCAATGATTTTCCCGTTGCTTTGGTTTTCCTGCAATTCCTTCTCAGCAAGGAGCCAGAGGAATCAATTTAGAATGTAAAAATCGTATCTTCTGTGAGATGAAGTAGATGTGCTGTGTTATCACTGAGCCTTGCTCTCACTGCCCTTTTTACCCAGAGCACACTCCTCCAGAGCCCTGATTTGGGCATGACTGGCCTCTTATTTTTCATGCCTCAACTAAATTGCCACTTTTTCAGAGAGGCTGCATAAAGCACGTTCCCTATCCTGTTGAAATTTAGGTACTCTGCGTTAGTTTTAATAATAGCATATACTATAACACGATTTTTGCACCACTAATTAAATTTGCAATTAAATAATTATCTGATTGATTTTCCATGTGTGTCATCTGTGCGCTTAGATAGAGCCCAAGTTCCATGAGAACAACAAGCTTATCAGTTTTGTTTGTGAGACATTTTCCAACTCCATAACCTTATGTAGCTTATTTAGCCTCTCTGTGCCTTGTATTCCTCATTTGTGAAGTAGAGTTAATTAGGGGATCACAGGGAGATTTAAAGAGGTAATTCAAACAGAGTGCTTCTCACGGTATCTAACACATAGTAAAAGCTCAATTATTATTAGCATCCTTTCCTGCGTCCTTAGTACCTAGAAGAGTGCCTGATACATAGCAGGTGTTCAGATAACATTGTTTCAATGGATGAATGAATTAATAATGGCACAAGGAGGAAGAGAGCCCAGAGGGTAAATTTCAGATCCCTGGTTTCCTGGAGATCTAGGTGAGATTGAGAGATGGGAATGCAACACTTAAGTGATGGGTGGAAAGACAAGAGGGTATTTGCTCTGAAATGCAGTAGTGTTTTTCTACTCAACAAGTTGTTCTTCAAATTAAGTGTGATTCAGCCGAAGGATCTCCAAACCTTTCTCCCCACAAAAGGCTCCCACATTTCTTCAGTATTATTATTACAAACATTCATTCATTCTTCCTTAGTTAACTCATCCATTCCAATAAGAGCCAAACTGTTCAAGGTAAAATCCTATGGAAGACTTGGTACGTTGCTGTGATAAAATTTCTTTCAATGTATAAATTACATGAGACAGATTCCTCTTTGAGTGGCAGTAAGAGTTTATTTTTTAAAAGAGAGGGAGAGGGATGCCTGGGTGGCTCAGTCAGTTAAGCATGTGCCTTTGGCTCAGGTCATGATCCCAGGGTCCTGGGATTGAGTCCCACATTGGGCTCCTTGCTCAGCGGGGAGCCTGCTTCTCCCTCTGCCTGCAGCTTCCCCTGCTTGTGCGCTCGTGCTCTCTCTCTCTCACTGACAAATAAATAAATAAAATCTTTAAAAAAAAAAGAGAGAGAGGTAGAGTAGGTTTCTGAAGGAGTGTGGATTGCCTCTAAGGGGAAGGAGATGAACAAAAAGGGAGGCAGAGACTGTCAAAGGCAAATTTCAAAAGCCTCATACTTTCACCCTGGGTCAGCCCTATTCATCTTCATTTGTACATTGACAAATAGGGTACCCAAAAGTTCATGGAATCCTGAGTCATTTCATCCTGCATGGCCACATAGACTTACTCTAATGGGACCTGAAGTTATGAAGGTTGGACCAAGTGTTAAGGCAAACAGCTCAATTTTGTCCCTCTCCTTGTGTTATCTGGGTGGGCCATTTAAACTTTCCATGAAGCAATTTTATCCACTTGGATAATAAGTATAGAGGTAACCTGTCTGATTCCCACATTGAGATCTTTTAAGATAAATAAGATATCATTTTTATAAGTTACTGTATATATTTAAAAAAATTGTACAAGACAGTTAAAAGAACAAAAACTGTCACCCTTATTTATTGGATTTGAAATTTTGAAAGTATAAGGCTATATCAATACATGTAGATAGTCATGTCTTATTAATTAGGTATATTTAGGGGAAGGGTTAGCCTTACATTAAATTACCTGAATATTGGAGTGGATTAAGACTTATACAACATATTTTGAAATTAGTATAAATAATGCACTAACTTAGTATTTCCCAAAGTTCCTTGATGGTTATAATCTCCAATTTGAAGCTGTAAGAATCATTGTTAAAATTACAGTTTCCTAGGTTCCATTTTTTATAATTTAATTCAGAATTCCCAGAGCATGGGTCTGGAAAATTATTTTATAAGCATTCTGGCAATTCATTTCTTATGCATAACTTGGAAACAATTGCTTTTGACCATTTTTAGAACCAATTGGGGTCTATGATAAAATACACAAGTCTGAACCCTATCACATAAGACTAAATCAATAACTCTTCAAGTGGGCCCTCAGAATTCACAATATTAGCAGTCTCTTCTAGAAAATTTTATGAACAATAAAGTTTGAAAACCATTTCTTTAACATTTTGCCGGCAGGTAAGTTGGACTTGCTTTATTAAATACTGAAGAACTCATTATGAGAACATTAAGTGAATGTAAGTAATATTTATTAAAATAATGAATTATTGATATTTCTTAAGTTACGTATATTTATTCTCTTTAATATCTAATCAAGTAACTTAGTAAGTTCTTCCTAAATAATGCAAGGGAAAACTTAAAAGATGTTTATATTTTTTATGACATGAACTATTAAAGAAATAACTGAGGTTTATTGTCCAAACATTAAATAATATATTTTACATTTATGTTCAAAAGTTACTCAAACTTCCTCACAAAATATTCAGATAAAAAAAGTATATCTACAGCTACATGCTATTTCCTAAACTTTACAATTTGATTTTTATCTCAAATTCAGACATATTACTTCTACTTTATAAACAAATTTTTCCAAAGTCAGTTTTTCATATTTCATTTATTCATAATTTTGGATTTGTATTTTTTTGTCTAATATTTCTTTACACTTTTCTTGTATTTCTATTCTTTATTTTTTCTACATTTCTACTTTAATTTTTGTAGTTTAACACTTTTTTCTTTTTAAATTTATTCCTGATTTTTATTTTTAAAATTAGACCTCTTTTGTTACTCATTATTATTTGTGTCTTACGGCCTTTACCATTGAAAGGCCATGGAAATTTTCTTTCCCTGAATTTTGGAAATCAAAGAACATTTTGTAGACAGGCTTGGAACCTTTTAGGATTTGCTTTTTTAATCCATTTGTTTTGTTATGTTTTTACTTATAGAAATTGTCAATTTTACTCCCACATTAATCAAGATTACATGTTGGGAGAATATGACTAGGCAACTCTATTTCTTTTAGCAATGATCTGTCAAATTCTTCATAGAGTTAATTAGCACCGGTGGAAAAATATTCATCTGTCCTCACTTCTGTGAGCTTGTCTTACTAGGCAATCTATAAGATTATAAAACATCCATGATATAAATGTGCTGGTGAAATGTAGAATCCTGTTCATATTGTTTTGATATCACTTAATGGTATGGTCCATGTTTATCATTTTACCATCAGGAATATGTTACTAATAAAATAAATGAAATTAATTCAATTGAATGCCTTCCACGTATACAAAAATATATCTAGCAATACAGAATACATAAAATAAGTAAGTTTTGATTGACCTGAAGGCACCTATTGACTAGGAGAAGTCAGATAAAAAGTGATGTAGTGAAGTGGAAAATAATACAAGTCTTAAGACAAATAATTTGGGAACTTACTTTGGGAGAGGAGAACAGGAAAGGTTTGAGGCATCAGAGCAGGCTTCATACAAAAAAAGGTGGCATTTGGGCAGAGTTTTAATTTTTTTTTTTATTTTAAAAGATTTTTATTATATTTATTCATGAAAGACAGAAAGAGAGACAGAGGGAGAAGCAGGATCCCCAAGGAGCTGGGGGCCCGATGCGGAACTAGACCCCAGGAGGCAAGGATCATGACCTGAGTGGAAAGCAGAGGCCCAACTGACTGAGCCACCCAGGCGCCAGAGCTTTAAATAATGGCTGGGCTTGGGGAATGAGATGGAGAGCAGCTGGAGGGAATCTAAGCAAAGGGAACAGAGTGAGGAAAGGCATAACGCAGGCAATAGGGATAAAGCCAGAGGACAAGGCGATTTACTGGAAATAGCAGTGCATGTAGCTTAATTGGAAATGAGAAGGCACCAACAATACCTAGCTGGTTGGGACAGAATGACATAGTGAGTGCTCATTAACAGCATTTATTGAGTTCCTACTGTGTGCCAGGCATTTATCTAAGCACTTTGTATGTCTTACGCATTGTAATCCTCACAATAGTGTGAAACAGGTGTTAAGCATTATCCCATTTACAGATAAAGGAAAGGATTAGAGAAGTGAAATGACCAACAAGGCTAAGGCATTAATTGAATGGCCTCCCTGACCCCAAGGGTGAAGTGCATTTACTGCTTTTGGGGTGTTAGCATGATTGCAGAATGTAAGGCAGAGTAGAGGAAGATAAAACTGAAGGGTGGGAACAGGTTAGCAGACCACAGGGTTTTAAAAACCCGAGAAACAGACAATGAGGGAGTTCCTAAAGTGGTGGCAAGTTGATTGAAGGAAAATAGATTGTTTGATGTTTATTTGATTGTCCCTAAGAAAACATAAAAAGTAGGGCCCACTCCCTCAGTATAAATTGATATCCTTTACTGCATCTCTCACAGCATGCTCTAGATTTCTTTTGTAGAATTTATCATGAGCTGTAATTACACATTTGTTTGGCTATTTAAAATCTCTCTCCCTTTCTAGGCATTGAGGTCCTAGGATAAAGGGACTATGCTTGTTACACCCAACATTGTATGCAACTAAAATATGTATTTAGTGAATTTAAGAATGGATAGTGGAGAAATAAATGCAGAATAATCACTTCAAGAACTCAGAGCTAGAGACTTAGAAGGGAGTTGGAGTGTTAAGGAATTCGGGGGAAGGGAGAAATGTTTATTAAAAAAAACTCTTTCAAGATATGGAGGCCCAAGGATTGTACATTGAATAAAGAGAAAGCAAGAAAAAAGAACTAAGATAAAAAGATGGGGGATGTTTTCTATTTAAGCCTGTATTCCACAGGACTTACCAATATGCCTGATTAGTTCAATAGACTTTATTTTTAACTCCAACCTCTTTCTAACATTTTGTTTGTTCTTTTTGAGAACTTTTAAAATATATTTCATCAACTGAGTTCAACTACTGGGTCTATTTTTTTCCTTTTTCTATTTAATTCATAATATTTAAACAAGATTGGCCAAGATTACACTCAATGTAACTAACTCTAACCTTGGATAAACACTGATGATATAGTTACCAGCCTTTTAGTTTTTCTCTTTACTTTTATTTCATTAAACTAATTTGCAGCAGTCTTCTTAATTCTGGGGGAGTAAATAGTTTCACAAATTTTTAAAGCAAATGCTTAACCACTGTGAATAATAAAAGAATTGTCTAAATTTCTGACTCTTTATTCACCTTAACATATGGATAGCAGTAATGACAAACATAGTTTGTCTTATTTTCATCAGAACAAAGTAAGTCCCCTTTAAAAATCTATTTAAAAACAGGAAAAGCATTCTCAATAAATAAGCAAACCAAAAAGCCCAAGGATGTGAGAGTTATGAATTATGCCACATATGTTGGCATAGGAATAATTGCAGTTGAAAGATTGGCAGAAACTTTACAGGACTAAGTCTAACTCTAAGATTATTATCTGTGTGTTCTTATCCTGTCTACAAATAAGAAATTAACATAGAATTATTCCAAATACAGAAAACAGGGACATTTTGTCACAGCTGAAAAAGAATTTTTTTATGGAATTGGCTATTTCCTATCTGTCCTTGCCTTGTTCATATCTCAACACCTGCAATCAGTATCCTTTATACATTTCTTTTTAGTTTGTATAGTAAAAACCCAAGCCTTAAACTCAATGATTATGCCTTAAAAAACAATACGGGAGGTAGCACAGTTAAATAAATACTAAATTGCAACTCAAACAGACATTACCTTCCTATTCCTTACCAACAAATACAGGACTTGTCTACATCCAACAACTCTGAAAAATTTCCCCCAAGGAAAAAAAGTGTAATAATCTGAAATCAAGAAATGTCTCACATGGAAATGAAAAATGATTTCAGTGCTCTGTGGTTAGAGAATTGCCTCTCAGCAACTTATAATGTGCTTAGGACTGAACTGCTTCATAATTTGGTGAACTTCAATAAAAATAATAATAGCGATTATAATACCCGAAATACGAGTAGCAAATAACAGTACCCATCAAAAATCCAAAAAGCAGGAAAGCCCATATGATTTTGTTTCACTCATGCATACACATTTGAAAAAGAGGCATCCCAAAGCTTCATATTTATTTTTCTAAAATCATGTTAATTTCTTATTTATTTCAGGCATTACTAGAGACTCAAAATTTACTGCGCACTCAGGTTGCAAATTTTACCTTCAACCTTGGATTTTCAGGGAAGTTTTACCACACAGGTAAGAAGGAGCTTTGTGTTCTCAGGCAGCTACATATAAATAGGAGAGAGGATTTTAAATGTTTCATAAGTAGGAGAAATAGAATATCCAGACTGATTATGGGAAAAACTTGGGTGCATTATATGAGGAGCCAAATCCAAAATCAATGAGCTTGTTTACTTTGGCAAATACTGTTAGAAACAAGGGCAAAAGAGGAAGAGAATTGACTTTTTCAACTCAGTAAAAGAAACCATGGTCATTTTTGGGTGACTATGCATCTTGTCTCTCAGCATTGTCCAAGTAGAAAGCATAGTGATCGTGATGATGATGATGATGATGATGATGATGATGATGAAGGCAATGACACGTCAATAATAATAGTGGGCAGTGTTTTTTAAATGTCAGATACTCAAGGTACAGACATTTTTGTACATATTATCCTTTTGGAAAACATCTGGTGATCAGAGAGGAATTTTATAGCCTCAAAGAAAATTAACAGAGGGTCATCTTCCTTAATTTATCTTCCTTCGCAGGATTTTTCCCTAAAAGTATGACAACAATTTGGCCCAACATCCATTTAAACAATCATAATATATCGTATATTTCCATCTCTATCCAGCCACAGTTGCACTTCTGTTCAGTGTCAGCCTCTCAACTAATTCTTAAAATGTGATTGGTGTTCACGCACTACTCTATGTTCTGATATTTCTCACCTCTTTACCCATCTTCACCTCCAGAATATTACTTTTATTTTCTGAATATCAGCATTCTAATGTCTGGCACTCGTGTGGAGAAAACTTTGTGTATAGAATTGACTATCATATAATAATGACAAAAAATAACACAAAATGGTGTGTTAGAGCCTGTATTAGGGCAATACCTACTATCTGCTCCTATTTCTGCATTTGTGGTATAAGCCAAATTTTTCATGAATTTGCTCTGTTGTTACTTCATAGTATCTTAGTGAAAACACTCCATGGTATTCTCTACGCATGTGTGCATGTTATTGATATTAAAAATATCCCATGCAAAGGTTGTCTTTAATTATCATAAATGCAACTCATTTACCCAAAGAAGCTTTTTAATGTTTAACCAAGGAGTCTCAGCATGCTTTATTAGAATATTGAAGCAGTGAGGTCTTCCTGGCTTTTCTTTAATGCCTTTTCCCTCCTGCTTTGCAACATGTAAATCTGTTTAAAGTAATAGAAGGAAAATTAGTATCTAGACCATTTGATAAATCAAATGATTGCATATTTTAAAAGGACATTTTGCAGAAAGAGATTTGGGTCATCGTATCTGCACAGGCAAAGTAATTCCAGCTTACAATTTTGAAAATAGACATGGTTTTGTAAATCTTCTTCAAAAGCCCCCTCAAGAAATGAGTTCAGGCCTAAGAAGCTCTGACTCTGAAGTTATAAAGCAGATAACTCTAAAAGCTGTATCTACTCATGCAGGGGGGAAATTATGGGATTACTTGGAGTTCACACGCAAACAATACTATTTTGTCTTAAATAGCTATATAGTGCAAGTAAAGCCATTCTTTTGGTTGAAATATATCTGGGTAACTGCCTCAGCTCTTTTATTTACTTTTCATATTCAGAACTATTAAAGCTGCCAGACAGTCCCAGAGTTAACGTTGATAGCAGCTTACAACACTTCTCATTTCTTCTTTATGGTCCTGAACACGCACACAGTACGCAGCCGCTAGGAAATGAACAACCTGCTCGTTAATATCACAGTGATAGTTGTTGGAGGAGGAGACCAAAAAAAAAAAAAAATCATTTTAATTACATCTTTCAAGAAGACCTTATTGACTCTTTTGACCCTTTATGTTGCTATTAACCTAACAAAAATAATGGAAGAAACACTCTATTCTGTTATGCTGCGGTGATAGTACACTTTAGAGATCAAGCAATATATATAAATTTGTGAATCCCAGAAGTTTACTTTCCTTCATAAAAGGATGAAACTTTCATTGACTTGCTACTTTATGTGTAGAGTCATTGGAAGGCATTCATACTGTATTTCAAAGATGCAATCATATTATATTGAGTACTTATTAATTTATTCAAAGATATCAAGGTTTCTTCTAGAGTGGAGTTAACATTGGTGATGTTAGGGAGGGCACACCTCTATCTTATCCAGTCACATTCTTATATTCAGGCTTAACTCTATGGAACAAAGTTTGCAAAGCAGGGAAGTGCTTTCCTTATGCTTGCACTCCGCTATGCTGTGTAACTATTAGAAGATGGCCTTGTCACAATGACTGTCTCAGCTCTCTCCCAGGATGTTCCAATTTCCCAGTGCATGAGGATGCTGATTGATGAGCCTCCTTGTTTTGAAGACATTTAATCACATATGCCCAGCGTAATAATGATAGATTCTTCATTTCTTACACTGCTCCACTTATTTGTATTTCCCATGTATTCTTTCCTGTTCAGTTTCTCTGCCCTTCACATGCTAAAAACAATCTCACCCAAAAGGACATATTCCTAAGCTTTCCCTAGTAGTCAGCCACACACAGGTGCCAAATTGAAAGAGGAAGGACATACTGTTGATTAAAGGGAAAACATAAAAGTGTGGAGTTTGAAATAAAATGTTTTAGTCCGAAAATATGTAAAGCTTGATTGGAATTGCACAATGAAAACTCAGAGGATGAACACATTACAGCATTAAGATGTCTTTTAGGGATAAAGGGTTACCAATATTATTTTTTATAGGACATAATTCCTAGTGGCAATTATTGCCACTCTTTGTAATTAATAATAAGTTGAATATGACTCAATCAACTAATTCATGGATATTTGCAAATTGTATTAATATTGGTTTTTCTCATGACAGTTCACTTGACAGAAATATAAGCCCCTTATATAAAACTATTAACTTTCAAACGTGAAATTTAAAAAAAAATGTTACATTCATTCACTTTTCTTTATTTCTTATTTTTGATTTTCTGTATAAATTACTGGTTCCGAGTAGGTATTAGAAACAGACTGCTTTTGTTCAAAACCAGACTGACATTTACTAGGTTTGTGAACACGAACAGGTTACTTAAACTTTCTGCGCCTCAGTTTCTGTATCTTTAAATAAGCATCATATCTCCCTCATTTAGAATAACACGTAGCATGTCTAAGTGCTATGTGTTTATTATTATTACTTTAAAAAGTATTTTTGTATAAGATCAAATTTTATCAAAAAAGTAAACTGAATAATGCACATCACTCTATTTTCTAATTTTGAAACTATAGTTTACATACATACATTTATTTATTTATGTACGTTTTTATTTGCCTTTAAAGAGAGTTTAAAAGAGAGTTTGCACTACAGTGTGGGGAACACAATCATTACCTGAAATAACACTGCTCTTACGCACACACAGAAGTAACATTCTTAGAAATAACTTTTATGTATGTGCCTTACAAGTTATTCAGTGAGACAATGCATAACAAACATATGTATACAATGAAAAGGTAAAATCTACTTATTTATCAACACGAGTAACATTCTTTTTGAAGGTTTTACATGCATTGCAATGTACTCAACACATTTTCTGAAGTTAATTTTTTAAAATTTTTAATTGAAGTATCATTCACATATGTATGACATTAGTTTCAGGTGCACAACATAGTGATTTGAAAACCATATACAGCTTGGGTGGCTCCGCTGATGAAGTGTCCCACTCTTGATTTCCACTCAGGTCATGATCTCAGGGTTGTGGGATCAAGCCCCGTGTAGGGTGCCACACTCAGCATGGAGTCTGCTTGTCCCTCTCCTCCTCCCCCCTCCCTGCTCGTGCTTTCTCTCTCTCCAATAAATAAATAAAATCTTTTTAAAAAATTAGGAAAAAAGGAAGTCATATGCATTACAATATGTTCACCATGATAAGTGTAGTTTTCATCTGTCTCCAAAGCTATTATAATGTTATTAATATTCCCTATGCTATACTTTCCATCCCAGTGATTTATTTACTTTATAACTGGGAGATTCTACCTTTTAATCCCCTTCACCCTGTTTTACCCATCTCCCACTCCCCTCCGCTTTAGCAACCACTAGTTTATCCTCTCTATATGAGTTTGTTTCTCAAATCCATTCATCTGTGGATGGACACTTGGGTTGCTTCTGTATCTTGGCTTTTGTAAATAAGGCTGCAGTAAACATAGGTGTTCATATATCTTTTCCAATTAGTGTTTTTGTTTTCCTTTTTTTTTTTAATGATTTTTTATTATATTATGTTAGTCACCATACAGTACATCCCCGGTTTCCGATGTACGGCTTGATGATTCATTAGTTGAGGATAACACCCAGTGCACCATGCAATACGTGCCTCCTTACTACCCATCACCGGTCTATCCCATTCCCCCAACCCCCTCCCCTCTGAGGCCCTCAGTTTGTTTCTCATAGTCCATAGTCTCTCATGTTTCATTCCCCCTTCTGATTACCCCCCCTTCTTTATCACTTTCTTCCCCTACTGATCATCCTAGTTCTTATGTTCCATAGATGAGAGAAATCATATGATAGTTGTCATTCTCTGCTTGACTTATTTCACTTAGCATTATCTCCTCCAGTGCCGTCCATGTTGCAGCAAATGTTGAGAACTCGTTCTTTCTGATAGCTGAGTAATATTCCATTGTATATATGGACCACAACTTCTTAATCCAGTCATCTGTTGAAGGGTATCTCAGCTCCTTCCACGATTTAGCTGTTGTGGACATTGCTGCTATGAACATTGGGGTGCATATGGCCTTTCTCTTTACTACGTCTGTATCTTTGGGGTAAACACCCAGTAGTGCAATGGCTGGATCATAGGGTAGCTCAATTTTTAACTTTTTAAGGGACCTCCACACTGTTTTCCAGAGTGGCTGTACCAACTTGCATTCCCACCAACAATGTAGGAGGGATCCCCTTTCTCCACATCCTCTCCAACAATTGTTGTTTCTTGCCTTGTCTATTTTTGCCATTCTAACTGGCGTAAGGTGGTATCTCAGTGTGGTTTTGATTTGAATTTCCCTGATGGCTAATGATTTTGAACATTTTTTCATGTGTCTGTTAGCCATTTGTATGTCTTCATTGGAAAAGTGTCTGTTCATATCTTCTGCCCATTTTTTGATTTGTTTATTTGTTTCTCGTGTATTAAGTTTGAGAAGTTCTTTGTAGATCTTGGATACCAGTCCTTTATCTGTAGTGTCATTTGCCAATATATTCTCCCATTCTGTGGGCTGCCTCTTAGTTTTTCTGACTGTTTCCTTGGCTGTGCAGAAGCTTTTAATCTTGATGAAGTCCCATAAGTTCATTTTATCTTTTGTTTCTCTTGCCTTTGGGGATGTGTCATGAAAAAGGTTGCTTTGGCTGATGTCGTAGAGGTTGCTGCCTATGTTCTCCTCTAGAATTTTGATGGATTCCTGCCTCTCATCGAGGTCTTTCATCCATTTGGAGTTTATTTTTGTGTATGGTGTGAGATAGTGGTCAAGTTTCATTCTCTTGCATGTAGCTGTCCAATTTTCCCAGCACCATTTATTGAAGAGACTGTCTGTTTCCCACCGGATGTTTTTTCCTGCTCTATCAAATATTAGTTGCCCAAAGAGCCGAGGGTCCATTTCTGGGTTCTCTATTCTGTTCCATTGGTTTATGTGTCTGTTTTTGTGCCAGTACCATGCTGTCTTTGTGATCACAGCTTTGTAGTACAGCTCGAAATCTGGCATTGTGATGCCCCCAGCTTTGTTTTTCCTTTTCAACAGTTCCTTGGAGATTCGGGGCCTTTTCTGTTTCCATACAAATTTAAGGACTATTTGTTCCAGTTCTTTGAAAAATGTCCTCGGTATTTTGATTGGGATAGCATTGAAAGTGTAGATTGCTCTGGGTAGCATGGATATTTTAACTATGTTAATTCTTCCGATCCATGAGCATGGAATATTTTTCCATCTTTTTATGTCTTCCTCAATGTCTTTCAAGAGTGATTTATAGTTTCTAGAATATAGGTCCTTTACGTCTCTGGTTAAGTTAATTCCAAGGTAACGTATGGTTTTTGGTGCTATTGTAAATGGGATGGATTCCCTAATTTCTCTTTCTTCGGTCTCATTATTCGTGTATAGAAATGCAACTGATTTCTGAGCATTGATTTAGTATCCTGCCACATTACTGAATTGCTCTATAACTTCTAATAGTTTGGGAGTGGCTTCTTTTGGGTTTTCCATATAGAGTATCATGTCATCTGCGAAGAGAGACATTTTGACTTCTTCTTTGACGATTTGGATACCTTTGATCCCTTTTTGTCGTCTGATTGCTGTTGCAAGGACTTCTAGTACTATGTTGAATAATAGTGGCGAGAGTGGGCATCCTTGTCGTGTTCCTGATCTTAAGGGAAAGGCTTCCAGCTTTTCCCCATTGAGAATAATATTTGCAGTAGGCTTTTCATAGATGGCTTTTATGAGATTGAGAAATGTACCCTCTATCCCTACACTCTGAAGGGTTTTAATCAGGAAAGGATGCTGTATTTTGTCAAATGCTTTTTCGACATTGATTGAGAGGATCATATGGTTCCTGAGTCTTTTCTTGTTGATATGATGTATCACGCTGATTGATTTGCGAATATTGAACCACGCTTGCATCCCAGGTATGAATCCCACTTGATCATGATGGATAATCCTTTTAATGTACTGTTGGATTCTATTAGCAAGTATCTTGTTGAGGATTTTGGCGTCCATATTCATTAGGGAAATCGGTCTGTAATTCTCCTTTTTGATGGGGTCTTTGCCTGGTTTGGGAATCAAGGTAATATTGGCCTCATAGAATGAGTTTGGTAGCTTTCCTTCTGTTTCTATTTTTTGAAATAGCTTTAGGAGAATAGGTATTATTTCTTCTTTGAATGGTTGGTAGAATTCCCCAGGAAAACCGTCCGGGCATGGAGTTTTGCTATTTGGAAGGTTGTTTATCACTGACTCAATTTCTTCATAATTAATTGGCCTGTTTAAGAAATCAATTTCTCCCTGTTTCAATCTTGGTAGTTTATAGGTTTCCAGGAAGGATTCCATCTCTTCCGGATTGCTTAGTTTATTGGCATATAGCTGTTAATAAAAATTTCTAATAATCCTTCCAATTTCAATGGTGTTGGTCGTGACCTCTCCTTTTTCATTCATAATTTTAATAATTTGGGTCCTTTCTCTTTTCTTTAGGATAAGTCTTGCCAGTGGTCTGTCAATTTTATTGATTCTCTCAAAGAACCAGCTTCTAGTCCTGTTGATCTGTTCTACTGTACTTCTGGTTTCTGATTGATTGATTTCTGCTCTAATTTTGGTCAACTGCTTCCTCGTGAGTGGATTAGGCCTGTCCCTCTGTTGCTGTTCCAGCTTCTTGAGGTGAGAATATAAAAACTGCATTTTAGATTTTTCTATTCTTTTGAGTGAGGCTTGGATGGCTATGTATTTTCCCCTTAGATTGCCTTTGCAGTATCCCATAGGTTTTGGACCATTGTGTTTTCATTCTCGTTGGTCTCCATAAATTGTTTAAGTTGATTTTTGATTTCCTGGTTTATTGAGTCATTCCTGAGCAGGATGGTTCTTAGTCTCCAAGTGTTTGAGTTTCTTCCAAGCTTTTCCTTGTGGTTGAGTTCCAATTTCAGACCGTTATGGTCTGAGAATATGCAGGGGATAATTTCAATCTTTTGGTGTCGGTTGAGACCTGTTTTGTGTCCCAGAACATGGTCTATTCTTGAGAATGTTCCATGGGCATTAGAATAGAATGAGTATTCTTTGGTTCTGGGGTGTAGTGTTCTATATATATCTATGAGGTCCAACTCATCGAGTATGGCATTCAAAGCCTTTGATTCTTTGCTTAGTTTTTGCCAGGGTGTTCTGTCTATTTCTGATAGTGGAGTGTTGAGGTCCCCTACTATTAATGTATTTTTATCTATATGTCTCTTTATTCTGGTTAAGAGTTGGCTTGTGTATCTTGCTGCTCCCCTGTTGGGGGCATATATATTTATAATTGTCATATCCACTTGTTGAATACTTCCTTTAAGAATAATATAGTGCCCTTCTGCGTCTCTAACTATAGTCTCTAGTTTAAAATCCCATCTATCTGATATGAGAATTGCTACCCCAGCTTTCTTTTGAGGTCCATTTGTGTGAAAGATGGTACTCCATCCCCTTACTCTCAGTCTGAATGCATCTTTGGGTTCAAAATGAGTCTCTTGTAGACAGCAAATGGATGGGTCATTTCTTTTTATCCAATCTGCAACCCTGTGGCATGTTATGGGAGCCTTTAAACCATTTACATTGGCACTAAGAACTGAGAGAGAGAATTTTAAAAATGCCATGTTGCCAGTAAAATCTTTGTTTCTATTGGTTGTGACTTTCTTTTCTGTATCACTCTTGGGCCTTTTTACCTTTATAGAACCCCCCTTAATATCTCCTGTAGGGCTGGTTTCGTGGTTATGAAATCGGGCAATGACTGTCGATTCTGAAATGTCTTTATTTCTCCATCAATTCTGAATGACGGCCTTGCTGGATAAAGGATCCTTGGCTGCATGTTTTTCTCTGAAAGAGCTTTAAAAATGCCCCCCCCCCACCCTTTCTCTCATTCCAGGTCTGTGTAGACAGGTCTGACGTAATTCTGATGCCTTTGCCTTGGTACGTGAGAAATTTCTTTGCCCTGGCCACTTTCAATACTGTATCTTTGGATCTAATATTTGCAAAATGCACTATGACGTGACATGGCATAGGTTTGTCGTGGTTGAGCTTGGGAGGGGTCCTCTCTGCCTCTTGGACACGAATGTTTGTTTCCCTCACTAGATTAGGGAAGTTTTCAGCTACAATTTGTTCAAAGATCTCTTCTAGACCTCTGTTTTTCTACACCCCCTCAGGGATGCCGATGATTCTGACATTGGATCGTTTCATTGAGTCAGTAATCTCCCGTAACCTACATTCGTGGGTGTGGATTTTTTTAAGACCATCTTCTACTTTCGTTTTTTCCTCTATTAACCCATCCTCCAATTCACTAATACGTTCCTCTGTTTCGGTGACCCTGGCCGTCAGAGCCTCTAGTTTTGCCTGCATTTGGCTCATAGAATTTTTAATTTCTGTCAGATTCGCTCTCATTTCCATACTTAGGGATTCTATATTCTCAGTAACCTTTTCCTTAATACTTTTTTCAATTCTACTCATCATTTTGACCATCGTTACTCTGAATTCCATTTCTGATAATTTGGTTACATCGATATCCATTATTTCTGTGGCAGAGGCCACAGACTCACTGTCTTTTCTTTGCTGTGGGGGGCTTCTTCTTCTTGTCATTCTGATAAGGAGAGGTTGCGGGGTTGTCCAGAGCCCAAATTATTGACTGGGACCCAGGCCGTGCCCCTTGTTTTATCGGGATCTTAGGGATGTGGGCTTCTTCTTTAAAGATTTTATTTATTTATTTATGTGGCAGAGAGTCAACCAGCGAGAGAGGGAACACAAGCAGGGGAGTGGGAGAGGAAGAAGCAGGCTCCCAGCGGAGGAGCCCGATGAGGGACTCCTTTCCGGAACGCCGGGATCACACCCTAAGCCGAAGACAGGCGCTCAATGACTGCGCCACCCAGGCTCCCGGGTTGTGGGCTTCTTGATTTTTCAGCCTGCCTTCTGTGTTCTGGGGGAGGGGCCTGCCGCGCCGATACTCAGGCAACCCTGTTTGGGTAGAGTCTCCGTGTCCCCTGCGAGGGGGGATGGGGATGGGCACTCCCTGAGCCGGTATTTCCAGGCTTTTGTTCTCTGGCGGCTTTCCCTGGCGGTTTGCTGTGCCTCTTCTGAGAGTCAGAGCAGCAGCAGCCGAATTTCAGCCTCGTGTCATAGAACAGAGGGATCGCGGCCCGTTCTCCACTGATGTTCTGGCCACTTTAACTCTGTTACTGTTGGTGCTGCTCAACCCTGCAGCGTCCCGGGATGTGCGCCCCACACCCGGTGCCCCAGCCCTCACTTCCAGGGCCGGCGCGTCTCTGTCCTTTGTGTTTCTAATGCCACCAGCTGCCAGCCGCCCCCATGCGCGCCCGGATCTCCCGGTCTCAGTCTATTTCCGGTGAGCACACCAGGATTCCGGTGTTCCGTGAGAAGCCTGGTGGCGCGCGCTCCCGGCTCGGGGTCTCAGTCTGCTGTTTCGCGGGTTTCTCGGTCCGTGAGTCCGCCCGCTCTCCCGTGCAAGTGGCTACCGCTTCCCGGTGCCCGAACGCGGCGGCTCCCTCCCCCTTCCGTTTATCTTCCGATATCTGTGCGCGGTTTCACGGCTCCCCGCTTAGTACCTCAATACTCAGCGCTGGAGATGTTCGTTTGTAGAGATCCAGATGCATCATCCTGCGTCTCAGGCTGATTCCGTGGTTGTTTAGGCTGGTCTGGTACCTATCCAGCTCGACTCAGGGGACCGGCTGAAAAAGGGGTCCCCTACTCCTCCGCCATCTTAAATCCACCCCCTGTTTTCCTTCAGTAAATACCCAGAAGTGGAATTATTGGATTGGATGGTAACTCTATTTTTAGTTTTTTGAGGAACCTTCAAACTGTGTTCTCTAGTGACTGCACCAGCTTACATTCCTGCTAACAGTACACAAAGGTTCTCTTTATTCCACATCATCACTAACACTTCCTATTTTTCTATATTTTTTATACTGGACATTCTGACTAGTGGTAGATGATATGTCATTGTGGTTTGATTTGCACTTTTTTTCTGATGATTAGTGATATGAGTATCTTTTCACATGTCTTTTGGCCATCTGTTTGTCTTCTTTGGGAACATCGTCTATTCAGTACCTCTGCCCATTTTAATTGGGTTATTTGTGCGGTTTTTTTTTTTTTTTGGTGTTGAGTTGTATGAATTGTCAGATGTATCATTTACAAATATCTTCTCCCATTCAGCAGGTTGACTTTTTATTTTGTTGTTGGTTTCCTTGCTGTACAAAAGCTTTTTAGTGTGATGTAGTCCCAACATGTTTTTGCTTTAGTTTTTCTTGACTGGGGAGACATATCCAGAAATTATTGTTGAAGTTGATGTCCAAGAGATTACTGCCTATGTTTTCTTTTAGAAATTTTATTGTTTCAGGTCTTATATTTAGATCTTTAATCCTTTTTGGGTTTATTTTTGATATGATGTCCAGTTTCATTCTTTTTCATATAGTTGCCCAATTTTTCCAACACCATTTTTGAAGAGACTATTTCCCCCCCTAGTATATTCTTCCTTCCTTTATCATAGATTAATTGACCACATAAGTGTGGGCTTCTGTCTGGGCTCTCTATCCTGTTCTGTTGATCTATGTGGCTATTTTTGTGCTAGTTCTATACTGTTTTGATTACGATAGCTTTGTAGTACAGTTTGAAATCTGGGATTGTGTTACCCCCAGTTTTGTTCTTCTTCCTCAAGATGGCTTTGGCTATTTGTGATCTTTTGTGGTTTCATACAAATTTTAGGATTATTTGTTCTTGTTCTGTGAAAAATACTATTGATATTTTGATACCAATTGCACTGAATCTATAGATTGCTTTGGATAGTTTGGATTTTTTTAACGTTAATTCTTCCAATCCATCAGCATGACATATCTTTCCATTTGTCTGGAATTTCTTCATCTTCTATTTCTTTCATCAATGTCTTATAGTCTTTAAAGTACTAGTGTTACACTTCCTTGGTCAGGTTTATTCCTAGGTATTTTATTATTTTTGGTGCAATTGTAAATGGAATTGTTTTCTTAATTTCTCTTTCTGCTCTTCTGTTATTAGTGCATAGAAATACAACAGATTTCTGTATATTGATTTTGAACTCTGCAGCTTTGTTGAATTTATTAGTTCTAGAACTAATAGGTAACCATAGGTACTTTTAATCAGTTTTCATCACCACACAGTTCTCTTTATTTATTGTAATATTTAAAATTAGTTTAGTGCATACCTACCTATATGGAACCATGCCAGATTCAGTAAACAAAGAAAACACAAACATCTTCGTGCCATTTAGGGAATTATAATATTTTATAATAATGAGCAAATATAAAGCAGGCATTTATACAAAAGCATTAATACATGGAATTTTATAAATTGCATTTTAATGTTGCCTTATGGGAATTAACCTATAGCCCAGATCTTGCTAAAATTATTCTTATACTGGCAGATTTAAGGAACTTTTAGAAGTATGCTATTATTTCATAACAAGATCCTCCACAAGTGATAACAAAAAGGTGAATTCTTCAATATTTTACTTCCAAATTTAAAAACTTCCTATTTTTTGAGAATTTAGAGAGGTAAAAGGGAATAACTGTTAAGTGAGAACAAAAAATACTATATTTTTAATTAATTAAGATGTAGGTTTGAATCTAGATCAGATTAGAAGTAAAAGGCTAAATATGAACACAAATTCTTTTAATGGATTTTAACGTATGTTAAATATGGTGATGTATGAGTTACAAATTATATCCTCACATATTAATTTAGGTATAGAAAAATATGTGTTAATAGTATAGAAAAATATGTGTTTTTAATGATTGAAAAATTTAATATTTTCACTTAGTTGGGTTTTAAAACATTTGAAATTCTGCTTTGGTCCCTAAGCATGACATGCTGTCGTATTTTTCATTAAGCTATTTCTAGTGTCACAAGCTTGCCTCACATGGCTTTGAATTATAAGACCTATATAAAGTAAGAGAAAGGCTGATGGGAAATTAATCTATGAAGTGAAAAAATAAGGTTTTAAGTATCACTATCAATCTTGTGAGGAGTGTTTATAAATTAACACAATCTTTAGTATAAAAATTACTAATATTTTATGATCATATATCTGTTTATATCAATAGTCTAAAAATTTCCTTTAAATTGAGTGATTGACCTCCTTCCTGGTCAAGTATGCATTTTGCACTTCCTGGTACTTTCTATCACAACCAGGGAAGTTTAAAGTGAGTGGAAGCATTTCTCAAACATTCTGTATTCAAAGCACAGCAGAAGGGCGGGAGAACTATCAATTCATTCATTGCATGCGACATAAAGTAACTCTAATCTGTGCCTCAGTGGGCTAAACTATGGCCATAAGAAACACTTGGTCTAAACAGCTCACTCTTAAAATCCATCTGAGCAAATGATAAACTATTCTCCATTTAGATTTCAATGTTTGATATTCTCTATATTAACAAAGTCAATGAATTGCAAGTCTATCATACTAACAATTTTAGCTAAAGTTAACAAAAATTAAGGATTCTGTCTCCTCAAATGATTCATAAGACTTTATCACATTCAAAACTTCTATTTCTTTACTCTTTTTTATAGCAGCAACTGTTACAAGTAGTACGATGCCAAAACTCTAATTAAACCTGATGATCCTTATACCCTTTAAGACCTATACATTATGATGGTGTCCCAGAGATAATGCACATATATAAATACACACAAAAGTTGGCATGCACTTCAGCAGAAATATGAAAGCACTGAAGTTCACTAACATTATATTAATAGGGACTGAATTAAATTATTCACCTAGTCACTGCTCTGGGGAAGTGGCATAATACAGTGCAAGTTAAAGGAATCCAATCTCTGACTTTAAGAAATTAATAATCTAGGCAAGCAATGTTTTCAAGAATATATAAAAATATATAAATTTAGAACACTGTAAGTATAAACCCACAGGTATTATTTTTAAGAAGAAAGAGATCCTGATATTTATGAAGTACTTACTATCTGCAAGTCATGATATTAAGTGCTGTAATAAATCAATCTCATTGACTTTTCACAAAGACCCAATGAGATAGATATTTACATCCCCATTTTAAACCGGAAACCAAGATTCAAAGCAGTTGACTTGTCCAAGATCACATAGTCAAGTAAATGGCAGAAGTAGGGACTCTACTTCTGTATTTATTGATACCAAATATACACTTTAACCATTTCACAACACTATTTACTGCATGATCAGTGAAACCTTTATTATGGGATACGTAAATGAGACATTTGGAAAAGGTTCTTTTAAAAAAATACCTTTAATATTTATTTGCTTAATAATAAATTAAGCAGCTATCTGTAAAACATACTATATTGTGGAAAAATAAACCAAATAAATACACCTCACACTCTAAGACAGAATCTGTTATTTTACTTCACTTAGTTAAATATCTAGAGACCAAATAGGAATCAATTCTTACATTATTGATCCAGAATATTTTAAAATTAGACTGCATATCATAAAATTGTGCAAAAATTATATGATTTCATACAGTGAAAACGTTTGTTAGTATCTGCAACAAAGATAATTCCTTGGGAAGTAAGTTGTTATTTCTTTCTTTCTTTTTTTCACTTGCGGCATGACAAACGGTTTTTACTATGCCTTGAACACTGCTAACAAATTTTCTTAAGAGAGGATGAGAACTTTATATTAGTTTTAAGTTCTCAAGTCAAGGTTCTATTGTGTTAATAACTTCATTATTTAAGTTTTAAGAAATATTGTTATCAAAATAGGAAATATGTATGTTCATAATATTTATATTAAAAATGTAAGTATACAAAAGTAATTACACAGTGTTAGCTCAACTTTTAAAAAATAAGTAGAAAAAGATTTAAAAGAAAAATACCAAAATGTTTCCACTCATTAGCTCTAGATGATGATCTTTGTTTTTATTTTGTTTTGCTTTCTTTTTGAGGTTCTTATATCACTGGTTTGTGCTTTTTTCCCACTTATTCAAGGATATGTTACTTTTCTAATCAGAAAAAAAAATTAACAAACTTCATCAGTTAAATTTTAAGCTCAATTTTAGATTCGTATGCAAGAATATTTTTAAGAATTAAAAAAAAAATCATCTCTGTTCAGGTTTCCCCTGTGCATGCAATAAGGAGGAGAATTATCAGGTAATACTTTTAAAACAAAAATATGTTGTCTCAAATGAAGTCTGTTTATTCATTTCTCACCATGTGCTAGCAATCCTAAACAGTGTCAGTGAGGAAATGCCCCTAAGTTCTAAACTATCTGCACCTGGGTCTATCACACCTACTCCAACTCATCCCAACCCCAGCCACATTGCCTTCGATGTAATTTAGACTATGGTCATTTCTTTTTACTATTATTAAAACAATGCAAAATAGGATTTATGTATCAGTAGTAAGAAGAATAACAAGAAACTGACAAATATAACCTTAAAGCCAATACGAAATATTCATTTAAACCATTTTTAACTTTATGTTTTATAGGGACTGAAGAGGAAGATGAAGGAGATGACCTTTTGCTTAGGTCTGTAGATGAGTTCTGGTGGTTTCCTCATATGTGGAGCCATATGCAGCCTCACCTCTTCCACAATGAGTCATCTTTAGTTGAACAGATGATTCTCAACAAGGAATTTGCACTGGTGAGCATATTTTATTGCAATATTTTCATACTATGAATTGTGATATATATCAGTGGGTTGTAAAATCAATTTACTGGGTTGAATACAACAGAAATAGAACAGACGATATCAGAAAGCGCATCACACATATTAGGGTACATATTGTTTTGTGTTACTTTGTTCAGGCTTGTGTGTGTACGTGTATAGGGCCGTGTTGTAGTATAAAATGTATTTCAAAAAGTTGATCATTGTCAGAAAGTTACCATCTTTTGTTTTATGGAAGAATTATTCTTGCACCTATGAGGAAGAAATACAGTACTTTCTCTATTGTATTCCTGATACATTATAATTACATCCCAAAAAGCATTTATAGTAAGGAGAAATGAATGGATGGATGAATCGAATCATTAGAGCAATGACTGAGAACCAGAGGTTCTCAAACTGCAGCATGTAACCTTTTCACCTAAGAGATTTTTTAAAACACAGACTGCTGGGCCCAATTCTGAAGTTTCTGATTCAATAGATCGTTAGAGAGGCCTGAGAATTTGCATTTCTAACAAATTATCAGAGGGCCCAGAGGCCAAATCCGGCCTGCTGCTTGCTTTTTCTTGTCCCTGAGCTAAGATACTTTGGATCCTTGGAGGGTTTTTTTTGTTTGTTTGTTTGATTGTCATTTTTAAATGATCGGCTAACAATCAAAGGCACGATAATACTTTGTGACATAAAGGTTATATAAAATTCAAACTTTAATGAAAATAAATACAGTGTTGTTGGAATACTGCCACACTCTTACCTTTATGTGTTGTCTACAGCTGCTTTTCTCTACAGCAGAGTTGAGTAGTTGCAAAAGAGACCACATACGGCTCACAAAGCCTAAAATATCTACCTTTACTGAAAAAGTTTGCCCTCCCTGCTCTATATTAGGTAAACCGTGCATCCCTGCAACGATTTAAAGAAAAGCATTTTTTTCCCCCAGAAAAACACTCAGATGCCCATTCTCACATCTTCACACGGTGGGAACAGATAGTCACAAAGGGTATATGGATCACCCAAAGACCCTGGGCCTCAGTTAAACCTATCTTAAAATAAACAGTTTTCATTTAAAATAAAGAATTAATTTGCACTGCATGATTGTTAATGTTTCATTTTTTTTTTAAACCACATTAGGAGGCATAGACCTAAGGCCAAATGAGCACTACGATATTTTAGGAAGTTATGCCTAGTTATTATGTTAATGGTTCACCATTCTTTCCATCTCTAAATCCCCAGACCTGTGTCGGATCTGGGCATAGTATCCTTACGAGTAAGTGTGTGTACTGCAAAAAGCAATTAAGACCATGGACACAGGTACCAGAATGCCTGTGTTTAAATCCCGACCTTCTGTCATTGGCTTCCTTGATCTTGAACAAAAATTACTTACCCTGTGTCTCCGTCTCCCTATCGGTAAAAATGAGGATAATAGTAACAACTACCTCATAGGACTATACTGATACATATTTGAGGATATGATATATATTTGAGGATACATGCTTAGAGCAGTGCCTGCAATACAGTAAGCACTCAATAGGTGTTAACCAATTATGATGTTCCAAAATCCAGACAAGTACGCAGTTATGTTTCGCTGTATAAAAGCCAAATATTTTTTTAAATCACATAACTTTCAAGAAATGTCTAATAAATTTTGTACTATTTCATAGCATTGTAAAATTAAGTAAATATTCCCTTTTCAAAAAATAAACTTACCTTGAGTAAGCATGCCGAATTCTCTCTTTGCAGTTACCTTGATAATAAACTGTTTATCATTTTACTTAAACCTCCCCTACCTCACTTTCACTGTGAAGGCTTGCTTTTTAAGCATGTGGGTTATATTTCATAATGGTTGATTTCACCTGTTTGTATAATTTCTTTTTTAAAAAAGCGATGCCAAAAGCACTGGGAAAGACTCAGATGTAATTGCTTTGTAATGAAATGTTGAAAGCTATTTAGAGTTCATTCAGAGCAATTACATTTGTTTAGTCAGTGTGGCTAGATGCTAGACTGAAGCCCATAAATACATTTTGTAAAAAATAATCTTATTATATGTTGCATAGGCAAAAGATTACAACTAAAATGAGGTCTATTAAACACACATACTGAAATGACATTGCTCTTTTCCTTCTGGAGTTCACCTCAAAACTTCCTAGGACTCTTCAAGCAGTGACATTCAAAACCCATCTTTAGCTGTAAACATAGGATGACAATAAGTGTGTTGTCCAGATAACCAGGGAATGTATTTCTTTCCTATTAAATTATTATCTTTCCACATCCAGATGACACTTCAAAGCCATCAACAGTATCAAGATGGGATAGAATAGCAGAAAGCTCTGCATGAGATATTGGCAGGCTATATTTTAGTCCTGACTGCAAGTAACAAGTTCTAATACAGCTGGCATCTCATTTAATGTCTTCATGCCTCGGTTTCCACCCCCGAAATAGTAATGATTTCTTCTTTCATTCTCTTAAACACAAAGTTTTTAGATAATTAATTTACATCAGCTCATCTGCCAACCAAAAGCACTAGACTGGATAATCCACTGATCGATTCCATTTCTAAAATTCTGTGATCATTGAGAACATCGCTCCACAAATCTGTAATGAACATCTTGAAATACTCATCTACTTGCAATTGAAGCAATTATGGAAAGACATTTTCAAACTAAATGACCAATTTAAACTGAAAAAGTCAAAAGTGTTTAAATCTCTTTTTTTTTTTTATTCCAACCTGATATTCTTTGGTAGGACCTTGGCTGTCAGAGGGGTTATCAGTCAAAAGCACAGTTATTCTCACACCTACAAAAATGATTCAAATGACATGTTAATAATTTTATATTGATGTTTCAAAAGCAGTTAAACAATCAGAATGGTTTTATTTGTAGTGTTTGTCCAAATTCTGTATGGATAGAGTTCATTTTCTGTTGTAATATGTCTAAAAATCAAGAGAGAAATATATTGCAACACTGTTTCTTTACTGTTTCATCATTTTAGAAGAGCTTTCATTACTGTAAAGCATTGCCATTTCTTCTTTTTTTTGTCAATAACATTTTTTATTGAAGTATAGTTAGTAGTGTTATATTAGTTTCAGGCGTACAATATAATGATTCAACAATTCCATCCATTATTCAGTGCTCATCACAATAAGTGTACTCTTAATTCCCTATATCTATTTCATCCATCCTCCCAACCACCTCCCCTCTGGCAACCACCAGGTTGTTCTCTGTATTTAAGAGTCTGGTTTTTTTTGTTTTTCTCTTTTTACTTCATTTGTTTCTTAAATCATTCATCTGAGTGAGGTCATATGGTATTTGTCATTCTCTTCCTGACTTATTTCACTTAGCATTTTACCCACTAGTCCATCCCTGTTGTTGCAGATGGCAGGATCCCATTCTTTGCTGAGTACTATTCCATTGTGTATATATACCACACCTCTATCCATTCCTCTACAGGTGGGCACTTGGGTTGCTTCCATATCCTAGCTATTGTAATAATGCTGCAATAAACATAGGGGTACATATAGAGGGGTACTTTTTTTTAAATTAGTGTTTTCATTTTCCTTGGGTAGATACCCAGTAGCAGAATTGCTGAATCATATGATATTTCTATTTTTAGTTTTTTGAGGAACCTCCATACTGTTTTCCACAGTGGCTGCCTTAATTTATATTCCCACCAATGGTACACAAGGGTTCCTTTCTCTACACCCTTGCCAACGCTTGTTCTTTCTTGTCTTTTTGATTCTAACCATTCTTACAGTTGTGAAGTGGTATCTCATCATGGTTTTGATTTGCATTTCTCTGATAATTAATGTTTTTGAACATCTTTTCATGTGTCTGTTGGTCATTTGTGTCTTTTTTTGGAAAATTGTCTATTCAGGTACTCTGCCCACTGTTGAATCAGATTGTTTTTTTCATGTTGAGCTGTATAAATTCTTTATGTATTTTGGATGTTAACCCCTTATCGGATATATCATTTGCAAACATCTTCTTCCATTCAGTAGGTTGCAATGTTGTTTTGTTGATTTCTCTTGCTGTGCAGAAGCTTTTTATTTTGGTGTAGTCCCAAAGGTTTAATTTTGTTTTTGTTTCCCTTGCCTGAGGAGAAATATCTAAAAAAAAAAAAAAAAATGTTTCTATGGCTGATGTCAAGGAAATTACTGCTTTCTTCTAGGAGTCTTATGGTTTCAGGTCTCACATTTAAGTCCTTAATCCATTTTGAATACATTTTTGTGTATGGTATAAGAAAGTTGTCCAGTTTCATTCTTTTGCATATAGCTGTCCTGTTTTCCCAATACCATTTGTTGAAGAGACTATCTTTTTCTCATTGCATTTTCTTGCATCCTTTGTTATAGATTAATTGATCATATAATTGTCGGTTTATTTCTGGGCTCCCTAATCTGTTCTATTGATCTGTGTGTCTATTTGTGTGCCAATACTATCCTGTTTTGATCACTACAACTTTGTTCTTCTTTTTCAGGATTGCTTTGGCTAGCTGTAATCTTTTATGTTTCCATATAAATTTAGGATTATTTGTTCTAGTTCTATGAAAAATGTCATTGGTATTTTCATAGGCATAGTATTAAATCTATAGATTGTTTAGGGAGTATGGATATGTTAACAATATTGGTCCTTCCAATCCATAAGCACAGAGTATCTTTCCATTTGTGTCATCCTCCTTTACTTTTATCAGAGGTTTATAGTTTTTGGAATACAGATGTTAAACCTCCTTGGTTAGGTTTATTCTTAGGTATTTTATATTTTTGGTGTAATTGTAAATGGGATTGTTTTCTCAATTTCTCTTTCCACTACTTCCTTATTAGTGCAAAGAAACTCAACATTTTTCTGTATATTAATTTTGTAATGGTAATTCTGTAATTTGTGTCTTTACTCCATTCAGTTATCAGTTCCGATAGTTTTCAAAGCACTATTATTTCTAAATCCATGCACATCTATGTATGTGGTGTGAATGCATGTGTGTATATATAGGAGGTTATGTGTATGTATATGCTTATCCATGAACACATGTGTATACAGTGTATGAATGTGTTTATGTGTGCATATATATCTGTGTGCATGCCTATTACATGAACATATATGCCATGTGAGTGCCTGTATGCTTGTATATAGGTGTATAGGTGTTAGTTGAATGGTAAGTATAGTCGACCAAGATACATTAATTATAAGATACTAAACTTGTATGGCAGTAGGGAGGGGAAAATATATTTTGATTCTTTCCTTTAGTAAACTGTACATTTTTTGCTTTCCATCTTTTTTGCTTGACCATCTCACTAACTAGAAGCAATGCTTCAAAGATGACAACAAACAAAAGCTGTTTTGCTTGACCATTTTGCTTGACCATCTCACTAACTAGAAGCAATGCTTTTTTGCTTGACCATCTCGCTAACTAGAAGCAATGCTTCAAAGATGACAACAGACAAACAAAAGCTCAAGAGAATGGGAAACATTGGCTAACATTAAAGCACTTGATGAAAATGTTACCAAAAATCATTCCTGACTTAACCCACACCTCTCTTTCAAACCTAGAGAACAAGAGTGCCTGTAGCATAAACCAGGATTATTTCTTTTTATTTCACAACAGATTTGTGGAGAAAAAAAGAAATTAATACAGATCATTTTGTTGTTTTAAGTTTTGTGTATAGACTCATTAACATTTTCAAATGAATGAGTCCCTTCAGTTCACTAATAGTAGTAGTAGACCATAAATATCCTGAAGGGAAAAAAACAAAAAACGAAGAAAACTTGTCTTCAATGATAACTTTTCAATAATTATATATTTTTCTTGACATTTTGTTAAATAGTCATGCATCTTATTTATGAATAAGTAAGAATTCTTGAAATAAAGGCGTAAGTTTTTAAATCTACTTTCAAAATGCTACACATATTTATGAACTCTGTATATTTTTTTCCATACTTAGCTTTTCTGTTAAGAAAAATGCTGACATTTAAATTGTTCTCATAAAAACTCAGACTCATCAAAGAGTAACTATGGAAAATCTTTAAGTATCACTTATGTAGAGGATTTAATTAAAAAAATAAAATGAGTGTAATATTGGAATTCATGGCACAAAGATATAAAACAGAGCTGCCTTTCAATAGTTGCTATGCTTACGTCTTTACTAAATTACGCAGTATACAGACTTATGCTGTACAACAAATACAAAATATCAAAAAAACTGATAATTATAGTTAATAGGGTGTTTCAAAGATAGAAAATTTAGAGAAGGTAAGAATATTAAGTAGAAAATAAAATTGTGACCAAATATTGACTTAATGAAAGTTCACAAGGTAGCAAATAATGTATTTTGAACGTTCAATAATGAACAAGGCAGTCTTTGAACTCAGCAGAATAGATACTTACATAAGCATGAAGCATTTAAATAAAATATAAAGAGCAGAACATCCAAGCATAGACAAATTTGAAAGATTTTTGGCAATCGCATGAACTTTTGAGAGATTCTGAACTTTTATAAACCTAATCTCAGAAATGAGATCCCATCATTTTTACCATACACTACTCATTAGAAGATAGTCATGAACTAGGATGATCGGTAGGGGAAGAAAGGGATAAAGAAAGGGGGGGTAATCAGAAGGGGGAATGAAACATGAGAGACTATGGACTATGAGAAACAAACTGAGGACTTCAGAGGGGAGGAGGGTGGGGGAATGGGATAGACCGGTGATGGGTAGTAAGGAGGGCACGTATTGCATGGTGCACTGGGTGTTATACACAACTAATGAATCATCGAGCCTTACATCGGAAACCGGGGATGTACTGTATGGTGACTAACATAATATAATAAAAAATCATTTAAAAAAAAAAAAAAAAGAAGATAGTCATGAAGTCCAGCCCATCATTAAAGGGAGGGGAATTCAACAAGGTAACGAATACCAATAGGCAGAAATCATTGGAAGTCAAAAGTTGCCTTCACATCTAATTAGAAATAAGGGACATAGGGACTCCTGTATGATAGAAGTCACATTTATTTCTTCACTAATTTGAAAAATATTTGCATATGAACTAAACCATTGAACTCCAAGTCTTTATTCTGAAGCTTAATGCCAATTATATCCCACTAAGCCAAAAATATTGATTCATCTAACACTTCTCTTTTTTTCATCCAATCCATTGCCTTTAGTTGAAAATATATTTATGGCCGTTGAATTCTTATCACCTCTACTACTAAGTACTTAGTCTAAATTATAGTTGTATCTTTTTTTATCAGTTTTATTGATGTTGATATTAACATATACAATTCATCCATATAAAATTCAGTGATTTTTAGTATGTCCACAGATTTGTGCAAACTTCACCAGAAAGAACTTTAAAACATCTTTATCACCTCCAAAAAAAAGTCTGTACCCATTAGCAGTCATTCCCCTCTCTCCAGCTCCTCCAACCCTAGAAAATTATTAATTTACTTTCCATTTCTATAGATTTTCTTATTTTGAACATTTTATTTTATATAAATGGAATAATAAAATATGTGTGTGGTCTTTTATGATTGGCTTTTTTCATTTAACAAAGTGCTTTGAGGTCATATACATTGTAGCATGTATCAGTACTTTGTTCCTTTTATATCCAAGTAATATTCCATTGCTATGTTTATGTTATATTTTATTTATCCATTCATCAGTTGATAGACACATTTCTACTTTTTGGTTATTTTTTATATGTTGCTAGAAACATTCATTTGCAAATTTTTGCATGGACGTATGTTTTCATTTATCATTATACTTACCCAGGAGTGGAACTGTTGGGTCAGTGGTATTTCTATGCTTAACATTTTGAAAAACTGCCAGACTATTTCTAAATTGTCTACACCGGTTTACATTCCCACCAACAGTGCATAAGGATTCTAATTACTCAACATCCTTGTCAACCCTTGTTATTAACTGTCTTTTCCATTGTAACTATCTTAGTGGGTACAAAGTGGTATCAAATTATGTTGTGATTTGCATTTCCCTAATGGTAATGATGTTGGGCATCTTTTTATATGCCTCTCAGCTCTCACATATCTTCATTGGAGAAATGTCTGTTCAGATCTTTTCTCATTTTTTAGTTGAGTTAGTGACCTTTTGTTATTTACATGCAAGAAATTTTTGTGTATTCTTATACAAGTACTTTATCAGACCTATGATTTGCAAATATTTTCTCCATATGTGGATTGTTTTTTCACTTTCTGAACAGTGTCTTTTGAAACATAAAAGTTTTTAATTTTGATAAGTTCCATTTTATCTTTTTTTGTGTGCCTTTTACTTTTTGCATCAACCCTAAAAAGGCTTTGCTTAACCCAAGGTCATAAAAGTGTACTCCTATATTTGCTTCTATGAGTTATATAGTATGAACTCTTATGTGTGGTTATGTGATGCATTTAGTTAATTCTTTTGTGAAGTACAACTTCATTCTTTCACATGTAGATACCTGGTTGTACCTGCATTATTTGTTGAAAAGACTATTCTTTCCCCCACCAAATTGTCTTGGTACTTCTGTCAAAAATAAATTGACTTTAAATGTAAAGAAATATTTCTAGACTCTTGGTTCTATCATTTATCTCTATGCCTGCCCTTGCGCTAGATCTCATCATCTTGATTACTGTATATTCATAAGTTTTGATATTGGGAATTGTAAGTCCTCCAACTTTGTTCTTTTCTTTCAAAATTGTTTTGTCTATTCTGGGTCCTTTGCAATTTCATATGAATTTTAGAATCAGCTTATCAATTTCTGCACAATGGCTAGCTGGGATTCTGACAGATAGCATTGAATCCACAGATCAATTTGGGAAATGCTCCCATCTTAACAATATTAAGTCTTCTGATCTAGGTACATGAGCTGTTTTTCCATTTATTTAGGTCTTCCTTAGTTTTTTTTCAACAATACTTTCTAATTTTCAGAGTTTGTGTTCCACATTTTGATCAAATGCATTCCTAAGTATTGTATTCTTTTTGATGCTATTGTACATGGAATTGTTACTTAATTTCACTTTCACGTTTATTTTTATAGAGAGAAGTACAATTGATTTTTGTATATGGATCTTTTAACCTTCAGATTTGCTGAATTCATTTACTAGTTCTAGAGTTATTTTAGTGGATTCTTCAGGATAATTTGTATGTAAGATCTTATCATTTGTAAATAAAGATAGTTTTACTTCTTTTCTAATCTGGATACATTTTATATCATTTTCTTCTCCAATTTCCTTGGTGAGAACCTCCCCTATAAGGGTGAATAGAAATGACAAGCACAAAAATCCTTGTCTTATTCCTGAACTTAGGAGGGAAGCATCCATTATTTCACCATTAAGCATGATGCTAGTTACAGGTTTTTTGTAGATACCCATTATCAAGTTAAAGTTCCTAGATCTATTCCTACTCAGTTGAATATTTTTATTATTAAAGAATGTTGACATTTTTATACATTTTGAGGGAGGTTTATTCAGTTGATTATGTTTTTCTGTTTATTTTATTGATATGATGTATTGTGTTAATTTGTTTTTTAGATGTTAAACTAACCTTACATTCCTGATAAGTCTCAGTCCTGGTGTATAATGCTTTTTATATTTTGCTGAATTTGCATGTACATTCAAAGAGATCGGTTTGTCCTTGTCTTTTTTTTTTTTTTTTTTTAAGATTTTATGTATTTTTTTGACAGAGACAGCCAGCGAGAGAAGGAACACAAGCAGGGGGAGTGGGAGAGGAAGAAGCAGGCTCCTAGCAGAGGAGGAGCCTGATGTGGGGCTCGATCCCAGAACACTGGGATCACGCCCTGGGCCGAAGGCAGACACTTAAGGACTGTGCCACCCAGGCGCCCCTGTCCTTGTCTTTTATCATGATATCTTTGTCTGGTTTTGGTGGTAGGCTAATACTAGCCTCATAGAATTAGTTGAGAAACACTCTCTCCTCTCTGTGTTTTGAAAGAATCTGTCCATGATTGGTATTAATTCTTTACATGTTTGGTAGAACTCACAAGTGAAATTGCCTGGCCTGGCTCTTCCATGTGGAAAACTTTTAAATTATTAAATCAATCTCTACTTGTTAGATCCAAATCCAAATCTGTTTGGATTTTTTAGCTCCACTTCAATCAGTTTTAGTACTTCATGTGTTTTTACGAATTTATCCATTTCACCTAAGTTAGCTAATTTTTTGGTATAGAGGGTTCATAATATCCCTTATGGCTCTTTTGAGTTTTATTAAGTTAGTAGTATTGTCTTTTTTTGTTCTTGTTTTTACCAGTTTGAAACTCCATTAATTACCTGCAGCATGCTCTACGGTTTTTCAATAATGCCTTAAGGTGTAGACTTTACCATAAACTGAATCAATAAAGTGCATTCCTTTTTGCAGAAAGTAGTCTTTGAAGAAGGTCTATGAGACTTTTTCCAACCACAAGAGTGTTCTTAGCTGTCCTTTTCCTTGGTTCTCTCTATTAAACTTCTTGTTTGGTCTATTATTAGCTTGTTGTGAATTTTAATTAAAATAACAACAGCTTCCTCTAAATTGCTTACCATCAAAATCTCCATTGTTTTCAGGGGTGAACTTAGGCTTGAACTTTTCCATACTCTGTCCCAAATAAAGTCACTTCCCTTGGAAAGAATTTAGGAGCTCTCTCTTTCTACGACCTACATCTTCCCCTGGGCAAAATCTTTGCATCCACTGCTCTGGAGCTGAAGTGGGGATGACGATCTCCTTCTCTCAAAGTGACACCCATATTTAAGAGCAGGGTGCTAGGTTGGGATGGTAGTCTCTGGTCTTCTCAGTTTGGCTCTCCTGGCTTAGAACCACCACCCTACAATTGAGCTGGAGCAAGGACAAATCATGGCTTCAGTATTATTGGTCTCTGGCATCTGAGGTACAACTGAAAAAGAGAGTCTAGATCTCTCAGTTGCTCTTGCCTAGAGTAGAACTTCTGTGCACAGAGCTAGGGGCATGAGAAATTCCCTTGGCCTGCCACTCCCAGGGAGAATCACAGCTTTAGACTGGAATCCAAAGAGAGAGAAACCCCTGTGTTCCTGGCTGCACCCTCCTTTTGTCATTCTAAACTGAGGCAAGTGGGGAAGGGTGTGGGTCATGACTGAATTGGTATATATTTTCACTCTTCTTACCAGTCTTCTTAGATTTTCTTCAATAATGTTTCATCATTTGCTGTACCTCCTTGGTTTATTTTCCAGAGATTTTAAATGGTTAGGGTTTTTAAAAAGATTTTATTTATTTGTTTTAGAGGGAGAGAGATTGCATGATCAGAGGAAGGGACAGAGGGAGAGGGAGAAGTGGACTCCCCACTGAGCAGAGAGCCCAATGATGCAGGGCTCAATCCCAGGACCTGGGACCTAGGACCCAAGATCATGACCTGAGCTAAAGGCAGAGCTTAACCAACTCAGCCAGCCAGGTGCCCCTAAATGGTTCTTTTTTGAATAATTTCTGTAAGTCATGATTGTTTTGCTGGGAGAGAGTCCACAGAGCTCCTCACAGCACCATTCCAGAAGTCAGAATTCTACCATCATATCTGGACTAATTTACAATAGTGCCCCACTGGTGTCCAGTTCCACTTTTGGCCCTCTTGAATCTATTCTTATCAAAGCAGATATAGTGACCCTGTTAACTTCTAATTCAGATCCTGTCACATTTTGTCTTAAAGCCCTTCAGGCTTCCTTAAAATAGCCCTTACAGCCTTTGTACCTTACCCCTTGTTTCCCATGCCCCATGTTCCCATCCGATATTTTAATGGCTAATACTTGAAAGTCTCCAGTAATTTCCCCTGATGTGCTAAAATTTCTAGACTGGGTTTTCAAATTAAAACCCACCGTGGTTTTGAAATAATTTCTTTGTTAAATCTGCTGTATCTGTTTTTTTGTATCAGTACTTTAAATCCTAAAGCAGGGTAGGCAGAAAGTATTTTTAAGTTTGAAAAAGCGTTGAATAATGAAATCAAATATTAATGGCATTTCCTTGGAAGACAGAGCACTAAAAATTTGCTAAATATTTAGTAAATGGAATATTCGCATGATCTTGAATATATTTATTAATACTTATTGGAAACCTATGATGAGTAAAATGGTCTTAGGAAGGAAGAAAATAATAAAATCACAGTGGGAAGATTATAGAAGAGCATCCAGAAAACTTGAAGCTTATATGAGCACTTAAATGATTTTGTTACTGAATACAGAGCATTTGTTTACAGATGGCACTTTATAACAGTTTAAAAGTATTTCTGTATATGTACCATGTGGTCAGTAGAGATATCTCTTCATCGTTATAACTATTAATTATTTTCTCTTTATGTTAAATATGCATACATTTCTCATATATTGTTCAAAAACATCATTTATAGACATAATTTACTTACCACCATGTTCCTTTACCCTGACAATATTTGTCCATCATAATATTTTATACCTTCCTATTAACACTTGTGTGTTTTATCCAAGATACTCAAAATTATACACCTATAGATTCAGTCTTTAATATATGCTATATCAAAATGGAATATTTGTATTACAACATGTGATTTATCCATTTGTCACTGAGAAGTTTAGCATCTGGGTGATTTATTATTTTAACCATTTCAGAGAGTAACTTTCTAAAATACATAACTTACCGCTTTTAAATTAATAAATGCATATTAAGCATCATATCTCATTTTTCACAAGGACTAAAGGTTTTCACTGTTAATACAAATGATTTTACTGTGCTGTCAGAGTCTGCTGAGAGTTTGTGGACTATTTGCTCCTAAACTGTGTTCTTTAAATTTTTGAATTTTTGCATCTACTTTTTCAAGTTTTCCAATTTATGGTTTGTAAGATTGATTACTTTCTCTTCTAGCCATTGTCATGTTATATGAGTATAGCAGCCAGATTCCTATTTTGTTGAAATGAAGTGGTCAAACTAGATAACCATTGAGGTCTGGGGTGATATTTCTAAAATTCTATAAATCTGAGTTGCTCTGAGCTTGGAAATAAGGTACAGCAAGCTTCTTAAGCTTGTTTCAAAGTGATAGTTAAAGCATTCAATTTCACAAATAAGAAGACTGAGCCCATGTGTAAATGGTCACACTGAGAACCCATACTCTGCTTTGTGGTTCCTAATCCAGTGGTCTGTCAATTGCACCATAAACCACCCCAAGCAAAAGCTGATAACCTTCGGGTGAACCAGTGTCACCTGAGGTAAAATGAACCAGTTTATGTGCCCTGTTTTTCTAGTGTCCTTTTATGAACTGTAGTCCAGATAATTAAGGTAATATGTAGATGACCTCTGCAAAGTTGGAAAATTGTTGAAGAACACAGACCTTTCTTTCTGTATTGAGAGGTAGATGTTATTGTATAAAAACTTAAAAGGTTAATAAGGAAAATTGAAGTGTGTAAATGGCATAATGATCAGTGTATTGCATAATAAGTGGAAATATTTTTTTTTCTTTCAGCTACCCACTGCCAGAAGATTTTTTTACCCTTTTTACAAGTAGAATGATATTGTTTAATAAAGTTCTTAGATAGCTTATTCAAGCAGTCTCTAGGGTTTTCATCAATTCCTATTTTCACCAAAACTACAACATGAAGAATAGCATGAACTTTTTGCCTGAAAATACAAATTGGTATTTCATTAGCTATTAATATTCATACTGCTTAGCAATGGATTTAGAGGGGAAAGTGGCTTTTGTTGTCATGTGCTGTATCTTGGTAAGTCTTTGACTTGCTGGTCTGGTATTGGCAGGTAGATGAGAGAATTTCCCTTAGACAGAAAATCTCTACAATACATATTTATCTATTTGATTTTCCTAGCAGAGGGCAATATTACACCCCCCATCCCCCAAATTCCTATTTTAATTGCAGCATCTTTTTTCTGTCAAGGAGCTGTCTTATTTCTGAACATGTTTAACCTCAAAGGAATAAATGCCACCTACAAAATTAACTTTAATATTGGGCAGCAATAATTGAAGGAAATGAACTACTTATATCATTCAAAATGTTTTAAATGTAAATCTATCAAGGCTTGCATCTATCTCTTCCGAATACCTTGTTATCATTATTTTTTGGTAAATGTAAAGCCTTGGAAGTCATTTCTTCTGCTTTATGGTTTTTATGCATTTAAATAATTTTTAAAGATTTACTAGAAGAGATCTAATTCTTTTTAAGTGCTGATACATGAAACAATTGAAGCAGAGGATTTCCCCCTAGGAGATAAGCTGATAACTGCTTAAAGTAGTTGTTAATCTTTCATTTACTTGCTTTAAGGCAAATAAATATTGCCTCTAAATATTAAGTTTTGTTTATATCATACAGAACAGTAAACTATGCACAAAATACAAAAGACAAAGTTATGCTGCTCTGAAGAAAGCAAAGCCCTAGCTGTTTATACACATAAGAATCTTTTGTGACATGAGCTTACCCTGTGCAGGCCATTGCCTAATTGTTCAGTGTATTAGTTCAGCCCAGGCATTGGGCTTCAGAACTACCTTAATTCAAATTCCATCTTTGCCAATTACTACATGGGTGACCTTAGCAAACAACTTAAAATTCTTGTGCTTTTTATTTTCAAATATGTAAAATGGGGATGATAGTGGTTTGTACCTCATAGGTTTTTACGAGGATTAGGTGATGTATGTACATGTCTGTATACGTAAAATGCTTAGCAAAGTGTTTGGCACATAAGTGTTTCAAAAAATATTTGTTGTCATCGTCATCATCATCATCATCATCATCATGGCTACCATCATTTTCACCATATTTCTTCAAGAAACGTATGATCATTCCTTTTGAAATAAGAGGTTGGTGGTAACGATGACACCACCAAATGACTTTTTCAAAGTTATGTAGTATGCAAGTTGGGGACAGGTATAAGATATTCTTATTTACCTTTCAGTTCTCTATTCTATCCATAATTCAATAGTGAATATGATCATTAATTTTTAATAATTAAAAGAGACTAATGTCTTACCAAACATTCCAAGAAAAAATAACATGGATGATAGAAGTTATATTCTTAAAGAAATAAGTGAAAAAATTAGAAAGGGTTGATTCATATACATGTGAACTCTTGACTCTGAACTTATTGTTTTCCAATTATGTCCAAAAATGTTCAAATACTTCTTCCAGTATGAAAAAAGTAGCTCTCTCCTTTCCTTCACTCATTTATTCCTTCCTTTCTTTCTCTCGTCCTTCCTTTTTTTTTTTGCAAAGAACACAAAAATACTAATTCTTCCTTCCTCTCTTTCTTCCTCTTTTCCTTCCTTCTTCCCTTTCCTCAACAGACAATTAATGAATATGTATTATCTGCTAAACATTTACTTGATATCAAGGATGTGGAAATGAATGAGATGCTGCTTATTCTCAGGGATTTTACTTAAGTGTAATAAGACAGTGTTTTATGCTTTTGGGGAGAAATGTACAGACTATAGTAAAGCCACAAAGGAGACACTGGTTAATTATAAGGGGAAGTAAAAATTTTAAAAAACAGGACAGCCCATTGAGATAACACGAGTGAAAAATGAGTAAGTGTGCTTGAGGCAGAAGACAGGAGAGAAGCACCTAGGCAGAGAGAGCAGTGTGCAAAGGAGCACAAGATAATCCCTGAAAAATGTGTTCCACTCTTCTAGTAAAATATATATTGCTTCAGCAACAGCCCATCAGTGGGTCTGGAAACTACCGCCTGTGGGATTTGGCTTGCAGTCTGTTTTTATATGGTTGGTGTACTAAGGATTGGTTTTACATTTTTAAAGGATTGTAAAAAACAAACAAAGAAAAATATATGACAGAGGCATTACGTTGCTGCCCAAGTCTAAAATATTTACTACATAGCTCTTCAGAGTACAAGTTTGTCAAACTGTGACCCACACACGTAATGATCCAGAGGAAAGTATATCAAATTGCAATCATAATGATGAACAGTATTCCATGAATCCGTAATTAACGCACATTTATCCATCAGTGATTATTGGTAACCTCCTGTGTCCTTAGAACTGTGCAAATTGTAGAATGTAAAATACACTTCTGGTAATTCGTACCTTTATGAATCTCCAAAAAGATCATAAAATGTTGAGGAAAGGAAGAAGAAATTGATTTGGTGTCAGAGCAAGCTTTGAACTGGGAATTAGGAGATGAGCCTGAGCAGCTCATGCGGGGCCAGAACATGCAGGAACTTTATACTCTAGGCCTCAGGGCCTCAGAGACCTAAATCCAACCGTTCTGATCACCTTTGCATAGAACTCTTTATACCATTTGAAACACTAATTCTCCAGATTCTTCTATCATCTCCCAATGTTCCTAATTAATGTACTCTAATTTGTTGTTCTACTATAACCTTCTGGATCATTCTTCTTGTGTGCTTTTTGTACATAAGATTAGGAAGTGAACCGCTTAGCAATAGGGCATGGGCATTCTCATTTCTGCATTCTCATTTCAGGGAACAGATGTCTTTAGTCCTTGGTTGTCACTTCTAAATGCATACTCAGTACCCATTCTTTACATTCTTCCTTACTGAACGAACCCACAGTTTGCTTGTGGAGCCACGTGTCTGGTGAAAGGACTGATTTTCCACCTTTGGTTTCAGGTAGGAGACTATTAACATATTTCTGGCCATTTAGATATAAGCATAAGTTGAGGTATGAGGCTCCAGGAAAGCGGGTTAGATACCGCTGAGGCTTGCCCTCCTACCCTTTGCCTTTGCTCCTTTATTTTGCCTTGTATTTGATCCTATTGGCTAAAACTAAGACAGCATCTTAAAACTGTGAAGGAAAGGCTGAGAGAATAAGAGACCTCAC
This sequence comes from Ursus arctos, assembly GCF_023065955.2. NCBI lineage: Eukaryota > Metazoa > Chordata > Mammalia > Carnivora > Ursidae > Ursus > Ursus arctos. Next base: position 9,815,183 of record NW_026622775.1, on the reverse strand, counting down.
TTCCGTCATTCTTGAACCTCTGAACTAACTGCTTATCTCCCAAATTCCCATTACTTAAGTAAGCTCTTCTCTTTTTTAAGCCACTGTTTCTTGTTTTCATTTTTGTCTTTGGGTACAGAGTTTGAACCCATTCCCTACACAACGCTTTCACATTGCGTTTTTCCTCTTCAGCTGTTTTGACATTCGCCTACCTTCAAATCGCCCCACTGTTTAAAATTTGCAGATCCTCCAAAGGAATGTAGAATTCCCTGAACATAACAGCCCAAAACTTTTTAAGAAGCCTTTGTAACAGGTTTCATGCCTTTTATCAATCAAGACAGTTTTGTGAGTAGATTCTTAGAATGGTCAATAATAGCATAATTAACTTTCACTGACAGATTTTAATTTAACTGCTTCACTGACCAAACTTGTTTTTAATTATTAAATGACTATGAAATAATCAAGAGCCAAGATTTTCAAGAACTTTTTTTTTTTACTTAACTCCTGCTATACCAAGTAAACCCTATTCAAATTGGATAATCCATCAAAGGTGCTTGTTACCATCTATTTTTCTTTTTTTTCCTCTTTTGCCTTTTTCAATTTGAAAAATTCTTTCAACGTGATCGTTTCTTTTCTATTTTATCTGTAGTGGCTGAACATTTTCATCATTCCATGATTACCTCTTTATAGTTGACACTTCGGTCACCTGCAGTTGTATCTGCAGTAACTTGAGCAATTTGGGACTATGAGAAACTGTTTCCAAGCATGCTGACAGTGGAGAGAGCTAAAATTGACTGATAATCCAGGAGAATTAGAGTGCTTGAAGTCAGGCTGTTTTGAGATGCTAACTGTATCAATGCTTTGATTTCCAAATATGGTATCTCTTTAACATGATGATAACAAAATGGAAATATAATATTTTGGTATGATTTTGATCTGAAACATGTCAACATATCTACAGAAAAGTATAATAATGTAATCATCTGAATAGGCAGTTACTTAAGTGATCGTAATTTAAGGGCTTTTTTATTAATATATAGGTACCATTTATTAACATAAACTTACTTTTTGTGTAATGAAATTTAATCTATTTTACATGGTAGTAAAGGTTCTCCAATATTGGAAACAATCACAGATATGAACATTTTAACTCTTAAAGAAGGCACAGGATGTCACAGAAGGATTTTAAAATGTAATAAGACCCTGTATTTTGGAGGTAGGAGTAGGAATTAACAACCTGAGAGATGGCACATGCCTATACCAAATGTTTAACGCATTTTTCCATAAATGCATTAAGGTGACATCAAGGGGAAAAAATGACTCCTAAGAGAAATCTCAGCTGTACTCAAAAATAATATTAGAAATATATTACATTGCTCAGAGAAAGTAATAGTTTATGCAAATCTATATCTGCAAAGTAATGTGTTTAAATTACTGATTCCAGCCCATCGGCTATATAATTGTGTAATCACCCAAAAGGTTTGGAAATGTGTTCAAAATCAGAAAATCAAGGGCATTCTAGCCAGCCTTAAAAAGTGCAAGTTGCCCTCTTCAACATATCTACCTCACATAACACACATACACACACACACACACACACACACACCCTAGCCATCCCACCTAAAATAGTGCTTTATTCCATGAACATTGGCAATCAGAGGATATAATAATAATAATAGTAATAATAATAATAAATTTTTAAAAATATCTAATATACAATGTGTATAAATTCTTGAGGTACTAAGAATGGAGAGAAGATATGGCAAGATGAATTAGGTATATTATTTAGTTGAGATAAAATTACAAATGAAACATATTGTGAAGATAGTGTAATTTGTATTAATCAAAATTATTTTGAGTACCTTCTTTTCGCATGTATCTGCTTACAGTAACTATAGGAATGGTGCCATAATGGGATGGATAATACTATTCTTGTTTCCGTCTGACTCTTAACACATCTAAGAATCTTTAATGTTATCATTTCTTTAAGGCTAAAGGCATTGTGAGAAGTTTTAAATACTTAATATCTGGTACTGCTTCTCTTGCTCCTAAATTAAATATAGAACTAAATCTTTCCATGTAGCGGAGGCAACAATGAAGGTAGAAAGGTACTGAAATGCAGTCTGGCATTTCACGAGATATTCTCATACCACATCTCTGCCACCCTTCACTCTTCTCAGGTTCTTGCTTTCCTCCTTATTCTGCTTATTTCAAGAGACAATTGGCATAAGCATTCCCTTGAATAGACCCTGAACTCCTTTGTACTTCTTGGTTCATCATACTGCAAAGCCTCCACCTTGTTTGGATCCAAATCTCCACCTAGTCTATGCCTGTACCCCTGAAACTGAATGTTTGGCTGGGGCCAACATTTGACTTTTCTCACTTTAAAACCTTGACCACAGACCTCAAGCAGACCCTCAAACTTCCCAGAAGTTACACTGCAAATCCTCACTTTGTTCATCATCCTATTCTCCTAGACCGCTCTTGCATCCTCTCTGCAAACTGCCCACATCTCCACCCATCTTCATTCTCAGCTGATGACCTTATTTCACTGAAAAAAAAATCAATAAATTAGAAGGTTCCTGATTCCAATAAATTAGAACTTCCGGGGTGCCTGGGTAGCTCAGTCAGTTAAGCATCTGCCTTTGGCTCAGATCATGATCCCAGATCCTGGGATCAAGCCCATCATCAGTCTCCCTCTTCAGTGGGGAGTCTGCTTGTCCCTCTTCCTCTATGCCTCCCTCCCACCCCCACTCATGCACTTTCTCTCGATTGCACTCTGTCTCTCTCTCTCTCAAAATAAATAAGCAAAATCTTTTAAAAAAAGAAGAAAACTTCCGCATGCTCCCATTACTACAACTACCCCTTCAACATGATGATAACAAAAAGAAAATATGATAAAAGGTATGATTTTAACATAGTCACAGAAAAAATATATAGTTATAATAATTTTTACAGACAGTTACTCAGTGGCTATAATTATTTAGTAAAAGCTTGTGGAATATGTTCGTACCACTTATTAACATAAGCTGTGTTAATAATGACATAAATACAAATTGTGGACTGGCATCCCATGAGGGAAGCACACAATCTTGGCTTGGAAATGATGAATAATGATGAATAAAGGAACTAGAAACACAAAGGCCAAATTCTCCACTTTTGCACTCAATCCACACCATTCCAACTGTTCAAGAGCATTATTCGAGCAATTCTCCCCTCTCTCCTAAATCATTTCCCTCTTTGTACAAACATACTGCTATTACTCCCATCTTTAGGTAATCCTGTGCTTAGGTTTGCTGCTCCCTCCTACTACAGCACCATTTCTAGACTCTCCATTTTAACAAAACTTCTTGAAATAGTTGTTAATACTCACTGTCACCATTGCAGGTCCTCCCATTCTCTCTTAAATCCATTCTGATGTGCTTTTGCTTCACCTGTCCATCTGAACTCTTACCCAGTTCACCAGTGCACATCCAGTAGTAAAACCAATGGGCAATTCTTAGTTTCTCATTTTATTTCATCAATTAGCAGCACTTGACATTCAAAGACTCTTTTATCAAACGTCTTCTTCATTTGGCTCTCATTTTGTTGTGGATTCCGGTATTCCTCTGATCTCACTTGAGATACTCTTTCTCGGTATATTTCCTGGAGTTCTCCTCTTCTCCCTGACTATGTAATGTTAAATGCCCCAAAGATCTAGCCTTAGACTTCTCTATTTATGCATTCATTCTGTTGATGATCCTAATGAGTCTTATGACTGACTCTAAATAAAATTTATGTATTGATAACTCACCAAATTTTGATCTCCAGATGAACTCTCTCCTCTGAATCCTAAACTTGTTTATTTGACTTCTTACCTGACCTACCCAGTTGGATGTCTAATGTCAAACATATGTCCTATCTTTCTCCCCAAAACCTGTTTAATTTTTTAACTTCCCAGTCTCACTTGGAAACCCTATCCTGCTAGTTGAGCATTTCTCTCACGTTTTCTATTCAATCATTCATCCAATCCTGTGGCTCCACAATATATCCAGGACCTAAATGATCCACACCTATTCCTTCTCTGCAGTGATGCTGCATCATGTCCAATGTGAATAGTGCCCTCTGGAGATGCTCAGTAAATAACTTGTAAGGTTATTTGCAGCAACCCTGACTCTTGACATCCCCTCTTGTGACTTTCCCCCTTGCTAATTCCACTCAAAAAACAATTGAATTCTTATTCTTCCTAAAAAATACCTGAGGAGTTTTAACTCAGAGCAATGTAGGTACTGTCACCTCTTCCCCAAGTTATCTGTATGGCTTAATTCCTCACAACTTCAGACCTTGATTCAAAATATTACCTTCTCTAGGAAGCCCTCCTGAATAATCTATTTAATATTGTAACCCATACCCTTTCAACTTCCCCTTTTCTCTGCTTTATTTCTCTCCGTAGCTCTTAGCATCTTCTAATATATTGTACAACTTACCTACATATTTTGTGTAATCTTGGTGTCATCCCATTAAAATATATGCTTCCTGATGGCAAGGATCTCTGTCTGTTTTGCTGATTGATATATTTTCAGCACCTAGAATGGTTTCTAATACATCATGTATGTAATAAATATGTATTGAATAAAGAAAATTAATGAACCTAAATGTATTGAACATTTTGATTGTCAATAAAGTAAGAATTCTAACCACAAAAATTAACAATGCAAATGCCTAATATACTGCATATCATACAATGTGAATGAAGACTTTAGTTTTCCTGTTAGTTCCATTTAAGCAGCAAAGCAGATGTTCAGCAGGATAAAGAATATTAAAGGGATGAGTCTCAATTGCTCAAAATAGCTCACTTAGGATCGGAAAGTTCACACTAAAGAAGCAACACCACTGCTATGCTATTTCTCTTTCAAAAGAAAAATCCATTTGTAACACAGAGCTCTCCAGAGATTTGTCACCATTTACTAGGCTACAGTCCAAAAAGTGTCAGGATTGACCCGGCCAATTTCCAGGGTCACACAGTCATTGCTTTTATCACTTATGAAAACAGAAGACAATTTCAGTTCCCAAAACAGAGTGGAAAATCAATAATCCTAGGGTCATTCTCAAAGTTGACAATATGATTCCAAGTCCTTATTAAAAGGAAAAATAGATAATGAGATCTGTTTTCTTTAGCAAGAGTGCTGCTCCCTAGAAGTTGTGTATATAGGAGTACAAATCAATACTTTTAAGTTCAACAGGATACTGTTTAATGCATTATATTGTTACTGAAGAAAATGAAGTATATTCATATATGCAGTCATTATTTTATTGTTTTCCTTTTATATTCATTTATTAACTATCTATGATTAATTTATTTAATAACATTTTTTTACTTATCACTTTCTTTAAAAATATTTATTCAATACCAACAATGTACTAGGTGTGTTGTTAAGTGCTGGGGATATAAAACTATCCTAAATGTATTGTGGGCTGGTTTCACAAGCAATATCTCCTGAAGTGCAAACATAAGGACATAATAATAGGAAAAATACCATTTGTCTGGCTCTTCATCATTCCTGTATCAAGACCTCTATCTACTCTTCAGGTTTCTGTCCAACTATTTGTGGGAGATCTAGGAATCTCCTATATGGCCATGAGCCCATTTTTCTCCTTTTTATCTCTGGCTCCCTATGGTGTATCAGGTCTTCTAAAAAGTATCTACAGTGACTGATGACACAATGCAACACCAAAGTGCTGCTCATGCTCAACTTGTGGCCTTTCTACCTTTGTACACGATGCCTACAGATCTCTTTGCCCGTTTGTTAGTATGTGGTTAGCATTATGAAGGAATATTGCAATGCATGTTGGCACAGAGGCACTCGTGGCCATCCAGATTAGTCCACTGGAGCAACGTTCCTTCAATAGAATTTGTTACCTACCTGCCATACCTTCTTTATGTTACCTACATTATACAGTTTCACCACATGTTGGCCTATGTTAAATACCTGTGGTATTTATTAAGTAAAATGGTCTCATATTTATTTTCTCTGTACATTACCACTGGCTGACCAGTACATAAAATTAAACAGTCATACATCTTACATTATTAAATGAGATTATCTAACTAGACAAACAGGTGTTTGCCATATATCAATGAGTTTTCTTGAAGAAATATTGAGCAGTGCTTTAGCAAACTTTTCCTCTGTTTTCCTAGAATTCAAACTACTGACATCTCGCATGAACCCTTTCAATGTTTTATACTTATTACAAAAGGGCAAAAACTACCTGTATCAGTCAGGATTCCATAGTAAAGGCAGAAGTCACTTAGAGTTATTTTAAACAGGGGGAGATTTTATTCAGCTATTTAAGTACTTCCAAAAACTTTAGAAGAGCTGATGGAGCAGATTCTGGGCTGTATTTCTCAGGGGACTCACAAAGCCAGACAGAACTGGTTCCCTAGGGGAACAGCCACTTCAAGAGCTGCCACTGGAGCTCCAGCAGAAGCAATAAGCTTCCACTGCCTCCCTGCAATTGGGCACCAAATACTGCTTCAGGAAAGCTTCCTGTTTTCATGACCTCATGTGTCAGCAACAGGGGCCAGGAGCTGCCACACTTTAGCATTTGCCCACCTACTGCCTTCTGAAATATGTCCTGAGTACTTCTAACTGGCTGAATTGTGTTTGTATAAAAAAACAATAGCTGCAGAGCAGTTTGGGAAATGTAGAATTTTGCTTTACAATCTCTCCAAGTGAAAACCACTCCAAGTGGATAGGAGTTCCAGTTCAGAAATACATATTGAAGTCAATTCTCTTTGTCTATAAAGTGCTTCCAATCATTAACTGGGGTTGGGTTGAGCAGGGGTCACAGTAGTAGCAACTTAGTAGAAAAGCAAATGAAAAATCCATGAATTTGCAAGACTTGGTTATAATTTTAACTTTAATATTGAGCAACATGAGCAAGTCATTTGCCTTCCCTGAGCCTCAGTTTCCACATTTGATAGTAACATCCAGGCCACCTCACAGGACAATTATGAGAATCTCGTTAGACATAAACGTGAAAACACTTCATGAATACTAGGTATTTAGTAACTGCAAGCAGATACGATCAGTAGAAACGATCAAAGAAAATTAAATGAGGTCATTTCAGTTACTATTAGATGTTTAGTGCTAAATGCATTTTATTTTACTCAAGGTTTTGAAAAATGGCAACCCTATTTTTATATAGTCTGTAAATTACCACATTACCTCATTTCCTAGTCAACTGAGAACATAATGCAACTGGGAAGATTTAATCAAGTTAAACTAAATATTTGTAGTGTCAATACTGTAATATCTAGAAATCTTGGGTTCTATAAGAGACGTTGTTTTAATAAATAATAAATGCCATATTGGAGTTAGCTTATTCTGTCACTTTATTTCTAGTTTCAAATGCTTCCTTTATTCACGTTAGCAAGTCTTTTAAATTTTTTAATTTTTGTGATCTTGTATAGTTTAGTTCACTTTTTAGTTGACCAAATCTCTGTGAAGGGTGTTTTAAGCTCTGGACAATAAAGAATGAAGGTTTCTAGTTCAGCAAGCCTCTTGATAACAGAAAAAAGAGTTTTTAGGGAAATACTTTTCATTTTGTGTTATCATTTAGATTGAAAAGCATAAACTCATAATTATCTAGTGTGATTTACTATTTTGATTGAACTCTGGTTGTCAGTGTGATAAGATGACCTTATGAGCAGTATAACATTGAGCCCCCAGAAATCAATAAATATAATAAAATCCTTTTACTGCCCCTTCCTTCCTACTCACTAAATCAATTGCTTTTTACCTTCTGGTTTTTCATGAAAGTTCTACAATTCATTTTACTACCTGTCAAAATTGAAATGTCTTTTTTTTTTTCCAGAGGAGATACAGTTGTTTGATATTTCAGTTTTCTTCATGATTTTATTTTTCACCCTTTTGTTTCTAGGACATTTACATACTTATCTAATGTTCTTAGTCCCAAATTTGGAATAATATATTATACAGGGATAGAAAATGAGGACTAGGACAGTGATCAGTATAGATTATTAGGATTCATACACTGTTATTTTGCAAATAAGACAAGACTATTACAAAACTCTATATGAATCACGAAAAAGTAATGAGGGTATAACAGATTGTTTCTCTTTTCTTGCAAATCAGGAGTACTTCTCTAAACATCAGGCACAGGAGTTCTATTTGCCACATAGAAGGCTTTGAACACCCTCAACACTATATTCCTCCCATGAGGAAGTTCATCTGTATCTCATTCCCAGTGCATCCACACTGGTTACCCAATGATACCGATCCTCCGAATGCTTTGTGATGATGATTCACTGGGCAACATGGAGCTAAGCCAAGAGAACTAAGGCTCTTCCCCATACATGTCCCCCAGTGATGTGTCAAAATAATAGTAGCTGTCCTGCCCCTCTGGTAGCTTCCAAGTAGTTTTGTTACTGAACTTTTCCAACCTCGCCTTGTATGAAAATAGAAGCTGGAAAATGTATTTTTCTTCTACACACACCAAGAAATGAATTTTCCCCAGTGCCTAGAAAAAGACTCCAGCTCATTTTATAGCATTGATTTCACAATACAGTCTTTCTACAGAGTCATTTCTTGTAATAGACGTTAGAAAATACATTGTCTTGGTGAAAGAGAGGTAAATTTGGCTATACGATGAGAGTCATTCCATGAGAGGAAAAATGATGGATCCTTGAAAAATATTTAGGGCCCATCTTCTGAACTGAGTGTGGCATGTGATTTAGGCATATAGATATTTGATCCATTCACCATTTGCTTATTATGCCAGACTGAATTATTTTCCTATGTCGTGGGCCATATAATGGAGAATATAAATGGCAATTGTCTACACTTCTGTGTTCTGTTTATTGATTCAATCAACTTTCATATAATACTGTACACTATCATTTATAACTTCATTGATGAAATTCAATCCTAGAAGGAGTCCTATAAGGCAGATGAACATTTAAAGGGATGAATATAAAAAAGGAGAAATTAGAAAACTGCAAATCTGTATCATGTAACTTGCAATATAATATCATTCTTCAACCACTTTTTTCCATTTTCTTATTTTAAATTTGTATTTGTTTTCCTTTAGACTCAACTGTTTACCCAAGGCAAGCATCTCATAGTAAAGTGTATGTTTTATAAGTAAATTGAGCTGCTAGGAACCAAAACCAAGGGAAGAAACTTAATTTTGCTTTTCCTTTATTCTCTGTATCCAAAACATTGCTGGGTATCATATGACATTTGTCCCCTGGGCTTTTAATTGGATCACCAATCATCAGCCTAGCCTAATCTGTTCCCTCTACTCTGCACCATTGCAGTAACTTCCAAATGCACAGCCTTAATTAGTTTCCTCCCCACGTTTAGTTCATCTTAACATGTTGTCACTAGGTCCTTTTTCCAATATCCTAGAGCAGATCATGTCCCTCCATGCTCAGAGAACTTCCTTATCTACACTATTTAAATGGAATTTATTCCAAATCCCCCAGTTAACAGTAAAAGCTCATTACTTTATAGTTCATACTTACCTTTCTGGTCATCTTCAAAGTTACACACACACACACACACACACACAAACACAAACACAAACACACACACAGCCTGCTCTTCCATTTCTCATATTTGGCACATGCTCAAGTGGTACTGCTTTTCCTCCAAAACTTTCTGTATTCAAAATTCAGAATTAAACTCACCCACATACCACATGCTGAAGTATTTACTATTTCTATGAGACCATCAAAGTTCTATAAGATTATGAGCTGCTGAAAGACAAAGCTCTATGTTAGTTTTAGATTTCTTGTACTTAGCATAGAATTCAATGTCTACTAAATAATGTTTATGGAAACAATTTTAATTGGATTCAATTGACCCCACTCCATGTGATGTTCTCGTTTCTTTTAGGAACATGGAATACCTATCAACATGGGCTACGCAGTGGCGCCACATCACTCAGGAGTCTACCCAGTTCATATTCAGTTGTACGAAGCTTGGAAGAAGGTCTGGGGTATTCAGGTCACCAGCACTGAAGAATATCCACATTTGAAACCTGCACGGTACCGAAAGGGCTTCATTCACAATAACATCATGGTGAGCATATACTGCTGTGTATAATGAAGGCTCTAAATACCTATGTGTGGAATAAATACAAGACATAACTTCAGAGCTCTCTAACATGATACCATAAGTTCCTAACATACCATGGTGGTAACTGGTCACACATTAACACATTGTTTGGCTAGTGGCTTGCTTCATAAGCTGTGGGTGGTTTTGCCAAATCCAAGACAAGCTCAAAATCCTGAGAATAAATTTCAAATAAATCATCCATACAATTTCTCAATTGAAGTTTTATCTGGGGACCTTATACTTCTTGGAGTTTCTCCTTGTCTTTTTGTTTGGGTAGTAATTTTGAGAGTTTCCCAGGCACAGTGTCAGTCCATAGATCAAGAAAATAGCTCCCAAATCACTACATTATCAACAGACAGAATCAAACAAATAGCATCTGAAAACTAAGTTTATCTACTCAGTTTATTTTGGTTTTCAGACACTTAAGAGTATCTTGGGATATTGTTTTCTTATTCTTTCTTTTCCTTGCATTCTATAAAAATGGAGGTAGATATATATTTTTTTCTGATATATTGATTGAAAATAATAATAATCTGATGCAACAATGGTGTATCAGTTGCTATAAATGAGAATAGAATCAAATGAATTTTTCCTGGGATTTTATAAATATTCATCGGAATGAAAAAATATGTTATTCTTCACTTTGAAATAAAATAGCCCATCTTAAAATGTCCATCTCTAATTCCAGTGGCTTAGGTTATGTTCTCATTATCAATTGCCTAGATCATAGCAAGGATCTATAAACTCTTCTCCTTATTTTAAATATTTACATCTTCCCAATCCATTGTTCAGATTGTTATTAGAACTCTCTATCTATCTATCAATCATCTATCTATCTATCTAATAACTATCTAAAACCAAAGAAAACGCACTAACACATATGCCTAACCACAGCCAGTACTAGAAGACCTTAAAAAGCCTCAGATTTAAATGGAGCTATTAATTATGCAAATAGTGGTACTGACATTAATAAAAATCCAGGAGGTATAGAAGGAATTGCTCTTATATAATTTTGAATTAAAGTGAAAATACCATTTTCCCTTTATTGAGTTACATGGACATTTGACTATTATAAAATAAAAACATTCATTTTAACCAATATTACATTCATTCATTTAGTTTGAATTTAATACAAACTATTACAGAAATTAAGCAAAGAATAGATAAAATTATAGTTACTCTGTTCAACTGGATGCATTTTTCCATTAGATTATAAGCAGTTTATTATTCAAAATCAACTTTTGGAATAAAATTACTTATTTGCTTTCTCTGTTGAACATTCAAATTTATAACAGAATTAACCACAGAATGTGCCAGAAGCAGTCATTAACTGGTTTGACTACTACTGTGATTAAAATTTAAAATCAGAGTGTAGTAAAAACAAAATTTATAAAAGTGGAAGAGGTGATAAAAATGGACTGTTTGAATCTTAGAAACCGAGTACCATGTAAGACTGGATTTCAGAAGCAAGGAGAGTAATGGTTAATACCATGAAAAATGTAACTTTGGGGAATCTCTATATTTGAATTAAATTAATCCTAAGAAGGCTCTTATTTTTTGCCAGTCCTTTAACATAACTCAGCTAGTGGATGAGATTTATAGCACTTCGTGAAAATGCTTTAGCCTATATGTCCTATAGCTTTGATTTGGCAACTCCTTAATATTTACATAATTTTATATATATATATATGTATATAACATTTATATTATTATATACATAATTATATATAATAATATTTACATAATTATATACCTAACAATACCAGGTCTTGATTTCAGTAAGATTTGGCTTTAGTAGCCAAGGAAACTCCAATGGGAAATGATAATTTGCAGACTCTGAGGTCATGAGGCAGTGGGGGAGCTCTTAAGTAACAGGTGTGCTGCTTCCCCCTCTTTTCCTCAGGTCCTCCCTCGACAGACCTGCGGGCTGTTCACCCACACTATTTTCTACAAAGAATATCCAGGAGGACCCCAAGAATTGGATAAAAGTATCAGAGGAGGTGAACTTTTCCTCACAATCCTTCTAAACCCGGTATGTACTCTATTTATGCTTTTTATAATAACACGAGAATTTTCAAATATGTGTTTTGTTTTGTTTCTATTGTCAATCCTTTCACAAGAATAGTTGGAAATTCTAGCCCTACTAGAAGGAAATTAGACTACATCTCCAAGTTATTCAAATTTGATTTTTAATTTTTATTATTTTCAATCAAGAAAAACACAGATTTGTTAAGAAGCATATGAACAACTAAATGTAATATAACATCTCAGGGCTGACTTCTATTCTTGAATTGTAGTAAAGACATAATACTTAGTTCTCTAGCCCAAAATTAACATTCACAATGTCATCAGTGAATGCATATTTTGTCCATAAGTTGAGTTTGCTTCTGGCTCAAGATCTCAGTAGGCACACAATTCAGTCTCTAAAGATGATCACGGGGTAAAATCACATTGAATCTGAGGCCTAGTTTTAAAATCTCCACTAATTTTATTCAGAATCAAAATGGAGAATTTGACCCTTTTTTCTTTAATTGTGTCCTTTTATCTTTCAAAGGTTTACAATTTTATTTCCTTTTATGTGTGTAAAAGTAGATCAAGCTGGGGATATGTTATAATTTGATAATGTTGAAATTATTTCAGCTTTCTGATTTTTCTCCCATAAATGTTCCATTTCTGAGGTCTTACAAAAGCATCTCCTCTTTCATATCTGAGTGCACACAAAAAATATGAAGTAGTGGGTTGTATGCTATGCCCACCTTGTTTAATGTAGCAAATTTTCATACTCAGAGAAAAAGATTCATGCATTAAACAAAATGACAGCTCAGTTGTCTGCGGTAAAGGTATGTTTAAAATGAATTATTCAGATAATTTTTCTATGGTGTTTTAAATTCCGGAAGAAATTAAATAAAAACCTACATTGTGTAAAAAATGAAAACTTGTAAATTGGATTAAAGGAGTAGGGAAGTGAGGGTTCAAATGCTTTAAGTATAAATAAATATGAATAATCAAAAAACCTTCCCCTCAAATGGCATAGTTATTGAAAACAAAACATAATTTAAACAATGTCTGTTGCATTGGGGTGGCACTATTCTGGCGAACAGCTTGGATGCTCTACGATCTTTTGCAATAATCCATTTCTCAGAGCTTGCTTGCTCTTCTGTAAAACAAGCTAGTTGAGCTAGATAATCTTCAATGTGTCTCAAAGGTATCCCTTTTGGACATAAATCTGAGATATTCCAATGTTGTGTATAATTCAAACTCTTAAAAACACTTAAAAGATATCAGGATATTCTGTAAGTATTTTTTTTTTTTTGAAATTGAGGTGCGCATGTGAATGTTAATGAAAGCAAATGTGGAAAACCTTTTTGTTTACCCCTTTCTTCACTAGTTGAGAATTTGATCTCCACAAAGGCAAGGGTCATTTTTTCATACCTTTTTCATTCCAGGGCTCCACTCTTGACCCCAAACCTGCTCTAACCATTTCCTAATGGAAGTGGATAAGCATCAGAGCACTAATGATTGCCTCCCCTAAAACTCTTGCCCCCAGATCTGATTGCTATTGCTATAAATTATCTGAATGTCTGCCTACTTGTCATTAAAGAGATGGGTTTAAAACTTTTTTTTTTTTTTTTTTACTTTTTAATTTAGTACCATATCCCTCATAAAGGATCATTCGGAGACTTACAGTTGGTTCTTCAAATAAAATAGAAGACTATTTGGCATCTAGTATTTCTACCAAACTTATGAACTCACAAAACAACACTAACTACTGTAAACCTTGCTCAAAAACATTAACACTGTCACACAGTTCAATTTTAATTACAGGCGAAATGAAACAGTGGAAGAGGGAAGTTTCAGGAGGCTTCTTGTATTCATTCACAACTGTGCTTGCTTTATCATTGTGAATTGATGGTGAACTCAAACTCTGAACATGGGTAAAGGAGAGAGACCTGAATAGACACAACAAAAAGAACAATGCTAGATGGTAATTAGTGTGAATAATATAGGACATCATAAAGTATGGTAATATGAAGCCTGTATCCAGCAAATAGTGGCCCACAAAGATGTGAAATTAAGGAACAGTGTTGCTTAAAACATGGATAGTGTACACCCATAAGCAATCTAGGGAAATAATACTCATTGGCTCTCTAGGGAGACAGACAGCAGGCAGCATCTGGTGGTACCCATCAAAATGGGGATTAATTCCAGACCTGTGTAGGCAGAGGTTACAAGATGTGTTAGTCAGGGTTCTCCAAAGAAACAGAACCAGAAGGGTGGGGAATGGGAGGGAGTTAGAGAGATTTATTATAAGGAATTTTCTCTTGTGATTATATAGGTCGACAGGTTTCAAGATCTGCAGTTGGCAAGTTGTAGACCCAGAAGAGCTAATGGTCTAGTTCTAGTACAAGTCCTAAGGACTTACCTTAGGCCTGAAAATCAGGAGAGTTTATGGTGTAGTTCCAGTGTAAAGGTTGGCAATATCGAGACCCAGGAAGAGCCAATGTTTCAATCCAAATCTGAGGGCAAGAAAACAAACAAACAATATTCTAGCTCAAAGACCATCAATCAGGAGTTCCCTGTTACTCACAGGATGGTGAGCCTTTTTGTTCTATTCAGGCCTTCAACCGATTGTATGAGGTCCATCCACATTAGGGAGAACAATCTGCTTTACTCAGTTGACCAATTGAATTGTTACTGTCATCCAAAACACCCTCACAGACACACCCAAAATAATATTTGAGCAAATATCTGGTCATTCTGGGGCCCAGTCAACATGACACATAAATTAACCACCACACCAAATGAGAGACTTAATGTGAATGAAATAAAATAGACCACACTGAAAGAGAGGAGGAAGTGATGAATGAAGAAGCTTGGAATGTTAGCTTTGAAGTTTTTTGTGCATGTGTCTTATTATGAATAGAGAGCACCTTTAGGTGATGGGCTATGATCAATACACTGGTATGGAGAAAAGAAATAGGATGCTTACCTACAGTTTCAGGTTAGATGGTTCCAGCAAGTCTGGCTAGGAATGGGTTTATGGGAATGGAGTGAGGAAAGAAGAAAACCAAAAGAGGAAATACATACTGACACCCAGCCTTCCCCTTTGACCTATTCTTTTTCTCCAGCCATCAATTAATTTTTTGTCAGAGTAAAAAGAATCTCTTTACTCTTTCACCAAAATCATGCTCAAAAAAACATCTGAAAGTTCATTGATGTGAAGGTATGCTATTGATATGAGTTAATTAATATGCTAACTCTAAGAATATTTATATTCTAACGGATCCAGTTCCCAACAGAGAGGTCTATGATTGCATTATTTTAGATACCAAAGTCCCTTGTGAAAATAAGTATTTAGTAGGAAGACTCAACATTCATGAAATCACCTGGAGATGACCATTTCCTCTACCTACTATTCCAACTGACTTGTAATGTGGAAAAGTGATTTTGGTGAGGACTTGTAAGTAGGATAAGTGATCACTAGTATTAGCATAAACTCTAAAGATTTAAGACCAATCTAGCTTTAATTTGTTTTTTTCATTGATGTAGATCATCAATGATCTATACTTTCACATCACAGAAACACTATAATAGTCACATATATGACATATTTCTTGTATGGTAATTTTCTCTGTGGATTTGTTAAATGGTGTATAGATTTCTGTTTGTAGCATTGGGTTTTTTGTCTGTTGATGAATGGATGAATAAGGGTATAGAGAACATGACATGACACAAAGCTAGTGGTGATGGTAAATACTCCAGATAATGTGACTATCCAGTTTTTCTTAGCTCATTAGAATGATAGACCAAATGTAGCAAGATGAAATTTAATGGGAAAAAATGCAAACATCCAAAATTATTTTCAAAGAAAACAGTGGTTTAATTCCAGCATTATATAAGGATAAATATTATATAAGGGTAGATTAAATCTTCCAGAAAATTTTATGGGCTGCATCATGACATATTAAGTTCCTTGTCATTGGGGTTGCCCAAACAGAAATGTTGTAGGAATATGGAATCTATTTCTTTAATATCTCATTTGATGCTAAAAATCTGTGATTCTATCCTTACTCAACTAGACCTGGGGTGTATCTCTTTCACTGTAAAACATTAAAAAATATAAAGTAGGTTTAATTTTAAATATTACAAACCAGCATTATAAATTGGTTATTCTCTGTAAGGTCAGAGGAGAAGAAAAAAGAGTAACTTATCAACATGTATACAAATATGAGAATGAGACAAAATGGAAAGTAATTCAGTGGTGGGTGTATTAAGGGAAACGTATTGAGAAGAAAAAAAAAATTCCCATCATCAGTATAGTGAAAGAAATATTACTGCTAGATTTTGCAGAACTATTTTGAATAGATTGGTAGTGTCTGGATTCATTTGTATGTAAACATCCTATGAGGCTAATAAATGCTGGAAAAAGTATATGAGGGAATGTCCTGGAATCTCACTCTCTAGAGTACTTTAAAATAGAATCAACAACTGTAAAGTTCTTTCTTATTGCCTTGGTAGTTCATCTGCCTAAAGGAAGGGAACTGAATTAAATAACCTTGAAAAGTTCCACATATGTCTTTTTTTTTTTTTTTTTTTTTTTTTTTGGTTTATAACTTCCACAACTCTGTTCTGCAGTCAAAAAGACACAATCCTTTCTGCAGAAATGGACCCAAAAATACACAGAACAAACTGGTGTTGCCCTGGGTAGGGAGGGTGGGGGATGGACAAAGTGGGTGAAGAAGAATAAGAGGCACAGACTTCCAATTATGGAATCAATAAGTCATGGGGATGAAAGGCACAGCATAGGCAATACAGGCAATGATGTTATGTTAGCATTGTATAGTGACAGATGGTAGCTCTACTTGCGGTGAGCATAGCATAGCATATAGGCTGTCTAATCATATGTGTACAGCCGAAACTAACGTACCATTGTGTGTTAATTGTGCTTTAATATTTTTTAAAGAATGGTATCATATTACAAAAGGGGAGGGGTGAGGAGCATAAACCACACCAAGACCAGGGCAGTTTTGTTGTCTAGCTTCTGATTTAGGGATTCACGTTATTTTGTATTGTCTCCTCTAGAATAGACCTGTATCATTTCTGTACTCAAAAGTCTCTGATATTTTTTCTTTATGTATTTTCAAGAGGTTTTTTGGGGAGGGTTGTTTGTTTTGTTTGTTTGCTTGCTTTTGTAACTCTATCTGGCATCCTGCTTCTATGCACATTTTAAAATATGTCATTATTTTCTGGAATGCCTGGCTGACTCAGTCAGAAGAAGTGTGGGACACTTGGTCTTGGGGTCATGAGTTTGAGCCCCATGTTGTGTGTAGAAATTATTAAAATAAACAAACTTGAAAAAAATAAAAATAAATTAAATAAGTCATTATTTTCTAATCTACCATAAAACAGAAAATACAAATCAGAATATATTTTTACATCTTGACTCACATATGAATTCCCGTTACTGTTGTGCGTTAGATCTTTTGATTTAGCAAACTGCAAAGAACAGGGTTTGTTAATTTCCTTCGATACCAACTTGTTTTCCCCAAATGAATCTAGCAATTGGAAATTAAATGATATGAGGGCCATTTGAATGGCATTTCAAAAGAATAGCTAGGCATCTGTCCACTTAACATTCGGAGAACTTCCTCCTATTTTTCTTAGATTCTATCATGACCTCATCACATATTGATATTTTCCTGCACTGCTCCACACTTGTCAAATACTAACATGTATTTCCCTGGTGCCGAATCCTTCCTGTATTTTCAATATAATCTTTGTTCAGACAGGAAGAAATATAATTTAATCATGTATGAGGTGAAACAGCTTATACCAGGTAACCCACCATCATTCAAGTAGAGACACTACCCTATAAAATATGCAGCAACTGACAATAATAAAGGAAGTTTAGAGTCTTATCAGATGGTGTCACCAGTAACGATAAAAGCTCGAAATGAGTATATTCTACTGGATTTAATTTTTTAAACTCATTTTAATTTTGTGCTACACAAAGAACAATATGAAAATAGAATTTTGTAAGTTTCTTAGCAGATACGCTTAAAAATGTTCAGATTCTGGGATGTTTTCAAATGGGAGTGCTGGAGCCAAGAAATCTGTGTTTTCCAAAGTTCAAAGCACTGTCTAGACTCACTAACCCTTGCCTGTATTTTGGCCAACTGCAAATTCAGGTGAAGAAAAAATATGAGCCTGAAAGAGCGGTGTACTTGAAATTGACAGTAGAGTATAATGGAACTGCAATGATATACTTCTCCATGTGCTGTCTGCCGAACTTTCATACACCGAGGCTGCTTAATGAGCTTTCCTTCTTCGTGTATATCAATCTCCACGTTTGTGGAATCTAATAGCAGGTGCAGTACATTCTGGATTAGTGCTGGCTCTTAAGACAAAGTAGAGTAAAGACAGCTATAAGGCATAGGAAAACATCAACATGAATGGCCTGAACCAAACTTTAAGTTCTTTTAGCACTGAAATAATACAGAATCAGATATGTAAGATAATTCCCAGAAACATATTTTATGTGCAGCACAATAGAAAACGCAAGAAACATCCCAAGTCTATTTTAGAGCAGATTATAAAGAATTACTGATTACTGATATCAAGATATCCAAGTATTCTTTGATGATCTTGATTTTGATTTCCTATAAATGCCGTGCTTTATAGAAAATTGGGACAATCCAACAATATTTCATGTAGAACAAAGCAATTACATATTCTGTCAAAATATACTTCTTTACAAAATAATATATTAAGAATTCTAAATCAGGGTCACAGGAGATTTTTACATGTGTTCCAGCACTGTTTATTTTAAATAAATAAATAAATAAATAAATAAATAAATAAATAAATAAATAAGTTGACTTCTAACTGCTTCTTATCTAGGCAGGGATTTTGAAGCAATTAGTGTTACTGGGAGCTGTGGGGCATAGAGCCTGGAAGAACAGCCACCAACTGTGAGAAGAATGGACCCCTGTAGAGTATATAGATTGTGGAAAATTCTATTTCCACTCACTGAAAGATCTACAGTCACCTCTTTTTTTTCCCTTTATCTGTTGTTGTTTTTTTTTTTTTTCCTCTTAAAGATTTGCAGGACTAACCTTTACAAAGGGACATAAATCACCACTTCTGAAGTGATTCACACTCACAGCAGGGACTTTGTAAAATCTGGAGTCACCTAAGATCCGTGGCCTCACCATGTATGATATTATTCTTTCTATTCACACCGAAAATCAGGATCAGCGTTAGTACAAGGAACTAGAGAATGTGAAGAAATTTTGCTCTTTTTAAATTTGGGGGGTAGTTCAGTTTTTGTTTAATTTTCCACAGTAGGATTTACACAGAAATTAGAACAGAATATTTTTGTCTCCTAAACCTGGGCTCTCTCTTCATCAAATAAGAGAAAGGTTACTATGATCGTGTAGACATGCTTCTTTCTAATGCAATGGTTGCTACAGATCCTGATGGAATATAATTTACATTCATATATATATTTCTAGACCATGAACAAATCCATAAAATTGCATTGATTTTTTCAATTTTGTTTCCCTAGAAAAATAAATGAAAACAGCAATATTTTATTGGGGAAGTCTATTTCATCTAGCATAACTGGATAATTTAGTTTTCCCAAAGCATGTTATGAAAGGTGGTAGAATAGCTCTTTAGCATAAATGAATTTTCAACAGCAAAAAATACAACCTCCCATTTATGTGGTTGTTAGTCAATAGATAAAACTTTTCTCTCCTTTCTTTATTTTGAAGTTTGTAATATGGAAGTATTAGGTGCATAAAGCTCTTGACATTCAGGGATAGTTTGGAAGCAAAATCAGTGAATCCGTGGTAATAAGAAAAAAAAAACAAAAAACTCTCTGCATCACTGTTTATATGGCTTACTGGGTTGGTGGGATAGTAGGAAGGTAAGTGGATTTTGTAGGACTTTCCAAAACTAAAATTGAAAATGTGTGCTTTTCTCAGTTTGTGAGTTTTCGCCTCATTCTTGATTTTATCATCTCTTCCACAAATTACATAACACCTAAGTATTTGAATATATCTTGTTTCCTTTTCTTCATATTTTTTTCTAATTTTGAAGTACAGTGAAGTAGAAAGACCATTTGTATCACTTTACTTTATTTCACTTTGCTTATTCCTACTTCATTTCCCCCTGGCTATTCCAAGGAGTCAGATAATGTGAAAATAAAAATATGAGCTCGCTCTTAGAACATGTTGGTATTTTCATATTTCTTTTTAAATTTCTGGAGACCAAATTATTTAGTCTCGGTTTTCCATTAGTGGCTACATGCTGATATAATGAGTATTTATGTAAATACTTAACTTACTGGTACCCATTGAGGAACTGAAAAGAAAAAGTCTTATAATTTCTATCCCTAGTCTTATCAGCAGATGGCCAAAAAGTTTCTATCACTAAAGTTAGTTTCAGTTAATATTTATTTGTTAGATTTTTATTTGAGATTGACCTCATCTTAAATATAAGAATTATTGATAAATATAATGGGAAATCTGGTGCTTAATTTATAATGAACTATTACACTGTCATTTGTTGCTTAGAGGGCAAACCCCCAATGCTATTTGTATTTCAGTCATTTCATTTCTTCTTTTATTTGATTTTTTAAGATCATCCCGATCACACCACCAAATAGTTCTAACATGTGGATGCCCATCCATGTGCATAACTGAGTCAAGGAATGCGTGGGAATTCTGCCCAGAGGAGTTAGTGCTCCTGATATTTGAGTGAGCTGAGCATTAGCAGGGATTCATCAGACAAATGAGGTAGCATGGTGGGGCTGTGGAGTGGGAGTTTGCAGTAGGAGGTTTTCTAGTCAGAAAAAAGAGATATAGAAAGTTAGATAGGGTAAAATAGCTGTTGCAAGTTTGGAAACTAAGCGTTTGGGGTTTGCAGGAGTAAAAGATGAAGATAAAGGTCTAAGAGTAGGTAAGGGTAAGATCATAAAAGTTTTGTATGGCATGTTAACAGTTTGAATATTATTATTCTGTTATAGGAATGGAAGGAATTTGAGCAAGGAGTGAAGGAATGAAATATTAACCATTATTTGTAATTATAGCTGACATTTCAGGGTCTGTCCTATATAGAGGACATTAGTATATACTCTCTTCCTTATGCCGACAGTACTTCCCGCCTCCATCTCACTCTTTATCCCTCAGATTTCATCTCTACTCTCTCTTCCTCACCTGGGCCCTCACGGTGGGTATCTTCATGTTTAGTGAGTATTCTCCTCCTCACCTGTGCTATACACACCCCCAGGCATCAAGTGTCAGTTTAATAGGTATTTATTGAATAAGCCCATAAATGAACATTAGAGCATCACAGCTGTGTCTGTCTACCATGTGCTGTTTCACACAAGTCGTTAGAGCTGTGTCAGAGGAAAAGGGAAAGGAAGGGGAACGGGAAACAAGGGAATAGAAAGGAAAGGGGAGAGGAAGGGGGGAGGGGACAAGGAAAGGAGAGGAGGAATACTGAAAGGAAAGGAAGAAAGGGAAGGGGAGGGAAAGTAAGGGAAGGAGTCAAGGGCTGAAAGAAGAAAAAAATGGAAAGCCATTTCTTTCTCTTTCATCAAATCAGGCTGTAGGAATGTAACTTACCTAGTAACCGAAATTCAAAAGATCTTGTTTTATTTTATTAATTTTATTAATTATAAGAACAAGTCTTATAATATTCCTAATGCTTCAGAATTTCTCTGTTTGTAAAAATGGGGAAAATAATGTTAGTCCCCTTACTGTTTTATACAGATAGTATGAAATGTGATAAAAAGTAAGTGCTTTGATTTTTCAGAAAAAAATGTACATAATTTGGATAGAATTCTTATTTGAAAAACTAGAAGTATATATCATTTTTATTATCAAGTGATATTTGAGGTGTTAGCAGCCCATAAACTCTGGGTTTATTTACAGTTCGAATTTTGCTTGATTGTTTCTCCCTGCTAGAACACATAAATCAGGAGATAAAGACATTCTCTTTTTACCAACGCTTTTAGTTCGTTATATGTTTTGCTTCTGAAAACATTCTTGGTTGTGTTATTTTACTGTGCTTTCTGAGCTATTTTCAAATGATAACGTTCTTTATTCCAGTGAAACAAATTGAGTCATCAAAAGCAGTGCTTGCCTGGCCAGGCAAGACTGCTTTTTTAATTTGGTTTTGGCGTCTACCGAAGTACTTCAGATGTTTTTGTCAAACGTTTTTGGTTTTGTAGTGTTGCTGATTGTATTACGCTTATTAACAATAGAGAGGTTTCCTGGAAACACTAGGTCCATACTTTTTTTAATACATTATGGTGAACATTGTCCATTGTGGAAATTTTGCTCAAATGAGGAATAAATAGAATTATAGCCATCTCTGTGTTTAGTACATAAAAATTAATTATATGAAAAATGGAAGACCTTCCCAAGTGTTACATAATTACAGACAATTTAGACGAATGAGTTGAACTCAAACGAAATAAGAAAACCCGATCCCACAGACTAAATGGAAAATTCAAGGCTGGATTTCATTACTTATCACAAAGGGAAAGGATACTCTTCATGTCCACAACCATTGACCCTATAGATCTGTCTCCATTGAACTTCACACCTAACAGAACAGTCAGCGTTCAATTACCTCTGTGAAAACATTAACTAAAACTAGAGAAGGAGCCAAAAGATTTAAGAAAAGGTCGTGTTCTTGTAAACGGCAAGTTCACAACTGCCAACATCCTTTAGAACTATGTGAAAATTACTAGCTTAAACAATGTAAAAGATTCCAAGCATGAAGTGTTTCCCTGATTTATAATTGTCACTTTTAACACGATTTAAGGTATCCAATAATGGCATTCAAAGTATAAATTGTAAGTAGTGGAATTTTGTTCCTTCTTGAAGCTGTTATTATATCCACTTAAATTCTCTTTCACACACAGGTACACATTCAAATCAAATGTGAATAAAAGATGTGACTTGAAAATTGCCATCCGCCTGAAATTTCTTTTCAGAAGTCCATTCTGTAGTTCACTTAAACAACTTGCTCAAGCAATCAAATCTATATAGGCAGAGCTTTCTACATGGGCTGAGATGTTACGCTCATAAACACAGAGTTTAGGAATTATGAGCTATTTAGAGAAATAAAAAAGAAACTTAAACACATCACATTGCCCTGAATTGAAGTTGCTTTTATCCTATCTTTTGCCAAATGCTTCTTTAACAAGTATATGCTATAGCGTATAATGACTCTTGAATCTTTAGTGATTTAGATTTTGAAAAAGAAGCCCATCTATAAGCAAGCACAGCCATAGCGACTTCCAGTGCAAGGAACCATTGGTTGAATTATTATGGTTTTGGAAATGACTTTTTAGTGAGCAGGCAAATCCCAGCAACATCAGGACACATTACTTTTACAAGATGTGCCCATAGTAGGTCCTATTACATATCTGTTGAAGGAATAAGTCCATCAGTAAGTACGGCCTACCCTATTTCCAAAATATATCCCAATTAGTGCTTTTTTTCTTTCCATCTCCACAGTGAGCCTGTAAGACAGTGGCTCCATTATTCTCTCTCCCAGACAACTACTACCATTCTGGCCACACAGAATCTAGACTATTCCAAGAGCAGTCAGGATGATGTTATTAAATGCAAAATAAAGCATGTTACAGCCATTCTTAAAGCCCTCCAGTGGTTTCTCATTTAATCTCAGAATAAAATTCAAGTTCTGGGCCATGACCTGGCCATCTTCTCTGCACTAATCCAGTTTCATTCTGTCCTTCACCTCTACACTCCAACCACACCATCCTTATTGCTGTGTAGTCTAGATATGCCAAGATTGTTTGCCCATTAGGGCCTTGTACTTCTGGTACTTTGCTTGGATCAATGCGACTTCCAGAAATTTGTAAGTCTGATTTCTTCTGCCCTCGTGTCTCAGGTCAAATGTCACTTCCTCAGAGAGTGGTTGCCTGCCCTTCACCCAGTAACCATCTATCACTTAAATGTCTTATTTTTCCACGGCATCTACTACTTCCTGAGTAGTTGACCTATGTGTTCACCATCTGTCTCTTTCCCCCAATTCTCTTCCCCGTCCTTACACAACCAAGGACCTACTCCACATTCGCTCCACGAGTCCAGCAACATTTATGTTGGGGAGGAGGGTCCAGGGAGGATATGAGTGGCATAGAGATCGCTCAACCACTTGATTGTTAACCACTGTATGTTCCTGGATAGATGTCTTTGTGAGCTTTAGAAGTGATCTTTAGCCAAAGATTTGAAATGTTAATGTGCAATTGAAAACAACGCTATATTTTGATCACTGTCTGCTTGTTTGTTTTGGCACACACAGGTAATTTTGTAATTTTTATGGGAAACAACGTATACTTGAAGTGCTTTATAATGTTTATGCAAATTTGACTTAAAGTGATATTTTATTTTATCTTACCAAACTGGTTACATAAATGTCTGCCAAAAGTTAGAAAAACATAACTAGTAATAATTTCCTAAGAAACACAAATCTAGGGGCACCTGAGCAGCTCAGTCAGTTAAGCATCTGCCTTCAATTCAGGTCATGATACCAGGGTCCTGGGATTGAGCCCCTCATAGGGCTACCTGCTCAGCGGGGAGCCTGCTTCTACCTCTCTCTGCTAATTCCCCTGCTTGTGCTCTCTTGCTCGCTCTGTCAAATAAATAAAATCTAAAAGTGAAATAAAATAAAGAAACACAAATCTAAATCTGAGATATGAAGGTAAAATCTGTAAAAATTCCTGTGATATCCAAGCCATCTTCGATACCCACTCAAGTACTGACACCCATTATTTTTTATATGATGAAGTACTCTTTGTTCTATCTATAGTAAATAGCTAGCTAGTACTTATTCAGTGTTTACTGTATTTAATATTCTAAATGATTTACGTGTATTAACTCATGTAATCCTTCCCACAACCCTATGAAGTGGATGCTATTATTATCTCTATTTTCTAAATGAGGAAACTATCCAGAAGAAGTTAACTAATCTTGTATCATGCAGCTAGGAGATGGCAGAACTGCAAGTTTGACTTAGGAAGTCAGGTTCCAAGGCCCTCGCTCTTTTCACAGTACATTTTGCTGTCTCTCCTAGTCAGACAACTGTCAAAATAGTAATATAACTTGGGAAAATCTGTCTCCTTGAGGGAAAGTGATCTTAGCAGAAGTAACTGTACTCCATCCACTTCTAGGGTTGAATACGTTTCTGTAATTGCAGAGATATATATGCCTTTCAGAGTTCCATGCTCACATCAAAGATGTAGGCTCCTCGATTCATTCAATAAGCATCTATTAAATGCTATTAGTATATCAGAGAAATAAGAAAACTGGGTACAGTCCTCATAGACTGGTGGAAGAAATAAACATAAAACAGAAAATTTGGATAAAGTTTGATGAACGCTATTTTAAATAGGGTGGCTGTCTTTTAAGGGTCTGATTCTTGATCTCAGCTCAAGTCTCAATCTCAGGGTGGTGAGTTCAAGCCCCAAAATAGGCTCTACACTCAGTGTGGAGTAGTGAGTGACTTTGACAATGTGACTTTTGAGCTGGACAGAGCATATAAAATTTTGACTGTCATTGAAGGAGAAGGTGTTTCATGCTGACTGGAAGCTAATGAGCTAATGAGCTTAAGACACATACCGAAATGGAAACAGAGATAAGAGTGAAAGGAAAGAAGGAAGCTGGAAAAGGCCTTGGGGCTACACTGTACAGGTTTTTATGGATCACGCATAAGGGCACTCCAGTGGGTGAATGACATGATACTCAGGTTTAGAAACAAAGTGAGTATTCTTATTTCTTAATATTCAAGCTAGTCCATCAAAATGGTCATCTTCCTTGAGAAATGATATTTTTTCTTTCATCAGACTATGAATAGTTTGGTCCCTTGTTAAAACCTTCAAAAAACTGTCCTCATGTGAATAATAAACAAATCTTGTTAGTCCATCGCTCACAAATGGGGTGCTGGTAGAGAGGCCATGGTTTGTATGTGTTATCCTTTCTTTCAGTCTGTCTTTGCAAAATGAACCATCTTGGGACTTCAGAAGATTAGCCTTTTTAAATTGATTTTAATACTGTGTAAAAACGGACACTGCAGTTTTGAACCCATAGTCTTTGTGGGTTTTTTTCCTATGTTTTTCCTTTTTTATTTTCCCTCTTTCATTTTTTTTCTTTATTTCCCTCTTTCTCTTTGCTCATTTCCTTCCTTTCTCCCTCCCAACCTCCCTCCTTCTTTTCCTTCCCTTCTTCTTCCCCTTCTCCTCCTACTTGTCCCATTTTCCTTCTTCCCCTCTCCTCCCCCCTCTACCTCCCTTCTCTTTCTTTGTTCTCTTTAATGAGCAACTTCAGCTTATTATTTCTAGAATCATTATATTACTAGACCACAAAAAAACATGTAACAATATTACATGTTACTGTCCACTGACTTTTAATGCCGTCATAATGATAAAAATAATGGACTTTGGTTAACAACCAATGAAGTAGATTTTAAAACAAACTCATATTTAGGAGAATACGCAGGCTTTATACTACTCCATTTAGTGTCTTTAGTGAAGTGCTTTCTGTATCAAAAAAAAAAAAAAGGAGTCAGTTCTTGAGACTTTGTCCCTAAGAAAAATGACTTTTTATCTTTTAATTCAGTCATGAAAAGAAGGGTTTTAAGTCTTTGCATATTTTGACTGTTAACAAGTAGGTGATTATAAAAGAAGAATGAACTTAATATCTAGTATATTTATCTTATCTTCTAATCTGACTTATTAACCTCATTGCGTATTACCCGGTGTCAGTAGGAAGAAAATAGTGAGCCATTCAAGTACAGTTGGTTCACTGACCCCATTATGGCATTGGCCAGTCTTTTGAGGTTGCCTCCTAGAAATGTGACAGCTTTGTGATTTTGTTTTTAGCAGACTGAGCAGAGAGGCCACAGAGAAAAGGCCTGTTTGTGATTGCTCAAGAACCCCTGAGAACAGGGTGAGATTAGCGAGAACATTTGCCTTTAGACATCCTCTTACCAATTCCCTGGAGGACTTTGCTTTCAGTATCTATATCTAGCACCTTTGTTAAGCAATATGTTATTCAATTTTATTTCATTTAAAAAATTCTTTACGATAGTGCCAGTTTCATATTTTAAGTGAAAATAAAAATCAGATCAACATCTGTAGCAAAA
Organism: Ursus arctos; assembly: GCF_023065955.2. NCBI lineage: Eukaryota > Metazoa > Chordata > Mammalia > Carnivora > Ursidae > Ursus > Ursus arctos. The sequence continues at coordinate 9,787,896 of NW_026622775.1, read as the reverse complement.
GAAGAATTATAGGAGCAGACATAAAAATGTCCCTATTTCCACATGCCACTGTCCTGTGTCCAAGTAAGCTCTTCTCTGTTCTTTGTCTGGCAATGCCAGGAGTGAAAAAGAAGTTAACGAAACATTAAAGGGACACAAGCAGTTGCTCTTGCTTTTCAAAAGATAGTGATTAAAAGCATGGACTGGAAAGTCAAGTACTCTCCACCTCAATTTCCTGCCACCTCAGCTTTAACATAAGCAAATTGCAAAACCTGAATTTAGTTAGTGCCATGACAATTGAAATTTCAAGGAAATATAGAAAAAAAGGGTACTAATTCTGAAAGGATGATTGTTACCTTATTAAAAAGTAAGTGTTCCCTATGGTTTGTACACAATCACAAATTTGTATTTAAAGTATTTCAGGCTATTTAAAGTATTAAAGGCTAGTATGTGTATTATTTCTCTCCTATGGGTGGCAAAACAAAATTCCTTCTAAGGCAGTGGTATCGAACATTTTTAGACATATACCATATCAGTAAAAATGATTTTGAAAAGGTATCCACAAAATATTCATAAATTTTTATTTATGTATAGATTAAATTCATTCCCACTATGCCAACGCATTACTATACCACATACATTACATTGAGATGCAAAGTAAATACAAATAAAATTGTAACTTTTTCTTGTCAAGATGAGTTTATTAACCCTGCTGGTGTTCTTGCATTCTGGAGACCACTGCAGTAGTAGATTGAAAAGCTAATTAAGATACAGAAAAGTATTATAAATATGCAAAAGAAATTTTACATGGTATTTTGTGTATTTTGTATATTCTTCTAAACTTTCTTTAGTATCAGGACCAAATCATGCAATGCCTTATAGGCCATGGAAAGACATTTTAATCTTTATATTATTATAAGTGTGTTTTTATACTTTTACAAGGATTTTATTTATATAAGTGTGATGTGAGCCATCGGAAACTTTTTTTTTTTAAGATTTTATTTATTTATTCAACAGAGATAGAGACAGCCAGCGAGAGAGGGAACACAAGCAGGGGGAGTGGGAGAGGAAGAAGCAGGCTCATAGCAGAAGAGCCTGATGTGGGGCTCGATCCCATAACGCCAGGATCACGCCCTGAGCCGAAGGCAGACGCTTAACCGCTGTGCCACCCAGGCGCCCCCATCGGAAACTTTTGAATAGGGATCTGATACAATTAGATTATGTTTTGAAACACGTAATCTGGCTGCCGAATGGAGAAGAGTCTGAAGTCAGCCAGTGTGGAGCAAAGATATCAATTATGAGGATATTTTAAGGCTGAAATTAATGTTCGGACTAGGCAGTACTAGTGGAGGTAGTGAGACATAGTTGACTGTAGAATACATTTTAATTGGTGATGGATTCGATGTGGTATGTAAGAAAGAAGAGTCAATGATGGCCCAAATGGTTTAGCTTGCAAGAAGCAGATGGATGAAAGCACATTTACTATGATGGGAAATATTGGGAGAGGAGCCAATTTGAGGAAGGGGCTATCAAGAGTACATTTACTGATAAGCTGAGTTTGAGAGATACTTTAGGCATCCAAAATATCAGTCATTTGGTTACGTGAGTCTGCAATTCAGGAGATTATAATAGTGAGATATATTAACATCAAGATGTCATATAAAGTTATGGGACTGAATGAGCAAAATTATAGATTCAATAACATGCAAAATTTCTTTCTCACATGTAGGAATATTATCCTAGACACTGCTATTTCTTATTAGTAATTGCAAGGAAAATCATCTCATTTTCTCCAGGACAAAGAATAAGCCACTATATGCACACACACAACCCCCTCCCTTGAGCGACTGTCATAATATTGAAATATGATAATGTTTTAGAGCTTCTCTTTTCTCTAATAGAAATGTTCATTTCCGGAAATGGCAATTCTGAGAAATTAAGGACATGGATGATTGAGATGAGCTTCCCATTTTTGCTCACATACTACAGTTTATGCCCCATTGGATACCTTTAATTTTCCCCCTATTTCTTTACCGAGCTTTTGAGTGGGTCTGAAGAGAACGTGCTTTGACATATTTAAGGCACCCTGAGACAGAATCTGTACCTATGATCATATCTCTTCAGTGTCCACAAGGTCTCATAGTATCTTTTTCCAGCTCATCTTTCTTGCTCCCTTGCCATTTTGGACGATAAAGAACCAGCTCATAAATGTTTAACAGACAAGATAAGCTAATAAATACTTCTCAAAATATCATCCTCTCACAATAGTCAAAGAATTATCTATCCTGGAATAATTCCTTATGCCAACCAAGAAGAGCTCTCTATAAAGCCAAACTGTTTAAGTCAAAATTAAAAATAAAATCTACATTTCAAATGAGATATTAGCAACTCTTCTGGCATTTTAATGATACATCTTGCTACTCATCTCAATAACCTTTTAATTTCATACTAATGCATAAAATTGTCTTTACTAATGAGTAAGGATTTATTCAAGGAAATTGGGGATATCTTAAATTATAAATTCTTGAATGGCCATTGAATTAATCTAAATTAGAAATTTAGATTTCTAATAAGTCTCAGTGGTTGAGAATTTTTAAGCCTCTAACCTTGTTGCCATGTTAGCCTAGATGTAATGATTTACCACAACTTCTCCTTCCTCGATATGCTTTATTCATAATTGTCATAATGACTAAAGGTAAACATTATTTTTTTTGTTATGGTTGTTGTTTCCTTTCCATTGAAGGATATCACTAATTAGAGGGTAATTTCTTGATTAAGTAACTTTTGAAAATAATAAATATATAAATATTCTTTAATTATAGGGTTTGGATCAAATCGGCATACTATTTCAATTAAGATATTGGTGGATGGCATGATATTGAGGTAATAGAAAAAGTCCATTCCAAGCCTTATGTTTTGTAACATATGTTTCATAAAATTTTCACGTATGTATATTTAAACCTAATAATATCAGAACACTTTTCGTGTTGGTTAATTAAACAATTTTAAAATATATTATTGAAGCCTATGGTTTACTTTCTTTACTATAATTGTGAAAATAGAAAATGTTGAATCGAAATTGCTTCAGAATAGTTAAATTACAGACTTATAAGCATTAGTTTGTTGTTCTAAGAAAAAAAGGTTTGAAAAGTTAATGTTCTTGTGTGTGTGTGTGTGCGTGTGAACATGTTTCTGGATTTTGCTCTATTTTTCTGAATCTAGTTATAGTAGGGAGAAAACTTTAACCTTAGATAACAAAAAAATGTTGTCTAAATCCAAATATAATTCATAATTGAAACCGTACCTTCTCCTGCAGCTGTTATCCAATAAAATTACTTTGTATATCATATTGAGCAAAATGTAAGAGTCGAGCATTTTATATTTAACAAACTCTATGTAATTAAAAAATAGGTCAGCATGGGTTTTTTTTTGTTGTTGTTTTGTTTTGTTTTTTACTATCCCAGAAAAGGAGAAAAGCTCACAAGAATTTAATTCAACTGAGTTGATTTAAAATGTTTAAAAATATGTAGGTTTTTTTCTTAATAATAGAGGTAACAAATGCATGCTTATTTAGGACAACGTGAAAAATAAAGGAAAATAAACAAGACAAAATTCACATACCTCCTGCCACAATTAACATTTTAAAGTACTGGAAAGTGCTTTTTAAATATGTATAGCCATAGATTATACAGTTTATATCTTGTCTTTTTAATTTAGTATTATAGCATGAGGATTTTCCCCTGACATTAGAATTATTTAAAGTAATGCTATGAATGTTATACTATACACTTAAATATGACTTTGGTATTATTCACTTGTTCATTCTCCTGTTGCTGTATATTTCTTACCAGTATTTCTCCTTTAATTCATCTTCTATACATCTGCCAGAGATATATCTTATGTTAAATAAAAATCTTTTCATACCATTCCTCTCAAATTCATTTAATGATTCTCCTCCAATTCCAAACCTCCTAGCATAGATGCACATCTTTTCTCAGTGTGAATCTCGTCAGCACTGGTCTCACACCATCCCAAGGACTACAACATCCAGCCACGTGGGTGTTGGCTGCTTCCCAAGAGCCCTTTTTACTCATGCCTGTAAGATAGGGCCTGTGCTCTCCCGATTCTCTTGTTCAGTTTCTTTGCCTAACTTTTTCTTCTGTCCACTCAGTTTAGATACAACACCTTCTTTGAAGACTTCCTGACTACCCCCACAACAGGTCAAGTTAGGTGCTTCTCTTTAAGCTCCCATACTGGTCTGTGTACACGTCAAACTTGGCACTTATCATCATCCCTTTTAACTTGTCTGTTTAGACGGTGAGCAGCTTCTGGGCTGTTTGTATATGAAATTATTTTTTGCTTTACCAATAATGCAACTTAGTGCTTATAAATGAATAAGTTAATCAAAATAAATTAAAACTTTTTTTTAAAGAATTTTTCTATGTACTGGGCTTTGGTACGCCTGGTCTTCTGTGTGTATTAACTTAATTTCATCTTCAAAACAACCCTTTGAAATTTTCTTTTTTTTAAATAGATGAAGAAACTGAGGGATAGCAAGGGTAAGTAATTAATCTGCTTAAAGTTAGACATTTAGTAAATATCAAAGCCAGGTTATGAGAATAGCCCTCATAAAAAAGACCTTATGCTCTTACTCTGAGCCAGATGTGTCTTCCTAAAGACTACGATGAATCCAAGGACAAGTGTAAGATTCGACTTTAGAGCAATGAAACCAATTAAAACAGCAAAGACACACATTCAACGCCTTCACTTTATTTCCCAGAGTTAAAAAAAAAATAGAGAGTAAGCAAGGATAAATAATTTGCTAGTTAGGGTCTTATCAGGGAACAATTACTTCTCCTTCTCCTCGTTCTAATGTACTTTCGGACAAGATTAAGTGGATTTGTACTTCTTTTCTATAAAATTAAGACAAATTTGCAAAGAAAATAGAATCATAAATCATAAAAAGAGTTGTTACTTTTATTTATTGAAAGCAAAAATTTTATAAAATATGCAAAGACTTCAGTCTTGATAAACAGACTTGATTGTGAAAACTAAATGCATCACAGTCCCTTCAGAAGAGCTGGAGTCCTAGATACATTCAAATGCAAATCAATTGGAAGTTTGTTTCTAGTCTAGATAAAAGCCATATATATATATATATATATATATATATATATATATATATATATATATATGATATATATGATATATATATACCTCCCCTCCATACTTAAGGTCAAGGCCTAAAATAAAACAAATGATTTTATTGTGCTTCAATAAATATGGGGAAAATGTAACAATTAAGTATTTTGCATATCTCTGTATTGGCATGGGAAATTAACTACAGGACAGAATGGGTTAACCGTATCTATTTATTTAAGTATGAGAGTTCAAAGATCACATTTATAATGAAAAGTATGTTACTAAAGAATGCTTATCTGTAGAATAATCTCCCCCAAATATCTCCTTTCATAACAAGAATTGCTGCTAGAGGTGATAACATGATAGAAAAATTATAGTACAAACGTAAAAGTCAAAAGGACTTTTATCATCCAACTCCAGATATATGATTAAATCTGTTTCTTCCTAACTCAAGCTTTTCTGCACAATTTTTCTTCCTAAATATGACTGTGTAAGTCTATTTTTCTTTTCAATCCTTCTCCTTCATTTTCCTTCTTAATACAGTTCCTAAATGAAGCCAAAATATCAGGATCTACTAAGAATAATACTTTTCAGCTTCATATTTTATAATTATGTTATGACTCATAAAAAATTGATCCCAAAGTTCATAATTTTTCTTTTTCTCATTTCTCCTGTTCGAAAGTTGCCTTTTCACCATCTCCTTGTTAATGTAAACCGATAGTAGTCCTTGTTTGAAAGCACTTCATCAGAATTAGCCTCAAGTGAGTCAGCTGACGGAAGAAATAGTAATAAATGAACATGTGTCAATGAGAGGGCTGTTGAGCAAAAAAAATTCAGTTACCTTCCAGCACAGACCACAGGATAATTTATTAAAGTGTCAGAAGTAAACCTTTAAGGTAAAAAATAGCTGATACAAAATTCTCTGATTACCCAAAATGAATCTTTAATGTAAGTAAATGGAAAAGAACAGAATTGCAACTGTGCTGTTCACCACTCAAAATTAATTGGAAGATGGTTGGCTCGAAAATATGATACTCTAAAATGAACTGACCAAATAGTGAGTACAATTAATTCCAAGGTTTGTTTATACAGAGAACTCCAAAATGAGTGTTAATTATTATTTCCAAGCACTTTGAATCATAAAAATTATCTTTAAAAAAAAAAACGCATGAAATCAGCTAGAGAGAGGAAAACAAAAAGAAAGTTCATGGAAACAAATAACATCTTTTTATATCTCAATTGCACTAGGTCTTTGCCATTTTTTATAACTTAAATGTCAAAAAAAAAGCATCCTTAATCTAAGGCAAAGTCAAATAAAACCCTTTATCTATACTTATAAGGACATTCTGATTAAAAAGCCAGATTAAGTCTTCTCTGTGAGTAGCTGATAAGTTGATAAGAAATCCCTATTAACACATTATAGAGAGATTCAATTTGTGTGTGCTTCACAATGGCTTTAAGAAGAAGCTAAATATTATCTGTATAATTCTATTCAGGATGAATAGCCTACTTAATAAGCTTTTATTCTCACAAATTAGCAGTGAAGGGCCCACGAATGCATAATGTAGGAATTTTATAGGGTGGTATATTAATTAGATTAAGGCTATACATGTACCACAGACTATTTGTAAGAGGAAGAGAAAGAAAGAAAGAAAGAAAGAAAGAAAGAAAGAAAGAAAGAAAGAAAGAAAGAAAAAGAAAGAAAGAATATACATCATGCAACTATATTTTGGGCAATGCAGATGAAAAAAGAAACTAAATTCAAACAAATTATTATAGCCTGCTTTTCATTTCTTTGCTTATTTGTTTTCCATCTTCAGCTTGGTTTGACAGTGTATATAAAGTAGCTTTAAGTCAGATTCCTTCATATTTAAATAATTATTAATGTGTTAGTTGTGAGAGGACAAATAGTTGAGAAATGTGTGACATGTATTACAGTAAAAAATTATCTCACTTGGGTGGGAAATAGGTGTTACTTAGTAGTCAAAAGTACTATTACACAGATTTAATGCATATGGAAAAGTATAGCATTTTGTGAATTAGAGGGTTTCTCTCATATGTCCTCCTCTTTTTCTAAACAATGCATTAATCAAAGGTAAAGATTTTCATACTGAAAGCACTAACATTGTGAAAGATATGTGACATTAAAACTAACATTTTTTGAAAACATTAATATAATAAGAATTATAATGCCAATCCCATAGGAACCCTAAACTAAACCCTGCAGAATCTTATTTCATTCCATTAGCTTTGCCTTTGGCATCTATAACCTAAGTGAAAATTCCCATACATGTCAATAATCTAGAGATTCCCAAATACTGGAGAGTTAAGATGGGAAACCAAAGTCCAGATCACAAGTGCTTCAAGTTTAAAGATAATGCATGTGTTGTTCTATAATTTTATTTCTCCTTTGCTTTTCTTTATTATAAATCAATCTAGACTACAGTTTTCTGGTCTGTCATGTAAAGAGCTTGAAAGTCATCATTCCATCCCAACAACAAATAAAAAGCTGAACAAACTCAAAAATTAGCAAGTCTTCTTAGATGGATCAGATTAGTATGGTCACAGGACGAACCACTATCCCCCAAATTGGAGACACAGACAAGTGAATAGAATCACAACTTCCTGGAGCAGAAACCTCCATGGGAACCAGTGGCCAGGTAGGAAAACATGAATTGTAATAAATAAATTGCTGAAGGCTCAGTGGGGACAAGTCTGAGAGTCAAATACTCCAGGGAGACCCGTACGTAGGGGAACCCCTACACTTTTGTAAGTTTTGAATCCAGATGCTCAACCACATTCTAAGAGTGAATATCTGAGAGAAAAATCCTTTTGTGCTGCCAGCAGAGGGAGGAAAGAGGAAAATTTGGAAATACCCCAAAGCAATCTGTTCTCCTTAACAAGGTCTTCCCTAAGGAGAAACTATTTAATCAGAACCTAACCCACAGGATTTTATCAGAATGTAATTGACCTGAGGAAGAAAAATACATAACCCCAGGCCAGTCTAGTCATTCTGTCCTTCTAAGAATGGAGAGGTGGTTGAGAAGCACTTGAGAAATTCACAGTCTGAGATACAGGCTCACTACAAGACTGAGACCTAATCATAGGACTATAGAATGCTTCACACACACACACACACACACACACACACACACACGCAACACTTCACCACCACATCAGTAAAAGCTTATTTATAGCAATTCTTTTTACCCAGTATATAATGTTTGGCTATCAAGAAAAAAATTACAAAGCATACAAAAAGGCAAAAAAAAAAAAAAAAAGACAGTTTGAGGAGGCAAAGCAAGCATCAGAACCAAATTTTCAGATATGGCAGGAATATTATAATTAACAGACTAGGAATTTAACACAGCTATGATTAATAACATAAGGGCTCTAATAGATAAAGTATACAACATGCAAGAACAGATGGACAATGTAAGCAGAGAGATAGGAATTCTAGGAAACAAACAAACAAAAATACTAGAGATCAAAAACACTGTAACTGAAATGAAAAATGCCTTTGATGGGCTTATTAGTAGACTGGATGAGGCTGAAGAAAGAATCTCTGATGTTGATATCACAATAAAAGCTCCAAAACTGAAAAACAATGAGGAAGAAGACTGGAAAGACAGAATGGAATACCCAAGAACTGTAGAACTAAAAAAAAGTATAATATACACATGACAGAAATATCAGAAGGAGAAAAAAGAGAGAAAGGAAGAGAAGAATATTTGAAGCAACAGTTAATGAGAATTTCCCCAAATTAATTGTAGACACCAAACCATCGAATCAGGAACCTAAGAAACACCATGTAGGACAAATGCCAAAAAGAAAAAAAAAAAAACCCTACCCCTACGTGTATCATATTAAAACTACAGAAGTCCAAGATAAAGAAAAAATCCTGAAAGAAGCCAGAGGGAAAAAGTATCTTACCTATAGAGATACAAAGACAAGAATTATATCCACCTTCTCCACAGAAACCATGCAAACAAGAAGGAAGTGGAGTGAAACATTTAAAGTGTGAGGGGGGGAAAAAAACTAACCCAAAATTTGGTGCCCTGAGAAATTACCCTTCAAAGTGAAGGAGAAATAAAGACTTTCTCCGACAAAAATTGAGGGAATTTGTTGCCAGTACACCTGCCTTGCAAGAAATGTTTATGGAAATTCTTCAGAAAGAAAGAAAAGTATATAGGACAAAAACACAGATCTACACAAAGAAAAGGAGAACATCAGAGAAGGAATAAATGAAGATAAAATAAAAACTTACTTTTCTCGTTTTTAATTGATCTAAGAGATAACAGTTCAAGATAATAGCAACAATGTGCCCAATTACGAATGCTTGTGTGTGTGTGTGTGTGTGTGTGTGTGTGTGTATACTTCTGTATAGATTTAAATGAATGACAGCAATTATACAAGGAATGAGAGGGAAGAATTGGGATTATTTTGTTATCATAAAGTACTCACCTGTGAAGTACTACCTGTGAATCTGTATAGTTTATTTGAAAGTGGACTTAGCTGAGTTGTAAATGTATATTACAAATTCTACAGAATCCACTAAAAAATGTAAAGAAAAAAGTATAATTGATATGGTAAGAAAGGACAGAAAATTGAACCATAAAAAAATGCTCAAGTAAAGCCACAAAAGTCAGGAAAAAAGAGTGGAAGACAAAAATAGGAACAAAGAATAAGGGCAGCAAATAGAAAACAATATATATGGTAGATATTAACCCAACTATATCAGTAATCAATTATGAATGTCAACAACTTGAATATAGCAATTAAAAGACAGAGATTATCAGAGCATATCAGCAAACAAGACCCAACTATATGTTGTCTACAAGAAATCGACTTTAAATATAAAAAAATGTATACATTAAAAGAAATGGATGCAGGCAGCTATACCATGCTTAGCGTTAGTAAAAAGAAAAGTGACTGTGGACTCTGGGAAACAAACTGAGGGCTTCAGAAGGGAGGGAGTGGGGGATTGGGATAGGCCAGTGATGGGTATTAAGGATGGCACATATTGCATGGTGCACTGGGTGTTATACGCAAATAATGAATCATGGAACATTGCATCGAAAACTGGGGATGTACTGTATGGTGACTAATATAACAAAATAAAAATTATTTTAAAAAATAATAAAAAAAGGAAAGTGTGAATATCTACATTAATTTCAAACAGAACAGCCTTCAAGGTAAAGAAGATTATTGGGGATAAAGAGGGGCGTTACATAATGAAAAAGGGGTCAATTCTTCAAGAGGACATAACAGTTCTCAGTGTGAACACACCTAACAACCAACTGTCAAACCATGGGAGGCGAAACTGATAGAACCGCAAGAAAAAAATAGTTGATTCCAATATTGTATTTGGATACTTTAACACCACTTTCTCAGAAATGGATAGATCCAACAGGCAGAAAAACAGCCAGGACATGGTTGTACTCAACACCATCAATCAACTGGATATAACAGACATCTGATAGACTAATTCATCTAAAACCGTAGAATACATATTCTTCTCAAATTCACATGGAAGGAACCAAGATAGATTACTTTCTGGGCCATAAAACACACCTCAACAAATGTAAAAGAATATAAATCATACAATATCTTCTTTCAGAATACAGTGGAATTAAACTAGCAACAATAACTGAGAGATAACTGAAAAATCCCAAAATACATGGTGATTAAACAGCATATATCTAAGTAACACATGAATCAAAAAAGAAATCTCAAGAAAAATTAGAGAATGTTTTGAAATAAATGAAAATAAAAACACAATTTATTAAAATTTATGGGATACAGCAAATAAAGTGCTTAGAGGTAAATTTATAGCATTGAGTGAATATATTACAAAAGAAGAAAGATCTAAAATCAATCTTCTAAGCTTCCTCTTTGGGAAACCAGAAGAGAGAAGAACAAATTAAATCCAAAGTAGACAGAAGACAAATAAAATAATGAAAAATGCAGCAGAAATCAATAAAATTGAATATCAAATCAGTAAAGAAAATAAATGAAATGAAAAACTGGTTCCTTGAAAAGATCAATAAAATTAATAAGATCCTAGCAGGGTAAGAAAAAAAGAGAGGACACAATTACTTAGATCAGAAATAAAAGAGAAGATATCACTACAGATCCCATGGACATTGAAAGTATAATTAAGGAATACTATGAACAACTCTATACCAACTGATTTGATAACTTAGATGAAATGAATCAATCCTTGAAAGATACAATTTGCTAAAATTCACATAAGATGTAAGATAGTTGGAGAAGATAAACAGATTGGGAGAAAATAGCTGCAAAAGAGACATCTGAAAAAGGACAATTATCCAAAATATACAAAGAACTCTGAAAACTCAACAGTAAGAAAACAAACCACCCAATTGAAAAATGATACAAAGACCTTAACAGACACCTCGCCAAAAGAAATATATGGATGGCAAATAAGCATATGAAAAGATGTTTTATGTCATATTTCATCAGGGAAATATGCAAACTAAATGCAATGCAAACTAAAAGAACAGTAAGATACCACTATGCACTTATTAGAATGTCCAAAATCCAGAACACTGATAACACCAATTGCTGATGAAAATGTGGAACAATAAGGACTCTCATTCATTGTTGGTGGGAATGCAAAATGGAACAGCCACTATAGAAGACAATTTGGCAGTTTTTTTACAAAATTAAATGTACTCTTACCATATGATCTAGCAATTGCTTTCCTTCATATTTCTTTAAAAGAGTTGAAAACTTATGTCCGTACAAAACCTGCACATGGATTTTATAGAAGTTTTATTTATAATTGTCAAAGCCTGGAAGCAACCAAGTTGTCCTTCAGTAGGTGAATGGAGGAGTAAACAGTTGTACAACCAGAAAATGGAATATTACTCAGAACTAAAAAGAATTAAATTATCAAGGCATTTGAAGACATGCAGAAATCCTAAATATGTATTGCTACATTAAAGAAATCAATTTGAAAATGCTACATACTGTATGATTTCACCTATATGACTTTCTAGAAAAGGAAAAACTATGAAGACAGTAAAAAGATCAAGGGTTGTTAGGGTTAGGAAGGGAAGAGAGGCAAATAGTTGGAGCACAGAGGATTTCTAGCACAGGGAAACTATGGACTTTGGGTGGTAAGGATGTGTCACTGTAGGTTCATCAGTTGCCACAAATGCACCACTCTTATGGGGGATGCTGATAATGGGGAGGCTACGTATGTGTGGGAACAATGGGTTTATAGGATATCTCTGTACCTTCCACTTAATTATGCTATGAACCTAAAACTGCTCTAAAAAAATAACATCTATTTAAACTAATCAATCAATTCTTGAATTAGATATAGTTGACCCTGGCAAACATTTTGGTGACAAAATATAACTTTCTTCAAAATATGCAAACAAACAAAAAACAGTGATCCTAAAAAACATGTAAAATAGCTGTTTGCTTGTGTTTTCCTGCAAATAATTTGCATTCAATCTGAATAATACATATACAGTGCAGGTGAATGCCAAGAATAGTATTTATTTTTCCAATACATAGTTGTCAGTGGTGGTGGTGGTGGTCAAAAGCAAATAATTTAGAAACAGGCAATGATACCTACCTTTGCCCTCATTTAAGAGGCTATCATCATTGAAAATCACACTAATCAATGTCTTGTTCTCAGTTTTAACTAAAAGAAATACAGGCAAATGATCTCAAAGACTGAGTCAGGCCAGTACTATGGAGGCACATGTTCATTGCTGTCACTTCTATATCCCTGAAAATTTCATCTCATAATTCCATGAATGTGAGTATATGGAATGTTTTCTATTGTTCAATTATTCTTTTATATCAGAATCACATTTATTTTTTGCTTTGTTAGATTAAATACAACATACTGGATTCTTAATGCAAATTTGTTAGGTAGATTTAACCCTTTCGAAAATGAAGAGGCAGATACAGACATAATCTCAGAATTCTACAGTCCTGTTTTAGGCCTTCTCTTATCTCTCTAATGTACCCATTTCTATCTCAATACATACTTCTCTAATAATGAATTAGTTGTGAGAGGCGTAGTGTACATGAATGCCTTTACTTGCATTATATTAAAAGCTTTAGTATGGATATGAAATATGGGTTTTGTGGTAATGAGATGTACTGGTTACTCAGGCATCATTCTTACACAAAAGGATAGCATTGTCTGACTCTCGAGAAAGAAAAAAGTAAGACAACTCATACAACTAGATACAAAAGCTTATTATAAGTAAATTTAATGTACCTTTCTGTATGTGTATTATATTTTAAAGCATATTAAAAAAATTAAGATAGAAAAACTTAAGTAGGCTAATAGTATGAAATTATTCAAAATATATCCAACTATAAATAATATATATGTATTTATGATCAACTCTTAAATTCAATAATTAATATTAATTTAGCAATTACAAAAATAAATATGCTGGGAAATTTACAAAAACATATAAAACCCAATTCTACCTTTAAGAAGTTTCCAATTTAATAGGGAAAAATGTTTGGTTCTACCAGATAAAATCGCCTTGCAATTATTTTTGGCCTGTAAAATAGTAATTTCATATGGCTCATCTAATATAACAAAAATCTCAAAGAGTATATGTGGTGAAGGAAGTAAAAGAAGAGTGAAGTGCCACAATTATTTAGGAGGTGAGCTTGAAGGCATAAATTTTCCAAAATTGCAAAGGTGAGCACCCAGACAAAAGCATATACAAGGGTGTGGGAAAGAAATATAATGTTTGAGGAATGACAGTATCATGCAGTTATATCAGAGTCAAGACCTGGGCTTGTAGGATTAGATCATGAAGGATCACAAATCCTGTTGAATCAGCTTCAATTCTAATCAACAAATAACTAAAAGCAATCGGCATTTCTGAGGGAGAAAGGTGGATATATGCTTTGTGGAGAATATGTGATGGTTGTTGTCTGAATGAGTTATGAGGACAAAGATGGAAGTTGAGACCAATCAGGAGATTCTTGCCATAAGCTAAGGAGACATAAAAAGAGTCTGCATTAGAATGACAGAAATGGAAAGGAAAGGACTAGACTATAGCAAGAGAAATGCCAGAGTAGAATCAAAGTCAAATGCTGTAAAGATTCCAAAGTGATGGAAATGGTGGAGAAGGTAAGGTTTGGAGAGAAAAATAAGTAGTTGAGAAGAATGCGAAATGATCTAAAGACATTCATATGAAGAGGTCTTACAACTTAGATTGGAAATGTGACACTAAAATGTTTTGGCTTTTAAGATAGTTCTTTTTTTTTTTTAAGGTTTCTCATTCCTTTAAGACGCTAATTGACCTTTTATAATATTACGAGAGGATATCACATAAAAAGAGAAAAGGGAGGGGCTCTTGGGTGGCTCAGTCAGTTGGGTGTCTGCCTTCCACTCAGGTCCTGACCCCAGGGTCCTGGGATGGAGCCCCACGTGGGGCTCTCTGCTCAGCTGGGAGCCTGCTTCTCCCTCTCCCTCTGCCTGCCACTCCCCTTACTGGTGCTCGTGTTCTCTCTCTCTCTCTGTCAAATAAATAAATAAAATCTTAAAAAAAAAAAAGAAAGAGAAAAGGGAAAGACTATCTGCAGAACTCAGAGGACTTTTTAAGTAAAGGGAAGAAGAATGAATACAAGAGAAAAAGGAAATGTGAACGGAGAGTTATCACTGTGGAAAATGAGCACCTCAGAGACAGACAAAGGTCAACATTGTCGAACAGAGTTGAAATGTTAAGGAGGTTGGAGACCTCTGGATTTGGCAAGTAGAAAGTTACTAGTGACTTTCAAAAGAGAGAGTTTTTGGTATAGGTCAAAATCAAAACCAAATATAAAGGTACAAATGAGTCAGTGCTAGGGATAAAAATGAAGAAATTTGAAAAATTCAGTCAGGGGGAGATAGTAGAAAGTTTGCATAGCAGCTCCAGGGTATAAGTAAATTGAAGGTTATTTTAGAATAAAGAGACTAGAAGATTGTAGGCAAAGCGATAGTGAAGAGTAGGGAGAATAAATTTGCAGGGGTATATCTTAGGATAGGAAAAGGGAGTGGGTAATCAAAAGGAAAGATTCCCTGAGAACAAATGAGAGCACACAGGGTTAATTTTGGGTGGGCCAGCCTTGTCTAGTCTATTTGGAGAAAGCAGGAAGAGTGAAAAAGATAGGATAAAGTTGAAATTGTTTATAGATACTAGAAAAGAAATTGCAGGAATCCTTAAGTATTTCTTAGCCCCTTTCTTATTCTAAGATTGGATAACAACTGTTAACCTCTGTTGGGGGAGAGTTTCTGCATTGTAGTCAACCTCCGTATTTTTAGTGAAACTATTTGGTGGTGATGACTTGAGGAAAAGATGTTCTGGAGCTTCTCCCAGAGCACTTCCCATAAATGAGACATATCCTGTTACTTGCAAGGTGATTCTGTATGCAAGGTTTTGTATGTTAATGAAGTTTTATCAAAATGCCCCTGATGGCCTGTCATTACTTATTTAAAGTTGCTCTAACATTTTATTTATATTCCTATCTGATTTATAATTTTCTCAGTAAATTATATTAGATTTGTAAATATTCTTACCACCAAACCGTAACTTGGAAAACGGTACACATTTAGGATTTACAAAAATAGATGTCAAGAGACTTTAGAAAGCAGAACTTTACATTCTTAACTCTTCAAAATTTGTATACCTGCTTTACAACGACTAAAAGAACTATCGGTGTATAAAATAGCAAAAGCTTTGGAGAGGTGTAAAGCCTGGGTTTCCAAAGAATAGCTTAAGGAATATACCACAGTTTCTGAAGGCTCCCCTCTGTCATTGTTGTACTTTCAATGTACATTCAAAACCACAGGTTTTATGTTTACTATGAGCCGAATATTCTCCTTCTCACAACAACCTTATAATGTGGATATCATTATCCCCAATTTACAGATGGCATCACTGGGGCTCTGAGTGGATAAGTAAATTCCCCAAGGCCACTAGCTACAAAATGATGAAACCGGAAGTTACCTACAGGTACACCTGATATCAAGTTCTGTGCTTTTTCCCCACCTTAGACTACTTCCCTGGAAAGTGCAGCTGTTCCATTTGGAGACAGCACATAACATTTTTGAAAGAAGTTTATGATTGATGTTTGCTTTGACATTTTCTAAAGGTCTTTGTAAACTTCAATGAGGATTATCAATTTTGCTGCACCTCTCTTGAGTTTTGTGCTTTGTTCCAAGTATGGCTTAACTTCAAACACTTTATTACCTAATGTGAACACAAGTTTTATTATCTCTGCCAGAGTGTTCACATTCAGCATAGACTTTATGATCATGTGCTTATTATTCGACTTAATGTATTCCTCAAGGTCATCTTCAGTCTACTCACTTTTGTTTGACTTCTTCTTAATATTTGATAAGCAATAACCAGTTATATAATTTGTATATTCATCACCTGCCTAGAGTGAGTGGGACTCAAATCCATTTAAGATGGACTAAAATGAGCAATTTTCAAGTATCTTGGAAAAGCAATCTGATAGAATACCCCCTTTTCCAAAGAAATGATTACAAATTGAAGTATTCAATTTGGTGGCAAAGTGGGTAGCTGTTCTTTTGCTCAAACTCATGTGCTTTTTGGAGATATAAAAATCCATGAAAGTTGATTTGAAAATGTAGATGTGCATGTTTTATACCATGAAGAAAGTTATTTAAGAAAGTATGATAATATCCAGTATGCCTAAATGTAGGTGTGAGAAATTGACAGCTCAGCAGAGATGTGTGGATGAGGACCTGGAGGTGGAAATGACATTTAAAAGAGAAAATAAAGGAAAGCAAAATTGAAATAGAAATAAATTAATGGCTCTGATCTTCAAAGTATCAAAAATTTATGATGAGAAAAAATTTTTAAAATCAGCATGCATGTGGGATGTAAAATCCAGTAGCTAGAGTGCCATGATCTCCACAGAGAAAATAAAAAAAAATGATAGACTGTATTTATTAGAGCCAGAGTCAAGGGTTACTCACTGAGCGGATCGGGAAAGCAGTAAGAAGGCCAACAAAATTAAAGTTAAAGGAGGGAATTTGTATCAAATACGAGAAAAAAAATTCAGGGATTAACAAAAAAGCACCACATTGTATATAGAATAGTGCTTAAGAGCCTGGGTTTGGGAATCACAAATTATTGTGTTTAAAGCTCAGTCTGTATTATTGTATTATGTGATCTCTTTGAGTTTTAGCTTCTTTACCAATTAAATGAGTACCTTAAGGCAGTTGCAAAGACCAAAGTATAGGTGCTTTGCGAGTGCTAGTGATTAGACATTTTTAAACTTCAGCTATCGTCTGAATCATTGAGTAGGCAAATGAATGCTTGTTCGCTTGATCCGTACTGAATGAGCAGCTTGAGACTGAACTGATTATACTTCTCGGGCACGTTATTTCTCCCTGGAATTTCCCTCACTTGTAGTAAAGTGTAGTTACTTTCTAAGATGAGAGCTAGCTGCAGTGAACAGGGAGAGAGCAGAGGTGTCAATATACAAAACCAAAAATTAGAAGGCTTACTAGGACCCAGACAACCAATTACATGAGAAGATCTACCTCCTTTTTTACCATGATGGAGGAAATAAAGAAAACTTGAGATTGCCTAGTGACAGCAGGTGGAAAATCCCTGGGTAGATTACCAATGTCCTTTGTTCACCTGTGGTCCAAAAGGTGAAAAAGTTAAGTTGCATGTGGAAAACAAACTCATTATTTTAATAAATGCATTGAACATGCTCCAGGTGAACAGATGTATTATCTAATATTTGAAGGATTTTAAATGCCAAATTACTTTAAGCTAGATAGTTTGGGATTTCATAGAATAATTATTAAGCACATCCACGCATGGATGCCTGTTTGTTTTTGTGCCAACAGACAGGCAGTGCTTTATAAGGTTTAATCACAGAACCTCTTCTGTGTACGTGCAGCTGAATGGCACTTATCCTTGTTAACCGATAAGTCAGCGCTAAGCCTTAGGGACGTACGTCCAGGCATACGTCTCCTTAAACAGCTGTCACTTAAGCACTGAGCTCTCGTTCTGGTTGATAATTTTCTCCTGCATGATTCTTAAGACAATCCAGATTCGATTGTCACAATATTTGCTAATTTCTGTTTATCTAGTTTCTTTCTATATGTTACACATCACATTTAACTTTTGAAGTAAAATAATTTTTACAGTAAACAAAGAGTTTGCTGTTGTTCCTTAGGATACCTGAAGATAAACCCAGATATTCTTAAAAGTCTTTCTTTATAATAACCTAGTTTCTCATATAGAACATGATTCTGAATTCAGATTCTTTGAGAACAAAGATTTAGCACATTTAGGAATACTTGGTTTTAAATTTGTCTCTTGTTGCTGGGCAGTCATTTTCTGAGTGTAATTCACAATGGATTTATTGCTATTATTCACCTCCTGAAAAGAATCTACATGGGCCTATCTAATAGATAATTCCACGTACTCACAAAAAGGTATAACTGTTTCTTATCTTTTCTGTTTTTTTCAGTCCTCTAGTGAGTTCTTTTGTTTGCAAGGGGTTCATAAATGTAAGTGCTTGATACTCACCCATAAATAATCAAAACTTCAGTTTGTTACTTGCCAACAAGCAGGCCAGGAGATAAGGACATGAGGAAAACCCAGTGCCATGTAGTTGCTGGATTTCTTTCTCTCCATCACTCACTCCTTCATCGTGTTTCTCATTTTCTTGCTGAATAAAGAAGCAGATGGTATCTCAGAGAAATTAATTCTCCGATCAAGAGTGATTAGTTCTACCAAAATCTATGAAGTAATGAGCAAAACCATAAACTGTAAGCACAAAAATTTAAGAGGTTTATAGTACTTCACAAATTAGATAATACTCAACAGTGTGCAACCTATTCCATTATTTCAAGTTCAAAACCTGATTGCTTGTGTTACAAATATTTATTTCTCTTCACCACAAATTGGGAATGTGAATCTTCACACACAGTAGACAATAACTTCCAGGAAAACAGCAAACAGCTCCCAGAAAGTGACTTCTGTGTTCATCTCAAGAGTTCCCTAATGATTCCAGGCACTTTTCTTTATACTTAGAAGAACGTGATGTACATTTGGTTCCAAGTTCAATTCAAGAATGAAGAAGGAGGGGAAAAACAAAGCTGGGGGCATCACAATGCCGGATTTCGAGCTGTACTACAAAGCTGTGATCACAAAGACAGCATGGTACTGGCACAAAAACAGACACATAGACCAATGGAACAGAATAGAGAGCCCAGAAATGGACCCTCGGCTCTTTGGGCAACTAATATTTGATAAAGCAGGAAAAAACATCCGGTGGGAAAAGGACAGTCTCTTCAATAAATGGTGCTGGGAAAATTGGACAGCTACATGCAAGAGAATGAAACTTGACCACTATCTCACACCATACACAAAAATAAACTCCAAATGGATGAAAGACCTCGATGTGAGACAGGAATCCATCAAAATTCTAGAGGAGAACATAGGCAACAACCTCTACGACATTGGCCAAAGCAACCTTTTTCATGACACATCCCCAAAGGCAAGAGAAACAAAAGATAAAATGAATTTATGGGACTTCATCAAGATTAAAAGTTTCTGCACATCCAAGGAAACAGTCAGAAAAACTAAGAGGCAGCCCACGGAATGGGAGAATATATTTGCAAATGACACTACAGATAAAGGACTGGTATCCAAGATCTACAAAGAACTTCTCAAACTCAATACACGAGAAACAAATAAACAAATCAAAAAATGGGCAGAAGATATGAACAGACACTTTTCCAGTGAAGACATACAAATGGCTAACAGACACATGAAAAAATGTTCAAAATCATTAGCCATCAAGGAAATTCAAATCAAAACCACACTGAGATACCACCTTACGCCAGTTAGAATGGCAAAAATAGACAAGGCAAGAAACAACAATTGTTGGAGAGGATGTGGAGAAAGGGGATCCCTCCTACATTGTTGGTGGGAATGCAAGTTGGTACAGCCACTCTGGAAAACAGTGTGGAGGTCCCTTAAAAAGTTAAAAATTGAGCTACCCTATGATCCAGCCACTGCACTACTGGGTATTTACCCCAAAGATACAGACGTAGTGAAGAGAAGGGCCATATGCACCCCAATGTTCATAGCAGCAATGTCCACAATAGCTAAATCGTGGAAGGAGCCAAGATGCCCTTCAACAGATGACTGGATTAAGAAGTTGTGGTCCATATATACAATGGAATATTACTCAGCTATCAGAAAGAACGAGTTCTCAACATTTGCTACAACATAGACAGCACTGGAGGAGATAATGCTAAGTGAAATAAGTCAAGCAGAGAAAGACAACTATCATCTGATTTCTCTCATCTATGGAACATAAGAACTAGGATGATCGGTAGGGGAAGAAAGGGATAAAGAAAGGGGGGGTAATCAGAAGGGGGAATGAAACATGAGAGACTATGGACTATGAGAAACAAACTGAGGACTTCAGAGGGGAGGGGGGTGGGGGAATGGGATAGACCGGTGATGGGTAGTAAGGAGGGCACGTATTGCATGTGCACTGGGTGTTATACACAACTAATGAATCATCGAGCCTTACATCGGAAACCGGGGATGTACTGTATGGTGACTAACATAATATAATAAAAAATCATTAAAAAAAAATAAATAAAATAAAATAAAATAAAACATTCAACATCTCAAAAAAAAAAAAAAGAATGAAGAAGGAGGACAGTTACACGTACTGTCACTTACTACATAAAATAGTGAGACAAACCCCCAGCTTCACACGCCATCTATTCCTTCGCTTATCACCCCATAAATTATCTTTCTCAATCCTGATTGACTCAGTGATCTCCTCCAACTGGCCTCAAACTTTCCTAAGCTGAATCCCACTGCTTCTTTACAGAAGTCCTCTACTCCTGCTAAAATGGCATGCTCACTGCATTCGTTTGCCAGGGCCGCCAGAACAAAATACCATGGACTGGGGGGGCTTACACAACAGGAATTTATTTCCTCACAGTTCTGGAGACTAGAAGTCCATGATCCAAGGGTTAAAAGGTTTGGTTTTTTCTGAGGTCTCTCAAGCTTGCACATGGCTGCCATCTCACTGTATCTTCACATGGTCTTTCCTCTGTGCTCATGCATCCTTGCTATCACTTTCCTTGTCTCGAATTATACCAGTTACAAATGGATTAGGGCTCATTCTGAGGGCCTCATTTTAACTTAGTCACTTCTTTCAAATTTCTATCTCCAAACATAGTCACATTCTGAGGTATTGGGGGTTAGGGCTTCAACACATGAATTTTAAGAGGACACAATCAGGTCATAAAATTGGCTCTTCCCCCAAGTACCTTTGTGTCTCATTTTTATGCTTTCCTTTCTACCCAGAGCAAAACAATACCAAGCAGTTTCTTCTTGAGGTAGTTAAAATTTACTTATATTCAAAGTATAATTGAAGTTGCTCTTATTTCATGAACTCTTCCTAGACTACCCTCCTGCCAACACACAGAAAACCTCATCTCTATTCTCAAAGCAAATGCTATCTCTTGTGTTCATCCAGCTGCCTTAGAATATGTTAGCATTTCTTGTTCTCATAATTTCTATCTTACTTTACTTTCTTTGTTGACATTTTTATTGGATTATATTTTGTTTCCACATAATAATTGTCAATGATCTCTAGTAAATATAACTCAATAAAACTAGGAAAAATGCTGTAACTGTTCAATATTCTCTTTTTACATTTGATATTTCCTTATTAAAGAGCGATCTAATGGAAATATAAATATTATATATAATAATAATTTTAGTATGAGCATAAAGGGTTTTCAAATTGCATGAGTGCCTGCAGAATTTGAATAGTTGGTTTTCCTTTAATTTAAATATTTTAAGCCATCATATATTGATCAGGTAGTCTTCCATTTACCTTTTTGTGAATTTCTAAATTCTGATATTTTTAGAAAGTTAAATAATGATTTCATTTTATTTGTAATAATCTTATATTATTTGCCAGAGAGCCACATGGATCCTATTACTAAAATTTAGAGATTCATGAAGAGATAAGTAAAAGACTGTTTAATCAATAAGTGGTGGCTTAAAATATTTAAATTAAAGGAAAACAACTACTCAAATTTTGCAAGCACCCATGTAGTTTGAAACTATATCTTTATGTTCTTCATTTATAAATTTGTATAGCCAAAAAAGAGATATTGTACTGCATTTTATCTTTTCAAAGTATTTATAGAATTTTCATTATCAGTAGAATTTGTATTAGTTTTATTAATTAATGTAAATGCATGTGATTTGATAAATGATAAATTTAAAAATACAAACAACTAGTTAATAAAACCATGTTTCAAAATGAGTGGGCTTTGGAAATCTATATTTTTTGATGCCTTGCTCCTAGCCATGTATATAGCCATTTATTGAATACCTTCTTGAAAGTTTGAAAAAATGACAGTGAATGACTTCAACTCACATGTTTTCCTTGGGAAATACATTGTTCACCATTTTTTAAAAAACTGTAAGTGTATTAGCAAAATCTTATAAGAAGTCTTTTGAAAGATAACATGATCATCTCTTGAACAGTAGAGAGCGAAGTGTGAGCTTGCCGGGTCAGTACTCATGCCATCACTCCCTGCTGTCTTGAATGTGAATTTGAACTTTCTATCATGTGTTTCTTTTTTTTATTATTTGTAAATGCAAACTGTTTTATTATAACTTAATTGCTGACCCCTATATGCATTTGAGTTTGTGTCTCTTGTTCTGTCTTATGCCAGGAAGGATGCAGAGACCAAAATAAAAAAATTTATAAAATTTATCCCTGCTCCAGATGTGCTCAGAGTCTAGTGGAAGAAATATTTATTTATTTATTTAATTAAAATATAGTAAACAATAATATAAAACTCTGTTCAAGGTGCTATGGACATACAGAAGAGCAAAAAAAAATTCCATTCACATGTTGACCTCTGACTTTTCATTGGATAAATATTACTAAGAAAACATTTAACTCATGTCAGTTGTGCTGAAATAAAAACACATGATGTCTAGAAGCGTACCAAATTAAAGCACAGAGACAATTTTCCAGCACATAAATTACTTTGTTTCAGGAGCAGAAGGGTCATGAATATGAAAAGTGTTGATTTGTGAGACAATTTGTCATTATTAAAATTAGTGCTCTGTCAACCCAAAATCTCTTTCAGCAATCCTTTTGTGTTACTGCAGCTGTTTGTTGAGTTACCAGATCCAAATGTTCCAGGAGATCCAACAGTAGTGAAAGGACTATACTTTTTAATCTATAATAGTAGACTATCATCTGTAATGGGAGATTGTCAGGATATGACACATGTTAAACACTCAAATCTCAAAAAACTGCTGTGACAGATAACCAAGGATGGAGCTGTTTTGGTACTGGGAAATGGACACTTGACAGGAATGTTTTTGTTCACAATGCTATTCATGTATTTTAAAATATAGCCTGCTGGCATGTGATCAGATTTGACAGCTTGGGAACGATAGAACATTTTGCTAACATAACAAAAATACTGAGGCCAGCAAAACCCCTAGTTATATCAGTATACAATTGAGAGTAGAAAAGAGAAAAAGGAGAGAAGTGGGGGAAAGGTGAAATGGAGAGATAAAATTTTAGTTTCTTAGATCTTATATATTTGTGGCAAAACCACTGTGAAGTTACTATCACACAGTAGGGTTGGCCCCCAGACCAAACCCATTTTAGCCACCTGGTTCACTGTAATCAAAATTTCAGTTCCTCTATTTAAATATCATAATATGTACTTTGATATTATTTGTTAATTGTGATGTTTCAGTAGAGGATTTATTTCATATGGTTTGTTTAGTACAAGCGGGAGAACCATTCATATCTTTTACACGACTTCTCTACTAAAAGGTAATGTAGGCAAACAAAAACAAAAACAAACAATAACACAGATACTTCTACATAAGGAACGAATACCTCTATAAGTTAATTCAAATCCATGATACAAGTGATACTGATTTAGTACATGTTAAAACAAGTTTTAACATAAACATTACCTCTGTTAAGGTATTTAAATAAAATATTTTTAAGGTACTATATCATTGTAATCCATTAGAGAACTATTATTGGAAAACATATGAATATATACATTTATGAGAACTCTCACCTGAGCTACATTAAATCCTGCTTACTGCAAGGTAGAGGATTTTGTAAGATTATTGTAAGCAAGAATCCATAACTCTAAAGCCACTTTCAGTTATAAGAACATTATAGATATTTTAAGTTGAAAGTTGTGATTTTAAACCCAAATCAAAATTCTTATCTTCTCCCAGTGCTATGTCAGTTTGACTCCCCAATTGCTTGTAGTTGGTGTGTATGTGCACACATGTGTATGAATGAATGTGCAAGTGAATGTGTGTGAGTACATGAGTATACCTGAGTGTGTGTGTGTGTGTGTGTGTGTGTGTGTGTGACAGAGAGAGAGAGACAGAGAGTTTAGGTGTGAGTGTGCAAAGTCTGATGTCTGCTCTTGGCAGTGTATATACTATTTATCCATGATAATCTTTTTTTATTCTGAAGCCTTTTCAGAAGTTAATATAGGTACTCTTTCTTTGCCTTGTGTTAGCATGATATATCTTTCCATCCTTTTACTTTTAACCAAATTGAGTATATGTAAAGTCAGTTTTTTGTGGACAACATATAGTTGGGTCTTTTTTTAAATCAATTCTGACAATCTGTATACTTTAATTGGTGTACTTAGACCATTTACAATTAATGGGATTACTGGTATAGGTGGATTAGTATCTACCATAATGTTTTAACTGTTTTATATTTGTTGCATTTGGTCTTTGAAACCTTTTCTTTTTATGTTTTCACTAGTTTTAATTGAGCATTTTAGATAACTCCAGCTTATCGTCCCTTTTAGTATATCAATTATCCTTCTTAAAAAAAATTAGTGATGGATCTGGAGTTTGCAACGTACACTTTTAAGCGACCTAAGACTATTTTTAAATAACACTATTCTGCTTCATGTGTAGTACAAGTACCTTGTAACACACTATTCACAGTTCTTTCCTCCTATTCCTTGTGGCCTTATATTCCTTTCATTTATTCATAAGGTATAGTTACTCAATGCATTGTTGCTATTATTGCTGCATACAGTTATCTTTTAGATCAATCAAGAATAAGAAAACTAAAATATTTTAGTTTACTTTTGTTTATTCATTCAAACACTTTTTCTTCTTTATGTAGATTCTGAACTACATTTTCTTCTTCCTCAAGAACTGCTTTAATTTTTTTTAATTAAAAAATCTTTTTTTTTTCAGCAAGTCTGCTGGCAAAGAATTTCCTCAGCTTTTCTTTGTGAAAGTATTTATTTCTCCTTCATTTTTCAGGGATAATTTTGTTGGATATAGAAATCTAAACCAGTGGGTTTTAATCTTCTAACATTTTAAATATTTTATTCCATTCTCTTCTTGTTTGCGTGGTTTCTAATGAAAAGCCCACTATAATTCTTATCCTTGTGTGCCTACAGGTAAGCTGTAGTTTCCTCTGGCTTCACAGGTGTGGTTTATTTCTTTGTTTATTTATTTGGCATTTATCCTACTTGGAATCCTCAGAGCTTCCTGGATCTGTGGCGTTGTATCTGTCATTAATTTAGAAATTTCTCAGCTATTATTACTTTGAATTTTCTTATACTCTATTTTCTTTTCTTATTCTGGTATTCCAATTATGCATATATTATACTTTTTGATATTTTCCCACAGTTATTGGATGTTTTGTTTTGTTTTCATCATTTTTTTTCTCTTTGCACTTCTATATGGGAAGTTTCTCCTTACCTCTCTTCAGGCTCCCTGATTCTTTCCTTGGCTTGATTGAGTCTATTTATGAATCACCAATTCACTGGTTAACACCAGTTCATCCAGGATGGTCTCAGCATGGCAGGCATTCAAATACTACCCCTCTCAGGAGGCCTGTGTGTTTATTAGGAGGCATAGCAGTGATGGTTGGCATCCATATCCCATAGCACAGAAAATGGATGTGGGAGATCCAAGTTCTACCCAACCTCTTTCACCAGCTCCTTCAACTGCCGCTGAAGCCACATATCCTAAAGCCTCTTGCTCTTTGAAATCCCTTGCCTCAAGGGAATTCCTCTTTGTAATTATACACAAAATAACTCAAGCCAAGATCTTTTCCCTGGTGTCACCTTGACTCAGAAGAAATTTATGAGTCCCACCATGGAAAACTGAGCTAGACCTCGAAAGAAGCTTAAAAATCCTTCTATATAGTTTTAACTTGAATTCTAGCCTAGGAAGTCATTTTTCCCTCTTTTTGGGGATCTTACTTGCTTTCTTCATCATAATTCCCAAAGGTAGGAGAAAGAAGAGAATCCGCATAAGCGAATTCTTTATTCTTTTGCTCCTCTTTTAAAAGAGCATACTGCATATTCCTAATTTCATAGTTGTCACTTACCAGACTACTTTCTTGATGTTTAAACAGTTAGAAGGTAGGTGAGTTCTTTGGAGTTAAAAATGTCTGGGTAATTGTCAATGCTTCTCAATGCTCCTTGGTAGAGAATTAAAGATAAAAGTTTTTATCTTTTTAATATGGTTAACCTGTAGTCATAAAGTGAGTTATTTAAAATATAAAAATAGCACCACCTGGGGTGGCTCAGTCATTTAAGCATTGGACTCTTGATTTCAGCTCAGGTCATGATCTCGGAGCCCTGAGATTGAACCTTGCATCTGCCTCTGCGTGCAGCAGGGAGTCTGCTTGAGATTCTCTCCCTCCCTCTCCCTATGCCCCCCTCTCTAAAATAAATACATAAATCTTAAAATATATATATATTTTTTACATATATATATTTTACATATATATATGTAATATATATTACATATATATATGTTTTAAAAGATTTAAAATGGGGGCTCCTGGTGGCTCAGTCAGTTAAGTGTCAGGCTTTGGCTCAGGTCACAATGAAAGGGTCCTGGGATTGAGCTCCATACTGGGCTTCATGCTCAGCAGGGAGTTTGCTTCTCCCTCTCCCTCTGACCTTTCCTCAGCTTGCTTTCTGTCTCTCTTTCAAATAAATAATATACATATATATTTTTTTAATAAATAAATAAATAAAAGATTAAAAATGTTACTAGTTTTGGAAAGCACATTGGGGATAATTTCTATCTCTGTCTTCCAACCATTATTAAGAAATCCCTTGTCCCTCTTTTCTTCCCATTTCATTAATTTGGCAAATTCCCAATTCTGTAAGAATTCAGCTGTCTTCTTCCTTCAGATCTACAGCTGGCTTCTAACTAGTGCAATGCTGGAGAATACCATGCAGATTGAAGTCTATATAAATTTATATGGGCCTACCAAGACTCTCAGAGCAGCCACAGCTAGAGTCTGTGTTTCCCTTTCTAACTCTCCGCCTGGTTCTCTATAGCCACTGTTAAAAAGTGTTCACTTCTCTTAATATTTTGTTCTATTCATTCTTTCATTGTTTCCTATTTTGTTAAAATTGTTCCAGTATCCATCCAGTTACCTAAGCCAGGAAACAGAGTAAAATATTTGGTCTGTTCTTTTATTTATCTGTCACATGCAATCAGACGTAAATCATTAGTGATTTATTACCTTTTCCCCATTTTATTGAGCTGTTATTGACATATAACATTGTGTGAGTTTAAGATATACAATGTGATAATTTGTTACACATTTTTCACAAAATTATTACCACAATAATAGGGTTGGTTAATACCTCCATCACCTCACATAATTGCTATTTCTTTTTTTGTGGTGAGAACAATAAAGATTTACTCTCTTAGCAACTTGCAAGTATATAACACAAGGTTATCTAAAATCACTTTGCTGTACATTAGATCCCAGAACTTATTCCTCTCAAAAGTGGAAATTTGTATCCTTTGACCAATATCTTCCCATTTCCTTTACCCCCCAACTCCTGGTAACCACCTTTCTACTCTCTGTTACTATGAGTTTGGCTTTTTAAGATTACACATATATATGATATCATACAGTATTTGCCTTTCTCTGTCCACTCTGTTTCACTTAGCAGAATGTCCACAAAGTCCATCCATTTTGTTGCAAATGGCAGGGTTTCCTTCTTTTTCATGGATGAGTAATACTGCACAATCCCCACGTGTTTAAAGTCAGTTACTGGAAGATTATTGTGGTTTTTTTGTGGTGTCATGTTTCCTTGATTTCTTATGTTCCTTGGGGTCTTGCATCTCTGTTGACACTTTTGAAGTGATAGTCACCTCTTCCAGGCTTCACTAATTGACTTTGGGAGAAAAATGCTATCCTTCAGCTCTGCTAGGGATTCTGAGGCTTTCTCAGTCTTTTTATGAACACACTTGCTCCAGGTTTCTCACTCTCTCTTTGGCCAAATTCTGAAATTTATAACTTCTCTTAATCCTACAACACACCAGGCTGAGTTCTGATAGAATCCCTTTTGCTTCCCCAAGGGTGGAGCTAAAGCTCACGTTCGTGGTTTCTCTGTGGCCAACAGATTCTGGTCAGTTTTCTGCACATGTTCACTGGTTATCTTTTAATGCATGTTCTTGCCGCCCCTTGGAGCATGCACTGAGAGACAGCCACAGGGTGAAAGAGTGTGCAGGGAGGCATGCAGAGCACTGGGGTTGCCTATGGGCTGTTTGGGGGGTATCTGCGGGAGGGGGGTCTGCTCAGAGGCTGCTGGACAGGCTTCTCGATGGAGTCTGAAAAACAGTTAGTAGGATCCATGTCCCTTTAAATAAGAGTCTTATTTGCCACTCCCCAAGCCGGTTCCCACTTTCCAGTCACACAGTCTATGACTCAGTACTCTGGAGAAGTCGTGAGGGAAATGGGCCTCTTTGGTAGCATTCTCTACAGCTGTGGAAGCTTAGTGCTGGCTCACACCATCTCACTTTCTCCTTCAGGAGAAATCATGGGTTGAGAAAAATCTCTCTTGGCCCTGAACTGTGCCATTTTGGGGGAGACATGATTGGGTAAAGTCAAACTATTTCTCTTAGCCTGTCCAATGCATCCAAACTTCTTGTGTTTTTTGTTCTTGTTTTTGTTTTTGTTTTTGCTATAACAGTGATGTGCTGGAACTTCTCCACTGGGAGTCTGGATTTCCACAAGGACTGTCTTGTCTATATACGATTGTGTAAGAGAGTATTCTCCCGGACCACATCCAAGAGGGGATGAAACCAGTTTACAGACCACTGCAGGGTCCACAGCTGGGATCAAAGTCTGTGTTTCTATTACCCGATGCACTACTGGGAGAGACTCCTTCCAGGTTCCTTGGCATATGATACTGAATCCTACAGCTCCCTCAACGTCACTTTTGTCAATGGATACATACCAAATTATTGTTGGCAGTGGGTGGACAAGAATGAGAGACCTCTTATTCAGCCATGTTCCTGACATCATTCCTTGAGATTTACTATCTTAACATCACTTGAATCTGTTTAATCTCTCTCCTTTCCCATTGCTATCGTTCTGGTCATCATTATGTATCAATCATATGCCTATAAAAGCCTCCTAATATCTAATTTACACCTTTTTTGTAATGCAGGTCAGGATATTTCCTTAATGTAAATATGACTATGTCTCATCCCTACTCAGAATCCTTCATTGTTTCCCGGTTGTTTTTAGTATTAAAGTTCAAACCCTTTAAGAATTTAAAAGATCTATATGAACTGGTCTTTTCCTTTCTCTTATTATCCCACTACCTTTTATGGACCACATTGCAGTTTTAGTTTCTAAAATGCAATTCTCATCAACCACCTTTTACATACACAGATCCTTCTGTCTAAGCCCCATGACCTCAGCTATATGTCCCCATCACTACTCCAACCCATTTTCTCACCTGAAGTGTCTGTAACTTGTCATCTGTCAGATCTCAGCTTCAAGGTCCCATTTTCAAGAACCCTTCCACAAGTCGCAGGATCACAGGATTTCCAAATCACATTGTATTATAATCTGCTATTTTCTTTTCTATATCCCCCATTTGACCCTAAGCTCCTTTAGTCAAAATATTATGCATAATTCATTCATGATTGTAGCTCCAGTTCCTAATACACTGACAGGCACTTAGTAGGCATTTAATAAATATATGTCAATTGGTTGATTGGATAAATGGAGATGACTCTTTCTTTTTTCACCGAAAACTGTCAAACTCTGAGGCTATTAGTGCAGCTTACAATGATGTTAATGGACGTGTTTTCTCTACCCATTGGCATGCCCATGATTATTCCTGGGGTTATGATTTTGCATTTTGGTGACTTTTATGTGGCATCATTGCAACATGGTTGGAAAGGAGATTGATCTCTTGAAAAGAGAGTAATGTTAAGTATCTCGG
Source organism: Ursus arctos (assembly GCF_023065955.2). Lineage (NCBI taxonomy): Eukaryota > Metazoa > Chordata > Mammalia > Carnivora > Ursidae > Ursus > Ursus arctos. Next base: position 9,757,430 of record NW_026622775.1, on the reverse strand, counting down.
ATGGGAAATAGTTTTGGTTGTTTGTCTCTTTATGTGTAACAATGGTGGATCTTTGCTCAGAATCAGGGCATTCTAAAAGGCAATTACCGTGACATCTAAAACCTCAGTTCTGACTTGACTACTAAAAGGAAAACAAAACACAAATATATGCAATAATGATATGGTTGGGAGCATGAGTTGCCTTTTAATGACTTAGGCCTCTATTAATGTACAAGACAAATGGAGAGTAAAGCTCCTGCTCATTGAAATATAGCAGGAGCCTTCTGTTCTCTGTTAGAACAGCTGCCCTATTTACTGCTGCTTTGGTGAAGTCACTGCCCAACTTCTTTATTCAGGAAGATCAGTGTTTATACTCTAGTCGGTCTTGAATCAAAACAGTTCTGATTTGTTAATAATTCACTAACCAAATATTATGACTGAAAAACTGGGACACTGGTAAATAATCAGATGCAGAATGGAACTTCTGTTGCATTTAGCCTGATAATGGAAATGGAAAACACAAATAAAAAATGTAATTTAGCAATTCATCATATCCTGTTAAATGCCAGCTGTTTTCAGGGTTTTAGGATAGTGTTTGTTTTTCCCCTCATGTCTTTAGAATATGGGGAATAATTAGAAACCAATTAAGTCACTCCACATTTTCTATTAGCAAAAGAAGTCTATGTTATCAAGAACTCATTCTGTATTTCATGAGTATTTGTTGTGCACCTAGTGTGTGCCAGGCATCTTACGGAACACTGAGGATACGGCCGCAGCAGAGCGGCTGCACTCAAGGAGCTTACATTCTAGCATGTAAGTGAGGGGAGCAGCAATAAACAACCAAACAAATACCTAATATGTCAGGGCCCTGGCGGGCAAGGAGGTGGGGAGAGGGTTGGGGGTACTCTTTGATTTAGGGTGCAAAGAAACAAGACAAAGAAACATCAGTTTATTGCACTATAACCTTTGAGTAGTGTCTGTTTCTAAAACCTACTCATTGCACTTTTTGAAATGAAACAAAAGATTCCATTTAACAATCTCCTCCTATATTGATTTTTAACTGCAGCTGTCAGAGGTGATTCTGGAGGATAAGACTTGCATTTATTAAGAGATAACGTGGAGACTACAAAAGAACTTCATATATTAGGTATCAAACTTGGTGATTTTTACTCTGTATACATGTATCCAACATTTTTTGGTTTCACTGGAAAACACGTTAATTATCATAAACATGGTATATTTACAGTTGATTTCACCAGAACAAAGAAATACCAACTTTACTTATAAAATATACTATCTGAGATATAAATCAAATAATTTAAAGTTTTACTTGATATGTTAACTATCCTATAAGTTACTTTAAATGAATATGCATAATGATGATAACTTTCACATATTTTTTATTTTAAAAAATGTTTTATCATACCCCAATTCATTGAGCATCACGTAGACCTGTAAACTAAGTTATTGTTTTCCTTTTCAGTAGGGAAGTCTGAGATTCAGGGAAGTTAATTGGTACAATGAGGCAGAGATAGTACTCATACCCAGGCTTTCTGGTTCCAGATTTCATGTTGCTACTGTCCCACTGTAGGCAGACTAAACCAACGTGAATTATACCAGCAGCCCAAAATCATTTTCTCTATTTTCCAACTTATGCAATAAATAAAGACTCCCAGGATAATATTTTAATCATTATCTCTTAATTTTTACATTGTTTGATTGGCATTAGTTCCTTCATTAAACCAGCTCCAAATTAAAAACAAAGGTCTAGTTATTTCACACACCCAAGCAAGTCTTCCTTTTAATAGACAGAGGTATGGGATGTTAAAATAACTAAAAGAATAGTAATTAATTATGAATGCCTGTGGTGGTGCACATTTTACATGAAACCACACTGAAAGTCACATGGAACAAGAGCCTCCTTTACTTAGGGAAGTAGCCTGAGTAGGAGAATCAATATTTGGAGTTTAATCTGTGGATATTTAAAGACAGGAACTAAATCATTCTTAGTAGCCTACTTTTTTCCCCATCCCTTTGACCTACAGATGGTAAGACATGTTTGATTTGGGAGCTTTTATATGCTTCTTTTTCTTCGTTCCTTCATTCCTTCATTCCTTCATTCCTTCATTCCTTCCTTTCTTCTTTTCTTCTTCTTATACTCTTCTTCTTTCTCTTTCTGAGAACAGTTCTTAGAGGAATACATCTTGACAAGTCTGTTAAAATCAAACATGTTTCTTTGACATTGGAAGATTGGAGTTACTTTCTATGACACATTTCCATTAAGAAACATCTTAGTCTTCCCAACTGAGATAATAATTTCTCTCTTCAGTATATATTATCTTGAAATGTTCAGAGTCAATTATCAGTTGAAATGTCCATGTGTGCAGAGATGTAGATATTGAAATATTGACTTTTATTTGTCCATTTCTAAAAAATATTAAAAATATGTAAATGAAATGTTATTGGACCAATTCTAGGAAAAGTACACAATGAAACGTTATTAGTTTTAACCTAAGATTATTACAAATAAAATCTACCAGCTAATTAAAATGATGAAAAGAGAGAAAGCAGGAAATAGAAGGAAGTTAGATGAACTTGTTGCCAAAGTCTTTGGCAGAACCTTATGTGGAAAAGAGCACTGATTCTGAATTCACATGCCTTAACTTTGAGCACTGGATTTTCTGGGATTCCCTGTATAATCTCACAAAGATCACTTGAACCCTTTGGTCCTTGATTCCTTTTTTCTAAAATTGGATGGTTTTTTAGTACCTAATCAAGCAATACAACAAAAGAGAACCTAGGACCATATGACAAAGTTATATAAATAATGCTATGATTCAACATAGTGTGTTTAAAAAAAGATCAACCATTGACCAATTATTCAGTATGTGTTACATTTCTTAAAAAATAAAGTGGTATATCTCAGTAGTGAATTCCAAGCTAACAATGGTCTTTTATATTGAGTGGCAGCATAATATATTAAGTTCAAGTAAATATTCCTTACTTTTGGTATCTGAGAATGTAGATATAAACACTTACCAAGTTATTAGTTGCCCAGGACTTGAAAGGTATTACTCGGGGTACCTATAATTATAGTACAGGGTTATATCACGTGTGTGGGTGTTTGTTTGTTTGTTTGTTTGTTTTGTCATGTGTGTTTAAATATAGAAGTATATTGACATTCAAATTGGTAATGTCTGACACTCATAGTTTGACACTGAGTGTCTCCTGTGTGGTTCCAGCCCATATTCAAAATAAAATAAAGACACAAATTGCTTTCTTTAGGAAAAATATGAGTAGAATGCCAAAGCCCATCAGATGGGTGGTCGGGGAGGTCTTCCCCTATATTCCATCTATCTTCACATTTTATGAGAACTAAAAGCCCAATCAATAATTTAACAAGCTAATGGGCATATTTTTAAACACCAAGAAATCATACTGAAAAAGAGCACACCAGCAGGACCACAAAAGCAAAGATGAGTGCTTATCTTGAAAAGTACTGTGCTGTAGCATGAGCTCAGGTCAGGCTGCCCTAAAGAGGGGTGCATCTCTTGTTCTACAAAGCTATTGTTTTTTCTGTATTTGTTATAATAATGTATTTTTTCCTGATGAACATGTATCTGACTACTCTGTAAATGATTTTCTTTTCAAAGGTACTATAAGGCACAGAACTAATATTCAAATACTTAATGTCTACTTCATGTAAAAATGTATGCTCTGAAAAATGATGTGAAATTCTAATTTAAGATACTGTATTCTGTATTCTGGCTATGGATATTAACATCCATACAATTTACCATGACATTCTGTTGTCATACAAGTAAGAAAAGCAAGGAAGCTATTCTGGTATTGGAAGTCTGAAAATAGTTTAACTCAATTTAGAGGAGGTTGTTGCTTCATTTTATGAATAAAAACTAGGCCTTTGTGTTTTTATTTTATTTTTCTCTTTTTTCTTTCTCTGTTATTTGTATGTTAGTGACCTCATAAGAGGCAAAGTAAAATGCTATGCGAAACAACAAATTCTATAATTTTTTTTCTTTTTTTGTCAAATTGTATCATTTTCAACTAAACACTCAGGAGGATAGCCACTTGCCCACATTTATATAATACTTTTCTATTTGTCACTATAACAGTCCTTTTGCCCATATTTAAGGATTATCCGTGGAGTTCAATTATTTTTCTCCGATTCCTTACTATCAAGATTTGTATATTACTGTATTTAAATCCTCCCTTTTCTGTGGACTATAGTTACATCATTAAGTGGATTTATTTCACAGGCAATGATCTTCTCAGATTTGGTGGAAGCATATTGCATCTAGCATTCAGAAAAGCTGTTTTATGTTTCTAATGAATAATTAGACTATGAGAGTGCCTTCAAGTTTGGTGTTCGGTTTTACACCAGATAAAAGGAAGAAATTAGACTCATTTCACGGTGGTTATAAGGGAGTTAAGAATGTCGCCATTTGAGGGAGGGACGCACACAGAGGTGTGGAAAGCAACAGAGAGGCAGCCCAGAGGCAGCTTGATGACAGAAACTGGGGCTCCCAGACGTCAGGGACTCCCTGGGAGGCCTGCCACAGTCAGCCTACAGACATTAGCACTTGCTATCTTGTTCTTAAACTCATTCATTGAACATGATGCTTTTGCCTGTCTGTGGGGCATGAAAGAGAAAGTCCTGCTTGTCTGAATCCGTGTGGGTCAGTGTGGGCCTGTGAGCTGCAATATTGTGAGGTACAGTGAGCTGCATCGCTAAACATTTGTACCAGCGGAGCACAGTCGTGCCTTTTCCAGACGATGCTTTGGGGAGTATTGAGCAAGAGTATTCTTACTGTATAAGTAAGAAAATAACACTCAAAATAAATAAAAGGACAGGATAAGCAGAGGGACATGCACGGTCATGTGAAAAATAGCAGCAATATATCACAGTCCTGTGAAAACTTAATTTGCTACTATTTCATGTTGCACATTCTTTGACTTCCCTTATTTATGCTTCGAACTACACCTGTTCTTAATTTAACTCATTCTCCCTACACTCTCCGAATAGGTTTTGTTTTTAAACAAGTCATTGGTCCAGCAATGCTAAACCTAAAATGTCCTGTCTGCACAATAGGTGCTTTTAGCAAGTCAGATATGCACGGTAAAGCTGCGCTTGCAGAATTTTTCTCTCAAAGTGGAGTCAATTGACCATGTAGCAGCACTAATTTGTTTCTAACCAGTGAGGCAGGTAAACAGGCTGCCCTGTACAACAGTGACTGCAGCCATCATGGCCGGGGACGCTCCTTCCGTTCTCAGCAAAGGGACATTGAAATGCAGAAGCATGCCTCAGCTTAGCACCACACAACGTCTCCAGACTCTGCTTCCCTCTAAAGGCAGATTTTCCATTTGCCCTGCATTAAGTTTGATACTTCCATTTAGAAAACAAGGCTTGTTCTCCTAAGGAAATGCTGGATAAATGACTTAAAACTAGTCTGGGACAAAAATCTTTTAAAGGCATTATGTTAATACCCTAATGAAATGATAATATGCATCTGCCCGTGATACAGAAATAATCTTTACTGCACTCTCCAAGCAGTATTTGTATTTACAATTTTGTCAGATTGTAGACACAGGTGCCTTAAAGTTCCATCTTAAAATCATAATGCTAGAGGGCGGACAGTAGATTTCTAGGACACTATTATATTTTTTCAGGCGTTCAGCCGGCAGCCTGGTTTTTCATAATAATTTCAGTCCTGAGAAACTATAATTATCCTGAAGCACACTACTTATACTGTCTTATTTCTTAATTACAGTAGTGACATGAGATAAATGCATACTTATTGGGATCAAATGCATATTATTCTGTGGTGATTATAAAGAAGTTCTCATGACAACAATTGCAATTATATGGTCATCAACTACTGATACTATGTTATGTTCTAGAAACTCTGTAATTAAGTCTGCCAAGAGGACACTTCCTATTTGGGGTGGGGGGAAGCTTAAAGAGAGAGAAGGTGGTCAATGTAAAAATTACTGACAGACATAGATACCCCGAGCCTGTTCAAATGATTCCACATGAATCTCAAATAAGAACGTTGTATCAACAAACATTTGGGGGGTTTGATTTAAATTTCTATTGAAACAAGCTATGTAAAGAATCTTCTTTAAAATAGCCTTTCTCTTTTCTGACCTTTAAAATAAAAAGCTTTGAATACACCCCACGGGAGGAAGAATGGACTGGAAATATGATAGGAGCGATACTGCCTTCAAAGATAAATCTGCAGGCGATCAGTAATATTCCTTCAAATACTATAATTCATAGTTTTAAAAGTTTTCATGTAAGATTCCAAAAATAATTTATCTTCTGTCATTCCAATTTAAAAGAAGAAAACTTTAGGTTTCCAAGAAACTACTTACATAGATTTTCCACTTTTTTCTATAGACAGATGTCTTTGCTTTTTGTTTCAAAAAAGGCAGAAGGGAAAAAAAAAGGATGGATGTCAAATTCTATGTATTAAACTGTTTGGGTGAAGGTGTCAGGTATATCGTGTGTCAGATTGGGGAATCAAATGGCCTGGGTTTTAAATTCTGTTCTGCCATCGACTAGATTTGGAACTTGGACAAGTTACTTAACTATGCCTCAGTCTCTTCATCTGTAAAAAGGGACAACACCTGTACCTACCTCATAAGAATTATGTCTTAAAGTATTTAATCTTTTCATATATGTAAAGGGCTTAGATTCATGCCTTGCGTGTAGTAAACACCATATACTTTTTCATTATTATTATGCTTTTTTTTTGTAATTATTTTATGGTATTATTTTATGCACTAGAGGGATGTGAAAGACAATGGGCCAAGCTCTCCCACTCTCTTTCCCGCCTTCAACCTTGGTGAGGAGTATTTCTAATCATTTTAATGGGCTTTCCTCAGAGAATTTTTTTCAGCATTCTAATATAGCACATTGAAAGAGAATTTTTTTTCCCCAAAGTAAAAAGGGCATTCAATGAACCTGATATCTTTAACTTACAACTTACTCTGGCAATACTTTGCCAGAGTATTGTTTGTTTTGTTTTGTTTTTTTAATTCTGAAACAAGCTGTTGCCTTGTTACTTTTAACACAAAAGGTATCCTCTTTGGACATTTACAGTTATCTAATGACATGTTCGGTCTTGGGCACAATAGTTCTGCAGCGTATAACTTTTATTGTATGGCTAGCATTCTAACCAGGTTGCAATGACATGATATTAGAAAGGCTACTGCAAACCCATTTTTATTTTCACAATAGTTCAAGCAACCCAAATAAGCACACCAAGAACTATAAACCCTTAAAAAAGAGTCAGTTAGCATCCATAAAAAAATTAGCCATGCAACACGACTTTCTATATACTGACCTGTGGATATTATTTTCTGGTTAACGTCACATGTTATATTTGTTTTAATGTTATCATTTCTAACATTCTGTTACTGTTACTTTTCTAATGAAGTTAATAAAGTACTTAATTATATGTTAATTTCTCTGAAATACTTACAGTTCTAAATAATAAGTAATAAAGTAAATTTTTGAAGTATATGCAAATATAATGAGATTGAGGAACAAGTACAAATATTGTATATTAGAAAATTATTAATTTTCCCTTTTTATGACTTGCATTAGTCATCTCTACATGCAATCTCTACAATTTAGATCGAGAATATACAAATTCTCCTTCATTTAATATTTTAAAATTCCAACTGTAATCCCTGATGGATTGTATATCAGATTATATCTATAATCATATTCAAATTTTTTGTTTCTGTTTCCGGAGCAATCAATCTAGATTTTACTTTTTCCTAGTCTCTGATCTACAAAAATGCTATGATATTTTTAGAGTTAATATAGAGATAGGAAATATTGCAAAAGGATTAATAAGTATGGAGGAGTTTTTTGCTACATGCAATCAATTTCCATGCAAACATTAACAATTTCTCCATTGCAGTAAAAACTTCATTAGACCTTTGAGTCTAATTCCAATTTGAGTCTAATTCTAATTCAATCTGTATACATATCTAAACCAGTAAAGATCTGGAACAATTGTTTTGTTTTAGAACTAGTCTAATTCTGGTTCTTCACTAGCCTGGAAATTATTAGGTTATTGGGTTTGATGATGTTGATTCTACAAAAGGAAAAAACTGATATGGAAATTAACAGTATACTTTTAATGAACAGTGAGGGGGGAAAGAAAAACCCAAATTTCAATTTCCATTTTAAGAGTGAGTTTAAGGGTGATTTTAAAATAGAAATCAAATATGCGGCTTTCCGCTTGTGTTAATCTGTGCAAACTGCCATATGAAGATACCATAGACTGGGTGGTTTAAACAACAGACATTTATTTTCTCACAGTTTTGGATGCTAGAAGTCCATGACAGAGGTGCCAGCAAATTTAGCTTCTGGTGAGACCTCTCTTCCTCGTTTGTAGACAGCAGCCTTCTGGCTGCGACAGAGGGAGGGAGAGAGATGGGAGTAGAAGGGGAGAGGGGAAGATGCAGAGAGAGACAGAGGGAGGAGGAGAGGGAGGGAGGAATGGAGGGAGAGAGGGGGAGGTGAGGTAGAAAAAGGAGGAGAGAGGAAGGGAGCAGGGAAGAGAGAGAGAGAGTGAGTGCAGTTATTTCTTCCTCTTATAAGGGTTCAAAACCTATCAGGATGCCTGGGTGGCTCAGGTCATGATGTCAGGGTCCTGGCATCCAGCCCCTTGTTGGGCTCCCTGCTCAGTAGGGAGCCTGCTTCTCCCTCTCCCTCTGCTGCTCCCCCTCTAACAAATAAATAAATAAAATCTTAAAAAAAAAAAAAAAAGACCTATCAAGACTAGGGGCCTGCCCTTATGACTTTGTTTAACCAGGATTACCTTCCTATAGGCCTAGTCTTCCAAAAGTCACATTGGATGCTATGGTTTCAACATATACATTTGGGAAGAACACAATTCAGTTCACAACACCACCTAAAATGATGATCACACTTCTCAGGAAATTCCAAGGGTAGGTGAGGTCCTGCCTAGAGCTTCCTTGCCACTTTTGAGCTTAAGGATGTTACATTTTATGGTCATCTTCATTTATCTTTTATCTTTCAGATCAGCATTTTCATGACCCATTTGTCGAACTATGGGAACGACCGCCTAGGGTTATATACCTTTGTGAACTTGGCCAACTTCGTGCAGAGCTGGACCAACCTGAAATTGCAAACTCTGCGTCCAGTGCAACTAGCCCACAAATACTTTGAGCTCTTCCCTGAGCAGAAAGACCCTCTCTGGCAGGTAACACTAAGCACTGTCTCCTGTGGTGGAAAGGAAGAAACGAGTGCCTAATTTGTATTAGGAACTCTGTTGGAGGTATTAAAACTGACGTTTAACCCAAACTTCTTTTTTATTCGATAGTTTCATTCTCTTCAATAACATTTTTTGTTTGTTTTATGAATTAAGTGTATTTTTTGTTTTTCTGGGGTTTTGCTGGTGGGTTTGGTTGTTTCAGAATTTTTGCTTTGAGGATGCTGTTTTACTGTTGGTGTCTTCTCTTTGTTAATCATTTTGACTCTCATTCAGTGCGAGCATGAACTAGCAGTAAAACGGTTAGGCTCTGGGTATCTAGGGAGATAGAAACCAAGAGCAGTAGTAATCTAAGACCCTGGAAGTAAACCTTACATGTATATACAAACGCAGATAGTATAAATAAAAAAGGAAAAGCAATTTTTACTACATGCTTATACAGATCCTGTCTTTAGTATGTCTCCGTATTTCTTTTAAATCTAACTAATCTTTCACTAGGACCAGATCTACTGGTAAAAGAAAAATTGTCAGTTTTAGGACTGCTTTTACATATAATTCAACTTCACATGGGAGCCACTCAGCCTCCATGTACTGAGAATGTAAACTATCTGCTTCTTAGCAGTTATCTAGGAAAACGCTGCCTCCCACTTTCTTGGTTCTTTTTGCATTACATTACATTGACCCACACGATCAAGAAGCTGGCTGCAGAGAGCAGATCACGAAGAGCCCTGCTAAGCCCTTGGCAGAGGAGTCGCACCATCATTACTGAGAAATCACTATGAAACAGACTTCTTACCAACCTCTCTCTCTCTCTCCTCAAGACCATGTGTTTCTCTTTATTCCATAATTCGTGTTTCACGTATAGACTCTGTGTCTGTACCGTCAGGAATTCATCCAACACATGCTTATTGAGCATCTACTACGTGTAAGGTAAGGCTCGTCGCTCTAGAGAATACACAGAATGAAACAGTGTTTTCTCTCAAAGTCAGTGAAGGGTTTCCTTGCTATTCTGGTTCATTAGTATATATTTCAGAATGTGTTTTAAGACAGACTGCTACAGTAAGTCATACTTTGTTCTGATGATTTGTTCAGGAACTCTTTACCATTGGTGTTTATGTTGAACTACACATTCCAATTTTTTCACCCTTCTCATAAGTCTAATATGTCTGGTCTATAAGTTAGATAGATAAATAAAGACATAATTATTATGGTGTATATAATCATACCAAGTAGCTGCTGGATTTCATAAAAGCAAAGCATAAATAGCATTATTCAAAAGTGCTCACACACTTATAGAATTGATAAATCATTGATAGTAAATCAGTTCTTTTCTCACACGTGTTTATTTATGAGATATCTATAATTCATGGTATGGTATCAATAAAAAGTAACCAACTTAACAAAGGTTGCAAACAGTTAACATATAAAAAATGAGTCAATAGCCCCTAACTCTAATCTTCCTTTTCCTTTAGAGACAGAAAAATTTTTTTAGATGAAGGATTTGTATCTCTTACTATTGTGTGATTTTTTTAAATTAAGAATTGTATTTATTGATATTGGGTCAATATCAGCGACATTGTTCCTTTTGGTGAGGAATAAATATAATCAAAGTTACACCATCTCTGGGACACCTGGGGCTCAGTTGGTTAAGCATCTGACTCTTGATTTCAGCTCAAGTCATGATCTCAGGGTTGTGAGATCGAGCCCCATGTTAGGCTCTGCATTGGGCATGCAGCCTGGTTAAGATTCTCTCCTTCTCCCTCTGCCCTTCCTTTCTTTCTCTCCCTTAAAAAAAACAAACAAAAAGGATACACCAGCTCCAATATGATTGGTCAATTTGATGATTCTAAATATTGATTGAATTTGTGTTAAATATGAAATACTGTGTTAGTTGATTGGGGGTGTAAATGAAAACTAGAAACAGAAAACAGAACTATTTCTTAGAAAACTATATAATTTTGAAGACATAAGAACATAAATATACACAATACATTTGTAAGTCTGACAATTTTGCATAGCATCATAGAGTTATTCCTAGGTAGTTCTTAGTAAATGATAAAATTAATCAGAAAAGGCTTCAGAGAGTTCACAAATTTTTGTTATTGCTCTTGTCATTTGTATGTTTAGCAATTTTAACATATATTATCAAAATAGCTTATTACAAACATATTTAAATGACATTGAAGAGTAAATATTTACTAAAAGAATCCCATTTTATCAAGTGGATTATATGGTTTCTTTTGACTGCAAATAAAGTTGCAAGCATTTCTCATTAACAAAAGTGCCATGTATTCTAAAATGTGTTTAAAAAGGAAAACAAGAAATAGAAAGCAGAAGAGCAGTTAAGTTCAAGAGGGAATTATTCAGATACATGAGATTTTGAGAACAGTTGATTTATTGAAGCATATCTGATAAACTTTGCCGTGATAAACCATGTCCACGAGACTGCAAATGGTTAAGTAGAGATAAAGTGCGTAATACTGTCTGAGTCCCTTTCCCTGGCGGTTATCTCTTCTTTCCATATTCATATTTATAATGATAAATAGAGCAGCTGTAAGCATTATCATCATGTTCTTTAAATAAAATGAATTTAATTTTACAAAAAAATATGAGCATAACCGGCACTAATTAAGTGTTTTGTAGCCCACTCATCACAGGCCTACAGAGTCAGGATAGATGAGTATTAAGTGTCTGTCATTGTTATATATTCTCAAAATTCAGGTACTTTTTTGTGTTTCTAAGCATGCCTTCTTATTTAGTGTATTTCACTTTTAAAAAGTAAGTCAACTGTTATTTTTCTATAGATTTTTAATTCACACTTTTTTATTACTACAAATTCAACTAAAACATGAATAATGATGATCTTCACATCTATTTAGTTCCCTTTGGTTCTTTATGTAAATTTTCATTAGCACCAACTACCATATATGTGAAGCTGCTTTGTCACCTAATTAAAAAGTGCAATATGAGTATCTATCAGTGGACAGCATGGTAAGAACAACACAGAATGTGTCTGTGCTCCTTCACTGGAAGCGCATTCTTTCCAAGCTGCTAAATGTGAGAATATATGCTGAGGACACACATGCAACTCTATCCCTTGAGTTTATCCTCCTCAGTGTAGTCCCGAGTGTGTAAGATTCTTAAAAGTGTTCTCACGGGTTCCTGTTAATTCATACCCCTTCTCTGTTTGGGGAGAATAATTACTATGAAGCATGGAAAAGTAGGATTTCCTTTTTTTCTATTTTTTTAACTCTCATTATAGAAACCAAAACCACAACATGGAGGCATTTAGAAGGTCAGATTCTTGCACATTCGTTAATCGATGCTTTTAAGCTCTCAAGCTGTCAGGTTAGCTCAGCCTCAATCTTCACTCAGTCACTCCAGACTCTCACTATCAACAAACATGCCAAGCGTGATGTGGATTCCTGCTTGCCCGTATGACCAAGGGAATGCTCAAAGAGCTGCAGTGTCTCTCTCTCTCCATGCCAGTATCCCCAGGATTAAAGAAGCAGGGAAGAAAATCACAGGGTGCTAACCTTAGGAAGTTAGCACCTTTGTTCACTCTAGCTGTGAAATCATCCAACTGCAGCTTAGAAATGATGAGATTTGAACATCTGTCACATAAACAAATCACAAGGTCTAGTGAAATACACCCTATAGATTCTGCTATTATATACCTGTTGAAGAAATAAATGAATTCTGACACAGAGAATTAGAGATTGTAAGAGCAGGAGAAGAAGTTAAGGACATCTAGCCCAACCTTTTCATTTTAGAGAAGACACAGGTGACACCCAACGAAGTGAAATATCTTGTTCTAAGTCACTTGGATTCTTAGGGACAAAGTCAGGAGTACAGCTCATGTTCTCTTATTCCTACTCCAGTGTAGGTCCGACCACACCAAGATGGTGGTTTTACGTTTGGAAAAATAAATCTACTTCTATCATCGACTCTCTGTGGGTTGAAATTTCAGGCATACCTTGTTACTTTAGAAGAATCTGGCGGTGTATTCAGTGTGAATTTATTTGACCTATACTTTTGAAGTACCTACATAATAGAAAGGTCTTTGCTTTCACAGAACTTACAAACCATAATAACTCCTGGTTATGTGAACAAAATGACATTATGAATTTGTTTTCATATTTATTCCTCTCTTTGCCACTCTCTACCTTATTTATGACTCTGTTCTTGCACTTACCATATGGTCTTACAGACACTTATGCCTGTCATACAACAGCTCATGCAAACCTTAAGGGGTGACGCTATGTTTATTCATGTTTGTAACCTAGAACCTAGCATAGTACCATAGTTGCCGTCATTAAAATCACATGAATGAATAAGCAAAAGCAGAGGTGGGTGTGTGGGCACAGAGAACAGTCAAAGTGGCACAGTTGTTTCTTAGAGAACAGTAGGGATCCAGTGGGAAATAACCTTGAAAAGCATATATAAGGCAGCTGGGAAATCTTTGAAAGCTACCAGGGTCCTCTGGATTTAATAGACAGCAAGGAGCAACTATGTGTAGGTTCTGAAGATGAGACTAAAGTAATTTAAAAAAGAAAAAGTTGACCAGTAAAGATTACACAAGAAGCTTTTTGCAGGACATGTAAGAACAGGGAGGGACAGAAGTTAGGACAATAATGTAGTCATGAGAGAGGGAAACCCTGAGTAGCTTCATGGTTGGGAAAAAAGTGAGACCTTTAAAGAAGTGTGGTAGAAATTGTTTGTGGGTGAGACACAGAGAAGAAAGGAAAACTGATCTGCAAGTAATCACCCCACAGCTGGGGAAATAAGAGCTCTGTAATTTCATATTTTTCCTTTCCATTTATTCACCTTTTAGCCTTTCAGGTGAAATAGCCAGAATAGTTTCTCATTGCTTCATAGATGGCACAGTAGAGTCATAGACATCATTATCATCTTAACATATTTTTTCCTAATCATAGTTTGAATTTATGTATTTGTTACATTTATCTTCCTAATTCAGACTAGTATTTAAACCCTTCAGGAATCCAAATACGTAGGTAATTCCTCATGATTTTAATTTTTTTAATATTTGTTTTATTCACTGAGAGATAGAGAGAGAGAGAACATGAATGCAGAGGGTGGAGCAGAGGGAGGGGAGAAGCAGACTCCCCCTGAGCAGGGAGATCGCACAGAGTTCGATCTCAGGACCCTGGGATCATGACCTCAGTCTAAGGCAGATGCTTAACTGACTGAGCCACCCAGATGCCCTTAATTTTTTAAATTGACGCTGAAGCACTTCCCTATTTGGTTATACAAGGCTGTCAGACATTCTGACATCCAGAAATGGTGACGTAAGTCATGGATTTTCCCTTTCCTGTCAATTTGTCGCACTATGATCTTGTCAAGTGTCAAATTTCCCACACAAATAACTTAATGAGGTTTTGTAATAGAAAAACTACTGCAGATAGTGCCATAAAACTAGAATATAAAATAAAATAAAAGGTTATATATACTTTCATCCTTTCTGAATCAAAATCATCATAAAACATGGATTTTTGCAGAACTGATCCAAATATAACAACAACAAAAAAAACCCTGAATTTGTGTGTGTGTGTGTGTGCCCTACAGATATGTCTGATAACTTAAATGTTGTACTGTGAGTGAATACACTATATTAGACCAAACTATTAACAAGAGTTTTAAAATACAGTTTTTCTTAATTGAGTTGGCTATCTAGATTCTCTGACAGGATATTCGTAAAACCATAAATAATAATATAAGGTACTATCTGCAGGAATGTGCAGTCATCTTTTTAAATATACTCAGAGCTTCAGAGTAAACCTGTCATCTCCTGGGGTCAATTTTACTATGACACTATTTCATAGGAAAATGCCAACAGTAGCAATTTATTTAAATCAGCATGGATATAATATGGTGACAACAGCACAGATGTTTAGGGTAAATCAGAGGTCCTTTGTGCTTAAAGCAGCTTTCGTGGAGCTGTTACCCAAGACCCACACGAAACCACAGGCCCTTTTCTACCTATGCCCACCCACAGAAGTGGGCATTTATGCTTCTCCGTATTCAGACCACTTTAGGAGGAAAGTTTGAGAAAGAATCAGACTATGAAGGTCCACAGGAGCTCTGTGGAGAGAGCATTCATTATAAATCAGTGCACTCAGAAAGGAAAGGCTTTTCCAAGGAGTTGATGGACTAGCTGGTTTTTACAGAGCATGCAGGGTGGAGCCAAGCTTTGTAAAGTTGGAATGTGTCTCAGAGTTGCTCATAAGGAACTGCCGGTTGAAACACTGAGAATAAACATCCGTAGCCTATTCAAATTCCTCATCAGTGTATGTGGATTGTATTAGGCTTAAATGACGTTGAGACACAAAAAATTGAAAGTCACCCGCCTGTGTAAAACAGATCGGAAAAGGATTTTGTTTTAAAGACACGTACATGGCAAAACTCAGGAACCTGAAGGACTTTTGAAACAACACAACCAGATAGGGAGGAAGAAGTATAATTTCGAAAGAAAAACAAATACACCTATCATAGCATTCTCCTTTAAACAGTGAGGTCAGAACAGCAGAAGGCAAGCAGAGCGGAAATGAAGAGGAAACCAATAACCTCTGAAACGATCATAATTAACAAAATAATCCTACCATGAGCACTGGGCGTTTTTAAGGTTTCAGCTATTAAAGTCTAGCTATGTCCCAGTTATCTGCAATAGGCACATGACTTGCGAGGGGATAATCAATCTAACTGATAATTCCACAGTGTCCTTGTCAGTGAAGGATATGGAGAAGCAATGAGCAAAGCGGATTTTTAGTACAGAAAAGGCAACATAGGTTGGAATAACTAGATCTAATGAGAACAAAAGTTATTTTCATGTATTCTGTAAAAATATGCACTTCAGGATAAAGTAGTGTGATTTTTTTAAATATGTGTTTTTAGCTTGATTATGAATTTGAAAATTTTACTTAATTGGAGAGGAAAACCTGGGTTTTCATCAGAATTTACTCCCCTTTCTAAGTCTGGTCCATCACCTCAGGGAATCTTCTCTCCACCTTTTTCGTGCCTCCTTAAAAGTAAATCGGCCTCATCTCATCATATATTCCATGTATAAAACCACCTGCATCCCCTTTACCTGTGTGAGAGCTGAGTTACATGCATTTTTACTAGACTGGCACTGTCACCATAAGCTGCTTAAAGCATTTTTAACTGAAGTTGTTTTTAAGTTTCAGTATATCTGTAGTGCTAGATACTTAAAACAGTTAACTACTGTTTACGACAGTTTCAGATATTCAGGGAACAATCAGAGAATGAAAAGGGATATAATTGCTTTGTAATTTTCTGAATTTTGAAATTAAAATAATAGCAATGGAACAAAGTATGAAAATGCAAGCAAATTCTTTGCTTTTCCTTAAGAAGATCCTTTGACCTTCATAACCACTGCGAGACATTCTCTCTCTCTGTCTCATTCTCTCTCTCTCTCTCTCTTTCTGTCTCTCTCTCTGTCACACACACACACACACACACACACACACACACACATAATATTTAGCTGCAGAGACACCTGGGCTTTGGGTTCCAAATTTGAAACTAACTTGCTGTGTGACCTTCAGCAAGACCTAAATAAAACACCTTGCATCTCAGCCTCCTCAAGTGTAAAGAAGCGATAATGATATCTGTCTTGCCAGGTTGCTTTGAGGATTAGAAATAATCTATGCCAAGCAAGTGCCTGGAATATAGAAGGTGATCAATAAAGGTCAGATATTATGTTAGCTGTTATTCAAATAGTCGGACGATATGAGGAAAGTCAAAGTAGGAGAAAATCTAAACAAACATTTTCGGAGTATAAAATAGGAAATGCAAACATCTTGTTAATAAAGTTATGATTAAGAGACGCAAGGGGAAACATGCTGGAAAAGAGGTGAAAGAAGAAATACTGGGCATCTGGAAAGTCTTAAAATAGCATCACATGGAAGGAATGCAGTTCTAAAGACAGGCAACCTGCCTAGATGGAGGTGTACCCATGCCACCACCTGTAAAATACATACAGGGAAAGCTGACGTAGTGTAAGTTGCATTGTTAGTAATACAAGCATTCTGAACAGCAAGTATTGAAACAGCATCCAGGTAATTTTATTTGATAGTTTACTTCTGTTAGTATAATTTCTTGGGAGAGAACAACCAGAAGTAACTAGCACCTTTATCTACCAGGACAGGGCATGTTTACCCATGTTCTGTATGTTACAGAAAACTCTTTTCATGTCTTCTGTCGCAATTGCCCATTTCTGTGAATGATTTATTTCACCAGTTTTGCATGCAGAAGTTTGAATGGCAAAGGCATGTGTACTACAATAAAGAAAATAAGTGGCCTAGTTGAACTTAGAGAACCAGAAAGATCTCACAAAAGACACTTTCAGCAGTGGCCCTGAATAATTGATCAGTTTGCTCACCTACTTTTGCAAAGCATGAAGAAACCATTTGCGCAAATGAATTGAGCACCTAATCTGAGATTTGTTCTTCAGTGGGATATGTGTGGGGAAACTTGATAAGTGTAGGTCATGGGAACTGCTTTTTTATTGTTTAATATATAAAATACAGTTGAAAAATAAAGTTCTTTACAAAGGAAGCAGTTGAATAATATGAGGAAAATAATGTTTAAGATATAAAGTGATGACTTCAGGAAATAGCGAAAACTAGCTTCTGGGGCCACCGTGAAAAAAATCACTGGAGATTACAGACATTTTATTTTTGTGGGAGTTTTGCAAGTAAAATATCTCCATAGTTCATATTACTTTAGTTTTCAAACATATATCAAAATCTGTCTATGCCTATCCCTAAAGGTTTGCTGTGCATGTCTAAAGTCAGTTATTCAGTCATTCAGACTATATTTATCAAGCACTGTCATGTATTATATTAGACAAACAGAGGTCTTCTCTTCAGAGAACTTACATTCTAGCTGAGATAGAATTATTGTAAATATAAATGTGTTATATTATATATATGTAATATAAAATTGCTGTAAGCACATACATGAATAGAATCACTTCAGGTACTGAAATACAAAGAAGAAAATATAACCAGAAGCTATCGCAGAAAGACAGGAGTGGGAGGAAGTGCTTTGGCTCTGGTCAGCAGGGAAGGCCTCTTGCAGGGGGTGATATTTCAGTAGAGACTTGAGTGATGACAAGTGCTAAAACAATAAACTGGATGAGTTGCAGGAGCCAGACAGCAAGCATATTCAAAAATAAATTGTGTTGGGATTATATAGGGGTCTTTAGGTCTGGTAGGG
The DNA here is from genome assembly GCF_023065955.2 of Ursus arctos. NCBI lineage: Eukaryota > Metazoa > Chordata > Mammalia > Carnivora > Ursidae > Ursus > Ursus arctos. The sequence goes on along the minus strand of NW_026622775.1, from coordinate 9,738,921 downwards.
CAATCTAAATTATCAAGTTTGCCTGAAGAAACACCAAGCTATTTCCCTATTAAATAAGTCATACGTCCCAGAAATCCAGTCACCAAACTGTGAATCTGTCCTAAGAAGGGGCAACCATCTTAGGTGCTAGAGTTCTGAGAGTGGGCTGGGAAGTCGGCTCTTAGGAAGGATATCTATCATAAACCAGCCCATTAGCAACAGTAACTTCTTTCTTTTGCTTCAAATGACGAACTAATCTAGAAGAAGAAAAAAAAAAAAAGGCCAACACGGGATCACGTAATAATCACTCTCTTTTATGGAGAACAATTTAATCATCTTAAATATATTACTCCTTTAATACTCTCAATAACCATGTGAGGTACATACCATCAATCATTATTTTCTGGGTAAGGAACTGAGGCCCAGAGAATTTAGGAAAATTCCATAAAACAGAGGCAGTCTCCCTCCTGAGCTCACACTCTTATCAACTGGGCTATGTTACCTCTCTAAAATAAATAAGGAAAGTTTATGGGACATATTAGTTTACACTAGAATAATTGGTGAAATTTTTATTAGATTGGTAAAAAAGAAATAAGAGCATTCCACAGAAAGATATTGTTCAAATAAACTTTGAAGAATCAGGTGCAGACATGAGTATATCTATAATAGTGAATACAGTATAACTGAAACATCAGGTTGGTTTTGGCAAATTTTTTTTTGTCTTTCTAATTGAAGTATAGCGGCACAATGTTACATTAATTTCAGGTATACAACATAGTGAGTCCACAAGTCTATACATTATGCTAAGCTCACCACAAGGGTAGTACTGTCATCATACACTATGATAATACCATTGACTATTCCCTATGCTGTATCCTTTATTCCTGTGACTTAGTCATTCCATAACTGCAAACCTGTACTTCCGACTCCCTTTCACACATTTTTCCCACTATGCCAGCCCTCTCCCCTCTGGCAATCATCGGTTCATTCTCTGTATTTATGGGTCTGTTTCTGCTTTTTTGTTTGTTCATTTTATTTTTTCGATTCCACATATAAGCAAAATCACATGGTATTTGTCTTCCTCTGACTTACTTCACTCAGCATAATACCTCTAGGTCTATCCATGTTGGCACAAATGCCAAGATCTCATTCTTTCTTGTGGCTCAGTAATATTCCATTGTACATATATGCCACATACTCTCTATGCATTCGTCTACCGATGGACACTTGGGTTGCTTCCATATCTTGACTACTGTGAATAATGCTGCAATAAACATAGAGGTGCATAGATCTTTTCAAATTAGTGTTTGTGTTTTCTTTGGGTAAATACCCAGTGGTGGAGTTAGTGGATCATGCGGTATTTCTATTCTTCCTTTTTTGAGGACCCTCTATACTGTTTTCCACAGTGGCTGTACCAATTTACATTCCCACATTCCTGCCAACAGCGCCCGAGGGATCTTTTTTCTCCACATCCTCACCAATATTTCTTATTTCTTGTCTTTGATTCTAGCCATTCTCACAGGTGTAAGTTGGTATCTCATTGTGTCTTGATTTGCGTTTCCCTGATGATGAGTGATGTTGAGCACCTTTTCATGTGTCTGATGGCCACCTGTATGTCTTCTTTGGAAAAATGTCTGTTCAAGCCCTCTGCCCAATTTTTAATCAGATTGTTTTTTGGGTTTGTTTGTTTGTTTTTTTGGTGTTGAGTTGTATAAGTTCTTTACATGTTTTGAATATAAACCCATTACCATATATATCATTTGCATATATCTTCTCCCATTCAGTAGGTTGCCTTTTCATTTTGTTGATGGTTTCCTTTGCTGTGCAAAGAAAGGCTTTTTATTTTGGTGTAGTCCTATTAATTTACTTTTGCTTTTGTTTCCCTTGCCTGAGAGGATATATCTAGAAAAATGTTGCTAAAGCCAAAGAGATTACTGCCTGTTTTCTTCTAGGAATTTTATGGTTTCAGGGCTCATATTAGGTTCTTGATCCATTTTGAGTTTATTTTTGTGTATGGTGTTGGCAATTGTTTGTTCAGAACGGTGCTACTCAAAGTGCAGTCCATGGATGGGTTTGAATTGTTTGTTGCTGATTTATCATGAGAGAGGAAGCTTGTGCCAACATGTAAACCAGCTATATCACTGAGCATGTTGGCTGCTTCCCCTGGAATTTTGGGGTTTTTTTTTCTTATAGCACGATGTTCTTATTGAAGTAAGCAGTTCAATAATTCACATTCTGACACAAGTCCCTTACCTTCTCATAGACAAATGCTTTGAAACACATTGAGTTAGAGTACCAGCAATGTTGCTGTAATGATGACATTCCAAACAGTAAATTGGCTAAATAAAATACATACATATTTCTCACTCATACAACTGTCTAAAAATGGGCAGGCCATTTAAGAGAGTTAGACAGCTTGGTTCCACATGGTCATTCAGGGCCCCAGCTGTTCAACAACTCTGAGTCCAAGGCACATCCTATAATTGGGACCATTTTGCAACTGGCAGTCAGTAGGAAAGGGGAAATCCAAGGAGAGTGGTTTTATCCTTAAGAAGATATTTAACATCATTTTGGCTTTCTTTCCTTTGGACTGAAATGATTCATATGAAGAAAGTTTGATTCAAAAGAGACTGTGAAATACAGTCTCTAGCAGGAAACTTACAGGCTACACAAAATAGGGAATGTTCTCTAACTGAAGGAAGAGAAGGAGACTAGATAGTTTACCCTTCTCTGCCTCAGTGAAAAATATGGTTAGAGAGTTAAACTGAAGCTAGACTATTGAGCATTTGAGATTGAATACTAAATAAAATTATGGCAGAAAATAAAGACACTGGCAAAAATAAAATAAAATTTCAGTTATTATGCAAAATAAATTAAAAATGTGAAGTTTATTGGCTTGTAATTAACTCCTTTTATCACAATTTCTACAGATGAATTCATAGAGAAACCCAAGATGTATAGCTTAACATTTTCCAAGGCAAATTCTCACATAGTGCACTTGTCTTTATATATTATTGGTCTTTTTATATTGCACTCCACTCTTGTTCCAATGGAAGCTGGGGATGGAAAATGCATTAGGATCAAGTCTGAGATAAGAAATTTGGTCCCAAATGATTTATTAAAGAGATGCTCTCAAGAAAAACCTATAAGGGAAAAAGTAAAACAGGAAAGAGAAGAGGAAACAGCTTATATGAATAGAAAAGGCAAATCCATATTCCGAATATGTGTGAGCAGGGGTCAGAATGGTCAGTGCCCTTTTCAAAATGGAAATGTCCAATAAAATCAATTTTCTACTAAGTGGCAGATAGTGCTATTTCTGGGATTTAGAACTGGTCTCCGTTACTGACAAATCAAATATTCAACCGTGGCTATAACTAGAGCAGACTTAGGAGAAGGAGGCCCATGAATGGCCTCCATCTTGCTATTGTGGCTACTCCATGACTTCAGCAATGGGTTGGCTAAGGACAGAGGTTAGGGGACATGTGGGAATATTGGGAACTGGCTGAATCATTCTGTCCACTTGGTTGTTTAGCACTTCTACATTTAATATCCTCTGGTGTACATTAATGTGTAGTACAAGTTCATCACACTTTTTGATCACTATCATGGGTCCATCCACATGACCTTTTCCCAGAACTTATTAGCCCTAATATTCCCATGCTGCTGCTTTAAGTCCCTTGGCTAATCCATTCACCACTACCTATTCATCTGTTATATTCTTATGTTGCCTTATTAGTCTATCCACAAAAAAGTAGATGACCCCGAACATTGCCCAGAACTCTGTTAATTGGAAGTTTTCCCTTAATTACTGGTTTTTAGGAACCTCTCCAAATGGGGCTGTAGTGCAGCAGCGGTCCACCTTAGCCTTCTGCCAACATATGAATCAACCTATCCACAAACCAAGCTTGAGTTTCCCCTTCTTCATCAGCAGATTTTAGGGGGCCTTCCATGAAACTCTAGGAATAAGCTGACATAAAGATATTGGTGGAACAGTGATAGGTGACATAAGGGTCGGGGCCACTCATTTATAAGCTTACTTGTAGCCTTTGGATCAGCTTGAGATCAATCCCAGACATACCACTCTCATCTTACAATGAACTGCTACTGGGTACAACCCAATACTCAGCTTATGATGTCTAATCATGGCCACACAACCACTTTGAAAATTCATGACAAACACTATCTCTTCTAGTAACATACCAGAAGTAGATACCAGTCTGAATGATCTGCTAGAGGTGACACACCCTGCTGCAGAACCTCGGGGGTGTACTTTGTGATTCTCTTCTGGAGCTGGACCAAAACTCTATTTGGTGTCTTTTATACCATAGATGCCATAGTACCATAGGTCTGCCCAGATGTATGAGCCAAGTGGAAGGTCTGGTCTTATCTCTTGCAGGACTCTTTCTTGTTCTGGGTTCCACTCAAAACACAATTTTCTGCAGCATCTTGTCAATGACTCAGAGCAGTATTCCCTAGCACAATAAAATGCTGCTTCCTAAATCCAAAGTGGCCTATCAAGCCCTGTGCTTCTGTCTTAGTAGTAGGAGTCGCAAATAACAAAAACAGACCTTTACTTTGGTGGGAATGTCTCGGCATGCTCCACACCACTGGACCTTGAAAAATCACCAAAGGTGGTAGGCCCCCAAAACTTTGCTGGCTTTTCTTCCACCCTCTGGAATGCATGTGTCTTCCCAAGGCAGCCAGAATACTTGATACTTGTTACCTAACATGTACAATTAACATCACATCATTGGTATAGTAGACCAAAGTTAAGTTCTGTGGAATGTCAAGATGACCCAGGCCCTTTCAGTCTATATAATGACTCTGAGGACAAGCAGCTTTGAAAATTATTTTTGAGAAAAAATTAAAATATTAGTTTGAGAAAAAATATATTTAAATAATATTTTTCTCTTCCTTTAGTGCTTTTTGTCCTCTTAAAAAAAAAAGCTTCAAAGCAAGAAGGGAGGAGACTAAACAAATTAAATAATGAGAATTCAAATGAACTAGAGGGTTTAATTTGGCATTCTTTAATTGAACTTTGGAAGTTCAACTGTGGTAAGCATTTCTTGATGGATCTCCTATTTTTAATTAGATAAATTTATATTCTGTGCTGGAATGTGATGTTGAGAAGTCTATGATTTTGCAGCACCTGTATTTGGCAAAATGGTCAAAAGTGTCATAATTAAAGGCAACTTATCTAACAAGTTTTATCTAGAAAAATATTCATCAAAGAAAGATACTCTAAATGGAAAATAACTGAAATATTTGGTCTCTAATATTTAGGAATTTCAATATGAAAAAAAGTTAGAATTGGAAATAATAGAAACACATTTCCTTTAACATAATTTACTCTTGCTTACTTCCACTCTATAAAGAAAATATTTCCCCAGTTAAAAATATAGTGATCTATAGAAAAGAGTCCATTGAAAGTACCAACATTTTCAAATTTATTAATCATGAGTGGAACTTTGAAAAAGATTGCAGTCAGTTTTATGGGAAAGTAGAACATAATAGGATCATACTGAAAACAATCATTCTTTAGTAGAACTTTGCGGACATGATATTAGAAAAAGATGTGGCTAAAGAACAGATTAAAGTACATAAATATGAACCATAAATGATTAGTCATCTTATGTCATTTTTAATATTTGGATAATAAATATAAAATTATAATTATTTCAATGCCTAACATATGGTTTTAGACAGAATTTTATTTATGAAAATGATTTTAATATATTATTTAGATTAACTATAATAAAACCAATTTGTCAGTCAATAAATATTTTTAAAATTGTATTATTTTCACTTAATGGCCCTTTCAATTCTCAAAAGTGTCATGATTTAGGTAATAAACGTGGGTCACTCAAATGAAATGGAAGGAGAATGGAATGGATATTGTTGGGTCTGGCATTTCCTCACTACATCTATACAGCAATTATATAAATACAATTTAAAATATTGTTAAAAGCTCAGAAGGGAGGTACAGGCTAGAAATGTTAATCTACTTCCCATCAGCTTATAGGGTATAGACAAACATTAGGATTTGCTGGATCAGCACAGAACAGCACATAACGTGAAAAAGAAAGGAAAAGTTGGCCAAGTCTGGAGTTCAAGGATGGCCCTTCCGCCTCTAGGGAAAAAAAAATAGGAACAATTAGGGCAGAGCTCAGATATCTGAGAAAATATGGTCAAACGAGGTTAAGACAAGCGAAGGCTCAGATATACAAACGTGCAATGTAAAACCAGAGACGGAGTGGAATCGCAGCAGTTCAAAGGCAGCCAAGTTTCAGCAGAGGCCGACAGCAAGATCAGCTTGATGCTGAGCTCTAGCCTTGGAGCTAGGAAAAGAAGGAAGGTGCCATTTTATAAGGAAACAGTTTGGAAAGCAGAGAACCAGAACCAGAACAGGGTCTAACTTCTAATTCTAGGGTATCGCGCAAGAATTTGATCCCGTCCTTTGAACAATTTTTACATTACACGGCCAGAGATTCATTCCACAGTAAGATTTATCGTTCTTCCTTCCTGCAGAATCCATGTGATGATAAACGGCACAAAGACATTTGGTCCAGAGAGAAAACTTGTGACCACTTGCCAAAATTCCTTGTCATCGGACCACAAAAAACAGGTAGGAATAGCCAACTGTGCCATCTGATTCTTTTTTTATTTTATTTTTTTATTTTTTCCTTTTTGTCATGAAACATGTTGCCATACAGTATAAATGGATTAGGTCTCGCTTTGTGAAATATCTAGACATCTACTCAAGTTCATTATTTGAATTGTTCTTCATTCCTATGGACCATCTTTGTGCTATGATCCGCGAAGGGGCCCTAACGCTGCCTATTAATTAGACTTGAGGACGAAATTTTAACTACAGATTTTAAAGCTGTTCAACAGATGTCAAATTTTTGACAACTTTGTGTTAATGTACCACAGTTGCAGTATCTGATTTTTAATCCTTACTTTTTTGTAGCTTTGCCTAATTATGTCCTAAATTAAGTTTGAAAGCAAGCACTTGGCTTGATTTATACAATTTTACACTGTATATCAGCCTTGAATTGATTTTTTTCAGAGCCATTGCCATCATTACTTTCAAATATTCTACATGTGTGATTTGTTTTTTTAAAATAATTACTAAGTATAAATATGGTTTGGACTTATTATCTGATACACCTGAGGTTCATCAGGCATTTTTCCCTTAGTATTTTCTCATATGCTGAAGGACAAGTATATAAGACTGCAGTAAAAGAGAGTGAAAGTATTTCACCAATGAGATGACACTTTCAATTAGAATATTTTATACTTTCTTCAGCATATGACAGTTTTATACACTTTGCTCATGTCCTGATTAATTAAAGTTTTTATTGAGTTGCTGTATTTTGAATTCACTACTTTGACTAGAAGCATTTTCATCAGTGAGTGCACAAACCATAACACAAAACAAACCGTCACAATAAATAAGCCTGGCCCAGATGAAGATATTTGTAATACAAGCAAGTAGATCATTTTAAAGGTTGTGGGCAAAATTTCCAGACTATTAGATATTGGTTGTTGAAATCTTTTCTTCCTCCAGGAATATAAATTGTATTACAACAGTAAGTTACACGTGGGCAGGGAGGGGAAAAAAATCAGCACATATTTTCGGATATATCACTTGTGTTGTTGTTGTTTAAAATGTGCATTAATTTCTACCAACTCCCTTATAGCAGGGCTAGCTCTGGAAAGACTACTAAAGAAATAAAACATTCTTGTGTTGTAAAATTATGCTAAGAATTTAATTTAAGGATATATCTTTTATCATTTGTCATTGAATATTATTACTTCTTAGTTCTGCTAGAAAACTACAGGTTAGTAAGTATAAATCTAGTTTTCCTCCTTGTTGTTTGTATTTATAAAGACAATAACTTACACCTTTAGATTTTAATATTTGACCTACCAGTACGGAAATAACTAAGCTTTCAGCTGCTTTTGGCATCCCCAGGCAAACAAACAAACAAGTTAAAATAAAGGAATTGCATGCTAATAATATTTTATATGCTGTGAAAATGCTATTCTAATGTGAAAATGGTTGTGATAATTCTTAAAATCTGTTCAATCATAGAAGTCTAAAGTCTTCTTTTGTTCTCCTCATTGCTTTAGTTGGCAAAATTCCCACTGCTGTCAGAGCTGTAAATTTCCCGGAGGCAGCAAATGCTAAGAATTTGGTCTGCAATGCAAAGTTGTCTTTAAACAACTTAAACATGGCCTACACATCCCTTGCAATAAGCATGAGATATAAACGTAGTCCTCAAAGCCCTTTTTTCTCAATTGTTATGAAGTGTAAATGGAAGGAACTGATGTCCCTCTTCTGTGTTGCTGAATCCTGGAAGCAATTCCTTTCAGCTGGTGGTGGGGCAGTGCATGACGACAGGCAGAGAGCAGGGTGGGTCTGGGCTTTATGGCGCTCAAAGGTTAAATCTTAGTCCTGCTAGGATCCTTTGAACAGACAGGCATTTTTGTGATTCCGGATCAAATTTCGATATTACCAGGTTAGGAGGGGATTTCCAGAAGGGTTAAATTTTGCACAATCTATTTTTTTAAGATTTTATCTATTTATTTGAGGGAGAGAGAGCACAAGTGGGGAGAGGGGCAGAGAGTGAGGGAGAGGGAGAAACAGATGGCCCACTGAGCAGGGAGCCCGATGTGGGGCTCCATCCCAGGATCCCAGATCAGGAACTGAGCCAAAGGCAGATGCTTAACCCACTGAGCCACCCAGGTGCCCCTAGCACAATAATTCTAAAAGCATAACTTTTGGCCTTACCTCTCTCAGAAAATCAGTGTCCCCATTGTCCATATTATTTTCTCATGATTTGATTGGCTTACTCTGGTAAAACTAAAAGCAAAATTAATTGTATATAAAATAGAATGCAGTTTCTCTGAGAGTACTGCCACGGATGAGGTCTCTTTTACTTCCTCCACAAAATATTTATATCGAATACATTGGATAAAAATGAATGTCAGTAATAGATGAAAACAAAGGTTATAATAAAATAAATATACATTTTGGGGCAGTGAGCCCAGGTTTTATGACTGATTATATGAATATCAAGCCACATACCTACTGTCCCCAGTTGAAAAGGCTTTCTCCTTCCTGTCCTTTCTCCCACCTCCTCGAAGTCCCTCCTGCTTCTGGTGGCATGAAGGTGCTGTGGCTCAGAACATAAAGGGTTTGACTTTATGTAACTCAGGGGAGATCTGGGACAATTCTGTGACCATCAGGGTGATTAAACATTTGTACGTGTTACTGAGTGAGATTATAATGTATTTATTTCTCGATATTCAGCAATAGTTCAAAAATATTCCTTTATCTGTACCCTGGATCTATTCAGTCTCAACATCTCAGGGATATTAAACTATCAATATTCTCAGCTCTCTTATGTGTCTCAAATCTCTCTCTCTCTCTCTCACACACACACACACACACACACACACACACACACACTATTCTCGTCATCAGCTAAACATCTTTATGTAGGTCCCATCCTAAAAGGTATATAGAAAGAACCTTTCTGAATTCCCTGTTCCCTTCCAGATACTACTCTATAATACTCTAATTTGTTTCTTCTCCCTGGAACATTTTTGTTCCTCCTCTCATAGTTTCTCCTTTTTGAACTCCTGTTATTTTCAGGAGTGTTTCCGATCAGTTCTTGAGGACTCCATTGCTCCCCCTAATTTTATATCTGTGTTTTCCAATGTGTTTGAGACAGTCCTTTGGGCCTCTAATTCAGTTCCTAACCAGTTCTGATTCCTCTAATTTTTAAACTGAGTTTATATGATTTGATTCCATTTTTGTTAATTTTTATTTTATTTTTTAAAGATTTTATTTATTTGAGAGAGAGATAGAGAGAACACAAGCAGGGTGAGGGACAGAGGGAGAAGCAGACTCCCTGCTGAGCTGCGACCCGGACGTGGGGCTCAATCCTGGGACTCCCGGATCATGACCTGAGCAGAAGGCAGACACTTAACTGGCTGAGCTACCCAGGCACCCCCATTTTTGTTAATTTTTAAGAGTGGTTTTGGGGCGCTTTGGTGGCTCTGTTGGTTAAGTGTCTGACTTTTAGGGTTTTTTTGTTTGTTTGTTTGTTTGTTTTAAAGATTTTATTTATTTATTTGACAGAGATAGAGACAGCCAGCGAGAGAGGGAACACAAGCAGGGGGAGTGGGAGAGGAAGAAGCAGGTTCATAGCGGAGGAGCCTGATGTGGGGCTCGATCCCATAACGCTGGGATCACGCCCTGAGCCGAAGGCAGACGTTTAACCGCTGTGCCACCCAGGCGCCCCCTGACTTTCAGTTTTGGCTCAGGTCATGATCACAGGGTCATGAGATGGAGCCCTGGGAGGGCTCCATGCTCAGGGGGGAGTCTGGTTGAGATTCTCTCTCTCCCCCTTCCTCTGCCCCTACCCCTGTGCTCACTCGTGCTCTCTCTCTCTAAAACAAATGAATAAATCTTTAAAAACAAAAATAATTAAAAGTTGTTTAAAATTAGTAATTAAATTGTTAAGGGCATTTATTAATTTTACCCTCCCATTTCACTAGGAACCACCTATTCTGGATTCCTTCACCTTTCTTCAACCGAGGTGGTGGTTCCCTTAGATCTGTTATCATTTTCTTTTAACTACTCATGTCCCTATTCAGGCTTGGTGGTCCTGTAAAGCTGCGAGGATCTAATCAGGTGGCCATCTCATTAATACTTAAAGCACAGTAGCCTTTGCTCTTACGAGCTTAAGATATGTTGGAATAAAATACCAATTCTCTGATGATCTGCTCAGCTTCCAGATCCCGGGCTGCAATTGTAACTGTCCTGAAAGCACACCTGTGTAGCTCATCTCCAACTCTGCTAGGGGTGGGAAATCCAACAAACCGTCCTAGGTCCAATGTGTTATACAAAAGGGATCATCTTTTCCAGAAGGGAAATTTTGATTCATGAGAACTATGGAAACCCAGTCACTTCATGATTCTTTCTGCCGTGGCCCTCAGTGTTTGGCCCAACTCAAAAGGAAACAAGGGTCAGAGATGGCATCTGAGCCTTCTGTGATGTGTACGCTCCGTGGGTTCTATCAGCCAGTCTGCCCAGCCTAGTGCCTCAGTTATCAGATCAGATTGCCCCATTTTGCTAGGGTAGTACATTCAAGTGGCCATCTTTCCAGATTCCCGCCCTCCTCTTTCAACCTTACTGGGAACACATGTTTTTAAGGTACAAGCTGAGAAAACACTTCCTCCTGGAAGGTTTCACTGACTTCTCAAGTCTAAGTCACCCATTCTCTCATGTGTTAGGAAAGCACTCTGGTCTTTTCTCACTATGGAAACTGTCTCACATGTTGCAATTACCTGTTTACTTGACCCAAGTCCACACATACACTTTAAGTTAATCAAGGCCAGCAAATGAGTTTTTCTTATCAAGAGTTCTCACCAGGAAAAAAAAAAAAAAAAAAGATATCACCATGGACTTACACAGAGTAGCACCAGTCAGCATGTGTTGAATAGTTTGATTTAATTTAACTGATTTGAATATAATATTAAATGAGATCCACCAGGTTCAGGTATTGAGATGGATGTCATTGGTGCTTTAGCCACTCCCCTGACTCCATGAGAGAATTTGAACCACCAGTATCTGAAGTTCTCTCTCAGCTTAGAGCACAGTATCATCCCCTTCAGATGCCCAGTTTTGTCATATCTATGTACAACCACCTGTGTGGTTTTGCATTTTTTGTATGTTATACATCTCCTGTGGTACCTTATTTCACATTTTTCCTTCAAGTAAATGACTTTTCACCTCAAATAAAATAATTTAAAGCAGAAACTCTGTATCATCTATAAGCAGGAGAACAGTTATTGCATATCAAACAGAAAAAATGTAAAAAAAAAAAAGTACATCAAAGACAAAAATAACTGTATCATCAGTCTGCTTCACTTTGCCTACATACTAATATTAAATCAACTGTTTAGGTAAATAGAATCATGAAGACTAATAAAAGGATACTTAGATTGTTGCCACATGAATTGCACTTAATTGATTTTAAGGAAATCATTTTTTAAAAGGTTTTATTTATTTATTTGAGACACAGAGAGAGAGAGAGAGGGAGAGAGAGAATGAGCAGGAGGGCTGGGGGGAAAGACGAAGGGAGAGGGAGAAGCAGACTCCAGCTGAGCAGGGAGCCCAACATGGGGCTGGATCCCAGCACCCCTGGAATCATGACCTGAGCCAAAGGCAGATGCTTAATCAACTGAGCCACCCAAGTGTCCCTTAAGGAAAAAAATTGGTCTTCTGCATATTACTTTTTGAGCAAAAATTTTGCTGAAGTAGTATTCGTCTCTTCTTTTGTTGCCATATATAACCCTTTGCCTCCTTTTTGCTATAGGAACAACTGCACTTTATTTATTCCTTCTTATGCACCCTTCCATCATCAGCAATCTTCCCAGTCCCAAAACGTTTGAAGAAGTTCAATTCTTTAATGGCAACAACTACCACAAGGGAATTGATTGGTAAGGAAAATAACAAAAAATAAAGACCATTATTAACACATGCTCAATCACAGCAGAGCAATTATAGACATATGCATGGCATCTACATAATTACAGCATAAATTTGTTATGCTCAATTCTACTATAGTGAATTAGAAATTAATTTATAACGGCGATATGTTTAATCAGTGTTGCCTATAATTTGATTTGGACAGTGCAATAATGATCATATTTTTCTGGTAAATTAATATGATTGAATAAAGAAGATTATGAAATATTTTTGTCAGAATTATTCATAAAGATATTTAAAATTCTGCTTAAGCATATTATTATTTTACTGTGACTAGAATTTCTTTAACTACATAATTTGTCTTCACAAATGATGCTTGAGGAAACAAATGAAAAAGTTATTTTATACTGTGACATGTATCTTCATTAACCACATAGACTACAAAATGTTGTATTATAATATAAGCTGATAGTTGTCATACAAATAATAACATAGCATTTCCAAAACCATATTAATGCCAGCCGTGCACATGCATAAAAGGAATATTACTTTGCATTTAATAAATTATGAAAAATCTAAAAATCACAATATTTTCCCTAAACTGAAATAGAATAAACCTGATATTAGAACTGGTCTTTACTCTGGAGCTTCTTTCAAGCTTTATCCCAATTTTCTAAGAAAATATCGCTCTGATTCCAACTTCCAGTAATATAAGGCAAATCTCCTCCAAGGAGAATTCCCCTAAACGCATACCTCTGTAGTGTGTAACTTTATGTCAACACCACATATGAGCCTGTCCCCAAAAAGAGGCCTGTTCTGTTTAGACCCTGCTAGGGTTAGAGTAGGGGAGGGGCAATGCCAGTGAGCAGATCTGGCTTCCTATCACGTGTAGAGATGCACCCACTCTGCACCTAAGATATTACTATTCTACCTTACTTTAAAAAGACGAAATGAATTTTGGAAGTGCATGCAAGTTACTAAAAGCAGAACAGCAATTTTCTCTTATCTGCGAGCTCAAATGGAACACAAATTGTTAAGCAGGAATATAGATGAGACTTTTCACCACTTCGCATTTGGGAAACATAATAACAAATGTCAAAGAGGAAAATAAGTGTCTTATATGAATTCTTAATTGCTCTCATTATTTATTTCTAGAACATTTGAGGGTTAGAGAAGTGATGAGGTGTAAGGAGGATTACACACATAATTAAAGCCTTGCACTAAGTTAACCTCTGAACATATTGATTCCATAATCTACACACAGAGGTATGTTCTGACAGCATATGGAGGAGTGAACCTACCGAGGCACCACAGGATCAACTAGCAGGAAATATCCTCTTAATGACTCTGGATAGACTGTAATGTGCTCACATTGCTACACATACTACAAATTATGCAGAAGTTAAAAAGGAGGAGAGCAGCTATGCCCTACTCTGTTTAGGATTTTATAGCTCTTCTGACTTACACATCCTCCTCTCTTGCGCACGTCCATCTTAAATTAAAAATTTTGCATTCAAGTTTGCAAACAAAAATTTACTATTTTAAAATATTTACTAGGCAATACTGTGTAATTTGCCTTTTGCCAAGGGTAAACTTAATTTTTCTGGATTTGGCTTCTGATAGCAGAGAACATCAACCCAAATCTAAAAGATTTTCCCTCTCTTCTTAACAATCCACCTATTTCAAATCCCTCTTTCTCCTGCCCTACATAGTTCATTAGAACAGTAATACTTCAGCTTGTCTTCATAGTCAAAGTGTATAGAATAGCCATGATTTCAACTATTATAACTTTAATAATTAGAAATCAATATAAATGAATGTAAAAATGTTCAATTAATCCATAGCATGTTAGAGAAAAACTTAGATCTCAGATTATTTTTCTCTGCCTTCAGGTATATGGACTTTTTTCCTACTCCATCCAACATTACAAGTGACTTTCTATTTGAAAAGAGTGCTAATTACTTCCATTCAGAAGAAGCTCCCAAGCGAGCAGCATCTCTGGTCCCCAAAGCCAAGATCATCACCATCCTCATCGACCCCTCAGACAGGGCATACTCTTGGTACCAGGTATGAAGCAGTAAAAAATATTTTTAAAAACATTCGACCATGGCTGAAATATAAGCAATGGTGAATACCAAAATAAAGTCTAGATATCCAGATGTATTTAACAGCCAAATGGTACAGAGCTAACGTCCCCCAAAAAAGAAAGGAAAAGAAAAGAAATTGTAAATAATAAAAGCTGAACATTTGATTCATGTGAAGTTGGGCAAGGAATTTCAAACATAAAGTAATAGAAAACATCAAACATAAAGGATTAATAGATTGACTAGACAGTATAAACATGTAAAATATTAGTCTATCAGAATTAACAAAAGAAAAGTACATATCCAAGTAGAGAATCTTTAATAATACATGGTAAATGGTTTAGGACCCTTAACGTGTAAGAAAAAAAAGTTCTGTAAATTGGTAAAAATAAAAAATATAATATCTCAGTAGAAAAATGAGCAAATAAACAGAATGCATAGGTAAATATTTCACATACACAAAGACAGCCACAAATGTGACTGCTCAACAATTTATATGAAAAATGATCAACCCGATTAGGGAGCAACAAAATATAAATCAAAATGATAAGTATTTTTGAGTATCGTCTTGACAAAAATTGTAATGTTTATTCTCCCTGCTGGCAAGGGTGTGATGGCAAAGGTATTCAAACATTCCAATAGCAGGGTATAGATGGAGATCTTTTCTGAACACCAATTTGGCAATGATTATCAAAATAGTTTTGTAAAGGTCCTGTTGTGTTATGGATCCTCTTCTGGAATCAATCATAAAAAAACTTCAAAGGGATGGACAAATATTTATCCCTTTCTATACCACAGTACTAGTCAAACAATAATAACAATAAAAGTAAAAGTAAATACCCAACAATATAAATTCATGTCACACTGCAGTCCAATATTCTGCAACAATATTTAGTGGTGGTTTTAATCAGTAGAATATTAATTAAACATTGTGTCCATTTTAATGTGTGGATAAATATTAATCAAATAATCACAAAGATACATAATTAAAAATTTTGAATGCTCTGTGAGGAAATTTGTAAGGTACTAAGAAAGCATTCTCTAGAGAAATAAACTTTAGACTTAAGACTGAAGAATGAGTCCGTATAAACTAAGGGGGATAGAAGGAGAGTCGGGGAAAGGGAAAAGTATATGTGGTTGCCTGGGTGCAAGGATTAGCACATTTAAAGAACTAAGAAAACTTCGATGTGGTTAGAGAGCAAAACCCGAGGTGGAGACCGGTGGGAGATGAGTCTGAGATGTACACAGACGCCAGAACTCGGGTGGGGGAACCATGTGGCTGCCATTCTTCAAGCAGCTGAAAGCCTTTGAAGAGTTAAGCCAGTATGTGACTGCTAGATTTCCTGTTGAGGCTGCTGAGAAATAGAGGCAGCATTGACAGCAAGAGTTAGGTATAGACTGAGGGAAGCATAAAGGATCAAGGGACGTGTAGGGATTAAAACCAACAGAACCTGGTGAGGAAACAGTGTCAAGGATGAACCAAATTTCTGATGTGGACAACAGGATTATGAGTACATATTCCCATAAAAATAGAAGCACTGAAGAAGGACACGGGACTGGTTCAGGGGAGGGCTGCTAAAGATGTGGTACAAATGGTGATCGTGGGGTATGGAATCCCTGTTGTCTGGAGAAGAACAGTAGAGTCAGCAGGCATTCTGGGGAGAGGTCAGAACCAAAGACAGAAATTTGTGAATCAGAGGCCAAAAGCCACAAAAATGGTGAAACTGCCTAAGGAGAGAGTTTAGAGAAGCAAAGTATAGAGAATGATGAGGCAGCCACGGAGATAAGAGAACACAGCCAGAGGAGTAGAAGGAAAAATCCAGGAGTGTGATGACACTGAATACAAGGGGATGGAGTACTACCAAATGGAGGAGGTGACCACAGTGTCAAAGCGCTGCTAAGAAATTAGACAGTTCGGCAAAACAAGGCCTGAATTATTTTCTCTGAGTTGAAAGGCATGGAGGCAAGTAGAACCTTTAGCGACAGAATGAGAAGAACAAAACCAGATGGATTTGGTGGAGGAAAAACTAAGTGGGAAGAACAAATAGAAACGCGAGATTTCAAAGGGAAAAACAAGACCCACGCTTATTACAGAGACGTTAAAGTGGGTTCAAGGAAACTGTGATTTAGGGTGGTAGTGATTTGAATCATGAGAGGTTTCCAAAAAGGAAAGATGTTTAAGGCCCAGGAGAGAAACTGGAAATCAGTCCTGTGACCATCCTGAGGTGGGGCCAGGAAGAGATGACTATAGGAAATAGCTTAGATGGGAGGGAAGCATCCAGACTTCCCTTGTCTTGTGCAGGGACCCTCCTGGCCAGCTGATGGAGTCTATGGGTCCCATTTCAGGAACACGTTTTAAAAGCACAAAACTATGCAGAATTACAGAGAAACAACTTTCTTAAAATATAATTGTCAAAGTAATTTTTAAATCAGTAACAAATTTTTATTTATTTAACAATGAAATGCCCAGATCTAATGGCAGGACTAATGCTGCTGTAATGTTGAAGTAAGGGCAAGCACGAACAGCGTTTTGATATACCTGAAACACCTGTAATGTGATACAAAAATAGCTGGTTTTTATTGGTGGTAAAATCACAGGTATAATAAAAGCAAAATTTTATTTAAAAGTTACTGAAAATAAAAAGACTGTTTTTTTTTTCCAGATCCAAGTTCATAGACCCTCTGAATTATATCAGTAGAGCTCTGGTTAAGAATCCTCCCATTGAAACGTAAGAGTTAGAAGAGAGGATAAATGTATATGCTGGTAAATTTGAAGGTCTGAGATAGAGAAATTGAAGTGATTCCGATGGGCTCTTCTTCCTTTGGAAAGTTGAGAATGAGTTAATCTGATGAAAAAGAAGGAGATAATTTGGGAGACAGCACTTTGAGGAGACAAAAAAGGCAATGTGAAATCTTTGTACAGGGGTGTAATAAAGTTGACCACCGAAATGTAAAATTGCTGATAGCTGTGAAGGCCTAATTAAAGGTGATCTTGAATTTGTGGTGGTAATAATGTACATGCACTAAAATCCCATGATATGAGTGCATTTGTGTATGGGTATGTTTAATGCATATATAAATTAATGCCCCAAAAACAAGACTCAAAAGGAATTTTTAAAGAACATACAAGTAATTTCTATTTTTTATTACTTCTTTATTCATTTATTTTTTATCCATTCTTTACTTTTTTATTCATTCTTTTTCTTGACTTTCTTCGATAAATATTTATGGCCAAGAACAAATAAAAATGAACAGAAAAATGTGACCCTATACATTGGGGTTGCAAGAGGTCAGGGATCCTAGGAGAACACCTGAATTGGGAGCAAGATCCAAATATTATTATTAGAATCCATGAGTCACTGTCTCCCTCAAGATAGAAAAATGTGCCTTTCTCTCTTTATGAAAACTCATATTGCAAAGCAACATAAACTTACTTTTTAAAAAAAATGACAAAAGCATTGAAATATTAAAGCTTCCTTAAAAAATTTTGAATACAAGTACTTGGGGTCAAATGTTGTACATTCTC
This sequence comes from Ursus arctos, assembly GCF_023065955.2. Taxonomy (NCBI): domain Eukaryota; kingdom Metazoa; phylum Chordata; class Mammalia; order Carnivora; family Ursidae; genus Ursus; species Ursus arctos. The sequence goes on along the minus strand of NW_026622775.1, from coordinate 9,720,824 downwards.
CTAGCAGAAAACGTAGAACAAATTTATATGAATCTTTTTTCACATAGATTAAACTATTTAAATAAAAGAGAATCTGTGCCTGCTTTTTCAAGTAAATTCTTTGAACACATGTGTTTTAAAGAAATTATTTTTCCCGATATTTTTATTGTCATATTGCTAAGAGTAGGGTCCCCAAACTGCTCCACGTTTCAAAATAATGCAGCCTATTACTTAGCTAGTCCTGTCTATTCAGTAAATACCATAAATCCAAAGCTCAGCAGGTGTAATTCAGAAACCCCTACAAATGTCACCTGCCACTGTAATTTCTACTCCACATTTTTATAATGGGCCTCACAAAGAAGCTATAGTGTTATTTTTTTTTCCATAAAATATGTCCCTTTGTGACTTCTGGTCATATTTTTATGCTAATCTTCTTAGTTTCTGGAAGATAAAGAAAAGTTGGTGTTAAACTTTTATAAATCAGTGTAGGGCAGGTTAAGTACAGTTCCATATTATCACTGCTTAAAATAGAAATTTTAGCATTAACATATTAATATGCACATAGTATTTTTATATCCTTTATTCAAGTTATATAGTTTCTAAACATTGTATTAATTCAATATATTATGTTGTCTCTATGTACCCAGCATAATGCATATACATATAAGAATGTCAATAACTATAGAATAATGAGAGGCCTTCAAAAGTTTTATTAGTTCCACCAACCTACCACTCACTGGTTACTGTTGAACCACTTCTTACTCATCTTTACTTTTTTAATTTTTATTTCTAACTCACATAGATGACCTGCTGTTACACAATTGTATCAGGTCCTAATACACTCCCATCCTCATCTTGTGGTTAATGTTCTTTATCTTAAACTTTTATATATCTTCCAAAACCAATTCATCCATTCCTATTACTCATCCACTTTCACTCAAACTTAAGGCATCAAGTTCTCTTAGTTTCTATGTTTATTTTTTTCGACTTATAAAAACCTCTGTTATTACATTGTAGCTCAGAAATGTCAACCACTTGAAAAGATCCCTTCATCTTTCATTCAGAACTGATCACTGATTGGTCTGGCTACCACAGCAATATATATGATTCTGGTCAAATATTTGACTTCATTATAGTCTGTTAATCTATTGCTTCCTGTAGAAAACTTTTATTTCTTTGAAGATAGAGATTACATTTTGCTTATATCTTTTTATCCCCAGAATCTACAGCAGTTTTTTGTTCTGGTAAGGAGCTTAGTGAGTGTTTATGAAATTGTATTGACTGCTAAATTCATCTCTCATTGTATTAGGCTCTTGAGCCTACTATTGATGGTTTGATATGAAAGACTCAGAGGATTTGATACTGAAAAGTAGTAGTGAATCAGTACTTGGAAATTAGCGGGGATAAATGGAAATTCTTGGGAGAGCAATAGGAAAGGACTTTGGGCAACATCAACATCGTTATGACACCCAGACTCGTATTAGGAATACACATCGCTTTCCCTGCACTCATAGTATCTGCCACACAAGGGTATTGAGGAAACGTCAGAACCTGTAGGAGTAGCTGTGATTAGACAATGAGCAGAGTAATATATAAACCTGCTCTTGCCAATCTAAATCTCTTTTCACTGGGCTTGATTTGTCTAGTCCCTGATATCTATTCATTTTTAATCAGACCCATGAAGAGAATCCTATACTCTGTCTTTTGTCTTGTATGTAGACATTTTAGACATGAAGACAACCACAGGCTTATGTGCATACCACTTGATATACATGGAAAGCTTGTACTTTAAATAAGCAATATGCCATTGCCTAGGTTTTAATATATGCACTTTTCACTTTATTTTTTCATTCTAAAATTAATTTATCATTTTCATTCCTTTTTGGAAATAAAAGACACACACATGTACATACATCAAATACAAATATGCACACATATCTCTGCATGCATAAAGAAAACCAATTTTACAATTGACTTCCTTGTTAAAGCACCAACGATCTCATGAAGATCCAGCTGCCCTGAGGTTTAATTTCTATGAAGTTATCACAACCGGACATTGGGCCCCATCTGACCTGAAAGCTTTACAAAGGAGATGCCTAGTACCTGGATGGTATGCGGTCCACATAGAAAGATGGCTAACTTACTTTGCTACTTCGCAGGTAAGGTCCTCAAATTAATTTCTTCTGTTTAATATACCTTAGCTGTATTGCACTTGACAAACAGAAAATAAGAAATAACATTGCCACAGACAACAATTCATAATGGGACAATCATACCTAAAGAAGATATGTGGATTTTTATATTTTTAATGTCAATAATAGTATTAAAATGTTAAGTGGCCGTGAAACATATTCTTGGGATCTTCTTTTGGGTAGTAGCTGGTCTCAAAGTGTTGAGTCCTCACATGAGAGACATCATGTGATCCATAAGCAGTAACTCAACTACTCAGAGAATAGCCATTTAGACAATACCTTTATGGAACACCACATGCAGATAGTCCGACATCTGTCCTCTAGGGCACTTAGAAAGGAAGGAAGAGGTCATGCACTCGACTGTCAAAATGGAAAATGCCATAGCAGCTCCAGGAAAGTGGGATAGACCAAGAGGTAAGGATTTGAGGAAACATCCACATTATTTATATTCTTTACTCCCGATCAGGTCATGACCAAAACCTGAGTTCTTTGTCATGTGTGTAAGTAGAATAGATGAGTAATTTTCATCTGTATGCCATTTCCAAGTCTTTGGCTCCAAGGTTAGCTCAGGGGATTCTGTCAGCTGGTTAATTATCTGATTACCTGACAGATGGAAAATTGAGTATCTACTGAAAACTACTAAATCAAGAGAGTATCTGTGTTTATTTCTGATTTACAATCAAGTTAGTTAAGGGTTATAAATGATGCGGATGGCAAACTTCAATTGTTGTTTATTTGGAAGGACACAAGAATAGTAAACATTAAAATGTATCCTAAGTAATGCATATTTTCTTCCATTCACACTGACCTAATTGATTAATGTCATACCAGGTCAAGTGAGGCAGCTCAGTCTATTTAATTTAGTTTTGTTCTTCACAAAGTGACTATTTTTGACTTTATAGTTGCTAATTATTGATGGACAGCAGCTGAGATCTGACCCAGCTACTGTGATGGATGAAGTCCAGAAGTTTCTGGGAGTTACACCTCATTATAATTATTCTGAAGCGCTAACGTGAGTCTATTCTCATGCTTGATTTCATTTCCATTATTTGCCATCATAAATTATCACTGGTAGGTGTGTATATAGCATCATTAATACTAGCTATGAATTTATATATCATTATGCTCCTCAAAAGCAGTCAAAGGAGTATCCTCATTATTCATGTAGTGTCTTCCTTTTGAATACCACAAATACTTTGTTTTTCAAAGTGTCATCCTATAGGCATTTTATATATCACAAACTCTCTTCTTGGTGGGCTTTTTCCCAATGTAAGTTTGGTTAAGTAAACTTTTTAGATGCCTACGCTTCAAAAATTGTCCTAGAATTTGAAATTACAAAGGTAAAAAAATATAGTCTCTTCCCCAAGAATTTACAGGTTAGAAATGAAATGCTGATGGCCACCATTAACTCTGTGAAAGTGACCAGTATTGGGGGCAGAATGGGGAAAAGGATAAATTCATATTTTACTTTGTATTTATTAAATTATGTATAACCAAGTGTAATACATATAATCTTCCAGTTATCTATTTTTGCATGACAATCCATCCCCAAACCCACCAGCATATTACCACAGCCATTTTATTATGCTCATGGACTCTGGGGGCTGGGAATTCAGACAAGACACAGCCGGAACAACTTGCCTCGGCTCATAATACACAGGGAGGGAAATGTGACTATCTGGGTATGATCAAATGTCTGGGGATGGAATGTTCTGGAGGTTTCTTCACTTTTTCAGTCATATCTTTGGCTTTTGGACTGGGATGGCTCAAAGGCCAAGCTCAATGGGATGAGACCTCTTCGTGTGGCTTTTGGAGAGTGTAGTGGTTGTGTTCCGAGAAGGAGTGATATGTTAAGGAAGTGTGATCCAAGGCAGCCATCGCCTTCTCTGACCTAGTCTTGCAAGTCGCACAGCATCATTTCAGCTCATTTTATTGATTAACTAAGTCACTGAAGCCAGTACAAATCCATAGAGAGGGCAAGGCGCCTCCCCTTCTTAATGGGGAGGAGCAAGAGCATTCTTCAGAAAAGAATACGGGAGGGGAGATATTGTTGCAATCATCTTAGAAAAATAGAACTGTATACTTGGGTAACTAAAGATGGGGGGAAAGGTAAAGAAGCAAAATAAACAAACAAAACCTCTAGGGAGCCAAAACATATTTTAAAAGGGCATGTACTTGACTCCCTCACAAGGCCTGATACAAAGCCTATTAAATTTTAGGCAAAATTCTAACAAGCCTGATTATATAATTTCCCAGTTCACAGCAGATTAGAATCAGCAATTAGACAATTAGAGAGGGTAATGGAAGGACAGGAAAAGCAGTAATAAGATTGGGTTGTTCCTTATCCACTCAAACAACCCTAATGAAGTTTTTACCTACACATGGAAATAACAACAATACAAGGCATGCCCCTGCTGATTAAGTAGACAAAGCTTCCTAGAATACATTTTACATTAATAGTTATTGATGTTCGCTTGTCTTCCCCTGCCTGCCTGCCTGCAGTGGTTTAGGGAATGGTTCTATCTTGTTTACTACAAATAGTTGCTTATGGTTCAGTAAACCTGTAAAATCATACTTTTCAAGAAGAGATTACAAACAAGGACAGAATATATGGTTTTTAATGTCTCACATCACAAAAATTAATAACTATAGTGATGTTCAAAGTAATAAAAGAAGTCATGTGGCAACCAATTTGTTGCTGTCTCAAAGTTGTCCAACATTTACTCGAGAAAGGCTTTGCATCTTCATTTCACAATATCGTGACTTCTAAGATAAAACCATAAAACAATGAATTCATATAACTTAGAAAAAGTAAATGCCCTCTGTTAGGGTATATAACATCAATGCAATAAATGAAACCAGGACAACAAAAGAATGTGGAGTCAAGGTTATGACAGCCCTATCTAAAAGAGTGACTTTCAGTATGGCTCTTCTTCCTCAAGTTGTATTACATTCTGCCTCACAACAGCTGCTGTGGAGACAGGGAGAGACTGCAGCCCATCCTGGGACCTCCATACACCTGAGAGCAAAGGAGATGCTCTCAGTGTGGGTATAAATATCTTGGCTTTGTTGCCAAAACTGTATTTTACCTTAATGCAGTTAAATATTCTCATCCTGAGGCAGAAAATGCTGTTCAGGGGCATAGTTATGCCGACTTCCCCATCTCATTTTGCAGAGCATGCTGAATTGTTTTTCCTCTTGGGAAATTAATGAAAACTAGAGAAAGGACTGTGATAGGCAAGGAGCAGATTGAAAAGGAAAAGTCCAGGTTGGAAATGACTCTGTCTTCCTTTTATCCATTTAACCAGTGATGTGTTTAATTTTAATTGATAACATGTACTAGGACAACCGGGACTGCAAGGATCGGGTCTCTAATAATAGGTTGGGCAGGGAACTGTGAAGAAAATTTCCCTCTCCCCCTAAATGAGTTCACATATGTGCAGAGGCAAATTGCAGGTGCACCGGTATTATAGGAATGGGCCCAGGGCAACAAAATATTCTGCAACTAATTAACTTTACATCCCAGTCAATTATGCTTCATCCTTCTAAAACATCTGCTGAGCAACAAAAATGCAAACCTTTTCGATGTTTTATGTATGCAGCAAGTCCCATAGCAATAAATTTTAAATTTCTCTTCTTATTTGGTTTATTCTTCCATTTTTCCTATCTTGTTAGTCCTAAACAAAGGTTTTTATATATCTGAGTTTAAACAATTAGTCCATACATCCTTTCTTTTGTAACTTTATGCAGCTATAGGAGCAAAACATTAGAATTTTCTTTTAAAGTATAGGGACCTGTATTATCCCATAGGATCATTCGCCGTCAACAAAAGAAATGAAGAGTTGTCTAATCTTCCACTCACCACTTCCTCCTTAAAAAGTATAAACATTTTGAACTTGAAAAACTACAGCATTCTTCCAAATTAGAAGTTTTATTTCATGTTTATATTCACAAAGGTTTACTTACATTACATTCAGTCCCTTTAATATATACCATTGAATTATTTCAAAGAAATCTGTTAACATATTTTGACAGAGAAATCATATTAATAAGCAAATAAATATTTTAAAAGTCCTGTGTATATATGGATTGCAGTTTTGATGATTGGTGCTTGATCTTTTATGGATGAATAGAGAAAATATGAAACTTAATAATTTCAATCTAAGATTGGATTAAAGATTTACAGGTCTTTTTTCATTCAGTAGAAATATTCAAAAATATGTAATAACATATAGTTTATTTAATCTCAATTAAACTTTTAAATCAATTCAATGAATACTTATAAAACAGAATTAAATTAAACTGAAACAATGGGCATACCAAAGTGCATTTTCTTTATCCAATCAGTGAAGCTCTCTCACTCAAAATTCTGTATACAATTTATAGTCATTATATTTTTATAATCATGTATATGTTTGATCTTTTGTAGGTTTGATCCCCAAAAGGGCTTTTGGTGTCAACTACTGGAAGGAGGAAAGACCAAATGCCTTGGAAAGAGCAAAGGCCGAAAATATCCACCTATGGATCCAGAGGTAATATTTTCCTAATCTTTGAAATACTTTGATAAAACATTGTGTGTACAACTGTTTCAAAATAAGGGACAATATGTTTGCTTCTTTTTTCTTCTCCTTCTCTGCTCTCAGTGTTTTATATATTAGACTATAGATAGGCTGACAAAGATCAATAATTGATAGATATTCATAGTAATTGTATGCCGTTAGGATGTGGTTGAAACATAAATACTTATTGAACAGTAACTATTTGTAAAGTACTTAAATGAATTGTTTACTAAACAAGTAATTTTGGATAAAATATATAGACATTATTATTATATATTAAATATGCAAATGCAATGCCTGTAAAATGCCTGGATACTGAGTTAAGCAACGGAGAGCCGACATGTGGGTAGGGAATTTTCTCCACACCACCAATCAGTGCTCAGACACCAGCTGGGTATCCTACAATTCAACTCAGTTCTGACAATATCTACCCTGAGAGAGCATTAGATCCCACAGGTAAGGGCTCATTTCTATAAGACTGTCTCTCCCCAACCTCCGATACCAGTTGCAAGCCCAGCTTGTCACCTGGGCTTCTGACCAACCAACCAGCTACAGATTGAAAGTTCTAACAACCTTCTCCTTGGGTTCAATTCCTTTGCTACTAGTGACTCACAGAACTCACAGAAACATTACTTACCAGATCACATGTTAATTATAAAGGAATATAACTCAGGAATAGCCAGATGGAAGGAATGCATTGGGCAAGTTATGGGGAAAGCCATAAAAGTGAAAGAGTGAGCCACTCTCCTCCAGTCTCCACATGTCCATCAACAAGGAAGTTCTCTACACCAAGTCCTTTTTGGGTTTTTGTTAGAGATTTCATTACAGAGACATAATTGATTAAATCATTGGTAAGTGGCAATTGATTCAATCCCCAGCTCCTCTTTCCTCTGAGGTCATCAGGGTGGGACTTAAAGTTACAACCCTCTAATCACATGGTTGCTTCTCTGAGCAAACAGCCCCCATCCAGGAGGGGTCCAGAAGTCACTTAATTAACATAACAAAAGATACCTTTATAACTCTTTCATTTAGGAAATTCCAAGGATTTTAGGAGCTCTGTGCTAGAAAAGGGACCAAAAACTAGATATATTTTATATCATAAATCACAATATCACAGAGAGGATGCAAGATAAAACAGTTATGAACTCAGATTTATTATAAGAGAGTAAATTAGTTATTGTCATTGATTTATAATAAGATACATAAAGCAATGACAAACTACAAAAGCAGGGGGAAAAAATTTTTTTTTAGAGATTTTATTTATTTATTTGACAGAGAGACAGCCAGCGAGAGAGGGAACACAAGCAGGGGGAGTGGGAGAGGGAGAAGCAGACTCCCAGTGGAGGAGCCTGATGTGGGGCTAGATCCCAGAACGCCAGGATCACGCCCTGAGCTGAAGGCAGACGCTTAACGACTGAGCTACCCAGGCGCCCCAGGGAAAAAAATTTCTTAATAAAAGTGGTGGCACGGGGCACCTGGGTGGCTCAGTTGGTTAAGCATCTGCCATCGGCTCAGGTCATGATCCCAGGGTGCTGGAATGGAGTCCCACATTGGGCTCCCTGCTCAGCGGAGCGTCTGCTTCTCCTTCTGCCTCTTCCTGCTGCTCCCCCCGCTTGTGTACTGTCTCTGACAAATACATAAATAAAATCTTTTTAAAAAGGAGGGGGAATGGTTTGAGGAGGTAGACTAAGTTTGGGAAACCCGTTAGCCATCAGCTGAGCCAGATATAAAGAGTATCTCTCCCAAGGCAACGTAGGCAAAGTAATTCAGGTGTTACTATGGAAATAGAAGTACCAGAAATTCCTTGAACTATACCTTTGAACTCAATAATTTCAAAAGAGTTTCAGATATCACTTTAATCTGCCAAGAAATCAGTGTAATGTTCTCACTACTTTTATAAGCATCTTACCCAGACTTTGAAGTGTTTACAATCTGGTTTAAGGGCAGAAATGTAATGAAATATCTGGTGGATGGTACAAGACGAAATGTAGTTGTCTTAAGTCCATTTCCACCGTACACACAAAAGTTGCCAAGGGAATTTTGTGAAGAAAGAGACTCATTTGTGTTAAAATATTGGAAAGGGCTTAAATGAGATGGTATTAACTTTGACCAGAACGAAAACAGTGTTTGGGCCATTGCTCCTATATTTACACAAGGAAAAGTGTTCATCTCTACTATTTTATCAGAGACACAAAACAATGTTCATTGGGTTATAATATATGGTAAATGACATCCAGAGAGAAAACCCAATTATAAATTTTCTGTTTCCCAGAAATACAGGAAAACATAAAGTAAGACTACTGATATTTTTGAGCATTCTTTGTTTTCCCATTCATCTAATAAGGGACAGTCATTCCAGTTTGACTAGGAATTTAAGAATCACAAGAAAGTCCATTATAATGATTTTTATAATGAGATCTTATACTATTTTTGAAGTAAAAGCTCTTGCTTTAAAGGCATTAATCTTTGTCCTGAATAAACATAGAAAATATTTTTGCAAAGTTGTAAGTAACTTCTTTAATCATGAACTTCAACTTTTATGGTTATTTATGTTCACTTTTTATGCTATGGCCCAATTTTACAGAAAGTGACCAATTTTAAAGGAAATGTCTGTTTTTTTTCTAGCTCCCTTTTGTAGATTTGGTACCACTTCAGGTTCCTACCTCATTCTTCTTTAGTGTCATTACCTTTCATCAAATTCTCTCCCTGCATAGACTTGACCAATACCGCAATAAATAAGTGCCTCCATGGTATATAAGCCAGAAAAGATATACTTGAACCTATTTTTATTTTATAGCTACAGTTCTGCCAAATCTTTTCAAAAGGTAATGAGTGATATCTGGGGAACAATCCAAAGAAATGCATATTTTATAGACAACTACATTGTAATAGAATTTTAAGAAATATAGATTGCTTAATTGTGTATAATGAACTAATACCTTCCTTCAATTTTTTTTTCTTTTTGCTTTCCAGTCTAGAACTTTCCTCTCTAATTACTACCGAGATCATAATGTGGAACTGTCCAAACTGCTGCACAGACTGGGGCAACCTCTGCCATCCTGGCTGAGACAGGAGTTGCAGAAAGTGAGATAGCACTGGAGACAAGAACCAAGGCTCAAAGGATGCTTCCTTTGACTATTCAATAGAAAAGCAAACCCCACAACTTTTATTCCCCTACTGAACTTGTGATTGTCAACAGAGGACTGTGTGAATAAATTTCCTTCTACCTTTTTCATAAAATGAAAACTGTTGTATATGCACGCATTGGCAATTACTAGCATCCATCCCTGTGTGAGCTTCTGGGAAGAAATGTGGGGTTTTGCGGCATTATCCAGTTTCCAGTGTGAGGGTCATAACACACCCCAGTTCCTCTGTTAACCACAGGGTTTCAGAAATTCTACATAAAACTGAGAATCCTAATTATATGCAAGTGACAAATGAGAATCTTGAGGAAATAAGGACAGAGATATCTGTAAAGGAAGGGAGCAGAACCCGATACCTGAATTTAAGGGCTTACATTTTCTCTTTGCTAATTTAAAAACCAGCTTGCTTTTGTGCGAAAAGGAATCTTATGATCCCATACTTTTATTTTGAGCAACTATTATTTATTATATTTAGCCCACATATTTTCCTCTGTTACTCCTCTTTATGAATTTCCTTGACTTATAGAGAAGTTGTAAAGTTGCAGCTTCCTGTGTTTGTCGTCTGTTTTCCTTTTATAGAAGGAAAGGTTCCACATTCGCTGATAGTACTATTTTCTCTGGCAGGGCAATCCATTCTCAGTGAATTCTGCAATATGGGTCCCACAAAATCTATCAGAGGTTTTGGGGAAAAGGAGTGAGACTGCATACTCTGTGTATTATTAACTAGTATGTATAAGGCCATCTTTCCATAGGTCCATAACCGTACCATACTAGTAATCTAGGTATCTCCACCTTGACAATGATGTAGTATTTATATATTTTTTCACTATCTATGGGAAAAAAAAACTTTATTGATAAGATATGGAATGAAAACATCAACATGGGTTTACAGGTAGAGTGGGGCACTTGTGCCTTCTATGTAGTATTATGTCAATCATTTTAAAGCATGGACTTTTATATACGCCAGTACATATACTATTGCAGAAGATTCTGTTTTTAATGCCTATTTAAATATATATATATAATCTAAAACTTACCTCTTTGAACATCACTAATTCTTTAACCTAAACCCTATTTTCAGCCATGCTACCCAACAATTAATTTCTAGAGAAATTAATTTCTCAGAGATTTAGGTTCCTCTCCTATTTGGAGGTTATTGTCATGCTGGTTGAATTTTTATCCCATTTTTCAATAAAGATATATTAAGGCTTTGTTAATCTTTTCAGTGTGATACATGAAGGTAAAATTTCAAGAGAATAGTAAATCAAATGCTTTGGTAACATTACCTGCCAATCCATCCTTTCTCCAGAGTAATTTTTCTACAGGCTATAAATAATATTACTTTTTCTTACAATTTGAGAAATTATGCTTAACATAATTCAATGTATTTAAAGGAAACTGAAGATCATTGTTTATATTTGTTTGGTTTTTGTTGTTGTTGTTGTTGTTGTTTTAAGCAAGCAAATGAAATCAAAGCTGAAAGAAAATCAAGAGTTTTCACATATTTTATTTCAGAATTCAACTTTGCATTTATACTTCATTAAATTTTTTTGTTTTCCTGTTGTTTTCCCACTGTATCTAGAGGCTTTGGATCTTTTTGAGAAAATGTGAAAATTTTTCTTGGGCTTGAGTTAATAGAAATCACAAATTATTATTTTGATTGTTCCTTTGAGACTAAAATTCTCAACCTTACTGTTACTTACATGATCATGTGCTTGAAAGCATTGCACTGAGCACACTATAATGACAATACCTGGGTATTTAGACCTCTAACACTTGATGTATTTGTTCACTAGCTTCCTCCAGTTTATATTCTAACATTTTCTTTTTTGAACTAGAGATTAACTTTTTTCCCCAAGTGAGATAACAGAAATGTTCTTAGGAAAAAAGGGGAGATACTTTTCATATTAAGTAAAATTCACACAAGTCAAAGTCCAACTGATCACCAAATTTGTAAAACTATAACTCATTTTTGGCATTTTCTCATTTTTTCCTAAGTCATGTATACAGTATCATTCACCTATCTACAGACATCAGAGAGTAAAATTCCCCCAAATTCAACCAGTCTTTTCTCGCTGGCTCATTTCAATTAGTGTGTACATTTTCCTTATTAAAATTGAAATGAAGAAAAAATAAATTTTAATTATATTATTCATCTTCATCTCATAGTAAACTAATTAGAGGGACTCTGGGCTATGGGAATATTATAATAAATCATGAAAATTTTCAACTTTAAGAGTATCTTGATTTACCCACTGGCTACTTCAGAATTATTGAGTCAAGTTTAATATATGTAACTCTTTAAAATTTTAAGTCAATTCTATTTCATGGTCTTGAATTACATACTTTTTTAAATTTTAAAGAACTTCCTAAAACCTTTAAGCAAGACAGTACCTTCTCCTCTTTTCTTCTTCCAGTTGCCTAACTCACAAATATAATCACTGATTACTTCACATTAATAAAGGCAGGAACAATATTTGATTACAAGCCTACATCAAGATATAATGACATGCTTGTCAAATACCAGTCTTTAAAAATTATATTACAAATCTCATCCAAGACCAAATTTTGCTCGTATTTAACAATGCCCCCCCCCAAAGAATTGAATAAGCGACAAGGAAGAATGTTAGTGGGAAAAATTTATAGTCCTTTTATTACTGTATTTTTTTCTTAAAAAATGCTCTGAGTCCATTTAAAGATTTTATTTGCCTCAATTTCAACAAATTCATTTATATTTAGCTTATGTAGTTTTTGTTCTTCTATCTTACTGTTTTAATATGTCATAGTGTTCCGTTTGCCATGAGTAATTGATTTATTTTTAGTTACACAAACAATTTACAGTGGAATAATATCTTAAAAGTCTGGTTTTGGTGGTTAGATAATATATTAACTATTTGCTTGATGGCGGTACCTCCAAAATAAGGCTGACCAACTATTTTGAAAAGAAAGAAATCTGGTAGTCTTGCATATAGGATTTTATCTCAACTACAGGAACACAGGTTAGCCATGGGTACATATATATGCTCAATATATGTACATATATGCAAATGAACATTTTTGTGTGTGAGAGCCGGTGAACTGGATGGGAAAAGCAGAAAAAGAAGTCTGCGTTTATTGAAATTGTTAAGTAACAGATACAGTACACGCATAACATATCCTTGTTTCTTCTTCAGAATAAATACTACCACTGGTATGGCCACTAGAGTAATGTTGTTTCTCCTCTAAAGTCTAAGGTTTTAATCAATAGATGGTTCTTTTTCTGTTCCTTTTTCTTCCTATCTTGTTTTTTAAATCATCCTATCCTTTATCTATATACATATTCCCTAAATTCCAAACATGTAACTAGTGTAGCCAGGAAGTTATGTGAGTGGACTTTGGATATCTGGATTCTCAGGCCAGTTCTGCCTCTCGCTAGCTGTGTGGCCTCAGACAAGTTGTGGAATTTCCCTGAGTCACAGTTTCCTTTTCTGTAAAAGACAGACAATAAAGTGTTACTTACTCATTTGGTTATTGTAAGCATCACATGAGAGTATATTTAAATAACTTAGCACAAAGCCTGATGTAGTTATGCTGGAACCATATTTGTTACAAAAATAATGTGTAATATTCAAATCACTATCTCTTATTTCATCAAACAAGAATATGTTTTCTATTTCCTTTAATAATAAAACATGTGTGTCTTAAACATATAATTAATTGTATTTAGTCAAAATGGGAAACTTCTTCTGCATCACTGTCCAAAAATGATATTGTGCTGTTCCCTGATATTGTTCAGATCACCATTTGGAGCAAGGTAGTTCCATCTCAGTCCATCCAGCTGAAATCCATTTCCTCCTACTTTCCTTTTCCTCAGTTTATTCAGAATAGTGTCTCCCTTGGACCCTTTCTTTCAGTTCTTTTGCAACCCAACAGATATTCTATCAGGAATATCAGACCTACAGGTACAATTTCCTCAAAGCAAATAACGGTCACAAAATTTAATGAAGGCATAAATATAACAATGAATTGATACTTAAAGAATCATTAAAACTTACAAGAAAATTTCTCTGCATTCTTCACAAGTCTTTATCTCCAACTTCACTTTCTTCCATAAGATCTCCTTTCCACAAAAGAAACATTTTATTACCATTTAACACATTACTTTATTATATTTGTTAATATCAAATATTATTTTTTGAAAATTTCATTACAAATTCACAGTATTTCAGGCTTGAAGTAAGACATTTACACAAATAATTTCCATTCAAAAAATATTTTATTGTTTCTCATATGTCTGAGTCCTACATACTACCAAAAGCCAGCACACAGTATATACTCAATAAAAATTCATTGAAATATGTTGAAATGTGTTGAGGACTACCAATATACTTAATTATTTGCCCAACTTTAATATGTATCATTATCTATCTTGTTAGTTTACATTCCAGCTGTAGAATTTATTTATGGCTTTCAATGAACTAGTGACTCCACAGAACTAGTTACTCCAAAATCTGTATCTCCAGCCCCTGAATTCCAGACCAATACCCACCTTAGTCTGTTCATCCACATCTAAATATCTGCTTGACACCTAAACTGAGCACATCCTTTTGAATTCTTGATTGAACTCTTCCCTTTTCAGGGAAATTTTCTGCTTCCCTTCAATGCCCTTTTCTTTTAAAAACTACACCCAATCAGATTAACTTTTAGTCCTTTACTAATCCTTCTCTTTCACAGCCCAAGTTACACTGATTCTTTTCCTGAATGTCTTTCAATAAACCATATTTTCCAAGTAGAAATATGTGAGTCACAAATGTAAACCACAATTGTAATTTTAAGTTTTCTAACAACCACTTTAGAATATTATGAAAAGATTAATTTTACTACTTCATTTAATATATCCAAAATATTATTTCAACATGCAATCAATAAAAAATTATTGAGATATTTATAGCCTTGTGTTCATACCGAGTCTTCAAAATCTTGTTTGTATTTCCCTCCTAGAGCACATAATAATTTGGACTTGCCACACTTTAAGTGCTTAATAGCCACATGTAGTTAGAGGTTTCCATATTGGACAAAGGCTCCACCTTCTTCATCCACTTATTCTTGATCACCTCCTATTCACCCCACGGTGAGAGAAAGATTCCTGCCCTAAAGTTCTAAGGGGTAGCCAAACACACAATGGACAGACGATATCAACAGCAGTTTCTCTGTTACATATATTCCCAGTCTGGGGAGGAGGGCATTGCACACCATACATGGCACTTGAGAAGGAATAAACAACACGGCCTGTGAGAGACAGGTTTTGTTACACCAAGGGGGTGAGGTCACCCTTTGTTCCCACAGGAACATGTGATTTGCTTGTTTGAATAAATCTATAGTCTGTCAGGAAACTGAACTCCACTACTCAGGGAGAAGCAGAAACAGCACCTGGTCCACTTGACAATTTTGGGCTAGGGTACCTTACCCAAGGACTAGAGTGAGAAGGGAAACTTGTGGTTAGGCCATTCAAGTTCCTCTTGTTTTAGCAGATGTCCAGGCAGCACACAATTTAAGTCTTAATTTCAGGCATCACCCCCCCACCTCTCACCACTGTTTTACTCTAGCCTCTCTTTCTCTCTCCTGTAGATATTTTGTCACAACCTCTGAACTGGAGCTTTCACTTTTCTCTAAATCTTACACCACACTACTGATAGAATGGTCTTTATAATTTGTAAATAGAACCATATTATTCCTTACCTTAAAAACCTTCAAATAGTCCCCAAACGTAAAAGACACATGCAAACTCTATAACATATTCAATGAAGTTCTTGTATGGTCTGGGATTTTGTCTATCTGACTATTCTATTTTAATTATCTTTTTAAAATTACATTCCAAATTCTAGTAACAATCAATGACAGCAGTCCCCCTTATCCATACTTTCACTTTTGATGGTTTCTGTTACCCAGTCCATTGCCATTTGGAAGCAGATGGTCCTGCTTCTGATGTATCATCACAAGGTCAATCAATAGGAAGTAGCTTAATGTTGCATTACCATGCGTATGTCATTCACCCCACTTCGTTTCATCACACAGGCATTTCATGATGTCACATCATTACAAGAAGAGTGAGTGTAGTACAATAAGATATTTTGAGAGAAAGAAATCACATCATGTAACTTATATATTTTTATAATTGTTCTATTTTATTATTATTATTGTTAATATCTTCCTGTGCCTAATTTATATATTAAACTTTATTATATGTATGTATGTATTTATGTATGTATGTGTGTATGGAAAAAAACATAGTATATATGGAGTCCACAGTTTCAGGCATCCACTGAGGGTCTTGGAAAGTATCTCCCACGGGTAAGGGGGCACTGCAGTATTTGCAATTCTCCAATTACCTTGTGATTTTTACATTTGTAGGCCTTTGTATATGCTGCTGCCTAGAATGCTTTTCATCCCTTCCTCAACTGATCTCCTGTATGAATTGGCATTGCTAATTCACTAACACAGTAACACTTTGAATCACAAGTAAACTGGTTATGAAAGTCCACTCCCTTTTGCTTCCTAATTGCTTTATGTCTAATGTACAGAAATATCAATCCTCTCAACTTTGGGTCTCTGGCTTTAAGTTGTACCACGAATCTTCCAGTTCCCTTGGCATTAACCATCAATATCTGGGATATAATGATAATATATTTAGAGCTATAATCCCAACAACTAGCTTACTAGTCATATTATACCATTATTATTGCACCTACATTGTACCGTAATTTTTCATATGTCTGTTTACATGCTAAACTGTAAGTTATCAAAATGAGAAATATCTTTTCATTTTTGCATCTCTCATACATAATACAGGATCTGGCACAAAATAAGTAATTGTTAAATGAATGTATGCATTACCTTGTATCTTTATAGTGGTGGGAAACTGGACTTCATTTTGTAAGCATAAAACATAAATATAATCATAGCACCAAGAGATGCATTTTCAAGACTGTTGGGTTTAGGAGTATTGCTTGTTCTCTAAGAGACTTCATGTTTGTACATCTAAGTCACCTAATCTTATAAATAAGACCAACCGAACAGACTAAATTAAGCATCCCTGGACACATTAGGAATTGAACCACATGGACTGCTGTTCTTTCAGATTGGTTTAAATATCTCATAGTATTGCTCCCTGAAAGTGTTTGTTTATAATCATAACAAAGCCAAGAGCTGCCTGTCTATAATGCACTGTGGGTAGTGAAATGCATGGCTTAAAATTAGAAAGATTTCTGCATAGTGAAGAGGAGAAGAGGTCATTGACTTGGTATTTGATCACTGAGCCCCTTGAGTCACAAAGATTTTTTTTTTCACTGACAAAAAGAACAATGCTCATTGTTTAATGACACATTTGAAATGTTTGTGGAAACAATGCCAAGAAAAAAGATAGGTGGAATCGTTATGTCAAAAACTTTGGCACTTTATTTTTTAGTTCAACTGGAATTAAAACATCCCTATAGAATAAGATATTTCCATGTAAACACAATTATTTCTAGGATGTTCTTAATCATTTAAACTCCATTCTGATTTCTATAAATCATGCAAGTCTTTTCAGAAATCTAAATGGTATGCCAGGTGTAAGATTCTAGCAGCAGAATAAGAATATACAGAAGAAAAAAGAAACCAGGAACCAATTCGTGAGGATGCAAGAGAATCATGACTGCATTCTTATGCCTACCAATGACTATTTCTAGATCACATGGTTTGGTGCAAGAGAGAAAAATCACTATGGGTTGTATAACTGTCAACAATGTTTGTAAAAAAGCAGGAAGAAATTTTCACTGTTTTTGACCTGGAGTAAGAAGTACCATCTTGGTACATGGACCAAGACACACAGACATACAAATGAGAGTATGTTAGGAGAGGAAATTTTACATTGAATACATTTTCCCTTATTTTGTTTGCTGATGAAGATGGATCATAAGTCAAAGACAGAGTAGTATGTGGTGGGAAGTTTGGGGACTAGTAGGTTTATTGTAACCCACTTGCCATTTAAGGTTCAAAACTAACAGACTTTCGTTTGTCTAGGGTATCTAAAATAGACTCTCTACACTCTACACTCTACAGAGTGAAACTGTAGACATGTTTTTCTCTCTGTACTTTCAAGTACCAAAGTCTATCTACTAAACTATCACATGTCCAGGTCAATTATTTTTTGTTTTGTTTTGTTTTGTTTGTTTGTTTGTCTGGTTTGTTTTTTTTTTTTTTCAGTTTTTATTTAATGTCCAGGTTGATTGGAATTCTCTCCTGCAGGTTCCCAGGATGTTGCTGGAAATTACAGTCATCCCTAAGCCTTTAACCTCTTGATAAAATTAAGCACATGTAAACCTATAACTCTGTATTGAAGAGATACACAATGTCAACCACAAGCAAGATCCTAAAGACACTTGGATTCCATTTTAGTAGAGCGGCTAAAGCTAGAAAGAGATATGACAATAGAATTACGCCTTTGTCACAGGTAACACACATACAATATATGTAGTTGCAAACCACCTCCTCCCTTAGCCACCTTCAACCAATATAAATAATTAAGCAATCATTTAGCAGTTCATGTGATATTCTCTGAAATGAAAGAAAGGTATGAACCCATCATGATTTCCATATCAAGGTCTATCAAACTATTGTAAACGACTTCAACCTGAAGAAATACGGTGCATAATGTGGTACATGGCTCTCTGGACCAGAGCCACAGCTCAAAGCCTGCAATGTCCTTACTCATCATGTGAGGTTCCTCAAAGCCTGCAATGTCCTTACTCATCATGTGAGGTTCGAGCGCATCACTTATACTCACTGTGCTACAATGTCCTTATCTTTACAATGCAAATAATATCTTTACAATGCAAATAACCTACCCTTGAGGTTAGTATGAGGCTTGTATGAGTTAAAATATATAAAAGCATCTAGAATAATAGCTGGCACATAGCAACCACTACAAGAGTGTTTGCTGTTATTAGTTATTTTGTACATATCTATTTGTAAATGTACAATACACAATTAAAAACATGTACCCAAAAAGTTGCCTTCATATAAAATTAATTGCATAAAAAAGTAAACGTATTAGGAAACACAAGAATCTACGGCCACAAGAGGTAGATAATAAGGCAATACCGAAGTAGTCAATTGCAGTATCTCCACATTTTAGAATTCTAGTTCTGTCACCTATTCATGTGCTTGACCAAATTTTGGAATTCTTCTGAGCCTCATTTCTTCCGTAAAAGAATTGAGGATAGGGATCTAAAGATAGAGCACTGATAAATGAAACTAAAGTCTAAGATTGATGAATAAAGAAATTATAATAGAAAACTGAAATATTCTCATTACATTCAAGTCTCCTGGAAGGGATAGATTTATTCAGAACATTCTGAAGGAATGTGCAACGTAGATCATCGTATTTATAAAAAGATAAATTGATTAAGGGCTATTACTGAAGAATAATAAAAGGAGAGGTGCCAGAACACAGGAGAGTAGAGTAGAAAATATCAACTAATATATCATATTATATATATATATATATATATATATATATATATATATATATGTTTTCAACCTATATTTTTAATTGTGTTTAACAATTTTAAAAAAGTATATTCTATAAACATAGGCCATTGAACTTAACAGTATTTACTTATGGGGAAGATTCTGGAATTGAGTCTTTACAACTAAATTTGGCAAAAGTATTCCACAGAAAACTCCTTGTCAGTACACAAATTAAAATGAGACAGAATATCCAAATTCCTCATGTCATCCAAATACAAATGGTTTTCAGATAACAGTTTTTGAGGTTTGGAAGAATGCAGATATTTCAACTTTTGAAGCCCCAAATACATGGATTTAAGTAAAGTATGTGTCTAGATCTCGGCAGTTAAAGGGCAACGATTCTTTTACTATTTATGTGAACAACCAAGAGCAATATGAACTACAAACCAATGAAGTTTAGTAAATCAGCAAATGGTTGAAGAAGCATAGTCAAAGAATATTATTCATTAATAAATGTCTGCAAAAAAACAATTTTAGTGGTGCACTCCTCAGTTTTGTCTAAGAAAATTTTTATAAAAATATTCAGATGAAGGTATAAGTCACAGATCCCAATATTACAGTTTTTGGAGATGCCAGCAAATATTTGTGGGGTTTTTTAAAATTTATTTTATTGTGCTAGGTGGAGCATGTGCATTTCAGTTCCCTAGGATGCACAGCCAACCATTTTCCTATTGCCGGCTGTCTAACTTCTGAAAGTGTTGGGTTTCTGGACCCTGATCTGAAATTTATCATTAAGATAACTGGATATGGGATAAAATTGGAAGGGATATAAATCTCAGCAAGCAGTATTGTGATCTGGATAAGCATGAACAGAGTGATTAAATACAAGTTCCTAGTCTTATGTCCAAAAACTCAACTGGTCAAGAAAAGTGGATTTAGTTAGAATCTCTCGAACTAATGTGCTGTAATAGATAAATTGTGGAAGCTTAATTAATCAATACAATCAAACTTTATTTTGCACTTACCTAAAACCCAATCAGTGGGGAGGGAGAATGGGTAAGGGAAGAAATTTTGCTGCATGTTGTCATTCAGAAATCCAGTCTGTTCTAAGTTTGATATCTTTAAACACAAAAATGGCTTCCCTTGTCACTAGAGGCTTTGGACATACGGCCTTGCAAGACAGAAGTGAGAATCAGAACAATTTAGGAATATTTTATGGGACTCAGAATAATATATAAGATGCCAGTTCATATCACAATGGCCACAATTTGGTCAGTTGGGAAGTTGGGAATGTTGTTGAGCTATATGCTAAGAGGAAAGGGAAATAGGTCTGGTAAACAGAATAGACATTCTCTGTTGTAGTCCATCCTTCCAGTTACCAAATATCCATCACATTCTTCTTCCTACATATAGAGACATTCACCTTTTCTCAAAGGAAGATAATACAAAGTCCTATCTGGTCACTTCATTAAGTGTAGAGAATCTCTGAGTCCTCTGTCAGCCTCTCCAATAGGTCCAGACATGGTTCTCGTGGTCTGATAATCTGTGTATAAGTCATCTTCTTTTATCACAGACAGATATATAATGATGGGCCTAGGGCATAAGAACCACAATAAACACTCCCATTTAAAATGAAAAGGATAGGAGACATA
This sequence comes from Ursus arctos, assembly GCF_023065955.2. Classification (NCBI taxonomy): domain Eukaryota; kingdom Metazoa; phylum Chordata; class Mammalia; order Carnivora; family Ursidae; genus Ursus; species Ursus arctos. The sequence goes on along the minus strand of NW_026622775.1, from coordinate 9,699,810 downwards.
TGGCTGTCCATAGATGGCAATGATAATGCATTTCTGCTTGGAAGACAGGGAAGTGTGAAATTTTTTTCTTGATTAGAACCCAGTTTTTCCCATTCAAAGGATATGTCTTGGTCATTTTTTTTCCATCCTGAGGGCTCCCATCTAGGAATCTTTTTTACCAAAAAATCTTGACTTGTGATCTTTGCCAATATACTTCCCTCAAAAACTTAGTAGGTAAGTAATCTAGTTGTTTCCATTCAGTTCCATGCGCCAATGATCATCACAGAAACTCTTTCTTAGAACTAGGACTCAGATATGCTTTATTCCCCCATTTTCTTGCCCCAGGACTCCCTCACTGTCTCTGCTCCTCTCTCTGTCTCCTCCTTCTTCCATCCTTTCCTTCCTCCCTCAAGTTATGACAGCGCCCATAGAGCCATCAGGCTTAAGTGGAAAGGTCATATTCAATCTCACTTTTATCAAAGGGCTGAGTGTAATGGGTCTTTGCTGTTGTTTTTTGTTTGTCTGTTTGTTAGAAAGGGGGGAGAGTCAGCGGGAGAGGAAGAGAGAATCTTAAGCAGGCTCACAGCCATGACATCATGACTGAGCCAAAATCAAGAGTCAGACGCTTAACCAATTGAGCCACCCAGACACCCCTGTAATGGGTCTTTGTAATTAAAGTTATCTTTCAACCTTCCTCATAGTTTGAGGTTTAGGAGAATTTAGATATTTCAAACTTTTGAAGCTTCAGATATCTGGAGTCTTTTTCACTTTATGTTTGCCTACAAACCAACTGATTCTTGACTGAGTTCATTTCTTCCTTCTATTCAATTACAGATCAAAAGTATTCTCTCACAAAATGTCTCTACATACTAATACAGTCTTGGAAGGATCTGTCTTTCAAATTATCATGCAAGACAGTTCTACCAAATATTTTGCCACTCTTATCCAATCTCCTATAACTATTTTTTTCATTAGCGTCTACCCACACTCCTGGACAATGTCACAAATGTTCATTTACCTTTCAATAACATCACACCTTGAATTGCCAATATTAAAATTAATTAAGGTACTATAGCTACTGTAATAGGTTAACACCAAGTTCTTAGTAGTATCATAAAATAAAAATTCATTTTTTGCTCACATATACTTTAAATAGTAGAGGGGTAAGTGTTCTCTTTCACCCAGAAAATATGCCTTCTTGACCATGTAAAGCCCAAGATTCACTGTTATCAATATTCAGAAAGCAGCAAGGGGGGTGCCTGGGTGGCACAGCGGTTAAGTGTCTGCCTTCGGCTCAGGGCGTGATCCCGGTGTTATGGAATCGAGCCCCACATCAGGCTCCTCCGCTATGAGCCTGCTTCTTCCTCTCCCACTCCCCCTGCTTGTGTTCCCTCTCTCGCTGGCTGTCTCTCTCTCTGTCAAATAAATAAATAAAATCTAAAAAAAAAAAGAAAAGAAAGCAGCAAGGGTAAGAGGGAGTAGGACTTTCTAAGTGAGAGATTTTTTGAAAGGCAAGTTTAGAAGGTATATTTATCATTTCTACCTATGTTCCATTGGCCAAAATTCAGTCATAAGTCCACTCTTCACTACAGGATAGGCTGAGAAGTACAGTTGAGCTGTTTGCAAGGAAGAATGGGATACGCATTTGCTAAACAAACATCTAGCACCTGGAACACAGATTAGGGATGAAAGAGACACCAGGATTTAAATTAATGGTAAACTCAATATGAAAAATGGTGAACATCCACAAATGGTGATGCAATATTTGTGCCCATTAAAAATAGTATATTTAGGGGCGCCTGGGTGGCACAGTGGTTAAGCATCTGCCTTCGGCTCAGGACGTGATCCGGCGTTCTGGGATCGAGCCCCACATCAGGTTCCTCCGCTATGAGCCTGCTTCTTCCTCTCCCACTCCCCCTGCTTGTGTTCCCTCTCTGGCTGGCTGTCTCTATCTCTGTCGAATAAATAAATAAAATCTTTTAAAAAAAATAGTATATTTAGATCATGTGAGTGAATAACAGTAAATCTAGATTATAAAAGTTGATCATTTTGCTTTATTTTGCGCTAAGCAGATCACACCCTGGACATGGTATTTCTCAAGTAGATGTCATATCATTAGAGGGTGATGTGTGAACACGTTATAACCAAATAGACTATTTTTCCCTTCTAAGAAAAATAGGTAACCCATTTACAGAAAGGGCAATTTCATTTGTTCAGTCTAAAAACTGCAGTCAACTATGACTTCCTTCTTTGTTCTCACAACCTTCCTCTATCAACAATTCTTAACAGCTTTATCTTTAAAACTACTCAGGGTCCAAGAACATCCTATCACATCCAACCTTTGCACCCTGATTAGAGCCCCTGTTACCTTTTTCAGAGGGAACTAATAGGATTTCCTAAAGATTTGACCTCCTACAGCCTCTTTTCCATTTGGGCCAGAGCAATTCTTTGACCAACTTACCTATCACTTCTCCCTCTTAAGACCATACAGTCCTCCTGACTGACCTCTGAACACGCTAAACAGATTCAACAGTAGAAGCTTCACACTCTTTGTTCCCTAAACATCTGCACTCCTCACACCCCCACTTTCTTCAGCTCTTTGCTTAAGTGTCACCTTATCACACCATCATTCTCCCATGTACTTTCTTTTCTTGATCCTTCCCTACCACTTATCACCAACTTATACATGACTTATCTGTTTGTTCATTTGTCTGTTCATTTCCCTAATTATAAGCTCCATAAGAAAAGTTTCTCTTTTGTTCACTGTGGTATTCTGTATGCCTGGCGCTCTCTGGGATTTTGTATTAAGCCCTCAATAAATATCAGTAAAAAAATGAAAAGTGAAACCAAGATGCTGAAGGAACATAAAACCCTAACACTTGAAGAGCACATGAAGAACTGGGAATGTTTTGATGGAAGTTTGGGTATAAACAAGGAAAATGAAGAGTTAGCCAAAATGAGAAGGGGTTACAAGAATTTCTCTCAAGAACATGTAACAAAAAGAGATGGAAGCTATAAAAAGGTTAATTTCTTTTTAATCAAAAAAGTATTTTTCTAATAAATAAGGCACATGTGGAATGAGCCGCATGGAAGATGTAACATATAACTTGCACATATTTTTAAGTGTTCAAGAATAGACTGAATTAGAATTTTAAAGGGAAGTCATAAATTAAAATTCCAGCCTTATGTTCCTTTCTAATTCTGAAGAGGATAACATTAAATAGTAAAAGAAAGAGACGAAGATATAACATCTGGTGAGGAATGACAGCTAATGTTTGGTTAATTGGTCGTCTGTGTAGGAAGTTTTCTGTTTGTTTACTTATTTAATTTGTTCTTTTATTTAATAATGCAGCTCAACAGGTCTTATTCTTATCTATGGGCTAGGAAAGAAGCAAGTGAGCAGGAGATCTCTATCTATCCCAAATTTCTGTAAAAGAGGAACAACTGTTCTCATTTCCAAATCAAGTCATCTACCGTAGCCAGGAAAATACACGCAGATAAACAAATCATGACGTGTTTGCCTATGTACAACATACATATTTTATAAAATATGTACGTATTACATTTGTGTATATGTATAGAAAACATATATACATATATATATACACAACCATATATAAATGCATACATATGTGTGTGTATATGTGCATGTTTTGTGTGTGTATTTGCAAGCATTATACTGATACAGATATAGTAATCATGCCTTCAATAGAGCAAGCATTCAACTATGCCAAACCACTATAAAGTTTGCAAAAATTGGAATTTATCATCACTAGGAAGGCAGTATTGTTATCTTTTTCAAGCTATTTCACTTCTAAAAGCAGTAAATAAATACTTTCATTTTGTCTGTAGCATTTTATTCTTCACATTATGACACTTATACCACTTATCGCCAAATCCTTTCTTTCTGGTTGACTTTATGATTCAACTTCTCCAATAAAAGTTTTATAGCAGGAGGCTAATGAATTAGACCCTACAGAAAGGAAAGGACATGGGTCTGTTTCAAAGCTCAAAGCTGCAGCAATAAGTTCCGTGGATTTACTGCAGACCCGTCCACTGCCCCGGAGAGGGTGTTCAACACGTTGTTTCCCAGGCTCCTTTACAACTGTTTTTAAAGGCAGAAATTGCCAAGATCTATTCCATCAGAAGCACAGAAATACAGGGAGTCACAGAGACGTCAAACAGGAAAAGTCCTATTGGATTCACTAGCATGAGCACCGTGAGAAATGGTGATTGCGTGGGGCACGTAAGAAAAGACTATATTTAGATATTGGTCTTAGAAAGCCTGTATCATGACTAAGCCAAGAAAAATGAGGAAAGCCACAGCAATAAACCTCTTCTTCAGGATAACATCAGAGCAGTGCCTGCGGTAAGCCTCACCAGGCCAAGGCACGGGGTTCTTCAAGACCATGAAACCTGGAGGAAAAGAGCACCCAGGAAGTTAAGGGGTGTGATTTGTATTTCAAAGAGTCCAAGGCAAGAAATCTAAAGGACGGTTCTAAAATAAGATGCTTTGGGGAGCCCGGGTGGCGCAGTCGTTAAGCGTCTGCCTTCAGCTCAGGGCGTGATCCCGGCGTTCTGGGATCGAGCCCCGCATCAGGCTCCTCCGCTGGGAGCCTGCTTCTTCCTCTCCCACTCTCCCTGCTTGTGTTCCCTCTCTCGCTGGCTGTCTCTCTCTGTCAAATAAATAAATAAAATCTTTAAAAAAATAAAAATAAAATAAGATGCTTTACTTTTTCAATTAAGTTCTAGAAAAGAATTGTTTTTATTGCTGCTGCTGTTTATTTACCTTGCTAGGAGGAAACCAAAGAGAGTTGGAAATGTGGCCCTGTGCTTACCATCACGTACACTGACCCTAATTAACTTTCCCAAAGGCTGGAGTTCTGTTACATATGTCTTGGTATCAGATTTATATAAGGCAAGAAAAGAACTCAAATCATTGAATTCATTGGTAAGACAAGTTAAAAAATTAAAAAAAAATAAACATAGCATTTGCATGATTAAGCAAATGACATGTGTTTTAGTTGGTATAAGTGATAGTTATTTCCCATACATAAATATCAAGTCATAATTTAGCAACTGATAATTTAATTTAAAAGGGTTTTGAATGTAAATGAAACACGTTAAAAGTACAAATGAAAAGCTGCTAAAAATACACTGTTTTCCTTCTGAATATGCTTAAATCTTTTTTAAACAAACAAGTAAAGTGAAAGGTAGTTTGAGCAATCTGTGGAGCACTTGTGATCAAAGTGACCATTGTAGAGCTCTGCACAGAAACAAGAACTTTGGGGACAGTAAGTAACAGGCAAACCTTAACACATGATATTGGTAATATTATGCAAAGTGCCACTTTTATGAGTACTTATAAACCCGAAATATATAACAAAGAATATTTTCTATGACACTCAAACATATAACAAAAAGTTGTGGGTTTTTTTGTCCATGTGTTATACATTACTGGCAGAGCCATATATGATTAGAAACACATCTTTAATTTAGGGTACATATATGTATATTGACATTATTTTGCAGCTGTATGGTTACAGAAAATACCAATTTTACTAAACAAACTAGTTTCTCTTCGTCTTAATAAAATTGTTGCAAGCACATTACACTATATGTATTAGAATTACTTCGCTTCAGAAAAAAGCTATACCAAATATTAACCTGACTTTCACTAATTGTTTCTGCTGGAGGAATGATGGTATCTCATTATCCCACAATAAACCACTGCCCACATGTCAAGTGATACTAATTGTCTAAAGTTCTCTCCTTCACTCCCCTACACTCTTATAGTGTTATTTTTATCAAATATTAAATTACATAAACCAGGCTATTCACTTCTATTGAAATATTACTGTGCTAATATCAAACGTTATTGATCCCTCTAGCTTTTAGTTTATTACTGGAATTATTATTTAAATTAATAAAAAATCATGCAGTTTGGGTAAATTAGGTTCATATGGCTTCATTTCTTCATATACTCAGGGGGACATATGAGCTTATCATACACTTACAAGGTAGGATCATCCAATGTTAGATTGTTTAAGTTTAATATAGTTCAAATTTATTAAATATCTCATTATGTTATATGTAGCAAACTTTCCCAAGGTTTAATGGCTGGGAAAAAATCACGGGATATTTAAAATGCAGTATGAAGTATGAATAAAAAAGAAACATATCTGGAAGTTTTGTAGAGTATGAATGATTTCATATGACCATTCCTAGAAGAACGTGTTCACTTGATCAATTTCCATCACCAATCTGCAGTGCCCTGTGAGATCATCTCATGTGCTACAAAGCTTACAGCCATTCCACATTGTCTCACTACAAATACTAAAGCAATATATCTGTAAATGGACATATTTATCTTAACTATAGAAATAAAAATATTGTTAGACAATTCTTCCTGTGATAGGAAGAGAGTTTAGAAATGCTTATGCGCGATCAGCCTGGACTGAGAGCTAGAACAATATTAAGTTCTCAATAAATATTTGCTAAACTAAATTCTTTTCTTTTATTTTTTTAAAGACTTATTTGTTTATTTTTAAAGAGATGGAGGAGGAAGGGGCAGAGGGAAAGAATCTCAAGCAGATTCCCATGCTGAGTGAGAAGCCCTACTCCGGGCTCCATCTCACAACACTGAGATCATGATCCTGAGCCAAAATCCAGAGTCCCATGCTCAACCGACCGAGCTACCCAGGCCCCCCTAAACTAAATTATTTTAATCAAACTTGATTGACTCGAATTTGAGGAACACACAAGTGGCATTTTCAAATTTGCTTTCTAAAGTATCTTTTTCTTCAAAAGGAGTTATGCATAGATTAAATATCATCAAATGAAAGAAGAGTTAAAATAATATTTCACTTGATAAATCATGATTGCAAAAACTGAGATAATAGGCAATAAAACGGATATGGCTATGGTGCTTTATTGTTGAACTATCTCTAATTGCTTTAGGACCATTACCATATGAACACAATAATTTATTCTGTAAACCTAGTTTACATTGATTCGCTATCCAGAATATAAAAATGAACAAAATAAAATGAATTGGTCTGCTCTTAAAATATATCATTAAGCTTGCTTAATCAGAAAAAAATAAATGTAAGTGATAAAACTATACTTATGAACTTCTTTCAAAAAACCTTTTTGGACTTGGGCCAAAATCAGAGAAATTAAAATTCTTTATGCTGACCCACCAATGCCCAGGCCTAGACATATTGTTCTGATTGTTCCCAGATGGCTAATTTAAGTATGTACTGTAATACCAAATATTCTAAAATACCCCCATAATGAATCAATTGAAGTATTTTTTTTATAATCAGACCCTCCCAGAGTGGAAGTCAGAAGTGGTTGAAATTGGCTGAACACTTTCAGATGTATTGGACCTCAGTCTAACTTCACATACTCCAGTATCATCCTTTCACTTAATAGATATTTATAGATCCCTTAAAATAGTTCAGGATTACTAGGTTTAATGAAAAGGTTACAGCTTCTGCCTTCAAGTTTTTGAAGAGCTTTACTGCATCTGCAGCAATTGGTACACTTGTAAATTCTGGTCCACAGCCCCCAACATCCTGATATCTAACACACAGAAATACCATCCAACCCCCAGGGGACAGCCGTCCCATTAACAATCTGGTTGTGCACAATTTAACTTAGGGAATTGAGTGTTCTATATAATTCTTACCTATGTAAGTATCAAATGTTTTAGACTCTGAAACCACAATGTTTATAACTTAACCAAACATGGCATTCATTTAATAATATAATAGTATATAAAAAGAGCTACCTGGAAGTTAGTTAAAGATGAAAAATACTGTACCTTGATTTTGCGTTTTTAAGAAATAGCAAACTATTAGAATGGATACTTCACTCTGTTTTCTCAAAATGTGATATTTTAAATTCATGTGTAAAAAGCCCTTTAACCAAAATGTCTGTCAGCTTCAATTTTTGCGATCAATACACCAACAGCAGTGATACTTTTAATAAAGTACACACTAAATAAAGCACCCCAGAAATAAAGTGAAATGACTATTAAAACTCAATATGGATATGGATAAATATAAAAATTAAGACACTGGCAGCATAGAAATGATGTGAAATCTTAAGGGGACATTTGTATGTTCATTGAATGCGTGATATCTGCTTATTACTTGATTTTATCCATTCTTTGGAAAGTAACAATAAGCAAATGAGTTACCTTGAGGAGATGTCAAGGAATATGAGCACAATGTCAAAACAGTATTTGGAAAAATGCCCTCTTTAATGGTCATCTACAGCTCATTGAGTGTGGTTTTTCTCTAAAGTTAAGGGCACTTTTAAAATTTAGTTTCACAATTGATTCACTTAAGTAACAGTAAGTGCATTTTAGATTGATAAATTTGTAATAAGTCTAGACAATAAAAATCTACTGCAGTTTTTACAAACTCAGTTGCCTTCCAGATGCTCGTACGCTCAGGGATGACATTATATTTTTAAGACTTCTTTGTTGCATCTGAAGAATGAAACACTTCTCCGAAGGGTAGATTAAACTGTGCTCATATTTACTGAGTTCCAGGTGTATATTTTAAAGGCGTATACTAAAATGGAAAATGCCAAAAAATAAAAGTTTATTACATATTGTAGAATATTCATAAACTGAGCATGCATCACTTTAAATGTTTCAATTACTATAAATATATTATAGACACTTCTACATTTATCGAGAAGAATTCAATTACCAAGTCTAAAAACTGAGTTGGGTAAGTTAGTGATAGCAATATGTTCTCTATTCAGCTGATTTGATGAAAAAATAAAACTGTAGTTTAGATTACTAGATTTTGTGTTTTATAAAAATTCAAAATGTTACTGAAACTTTAAAAATTTTCCTAAATATGAATAAAAGTCTTTTTTGTGGTAAAAACTAGATTTAAATAAATATCATAAATATATATGATATTTGGCAAGGATTTAAGCTTTAAATTTCCAACTATTTCCTTACTACTGAAAATTACCTGTTTTATGGATATCACATGTTGTTTTTGTATAACTTATTTTGAAATAACTTGGTAGAGAATTAGCAAAACTTTATTTTGTGTGGTGTATGTGCAAAGTAACGAATGTTAGATTGTTATTTTAAGTACCTAAAATCCTAAATCTCTTAATATCAATGCATTAGACCAGGGAGGTGAAACAAAGTCCTTCACATCAGTATTCAAGCTGAGCAGAATGACAAAATATAAACAGGAAGGACAATGAATGACAAAATGTAATATTACTTTATAATGCTTTTTTCTCATAATACTGTATGTAAGAAAGTCATTAAATTAAAATAAAGTGCATTCTGTAATCACCTCCGTTGAACAATTGAAACCAAAATTGTAGAATACACATTCGTTTTATATTGCATTAATTTACTATTTTTAGGGAATTGACAAGACTTCAAAATTATTCATTACATTTCACATTTACTTAAATAGTTATCTATATAAATAATATTATATGTAATATGACAACATGACATATGACTTCAAATGTGTTTGGGCTTGTTAGAGCCAATCCAACTTCCAGGCTTTTCCAACTAGCTGCAAAAGTCTTAATCCACACTACTATGAAACATACAATTATTTCCCCTTTCTCTGATTAAAAATAACAATGATAATTATATGTATGCATACATGTGTACATGTGTGTGTGTATAGATAGAAACAGAAATAAAGATCAGCAGGGGCACCTGGGTGGCTCAGTGGGTTAAGTGGCCACCTTCAGCTCAGGTCATGATCTCGGGGTCCTGGGATCCAGCCCCGCATGGGGCCCTCTGCTCAGTGGGGAGCCTGCTTCTCCCTCTTCCTCTTCCGCTCCCCCTGCTTGTGTGCACTCTCTCTCTCAAATAAGTAAATAAAATCTTTTTTAAAAAAAGAAATAAAGATCAAGATAGATATGGATATATAGATACAGGTATAGATATAAATATATACCTCACCAGAAAAGATGGAATCCAGCATAATATATTACCACAGTGTATCTGTCACCCTCATTCCTTCTTCCCCTCAGTCAGGCCACACCTAGAAAAGGAGAAATGTAAACATGCCAAAAGCACCACAAAATACTGCAACTTGAAACTCAGAGACTGAATTGATTGCCCAATCAAAAATTTGACAAAAAAAAAAAGAATGGGCAAACCAAAGAAAAGAAAATGCGAGTGGCTAGTATGTGAAAAGACGCTCAAATTCATGGATTACCTCACTAATACTCAATTCCATGTCATGAGTCCTGTTAGGACAGCCTTTTATTGGATGGGAAAGCCTACACTCAGAGACAGTAAGTATATTAATTGTCAAGGTCACATAGGTAATAAGTTACAGAGTTGAGATTGAAATGCAGGTACAATAGTAGGGGATGCATGATTAATTAGTTCAGTTTTTGGTTTGTTTGTTTGTTTGTTTTTCATGATAATGATAACCTCACCTGAGCACTAGGTTATAGACTCTAAGAAATCAAGAAAGGTTTTCATTCACAAATACATTCCCAACACAGAGCAGTGTTACTGCCCTATATGAGAGTTCTCAGAGAGTTGTGGAATGAGCAAATGAATACATTCATCAAGGGCGAGCATAGCAAACAACATTCAGTGTAATGAATTTGCTGTTTACTTTCCAACTGTAAGGCTATTTGCTGTTGTGATGATAGCATATACATTCCAGGGTCTTCTTCTCTGCTGTTGTCTCCTTCTCCTCCATCTTCTCACCCTTCATCAATTACAAAAGGAATTCTCTTTCTAACTATAGCAGCTTTACCACTCTTTCCTCCCAATCCCAAAATTAATGACCAGCTTTTTTTTTTTTCCAAATGTTCATATTTGTCACAAGAGTATAGGATGTTTTCCTCCCATGTACCTATCATCTTCTTCTCTTCCCATGCCTTGTCTGTGATTTCAACTTTGACTGAGACACCAAGACTTCCTAGTCACCAACAGCAAGGAAAAGAGTGCCAATGAGGATCAAGAGAGACTGTCAAATATTAAGCTTTGTTCCCTATAATACTATTCTGCTTCCAACCAGCCTGTATTCACCCCTCTGGTTTCTACCTCAAAAGAGCTAGAAATTTGGGGCTCTGGTTTATTCTCAAGATATGGCTCTTCTAAAATTTATGGTGGGATGAAATTATAGAATTTTAGGTAAACATACATTTTTAGTAACCATATCAAGAAAGATATGTCAAGAAATAGTAACTGAACAGAGAAGACAAAGGTATTACCTGTGTAATATCCTGAGAATTACCAGAGACGGTGAATCTCACAACTTCCAAGTCATACTGAGAATGCCACAGACAGACAAAACCCTGTTAGACCCCCGGTCTTAATAATTTTGTGTTATTGCCATGAAGTACATTGAATACATTCCTAGGATGCCAGAAACTGTATTAATTTGTCCTCTCATGTTGCTCTGATCTAGTGTTTCCTGTCTGTCTGCTGCATGCAAGGTGTGGAGCCCATCCTGGGAGCCTGCTCTCCAGGTGAAGTGATTTTCATAGGCAATTAACAAACATAAGACAAAATGAGTCCTATCTTGTTTCTCAGTGTTCTTTCCAAACTGTCACTTCTTTTTGTGCTGGCAGTATTTCTTTGTATATTATTATCAACTTTCACTACTTTCTCGCATCTTCATGTGTCTCCTCTCTCAGAATGCAGCTCTCAGGTCAAGGATTATCAGAGAGAACCAAAGGGTATAGAGATGTGAAGAAGCACAGACATGAAGGCAGCAGTAATCTAATTTCCCTGCAAGGAGCTTGCAGAATAATGAATGCGTATGCAGAAGACAGTCAACTAACAGGCAGAAAATTAAACGAACATATTTATGTTATCAATAAAATTCTTTATGGGCTTGATGTGATTCACGGAAAAGCCTAGTTAAAAAAAAAATCAATGCTCTAGAATGCATTTTGCCTCATAAATGCAATAGCCGTATCACACTTGCCTTTTTCAAAATCATCATACATTCAAGACCGAAATCGCAACTGAAACCAGCCCTGTGTATCTGCTCCTTCCCGAGGAGTTGCTATGAGTCAGGCTGGAACCCCTGTAGCCACACTTGGCCTTGCTCCTCTGTCATTCTCCTTGGAAAAACAGCTTCCAGTTTATCTCAGAAAATACATTACCAACTCTGTCTTAACCTGAAGAGGCCTTACTGTGACAGACAGCGAATAGTTTTCCTTGTTTCTTAGTCTATCGGGGTGTCAGTCGTTTTGCAATTTCAGCTTGTAATAGGCAAACTGGCCACTTAGCTGGAATATTTCACAGATCCAAAAACATTGCCATTCTTTACCTGTATCTTTAACCGACGTCGTTAGGAAACTCAGCCCGCTTGGCATTTAGGGAAGAGCAACTTACAAGTGAGGTGGACGCTGTGACACGCACACCAGATACCCTTTCATTTCACCGTTAGGAAGTTAGGACTTTCTGCCTCGGCTGCTTTGAGCTCCATCTGGGACAGCCCAACGACTGAGGACCACCTCACCCAACGTCATGCCTCTTTCTTCTGCGGCTCACAGTCGGTGGCTAATTGATGTGGGAGTATGAGGCAGGGCCTTCTCAGCTCAACTTGCAAGGACACTGAAGAGCCATCCCAGCTCCATAGCTCCTTGTGGGATCGCAAGCCTGTCCTAGCACCCGCGTCACAGTTTGACCACTCCGCCCACTCCGGCTTCCTCTTTTCTCTTCCACAGGTGTTGATCTTAAAAACACTAATAAGCATTGCACCCCAGATTCCATCTTGGAATCTCCTCTCGGGGAAACCCAAGGACACATTCATCCTTCAAGCCTTTCTTGCTCTGCAGTTTAATGGGAAGAAGTATTGCACCAGAGTCAAACAGAATGACATCCACCTCACACGATTCACTATCTACCGAAACTACTTAAACATTTTAATCCTCAGCTTTTTCATTAGTAAAATGGGAATAATAATATCAACTCACAGATGTTTCTGGGAGGGGGTAAATAAGGTAACCTACGTGAGAGGTACAGAACATGTCAATAAAAAGGATAAGCACTCCATAAATACTATCTTACCCACCTTTTCCTCCACTATTCGTTACTTGATTTATATGCTGTGTGTACGCTGATAACGATACCATTAGAATTTTTTTTTTCTGCAAAGCTTTGCACTTAGTCATATGAAAAATGGGCTAAGCAAAAACCACCTCGGCCCAGTTATAGTTCCAGGTTATCCATTAATTGCAGTGCTACTCAGCTTTTTTAGGTAATCTGCTATGTGGCTGTGACCCAGTTTACAATAATGCTTAGTAGCATTACTTCCTTGTTTCTATATTGGAAGGTAGATGCCATGTTTTATTAGTCACGCAACTGTTAAGGAGTTCTAGCCGCCTGTGGAAAAATGGAGAAAGTAAGCAAAGTTGCTTGCTCTTCATTAGGTTTCAGGGGCACTATTACAAAGTCTTCTAAGTATTGGATATTAAGGCCTTACAGTTAAGATCTTCGAAAACATTATGATTATATTTCATTAAGGGTAATAGCAACAGAAACAAGTTACAAACTGTCTTCCTGGGGTGCCTGGGTGGTGCAGTCGTTAAGCGTCTGCCTTCGGCTCAGGGCGTGATCCCGGCGTTATGGGATCGAGCCCACATCAGGCTCCTCTGCTATGAGCCTGCTTCTTCCTCTCCCACTCTCCCTGCTTGTGTTCCCTCTCTGGCTGGCTGTCTCTATCTCTGTCAAATAAATAAATAAAATCTTTAAAAAAAAAAAACCAACCTGTCTTCCTAAAACAAAAATGAATATGTGATGACAAACCAATCTCCAATCATAGGCCTCAAAATCTTAGAAGACATCCAAATAACATTAATTCACAGGCATATTTTAACATTAAAAACATATTAAACATTATCAGAAATCTACTAAAAGAATGATTATACATAATTCATTTGGTTCATTCATAATTTGTAGCTATTTACTTGTAAAGAATTTTTCTTATTTTTCTGGTAGGGATCTTAAGAATCTATGCTTATTGAAAGTCTCAAAATTTCATCATCATTACGAAATTCATTTTGCAGATAACTCTGACTTGAGTATACATTTAGAAATGGAAAATTCTGTTGAAGACTATATTTTAAGTGTAATGGTGAGATACTTGTAAAGTAATATTCATATTCCATTATAGAGTTATCCTTCTTTTAATAATAGTGTTAACATTAACCACTGCATAGTTTAAATAGCAAATCTTCTGAAAGAGTAAGACTCTAAACTTTCCCACTTCCAGCTCAGGAGTGATGTCAGATGCATTTCAAATACTGGCTTTTTATTACCACATTGCCTGGGCATAGCTTAAGTTATTTACTTCCTAGGGTCTCAATTTTGCCATTTATATAATGTGTGTAATAATCAAGTTTGAAAAAGATAGGTAATACCTGAATAGGGTTGGTTTCCAAAACATTTAAGTACTCCTTCCTTCTATCCCTAGGTTTTTTGTGTGTAAATAACTTGGAAAGTCAGAGGTAAATGTTCAGAGGGGCTTAATAGTAGGCACCAGTAGGCTCCACTGCTCAGACTGCAGCAGGACTAGTAGAAAACGGGGAACATTGTTTTGTACCCATATGCAGTAAAACATAAACACAAGCATGAGAAATATACATACCGCCTTGTTACCTTGGGCTTTAGATGTATTTGCACTATTTAATTTTGTTAAAACATCTAAATCATTATAGCAAATTGTAATATTTTTAATCTCGATGATTATGATTTTCTGCAGGTTTGAAATATATCAGAATTAGGGAATTAAAACTCCTTGCATAATTATCTTAAATGTTATATGCACTGTGAGCTGAGAAAAGTCTTGACATATTATGGTGCCATCTGGAAAATATTTCTTCTCTTCACTATGAATGTAGACTCTGTCTCTGAGAAAGCCGCATGCATTGTTGGTGTTTATATTTCTGTGAGTGTATTACTTTCCAAGATTTAACAATGAGACCAAAGCCTGGAAAAAAATGTGGAGAATTTAAAGGGGCCTGGATCTGAAATGACTAGCATCATTCTTCACTGTTCTGTTGAAGTCTGTCTGCCCCATAGTGTTATTCCAGCCAGAAAATAGAGCATAGATTATTTTAATCATTGATTTTTTTTTTTGTAAGAGGTTGCAGGAGTGGAGGGTAGGGAGAGGGCTAATTATGGGGTGAAAAAAATCCTTGTAAATATAAAACTAAGTCTTCCAAAAGTGGTTGGATGCTCACACTAAAAAAATAAACAAATGGCTTATTCTGAGAAATGTAGATTTAGACTCAGGGCAGGAAGACTAGGAATAAGAACGTACTCATTAAGGAAATCATATAAAGGATATAAATAATAGTTCTCTTCCCTGGTCTGGAAACAGATACGTTTAACATATAACTTAATTATTTTCCCTGTAATTTACTTATTTATGATTATTCTCAAGTCTTCCAAGTTAGATATGCATAATTGCCATGAGTTCCATGGGATATGGGAAGGATTGCCATGCTGAGATCTAGATCTTTCTATGGATTTAGAACTGACCTGGGTTGGAAGAGAGTTTAGTCCTGGAATTCTCCAGCTCCAGGGAAAACAGAGGATATTCAATGACTGGCTGAGAACAGTAGACAGAAGTCAGATGAGAACAGAGAACAGATGCTGACAGAGACCGGCAGTAGAGGATGGGAGAGAGCCTCTTCCCCTGTCCCATACAGAGCTACCAGGAGATGAAGCTTAAGGAGAAAGGGAGGATATAGACAGAACTGCAGATTTCTCGTCTATTTCTACAGTTTTCCAAAGTGCGTGGAGTCCTAAGAAGGTGCCTCCATGAATCAGGTGTGAATAGTTAAAGACTGGCTGAGAACGGTTAGTTAGCTGCAAATGCAGTAACCTTCGTCATCACAGTTTTCATGGACTTCCAAGAATTCATTTGTTAAAAAATTTCCGTAACACAGAAAAGGAGTGAATTGCAGGTCTATTTTTATTAAATGAGAATATTTTTATAATATAGATAAAATACATTTTTATGTAATGGCAAAATATGAAGATAAGGTAGTCAAGGTATTTGTTATGGCAGACTGCCTTTTTAAAGATTTCTATAATACTACAAAAAAAAGAAAAAAGATTGCTATAATACTGTGGAAGAGGTTACCTTTTTTTACTCTAAATTTTTTGTCTTTGTAGGATTAGGATAATCAATTCCTTAATGCTTATAAGCAGAGGGTTTAAAAGAATGAAAGGAAGAAAGTAGTTTTGTGTTATACAGAATTTAAATGTACAGAAATTAATCCCACATCGAAGAATTCATTAAAGTAGAGTTTCTTTCTGTTTGTTCAAACACCTGCTTAGCAAGTAATTAATAATAGGTCAATTGGTCATAATAAGAAGTAGGAGAGCTGAGCCCCCCAAGTCTCTTCCACGCCTTTTGGTGAATGCCTGGTCTTTGTTCCACTGTTCTGAAATTTAATGCTTTCATCCTCCCTCCTTGACTATCTAGACATCCCAGAAATCCCCTTTGGAAAGCCTTTCATATGTTTCATATGTTATAACTTATTGGGTCCTCTTACTACTTACAAATATATGAATATCTATGTCATCTGTAACCCATTTCTTTGGTATTCCTTTCTCTCTGACATGTGTGTGGTGTGAAGCAAGAGAAACGAACTAAGGGCACAACTTATCTCTACTCCTAACTCCATCACCAACTGTATCATCATCAATGAGCATCTTTGAGATTGTGCTTCCTCGCTTGCAAAGTGAGACTGTTGGATTCTTTAGAGTACAATTTTCTTTAGATGTTGATAAGGTTTAAGAAAAATGATAAGCAACATCAAGTAGTGTTATTGATAGAGTGACCTCTCAGGACTTCCACTGTACAAATGCTTATGTATGTCTTCAAAATGGGGCCATGGTGCGCAACACTTTTCAGCTTTATTTGATCCTGAAGCTCTATGTTACCAGAACATCTGACAGAAGCAGTACTGGAGGCAGCAGACTTAGGAAACATGGGTCTCGACCTCCCTCTGTTCTAAGATTCTACCCTACATCCTCCGGAACGTAAAAGAAGTACTAAATGTCCATTAGTAACATGGTAGTATTAATGGGTTTTCTCATACATATTTAATTAGAATATCTTGGGCGAGGAGTTGGGAAACTGAAAAAACTGGTGATACAGGTGAGGATAACACAACTAGTAAGAAAATCTCAGGGAATGGCTGAACTTCTGTGAAAGGAAAAGAATTCCTTCTAAAGCTTACAACAATGCATAGTTGGGAATCCAGAAGGGCGGTTTGGTATTAGAGCCAACTTTTGTCCTGAAACCCTTGCCTCGGTTAGGAAGCCATGCAATCTAAATATTTGAAATAGGCCAGAAGAAGAAGCAGGGCGATGGCCCCTGTGAGTGAGCTTGAAAAAATGTACCCAAAGAAGGAAATGTGAAGATATTTACCAGTCTTTACTTTTATAATTCTTTTCTTAAAAATATATTTTTTTAACTTTTAAGTAATCTCTCCACCCAATGTGGGGCTTGAGCCCACATCCCCGAGATCAAGAGCTACACATTCCACTAACCGAGCTGGTGCCCCTTCATCTTTATAATTCTTTTTTTTTAATGATTTTTTTATTATATTGTGTTAGTCACCATACAATACATCGCCGGATTCCGATGTAAAGTTCGATGCTTCATTAGTTGCATATAACACCCAGTGCACCATGCAATACGTGCCCTCCTTACTACCCATCACCAGCCTATCCCATTCCCCCACCCCCCTCCCCTCTGAAGCCCTCAGTTTGTTTCTCATAGTCCATAGTCTCTCATGTTTCATTCCCCCTTCTGATTACCCCCCTTTTCTTTATCCCTTTCTTCCCCTACCGATCATCCTAGTTCTTATGTTCCATAGATGAGAGAAATCATATGATAATTGTCTTTCTCTGCTTGCCTTATTTCACTTAGCATTATCTCCTCCATCTTTATAATTCTTAACCACAAACCTAAATGGGTTTGGTGCTAGAATTCACTCTACTTCTGTAGCCCGAAAATCCCAAGAAAAATTGTAATCTCAAGTGACCTTAGTTATGATGGCCACATGTACGTTTGAGAAGTTCAAACAAATGTTCTTTGAGGAACGGCCTGGGGCCAGACTCCGGTGGGTTCTGGCTCTGGAGGTTACGCTGACTTTGTGGGGGTTGCACTTGAAGACACTCCGGCGTCCACCAGTAGAGGATGAAAGAAGACAGGGAAAGATACCATGTTTTGCCTATTAGGTGTTAACCTTTAATTTTAATGTGAAGGTGGTTTACCACCACAAAATTAATTAATGGAATTCACCATGTTAGCAGATCGAAGGAAGCAGTCATTTTAATAGAGGCAGAAACAAAAGCACTTGATGAGAGAGTCAACATCTACTCATGACGGAACTTCTTCGACTAGATGTAGAGCGATAAATTCTTAACCTGATAACACATCTGTATACGTATATGCTCTTATAAGTGTATATGTAAAATACTCCTGATACAGATGACTAAATATTAGCATCCGAGGTCTCTGGAATTCACAGTCATATCTAGTAATCACTGCCCTAAATGACTCATTCTGTCAGGAGTAAATGTAAATATACTGAGCAAAAATAATACAGATTTTTTTTCTGTATAAACTCTAAGATTTAAAAACTGGCTTATATGAAAGCATAACATCTCCCACTATGAGTTCTAGCTAGTTCTAGAATGTCGTGTCAATAATGCTACAGGTATAAACTCCTATTATTTTCACTTGAATTTTCTTCTGCTCATTTTTTTTAGTAAGACCTTGACGGTGATCATCCCCATTCCATAAAATTCACCTTTTAAAAGTGTACAATTCAATGTTTATTATTTTCACAGATGTGCAAATATCACCGTGATCCAATTTTTAAATATTTCCATCACCTCCAAAATAAATTCTGTACCCAATAACATTTAGTCCCCATTACCCCTCCTTCCCAGGCCCTGGCAACTGCTAGTCCACTTTCTCTCTTTATGGATCTGCCTCTTCTAGATATAGCATATAAAAGTAATTATTCAATATATGAGCTTTGTGTCTGGAATCCTTCACTTAGCATAATGTTTCCAAGAGTCATCCATATTGTAGCAAGGATTAGCACGTTATTCCTTTTTATGGCAGAATAATATTCAAGTATATGGATATACATATTTTGCTTATCCATTCAGTAGCTAATGGGCATTTGGCTGGTTTCACTTTTTGATTATTTTAATGTTTGTGTGAATACTGTATAAATTCTTACGTGGATTTCTGTTTTCAATTTTCTTGAGTATATACCTAGAAGTGGAATTTCTAGGTCGTATGGAAACTCTATGTGTCAGATTTTGAAGAAATGTTAAACTGTTTTGCTAAGTAGTTACAATATTGTACAATCCTACCAAGCGATGTATGAGGGGCCCAATTTCTCCACATCTTCACCAACACTAGTTAATGTCTGTCTCTTTTATTTTAGGCATCTGTGAGTTTGAGGTAATATTTCATTGTACTTTTGACTTGCATTTCTCAAATGACTAAGGACATTGAGCATTTTTTCGTTTGCTTATTGGACCATTGTATTTGGCCTCTGGTGAAATATCTATTCAAATCCATTAACCCATTTTAGTTGGATAGTTTGGCTTTTTATTGTTGAATTGTGAGAGTAATTAGTATATTCTGGATACAAATCCATTACTAGATATATGATTTGCAAATATTTTCTCCCATTGTATGAGTTGCCTTTTAACTGTCTTAAGGTGTCTTAGGAAGAACAAATGTGTAAATTTTCATGAAATCCAATTTATTTTATTTTATTTATTTATTTTTTTATGTCACTTGTGCTTTTGGTGTCATATCTAAGAACTATGAAGATTTATTCCTCTGTCTTCTTCTAAGAGTCTTCTAGTTTTAACTCTTCCACACAGGTCTATGATGCATTTTCAGTGACCTTTATAGCTGGTATACAGGATGTGATCCAACTTCATTTTGTGCATGTAGATATCCAGCTACCCCAGGGCAGTTTGTTAAAGTCTTCTTTAAGTTTTAATAAATGAGAATGTGCAAGTGAAATCCAACTGGGACTGCCCAAGCCTCTTGCACAAATTGCCCCTTCAGATGTAAACTAGACCTTGTGGATAGTATGGGAACCTGGCTAGAGCTTTTTCTTCTGCACAGCTGGTCCTCATCTATTCCCACTGCCATGAAGTCTTGAGCAAATTGCATCATTTCATATGTAAATCTCCCACAAACCAATCAATTTATCACTGGCCAATAAACTTGTTAACATTTTAGAACTTTAAATATACCACTTAAGAGCCACATTTACTTCCTAACATAAGAAACATCTATCCTTTGAACCACCAAACCACCTTGCAAGCCTGAATGTCCAGTAACAACCCAGAGGGGAAGATTCAGCAGGGAGGGAGGCAGACTGGGCTTCCCCTGGAGGGAGGCTAACCAGCATTCCTCACAAAGCAATGTGCTGTGTGGTTTTTGCCTCTAAAGTTATTCTTTAGTTCATTTCTTTTCCTACATTTATTTATTCAGTTATTCGTGAAAACTAAGTTCCTACTAGGAGTCAGACACAAGCTGGGGAAGACTAAAACAAGGATATGTAAAAACAGATACTGCCCTAGTCTCCTGGGACTTTAAACTTAGTGATGAAGATCCACATTAATCAAATAAACTGGACAACAAATACACAACTTCAACTGAGATATTTGCTACAGAAGGAAGATTCACAGTCTTGTGAAAGTCTTTAATGGAGGTCTGGATTGGGCATTGTCAGGAATCGGGGAAAATATTCTCAAGGACATATCTGTTTTTCTAAGATCTGAAGGTAGAATGATATTGAAGAGATTTAGAACACACTGAGAAGGGGATCTTGACTTTGCAGACAGCAAAGCATTATCCACAAGGTAAGTGTATTTGTTTACTTTTAAGTCAGTGAAATACTCTGAGATGCTTCTGCTTCAATTTAGGGAGCGATGCTCAGTTCCTTTGTTTTCATGAGCACTTTTGCTATCAGCCTTCATATACTTCTGGCTATTTGTTTCTTCTGCACTCCCACATTCCTCCTCTAGCAACCTGCCGTTTACAGTCAGCTTAACTACTAGACAGTACTATGACATTGTGGAGGGACCTTCCCAGCTCAATCCAACCCATGTCCCTTCATAGATCTCCATAGCCCTCAGAGGTCTGCTCTGTGAAGATCACTGGCAGGAAGCCAGGATTTCTGTTCTCTTGTCCCAGCTCTGACACAAGTAAGTTATAAGAACTTTACCTTACGTGACCTCAGTTTTCTCATTAGATAGCTTTTAATGACCCTTCTAGCTATGAAATGAGAACATTTTATTTCCAGCAACTTTCTACATTTTCTCTGCATTTGAATCTGGCCTCCCTTCTTCCCATTCCCAAAGGTACTTCAGTTTAGCCTGAAAATTTTCCATCAGGTAGCCCATGCCGAGGAGATCTATTCATTTCCTGCACCAGAACACTGAGCTGTCATTTGAAACATGGTTCCACGTCTGCCCCCTTCAGGAATTTCTGAAGTGCCAAAAACAGAGTTAGCTTGAGAGGGCAGAAAAGAAAAATGCTTTAATGAATCACAAGAGTTGACTCCTCGCTCAGTGTAAATTGCAATTCACTTCCTGTGAGTGGGCAAATGACTATTTACAAAGCTATTACAGGTCTCATTAATTGTCATTATTATTCACAGATATCACTGAAATTACCAGAGTGCCTCTGTGCGCTTTACCTTGGAGTTCTCTTTTTAATTAGTCATATTGAGTGTAACTAGCCGACCTCCTTGCATAATGGATAAGGGGGAGGAAGTACACTGCAAGGTGATGAAAAACAGGATCTTGTTGAAAGGAGGGGAAAGGAGTGAATCCATGAGGATCAATCAGCAGCACTTCATCACTAAGCTCTGACTGCAACGCTACCTGCAACGAACCAAGAGAAATGACATTGTTACACATGCAGAATAATGACATTTTGATGGACTTCCCCTCCTCCAGGGAGGGAGAGGAGAGACTGTCTTCCAAAGCCTGGAAAATAAGAATTAAATTGCCAGCAAGACTCTTATCATCCTGTTATTTAAACATTTAACCCAATACCCAAGTGAAGCATGATTAATAAGAAATCTACCCATGGTATCAATTTATGTTGATGGAACTCATGGTCAAGTGACACAAGCAGACTGCAGACTTTTAATTTATTATTTAGGCTGTTTGTCCTTGTGGTTCACTTGAATATAAAGATCAGTAAATTTATCTATATTTAGCAATTTCTAATCTATAAAGTAATAATTTTTGTTTTGTTAATATACCACAACTGGTTCATCAGTACTTTTGCAAACAATATTAGAAATAAGCTATTTTAAAAAACTGTTTGTATTTGTTATATAATACAATGCTTGCTACTTACATCAGTCAGTCAAAGCTATTAGTGAGTACCTACCACATTCAACACAGTGTAGCAGCTGTTAAAGTGAGAGCAGAATAATAACAACAACAAAAGTGTAATTAACCGTTACAGTGAGTATTTTAAGTGATAAAGTTTAAAGAAGGAAGAGATGTATGAAGAGTAAGAATGGAGGAAAAATATTAGAGAGGAAATAAAGATTGAGTTGGATCTAATGCTATATCTTGACAAATGTGTATATAAGAGAATGATAACACAAAGAACACCACCAAACAAAAATAAAAAGGTGGGAAGACTCTTTTTATATTTTTAGGTCTGTGAAAGCCTTACCCTGAAGGGTTAATTTTGAGAGCAGTGAAGAAATGTGGAATAGTATATATTTTAAAAAATTGTGTATAGAGTTTCAAAAGGAAATAAGAAATATAAACTTAATGCGTGATAATAATTTAGAATCTTAACGGATCTTTCAAGCATTCTCACAATGATTACGCGCAGTGGGTAGGCCAGACATTATCATCAGCCTCATTCAGTAGATGAGGAAGCAGCCTCTTTATAACTCAGGAACCAGTAAGCGGTATCCACAACTCGTCGAGGTGGTCTGACTTCAGCAAGGATTCCACTCTCCTGTAGGCCTCATAGGGCAGTAACAAGATGAATGTGTCAGTCAAGGGAAATTGGTCTTATGTTCCTGATGGATTGGAGAGATGAGAAGCAAAAATTGAATACAGTTAGTCAGGCATGGGCTTAAGTGTCTCCCTTGACTCAGATGGTAGGAATGGACACAATAGGCTAAGAATTGTGAAAAGCCAAAGAAGACTAGTTCAGAAGAGGGATAATGATGAAAGCTAATAAAGATTCAAAATTTGGTGAAGAAGATAGACATTAATTAAAGAGGATTGAGTTCCTATTCATATTTGAATATTTGAATCTAACACCTAAAAAGAAATAGACATTCTGTGTGAAAAGATAAGCTTAAAGACAAAGTTAGTGTGGAGGTAAATAATGAAGTAGGGAGATTAAGGAGTTCTGCAAAAGGAGCCCAAGGAGCACGGAGGACTTCCCACTGCACTGTCCACTCTAGCCCTTACTCATCCTTCAAGACTTGGTTCATGAAATATACACAATAGAATTCCTGACTCACCTGTCTGATTCGAGTTCTATTCTGTTAGTGCGCTAAACCCAACCATACTTCTGTAATAGCACTTAGCAAGTCGTGTGGAACTTACTGCCATACTTGTATTTCTCCCTCTATAAATCCAACATCGATATCACTGACACATAGAAAGAATTACTAAACATTATAGAAGAAACAGGTGAAGGTGGTTGAAGACACAAGTAATCCCCCCCCAACCCCTGAGTTATGGTTATTCATCTATTAAGTCTTTGATTTCCTTTGAAGTAAGGGCAGACAAGAGAGTTTTGAGAAAAGGTGGAGCATGTTTGCAAAAGTCATCATGCAGAACGAGAAAGCGAACTGACAAGAACATGGCAATTTTCTCAGGTGCTGTTAGAAGACCAACCGAAGTCATAGCTACACATTTAGAGTGCTTAATAAAATCTCTTATGTTTTATTGAGACCTGTTAGAATGGAGTTAAATGCTGGTTTAGAGCAATAGAAGTGGATATACCCTATGTTAAAAGAAAGAAAAAACCTGTTTAGAGAGTAAAGCAGTATCTCAAGAAGATAGTTACCTTCAAGAAAATCTGTGTATATTTTGGGTCCATGCAAATTGACTTGTAAACATATGGTTGAAGAGAAATGGAAAGAGAAGCAGAAATAATGTTATTGTGGAGTGTTCTAAATCATCTGATCCACTCTTGGCACAAAGATAAGAAACCATTGGCAACTTCCAGACACTGGGAAATCCTAAGAGTTTGTTTAGCTAATAAGCATAGTTCCTAACAAGTTCTTGTCTTGCTGAAAAATTCATCTTAGAAAGGAAGAAATCCACTACAGCAAACCAATAAGAATGAACTTGTGTTGAAGTAAAATTAGCAAGAATCAAGAAATATCCTCCATCAGTCACAGAGAATTTGAAAATAAAAAAAACAAGAATATTTTTAGAGCACTAAACAACTGAGAGGTAAGAGCGTAAAGCAGAAATAGGCAAATTAGCCTTGGGGAGTGTGGGCCTGCAAGGAAATGATTTTATGTTTCTGCACACTAGGACTCTCTGAGCAAATCTTACTGAAACTTGAGGCTTGAATTAAAAACAAGCCACTGCAGGTAATTTATGACTGATTGGCTAGTGAAAGACAGGAGAGTTTTCGGTTTTTAACAGGGAGATAAATGGCTTATAGACTAGTTTGTAACATGAATCAATGAGCTATGGTATCTAATAAAAACTGTAGGGTATATGATTAGAAATGGAAGGAAAGAATTGGGAGAAATCATACTTTCAAAGTTAGCAGTGTCTTTGGTATTATCCAGGGCTAAGGGCCTTAATCAATAATAGCAGAGTTCTTCAAAATTGAGTGGGCAATAGAGCTTATTATAAGGGAAAATATACTCAGAGACCCTTGAAAATCTTGTCCTCAAACCTCCAGGAGTCTACTGCCACCCATTTTAGAACATTTACTTACAAAATAAAAATTCTTTTCAACTGTGAATAATTTCTATTAAAATGCAACGTGTTTCTTATAACTCATTTTTATGATTGTATAAATAAAAACCAGAAGTAAAAAAAATCAGAAGTAAAACACAATCATAGGAATAATAAATCCAAAACATATTGAAAGACTTTAGGAGTTTCTGAACAGCAGTGAGAAAAATACTTTATATTTACATATTATCCTCTTACTAAGGTTGATGCATCAGTCTTTCATAGAATGAAGTCCTAACAATTAAAATCACCCAACTCATTTTAATTTTATCTGATTTTATGATTTTTTATTATAATTGGACATTTTGTGTACACTTCACTACAGAAAAAGAAGCAGCTCGCCAGTTAATGCAAGCATTTGGATGTCCTGGTTGATATAGATAGGTCTATTAGTATAAATTCATAAATTGTCATCCTGTTTTTTCAATTGTATTTTGCTGTGATCTTGGCTAGTTCTGCAGCGAGGCTAGTGACTCTACATACATTAACAATTATATTTCCAAGGTAGCAAGTCTGAGAGCAAAATCCTGTAATGTGGTCATCAATCACTTCTTTTAAAGGATGGCTCACCTTCCTCAGGTAGTGCTCTTCCTTCTCATTGCAAAGATGAGACAAGGACAAAGAAGCTATGTGACTTTAGAGTTTATAATAACTGAGAAGATGAAGACATGTATCCTTGAAGGCAGAAACCCCAATATCTAGGAAAGACATAGTATTGATCTCATGATATGAGATTCTGTCATAGAAGATGCTTAGGGGTTCTTAGAAATATAATCTTTATTTTTTCAATCATAAGTGATCCCATTGAGAAAGATAGAAGATACCTAAAGAATGCCACAAAAAAAAAAAAGTGTATACAGTGTGCTCTGATGAGCTCATACTTTAAAATCCATATACAAATTGTGGGGAAAATGCATTTTAAGATCAATAAGAAGATGACACGTACCAACAAGTTTAATGTCCTTGCATCTAAAGCTACTAATGAGTTTAGTCTCTAAAAAACTGCTCTGAACAACAGTGTCCACTCTTGAGGTTGAATTAGGATAGAAAAAGGTGATAAAATACAAAGGCTTGCTTTCGGCGGCCTATGATGTATTATGGATGGACAACAGGAAGCATATTTTCTCTGTTATCATGTTTCTATCTACCTTGTCAGGGAGAATGATCTTCAGCACAGTAAGAAGGAAGTAAAACCTAAAAAGAATGAGGAGATTGTAAGAGAATACCCTGGCTGTTGTAAATGAATTAAATTCTCATGGTGGGAGGATAATTATATCTCAGGATATAGGGAAATGTGTAAATGAGATCAGTGAACTACTGTTAGAAACCTTTTGAAGAATTTGAAGAATATAAATGACGCCAGAGGCCTGTGGAGAAATAAATACCATTGCTAATTTAAAAAGAGGAAAGAAATAGAATCCTTCATCTATTTATTATTTATGCATTTATTTATTTTTGCCCTACTAATTTCATATAGGTTTTGAGGGTTTTTACACAAAGGCACTGTAGAAATAATAACAGCAATAATTGAAATATAACAGACAAAAATTAAATGGGGCAGGGAGGGGGGAACCCTGACAGCCAGCCCGGGAAGTGCACTGAAGAGATCCCATGTTTTCCCCACGCTCGACCCCGGCCCACTGGCCACAGCGAATGAACTGATCCAGGTCAGGGCAGCTGATCTCCTTTGGATCATTCAGAATATGATTTTCAGTAAGGAAAAGTTCAGAATGAGGTAATATGGAGGCTGGTAGTTGTTGGAGCTCCGTTACATAGAGTTCTCTAAATATAAAATTAGTCAAGTGCCTGCTAGAATTTTCACATCTGGCCTGGGTGCTTCTCTTCCAGATACCCAATTGCTGAACTTCTCGCTACGCCAACTGTTGTAAATTAGAATCCCCCAAATTTCAGGGGCGTACCACAGTAACTGTTAATCTGTTGCTCACACAGTACTCAGAGTGGAGCAAGTGTTAAGTATTTTTACGGTTCAGACCCGAAAGTGCCAGAATCACTTCTATACCATCTATTGGCTGGAGCTCAGTCCTACGGCCACACTCTCTAAGTCGGTACATCACCTGGCTGTGTGTCCAGGAGAGACAGAAACAGTCTGATGAACAGCTAGTCAGTCTCTACCACTGTCAACCCTTCTGGCCACCAAATGCCTCTTACCCACACCTTGCCCATGCTCAAGGGACAGCATTCAAAAATCATGCAGATACTCCGTCCAGCTCACATTCCCAGAAAATGTCAAAAGCTTGGTGCCAAGCCACTACCACACCCCAAATTCTTTGTCTAAGCTAGTAAGAGTAGACTTCTGATTCTCGCAACCAAAAATGTTACCTAGTAAGGAACGACTGAAAAGAGACTTTTAGGACAGTATTTTTTAATACAAGTTGGTTCTTGGAATTACTCAGGGTTTTTTTTGTTTGTTTGTTCGTTTGTTTGTTTTAATACAAATGGGCCCTGCCTTCAAAGATTCTGGTTTAATTTATCGGGATTGGGGTCCTGGAACTGGTATTTTTTAAACACTCTCCAGGTGAGTGTAATGTGCTGTCAGGCCTAAGAATCATTTCTCTAAGAGAAAAGGCAGCAACAGCATGTGTAAGTAACAACGCTTATGAAATCAGTAGAATCAACAGATTGTGATGAAAACTGTCCACGTGGGAGAAATCTATTAATTTTTTGACCCTTGTTAATAATCATCTGACTAATGAGCTTTCTTTCTATTCAACTAATCTTTACATCCAACTAATCTTTCTTTATATATACTAATCCTTTGTTGACATAGTTACCTAACAGAATAAAGATTTTTAAGATGCTGTCTGAAAGAACTTGCATTCTGATTGAATAAAAATCATCATGGGACCTAGAGACTACGATTACCTGAGCTAGAGAGAGAAAAATCTGGCTCAAGAATGCTGTTTAGTGTTTGCCTAAGAATTGAATCTGTGTCTTGCATGGAATATAATCTCAAGACGCCTCCGTGGTTTTTCATCCTTTTTAAAAATTCTTCTTTTTGACTTTTTTTTAAAGTAACAGTTTCAGATGAAAGAAAAAAATAGATGCAAATTCACCAAACAGGTTGTTGGAGAATTACAGATACGTGGTTTTCAGGTCCCCTCCCTACACGTGAGTCCTCTATCTTGTTAGACTTGTTCTCTCCTCCCCCTCCCTCAGCCCCGCCCCCTCACCAGGTCTGGTCCTGTGCAGGCAGGTGGGCCTGAAACCCTACCCTCCCCGACAGTGGGAGGAGCCTTTGGCAGAAAAGCCCTTTAGGCCACTTAGGTTTCAGACCTAAACACTAAATTGGGGAGTTCAGACTAATAAAGACGTCTACCGTGAGGTTTTTTTTTTCCTAAATGTTGTTATAGGATACAAATAGAATTTACAGTCATTCCTTTAAAACCACCTTAAGATTTAAGCACTTTCAGAGATTATTGAATCAAGACTTTCAGAAACGAAAATGCTGGAAGTGGACAAGCAGGAAAAATACATTCTCTTAAACAATGACTCGGACTTGGAAGAGTTTGACAAAAGTAAAGTTTCACTAATGCATCAAACTCAGAAAGGGTAAGTTTTATGATATGTGGATAGACTAATTTCATTCAAAGCAGACTGCTCAGTTTACAGCAATGTGTGTGTATGTGGCCATAGTGAAAATGAACACTCAGAAATGTTATCTATAGACGTGCAAAGGTATTAGATACGTGACACTAAAATATTTCAGCTAAGCACTGGATATGAGGCAATGGGGTCTTTTCTTATTGCATCTAGTTGCTAGGGGATTTTAATAATTTTGAAGAGAGCATTTTAATGCACAAATATTTATCAAATTACCTATCTCTTAACAAAAAGGTATCAGTGTAACAAAGGTGTATCCCTTATTGAGTTGCGAACTCATATTCAATCTACGGCTCCTCTGTACCTGCACATTTACAGCCAGGAGTAACAGCAGAAAATAAAAATCCATGCGGTTATTGTCCAATATTGATTAACTATAAATAAGGTCATTTTGGAATGTTTGTCTCCAGGTGTCTTCTATTTATTTTTCTAAATCGTAGGCGTATAGATGGATTAAAATTGAACCACTTTTGATACACATATAGATTTGGCATTTATAAGAGCGTGGTTTAGAGCTTGTTTCAGACTAATTGCTCAAATATGATAAGACAATTTTTCGAGCTACTTTATGTATTTTCCATTTTACAATCATTTTATTGTTAATTTTCTGCCCGTCACTCTCTTTCGAACATCACTTATTCTTTAAAAGCAAACTGATTACAATCCTTTGGGGGGAAACAGCTCCAAATTGCCAACAATAACAACAGTTTCAAAGTCTTCAGCTTAATTCCAAAAAAGGCTGATCCTACACAGGGCAAAGACATTCAGATTAAAAACTTGCAGACAACAATGAAAATGAGACACTGATTGGCATAAAATATAACACCTTCCCCAATTTTTTGCTTTGCTTTTAGTAATTTTATGTATTGTGAAGGCTGCAAATGCTTTGCATGTCTGCATTTATGGAAAATAGTTCCAGTTCCTTGAGTAGACTGTTTAACTCTGTCATGCCATGATGTTAACTTCCAATGTCTATGTGCAAGAAGTCTCTAGTATCAAAAGAGGCTGGAGGTAAGCACAATGTCATCCTGAGGATTTTCCAGGATGTGCTTGAATCAACTTTGAATTAATCTTGTTGATAAAACAAAACAAAACAAAACTATATTTTATTTGGAATTGATAACATGCTTTAAATATCCTCAGTAAAGATTAGCTTGTCATGCAGAAATCAAATGCTTTGTTGTTATGACACGTAAGCATTAAAGCAACAGGCCTATTAAATGTTAAGATAGTCAGAGATGTGCAGACATCATAATCAATCTAGGGTGAAAACTGTGGAAAAAAATAGTCTGTATGATATGAAAAATAAAGACAGGGTCTGTTTGTTTACCCTAGGAGATATATTGAAAGGTTAAAAGAATAAATTCCTGTTTTGTGTGCCAGTTGAAGAAGTATATTTTTCACATGATATAAAGGATATAAAGTGACACTCTCTTGTAAAATAGATTAAAATTGAACCCACTAAATTCCTAAATTCGCTGTCTCTAAATCACACGGCACTCTAACAATTTAAAATGTCATTTAGTAATCCCCCTTCTCCTGGTGGCATACCCCAAATCCCTTCTCATTGGGCACAGAAAATGAGAAAGGACTTACAGGTGAAAGATTTTTTTTAAGACCCATGAAGTACTACACTGTTTGTCTAATGATTCCATAAAGGAGAAGAAAAATGTAAAGAACAGGAAACAATTGAAATCAGATACTCTCTGTCTCGAATAAGAACAGTCTCTTTTCATTAAAAGGGTAGAACTTTTTTTAAAAGGAATTGCTCATATTACTGACATTTTAAGCCCTTCTTGTTTAAAGTTAATATATTCATTCCTTAAACAAACATGTTCACTGAAAACTGAATCTGAAGAATAATCATTTATGTGGAAATAATTTAAATATACAGATTTGAGGTTAAAAACCTTGTTCATTCAGCTGTGACTAGTGGCTTGGTGTATATTAACGAGCATAAAGAAAACCTGTACCAGGGTTTTGTTTGGTTTTCTCCAGCTTCAGTTTATCTTTTTGTTTTATTTTATTTTGCTTGATCCTGTTTCTGCTCATTTATTGACTCCTAAATGCCCTGACATCTTGAAAAGTTCATATTTGGAATAGAGTTAAATTTCCTCAGATTCCAGAAGAGATAAGCAC
Source organism: Ursus arctos (assembly GCF_023065955.2). Lineage (NCBI taxonomy): Eukaryota > Metazoa > Chordata > Mammalia > Carnivora > Ursidae > Ursus > Ursus arctos. The sequence goes on along the minus strand of NW_026622775.1, from coordinate 9,669,050 downwards.
AAACTAGGTGGGGGGGGGGTAACTTGAAAACTTTATCCCCTCCCCACCACTCCCCCCAGAAAGACTGGAAATGATAATTCCTTCAACAGAGACAAATAAAATGGACCCCAAGTGCTGAAAGAGGGAAAGAAAGAAGGAAAGGAGAAAGGGTAAGAGGAAAGGAGCAAGGGAGGCCACTGTGACCGATATTCCCTCCAGATTGTTCCCAAGCTTTCTAGGCCTCAGTATTACAGATTTTTCCAAGCAGGTTAGAAGCAGTTCTGAACTGAATTTAAGTAGGAAAGAGCTAAACTTCAGTCTGTTTTTAAAAGTCTACATTTTTCATCTTCCATTATTGGGAAGTCCATTTGCAGGGTCTCACTGAAATCAATAGCCACCACTACTGAGCACCGTGTGCAAAGCACTATATTGAATGTATCAGTTCGGTCTTCACAACAATACCAGGTAGATTTTCTTAGTTTGCAGATGAGAAAATTGAGGCTCAGGAAATGCTGTTTACTCTGTTTCTAAGTATTAAAACTAAGAAAGTAGCCCTGGATCTTCCTCCTTACTCTGTGTAGGTACTGAAGCCTTTGTGCATTTTACTGACTGAAGGCGGTAGGTTAGGACTATAAACTCTTACACTCCTTTCGATGAGGTCAATGTGGCCCCTCCCATCAGTGACCTTGGGTAGGTCACTCCAACTGGCCTTCATCTATTGTCGGAATGTCTCCTTAATAGCAGTCATCCCACTGGTATTAATTTGCTCGATGCCCATGCTCCCCTCTGGTTCCAGAATTCACCGCCGAACTTCCACACACTGCCAGAGCGCTGGGCATATAGCTGCGGTTCAGGAAATGCTTGTTGAAATAACTGGTTATAAATTGTACCTATAAAGATATAAATATGATTCCAGAACTCTTGGGAGAAGGCTAAAATTCTGTGCCAATGGTAACTTTCTAACTGCAGCTGCCTGAATGATTAACGGCAGACATATTGTCTCGTGGTTGGGTATCTGCCTCTGGTTGGAGACGGGGGAGGCACCGAATGCAACGTGGAGGCAATTGTGTAGGGATCCCATATGCTAATGTTTAACTCTAATTCCATTGCCTAGTACGGCCCTTTCTATCCATTGTTACAGGTGCAAAATGGGTTTCCTCTCTCTCTCTGTGAAGATGAGAACATAACTTCATTCAGAGAAACTGATTTCACTAAAGTTGCAGGAATAAGGGTGAATATGTTATTTAAGATAGGAGGGAAAAGAAGAATGGTTCCTTTCATCGTTTCTGCCCGGTAGTGTATAAAATGTATTCTCTTCAAATTGCAAAAAAAAAAAAGAAGAAGAAGGAGGAGGAGGAGGAGGAGGAGGAGGAGGAGGAGGAGGAGGAGAAGAAGAAGAAGAAGAAGAAGAAGAAGAAGAAGAAGAAGAAGAAGAAGAAGAAGGGGAAGGGGAAGGGGAAGGGGAAGGGGAAGGGGAAGGGGAAGGGGAAGGAGAAGAAGAAGAAGGCGGCAATCACCTCAGTTATGTGTGCCGAATAAACCCTCCATTTGCATCCATTATCCCCTTGGCTAAAGATCTCAGGTCATTCGATTGTTCCGGCGCAATAACTTGCCATCTGGGAAATATAATTGTTATAGCAGAGAAAACTGTTGAATCTTATAGTGTGCCTGGTCTAAGCAAAAACATAGCAAGTTTATAATTAAAGTGAATTAAACAATTTTGCCAGAATGGATAAAGTCAATTGATATCTGCAGACATATATATTTAGACAAACATAAGAAGCAAATTGAACATGTCATTATTTCAAATTGGAAATTAAAAAAATAATAGATTACTCATAAAGCTATCCAGGAACACAGAGAAATTGGTCATGGTGGAAATTTTAACTGTGAAAAGTGATGCAATTAAATATAATTGGACATTCACTCCGAACAGCAAGATGATACTCAGGGCAATCAAGAATAGATTCAGAATTGGAAAGAAAAAATTGAAGAAAGCACCATCAACAGTCATATTTTTAAAAATGTAGTCAGGCAGCGTGCATTAGGGCTTTCAAGTAAAATTACTCTAACAGTTTCATTTGGCCCTTAAATGAAATCTTTTGTTCACCAAGCCTCTATAGTACCTCAGAACTTCCAAAAGTCATTTGTGCTCCTTAGAACAAAGGGCTGTGAAACTCAGGCTTGAAATGCTCACAATGGTATTTTGAAATACACCTATTTTTCATTTATTCATCAGCTCAACAATCTCTAATGTGTCCTACCATGCATCAGGTAATAGGAAATATAAGAGTGTATGATCCTTTCCCTCAAGATATGACTGTGTAAAGGGATGTGTTACATACAGATTGCTAGATAATCCCAGAAAGAGAGCTACTAACACCCCGGAATTATTAAGGAATCCATTTTGACCTAAGTCTTGTGGAATGGGTAGGAATTTGCTATGTAGAGAAGGTATAAAGCATTCTAGGTCCGAGAAGATCAAGTAAGGGGGGAAATGGGGGGAAAAACTCTTTAGCTATTTGTGTTAAATCATCCACCAAGAAACATTACATCTAGGAATGAATTATCTCGAGAGAAATACTGTTTCATTAAATGCATACATGGCAGCTTTGATTACATGCTCGTGAATACTTCCCCGCAGAAACCTAGACTATACATCTCTCTGCACTGATGAAAGAATTTGCGATATGCTCCTATCCTAAATACATTTCTATAAGTCCTCCACTCTCCACATGATGTGACAAAGTTGGAGATGAAAGGAAATCCATGGTTTGGGATTTTTACAAGAACTTACATACGTTTTTCAAAGCCAACATAAAGTTTGAGAGTCAAGTATATTTGTTAAGAACTGAGATTCTGGAATCAGAGTGCTTGGATTTGCATCCTTCCTCTACCGTTTACCAGCTTTGGGAAGTTGAACCAGTTTTTTTTTTAATTTTCCTGAGTCTCAGTGTCCTCATCTGTAAACTGAAAATAATAACACTACCACCTTTAAAGGCTGCTGTGAGAAGTAAGTGTGATAATACTTACCAGAGCTTCACACAGTTAGCTGAGTAAACGTCCGGTAGTTTAGTTATGGTTGTGATAACTACTCAACGCATAATCGAGAGTCACATGCATGCACACATGTGCTTGTGAAAGGAGAAGAGAATCTTGCTTTTTGTCTTGGAAAAAACACTAACTGGCTGGCACAACTTAACCTTCTCATACCCAGCTTTTACCTTCACCTTCACCTTTACCATCCTTTATCGTGTCTTATGACTTTTTATTGAAACGAACCGCAGTGGCTAGGATGGTGTGCTTCCCTAACTATCATTAAGACTGCTTATTATGTGAACAGCTAAGAGAACTCATGAGGCGGTCTCTTCAATGTGGACAGTCAATGTACATTTTTCTAATGTATTTTTTTCTCAAATTACATCTATTGCCACCACGTTCTCTCTGCAATATTTAATCTCCTTCTTTTCTATTGTATATATTCCCATCATTTACTCTTCATCGTAGGGACACCTGAAACCTTAGTGACAGCTTTATCTCTCACTCCTCAAATAGCCAACTGCACATCCCTCTGATTCCTCCTTTTCCAGACTATCTCTTCTTCCCTTCCCATTGCTGCCAACCTAACCCAAGCCCCAGTCCCTCACATGTGGCCTATTGTAATAGCCTCCTGTCCTCCAGACTGTACCCCTACCAGTCTGTCCAACAGTTTATGGCCGGCACCCACCTTTGCTCAGTAACCTCCAATGATACCATTAGCTGTAGGATAATATTAAAATTGCTTAGTAGAGTGTTCAAAATAGAAAATTCAAAGAAGAAAAAAATCACACTAAGATGTTTTTTTCTAAATAGGCCATAGTTTAAAATATGCGTGCATGGAAGAAAAAGAAAGGAAGACAGGAAGGAATAAGGAAGGAATAAGGAAGGAAATAAGGAAGGAAGGAAGGAAGGAAGGAAGGGAAGAGGGAAAGAGCTCTTGAACTTTATAGATCAAGGTCAAGCTTGCATTTAATGTGATAATAGAGCAGTTGCCCTGCTTTTCTGCCTATGAACAAAAGAAGTAAAACTGCACATCATTGACTGCAGACCATTGCAAGATCTTCTTTCAGATGTATTAACTTAAAATGTTAATTTTTTTCTTAAAAATTGTCATTATTAGTCAAATGTTTAAAAACAAAATAATTTCACTGTCTCAGGTATATATTAGAATTTCAAATTATAGCTCTGATTTAGTTAAGATATTCAGTGTATTATATTGTGCAATTTTTCCTGTTACATTTCGTATACTTTTCGTAATTTCGTTGATCACTAAAGAGAAATATAGCTCTCTTCTTGCTGACTCTAATACTACAATGTACTTTAATTTAAACAACTTATTGTCTATATTTTGACAGGGAAATCCTCTCAAGAAGTCATAAAACTAAGAAGTTTTCATCCTATGATCAAGCCCAAAGGCTCTGTCATGCTTTTATTGTGCTGCTGATATTCATTCTCCAGATATTTTTAAGTTTCTTTGTCCTAAAAATTCATCAAGATTTGAGCACACTTAAAAAAAGGGGGGGCATCGACACCAATGAAAGGTAAATGAACAATGAATTTCTTGTCTGTTTATTAATCACATTTTCAGTTTTAAGTTAGAAAAGCCTCAAGTAAAAATCTAGACTTAACATCACTCAAATGATTCAGTCCTAGTTTTTAGAGGTTACAAGTTTTGCAGTTCTTTTCTCTAACACAAAAGCAGAAAAACTTCCCACAATTGTCAGCCATGGCTCAGAAAATACTGTCCTTCCTGTCCTCTCACACACATTCTATCTGAATAGATTTTATCTGAAATCTTTTGAAACATAGAGCTTTCTGTCATACATATGTATATATTATACGTGTAATGTAACCTTTTTGAATGTATTCATGCCTATCTTCAATTTTTCTGTGAACTGTGAAAGCCACCTCGTCCCAGAGACCAGAGCAAATTTTATGGATCTCCTTATAATCTTGTAAACGGCGCACACGTGCCAGAAGTAAAATACAAAATGAAGCTAGCCACTTTTATGTGGGTATTTTAGAAAAATGCCCTCCAAAAATAAAAATACATGGTCGGTTTTTTTTCCTTATCACAAAACTACCTCAGGCCTGCATGCTTCTTCCACCGGGAACCAGTCCCACTTGCCCTCCGTATTATGAGGATATTTTTCTGGAAAAATGTTTCGTACCTTTTGAAGCTGTATTTGCTCTTGAAAATGAAAATATTTATTAATTACTTTGAGAGAGTATTGTTACAGTACAAATAAGATAATATATACACGTGCAGAGCATGAGAAGACATCGCTCCCATTTCAGTTAGATGATTTGGCAAAAGCAATAGCAGATTCGTCATTTACGAATCGATGAAAAATTTGTGGTCCAACAAAACCCCAGCAAGAGAGTCACTTTTTTATTTACTCTGATTTCTAACACAATTATACATATTTTAAGAACAAAACAAAGAGCGAAAAACTTTGGGGCACAGAAATTGAAGTAAAAATGTATACTTAGGTAGTAAGCCATCATAACTCCAGAGTCTTACCTGAACATCAATTTTCAATTTCTCTTCTTGGATGCAAGTGGATTTATATGTCGAAGATACAACCTTTGACAACTTTAAAGTCCAAAGAATCCACAGCAGCCGGCTCATAACTTCTCCTCGAAGGTTATGTCTAACTAATCTCCCTGCCACCACCCCAAAATTCATTCCCTCCCTCACAGCCAGACATCATAAAACTTCCCTGCTCAAAGAATTCTGATGGCTCCAATCGCCGTTAGAGGATAAACTACATTTCCTTGCACATCCCCTTGTGATGCGGCTCTGCTTCCTTGTGCTTAACTGACTCACCTGGGCCATGGGCCATGCACGAACGCTGAAAATAAAAGCCGTGGTGCCCCAAGCACACCATGGATTTTATACATGACACTCCTTTCTGATTCCTCCCTTCTGATTTCCTACCGCTTCTCATTTAGGAGTCAACCCAAATATTAATTCTTCTGCGAACCCTTCCTTAATCATTAGCCCCTTCCTGCCCAAGACTCTGCCCCCGTGAAACCCTAGGAAAAGTATTCCTCAGTGCAGCTGCACTTGTGTATTTGCGTCCCTTCTTCATCAGACGTAAACTCTTAAAAGATTAGAACGCGATCTTTCTCATGATTGTGTGCTGATCCATGGCCTTCTGCCTATTGTCATAAGTACCAGTCAAATTCCTCACTCATCAGCGGTAGAGTAGAATAATCAGGAAGCATTGTCCTAAAGGGCAATAAAAAGCACAAAAAGCTTTCTTAACTAATCAAAAACCTTAAATCTAATGGGGGCATTTAATCTATTTGAATGCATATTGTCTTTTAATCTAAGATCTCCGAGGACAGGGAATGCATTTTAGAAGAAGCTTGTAAGCCTTTCAAGTCTAAAACATAATAGTTACCTAGTACTAGTCACTAAGTTCAAAACACCAGTTGACAGATTTGATCTGCGTGACTATTCACTTTTACTCCATCGTAAGTACCGTCTCATACACAGCAAACCTTTTTACCATCAGTTTAAGCTTTTAGAGGTTTTGGATAGCCCCCTCACTAATGAAGAGTAAACCAAATCAGAGACCTGTTTTGTGTGTGTGTGTGTGTGTGTGTGTGTGTGTGTGTGTGTGTGTGTATTTTTGTGCTTTTTACTGCCCTTTAGGACAATCTTTCCTGGTTTTTCCATATACTAACGGTGAATGCGGAATTGGACTGATACTCACTATGTTAAGCAGTAGGCCCTGTGCCAGCACACAATCAGGAGAAACAGTGTTCTGGTCTTCTAAGAGTTTACTGTATTATATACATAAAATATGCAAATAAACATATAAATAAATATATGTAATATTTATTTATTTATAATATTTACATCCAAAGAATAATGGTGGTAATAATGAAGTTATCAAAAATGACAGAAGCAATTGCTGAGCACTGACAATTTTCCAGGTATTATCTGAAATGCTTCACAAAGTTGGATCCCCCCAACCTCATGTGGCCAGTTAGGAGAAGACTATTATTACCATTTTACAGATGAAGAACCCGAGTCTAGGGAGGTGAACCATCTCACCCAAGGACATGCAACTAGCAAAAATGAAAAACCTGGGATTTGAACCCAGGGAGTGAGACAACAGCATCTGTGGGATTAACCACTGCAGGGTAACCTACGTTCTGGTTCAATACTATGTCATTCCTGGGCACACGACTAGTACTTAATAATAATGCTAATAATAAGTTATGTATCAGCCTCTTTCATCTTCTCAAATCATCTTCAGGGTAGAATTTAACATGTAATTTTGATCAAGGTAGGTAATTTGGAACGTACGTGAATTTGTAACAAACATCACTGAGTTTCGAATTGCTGACTTGCCTTTAATAGTTTCAGGAAGACATGCAATTTGCAGCATTCACTTTGTTCAACCACTGCTGGTTAGTCCTCCAGTTATGCAGCCTTTCTTCATCATGCAAGCTGTTATAAAAAACATTACATTGTGAAGCCTGAAATACCGGCCAGGTGCAAAGAGAATATCCAGCAGGGCTCTTTTTATATATGTTTGAGAGTTTAATTGTGTGCTGCTGGGTAGATGTTTGGCCTGTGAAGGTTACACAGTGGTCTCTTAAAGTGTACTATAAAAGTGCTTGCACAGGGGCAGGAGCTGACGGGCTGATGGAGCTTCCAACCTTGGCAATTATTTCAGCAAATCTCCATTCCGTGGACTTTGTAAGCCACATGACCCTTATCATGTCCCTGTTCTATTAATTGGAAACAATGTCACTTAGGAAAAATAACTCCTTCCATTTTCTTCCTCTTCTGATCTTAGCTGAAGGGAAAGCTGTTATATGCTCCTGGCCCATTAAGGAAACTAAAATTCAACCAGCTTTCTGAATTTTATACACACACACACACACACACACACACACACAGTATTTGATTATATAAAGTTGAGGAGGGATAAAATTTTATTGTATTCAGCTGCCTTGAAACCATCTGTTTTTCTGTCTAATTTTTGGAATTTGCCAAATATTCAATATCCAGAAAACTCTTTTGATCTCCTCGCGAGGCATGTGAATCTTAACATTGATTTCTCCCTGCAATCTGCTCCCCCGGGGAGTGTCGGCGCGTTACCTGATCCTGGTGCACAGTGAAGCACTCAGTAATACCCTTGCAAAGCCAACATTGCCAAGATGGGCAGCCCGGTATTAAAGATCATTCCGAGATTGTCATCATGTTCGTTTGTGGTCTGCCTGTGACTAAGCAGAAATTCAAGATGGACCTGGAGCATAAAGTCGGCTTTGTGGCATTTGTGAACAAAGCTGTATTACTGTTTTGATCCAGATGACTCTCTGGATAAAGGAGAGATGCCTGTAAATCATACAATGGGTGTAATTGGAGAAGTGTGCACAGGAATGGCCCTGAGCAGCAAAGAATACGGACTCCTTTTGCTGCTGTTGTTCCTGGGATTATTAGTGTCACATCTTTCGACCATTCTCCCCATTAATTCTCTCAGCTAGGGAAACACTTGTAACTGAGAAGGGAAAGGGAAATCAGGTTTAGCAGCACCAGGGTCCTGCTGAGAGGGGGCGTGGGGATGCCTGCAGCAGTTTCTCTCTGCGAGACCTCATACAATTTCCAGGCCAATCTATAAGATAAAATTACCAGACCTCATTGGTTAATGAAAACATGAATTTACAATGAGAATTTTCATCTTAAAAAAATGCAGAACATTTCCTTTTTAATCAGAAATAGGTTTGATTACTATGCTAGGTCCTACCAGTCTTATTTTTCCTTCATGCTGTATATTTATGACTGAATTAACCTCAGCACCGCCCTGAGACTCTGTTCCGTTATTCTATTCTTTCTGTGAGGCAGAACTTAAGTTGACGTCAACAAGGAATATGTACTGAAAGGTGCAGGCAGGTTAGATTCCAAAGTCAGCCATTGTGAGTTTGAGCGCATGTCACTGTTACAATGAGAATAGGAGACACTTCCGGTATTTTAGATACTGTTAACTGATTATTTCTGCCCTTGTTAATTTGGAGATTGGACTTCGGCTTGCAAATGTCTTTGCTGTTTTTGCACACATATCCAGGTTTTCCTAGTGCAGATAAAATAATTCCAAATATATATGAACTTCTGGTAGTAATGTTCCAAATTTTGCACACTTTTTTTCCAAGTAAAATACTGTCCCACATTGTAGCCGTTGTTTGTAAAAACAGACTATGCTCATGAGGGAACTGGTGGGGGTTTTTGTCATTTAACTGTTCGCTACTGACGTATGCTATACTAGCAATATGTAAAATTCCATTTCCTGAAAGAGTACACACTGGACTTAAAATTTTCTTTAAGAAAAAGAAGCTTTTATAGCCTTTTGTTATTTTTTAAGCGAACTATCTTTCTTCTCAGCACTAAAGACTAAAGCCTGTTAATTGTGAAGCAGCACTGTATAAACAATATTTTGTTCACAGGGTCAGAGCATAAAGTAGTAAAAATAGCTCTCCTTTGGATTCAAGCAAACTTAAGCTCACATCTGCTATGTGACTTGAGGAAGTTTCTTCCTCTGAGATCCATTTTCCTCACACCCTGATAAAGAAACTACTGCTGCCTTGTGAGATGGTTAAGAAATTCAGAAGAATGATTGGAAAGTGTCTATTGTCTGTCTATTAAACTCAAAGTCAAAGCAGGATTACTATTTTAACAATTTTGCAATTACTTAATCGTTTTTTTTTTAATTTCAATGAACTCTTTTTAATTTCTCTCAGTGACTTCGTAGCACTTGGATCTTTTTTCAGCCCTGATTAGATCAGCCGTAAATCTCCGAACAGCCCCTCCTTAAAGTAATTATATACATCTTCCTGACCAATACCATTGATTATCTCAGAGCTGGAGAACTACTCTCTCGGTTTTCTCTTTCTGTCTCCTAGTCTTACCATATTCCTTGGTGATTTCAATGTAAGACATAAATTCATTCTTTCTTTTTTGCTTTCATTCTGTCTTTATTTTTTTTTAAAGATTTTATTTATTTATTCAACAGAGATAGAGACAGCCAGCGAGAGAGGGAACACAAGCAGGGGAGTGGGAGAGGAAGAAGCAGGCTCATAGCGAGGAGCCTGATGTGGGGCTCGATCCCACAACGCCGGGATCATGCCCTGAGCTGAAGGCAGACGCTTAACCGCTGAGCCACCCAGGCGCCCCTCATTCTGTCTTTAAATAAATATCTTTCAGATTATAAACTCTGTGCTAAACAACTGAAATATTACGGTGAACAAAAGAGACACTTTTTCTGCCTTCATAAACCTCACATCCCAATTGGGGAGCCCGGCGGTAATCACACAGTACTAGAACAGCCAGAACAAAAATGATGAATTGCAGCTATGTTATTACCACATAGGAAAGAAACATGGTGTTTGTGACTATACAGAGGAGGAATCTGGGGGGTGAAAATCTTCATTAAATAACAATTAAAATTGATATGAAATTTTAGAGATGAGTAAGGGTTAAGTAGGTGAAAGGCCTTATTGGGGTTAGGAACAGAAGAGAGCAAGGTAGAAGAAACAGCAGCAACCAAGGCCCTGTGGTAGGAAGAAGCAAGGCGTGTTTCATGTACCTGAGACAAGGCTAGAGTGGCTGAGAGGGACACAGGTGGGAAAAAAGGTTGGAGGAGGGGAGATCCATGACACTGAACTGGTGCCCTCTCAGATATATTTGTGAGGTTAGTCTTTATTCCAAGAGCAACAGAAGCCACTGAAATATTTTTAAGAAAAGGGTAGGCGACATAATTATATTTGAGTTTTGAAAGATCTCTCTGGATGCTATTCAGAGCACTGCTTTTCAAACTCAAACATGCCTACAAAAAACTTGGGGATGTTATTAAATGTGGATTCTGATCCAGTATTTCTGGGGGGTGGGACCCTAGTGCCTGCATTTCTAATACATTCCCAGGTGAAGCAGCCGCTACTACATTTTGAATAGCAAAAGTTGAAAAACAAAAAAAAAAGTATGGCTAGAGTAAGATGAGAGGCCAGGAAATCAGTTAGGAAGCTATTCTTTGATCCATTCAATCAATATATATTCAGAATTTACTAACTGCCAACCCAGGTTTGCTTCCAGACTACGGGAACAGCACGGTTAACAAAACAGACTGTCTCAGTTTGTTAAACAGCTTACACACCAGTGGCTACTGCATTGCTTAGGTCAGAGAAGACAGAAGCTCTGGAACAGTGGCGATGAGACAGAGCACAGTTAACTGATTGTGGAGATATGTGCATGACAAAACAGCCAGGATAAGACAGGCACTGGATACTGAAGGATGAAAGAGAAGATTTGACAAAAAAGATGTCTACGTTTCAGGCTATCTTTAAGAGAGCCACATAAAGTACTTATTTAAATCTATGGATTTAGAGCTCAAAATAGAGGTCAAGGCTGGCAGATCATAAGTTAGATCGTCTGCAGGTTGAATGTGGGGTGCCTTAAATATTTGCAAGTGGAAGTGTCAGGCAGCAACTCCCCTCCTCCAGTCACTACCCTCGTTGCGTAGCCCATATCCCTTGTCTCCTACTTTTCTGAGAAAACTCAGATGTCCTCGGATATTTCCTGTTCTTACATACACATTCAGCTGTAGTGGACCTCATCGCTTCATTTGTAAAGAAGGGATATCTCTTCTTTAAAATTAATCTCAGTCACATTCCTTAAATTAATAACTTATGCTCATCGTGTCCATCCTCCCATCTGGTATTCTTGTTCTATGCTCTGCAAAATAATTTCTACCCTGGCAAGTCAGTTCAGTCTACAGCTTTTCAGTCTTCAACTTGTTTTGACTTCTCTGCCACAATATTGCATACTCCTTTCTTCTGGAAATGTATTCCCTGGCATCTACTATCTACATCACATATATTTTCCTTTTATCTCTCCACACATTCCTTCTAATTATTTCTGACTCCTGGTCTTCCAGGAACCTGTTTATGTCTTAACATAATGTAAAATTTTATGCATTCCTTCTTCTTGTTACACACTGACACTTCTTATTATACACTTAACCCAGTGATTCTGCTGCTATTTATGTGCTTGAAATATGCATCACTGATTCATCCTTTTCTGAGCTCCAGACCCACATAGCCAGCTGCCTACAGGACATTGCCCCTTGGATGACCACAGGCACCTTGAAGTCAGTATATATGAAAGTGAATTCACCTTCATCTATTGAAATGAGTCTCCTACCTTGTGTTACCTTGTGTTACTGTTCTTGGTAAATGTTCTTGGCTGAAGCCTGACATCCAGCCAAGACATAACCCTTCTCCCTCCCACCTGAAAACCAGATGACAAAAATCTGTTAGTTCTTCTTCCCTTCAACATTGCCTCTACTTCTGCTGCCCTTCAGGATCTCATCAGCTTTATTGTTGAACCAACCTCAAAAAATCTCTATATCTTTGTCTTTCTCTCTTCTACCTTATCTTCAAAACTCCATCCATGTGATTTTTCACTTTGTGGCTTAAAATTCCTCCCCGGTTCCCTACTCTACAAGAAAATGGCATCCTGTTAAGGTTCTGTATAATGTAGGGCCTGTACATTTTCATAAGTTTGGTTTCTTCCAATAATCTCTCTTTGAGCCCAGCAGCAGTGAATTCCTGCCATTTTGAATGTGTCAAACTATTTTATAACAATATGCTTTCTAGTTCAGAACATCATGAGATCCTCCCGAAAGGCCCCTCCCTAGGCATTTTCGAGGAAATATACTCATCTTTCCAGACTCAGTTCAAGTATTTCCTTTTTTCAGGAATCTTCCCTGATCCGCCTTCTACTGTACCCAGGCACATGTTTCATAGAATAGCAAGTTATTCGTGTAATTGTCGGTACGCCTCATCCACCAGACTGCAAATTACGTAAGGATACGAGTTTATCTTTTTAAGTCTGACTCTCCCAATCCAACTCATTGCATAATAATATAAAACCAACACAATATCTACTATAGTACCCTCTTATCCACAGGGGGTATGTGCCAAGACCCCCAGGAGATGCTTCGAATCAGAAATAACATGGAACCCCATGTTTTTCCTGCACATACATCCCTATGATAAAGTTTAATTTATAAATTAGGCACAGTAAGAGATGAACGATAATAACTAACAATAAAATAAAACAATTTTAAGTATTGAATAAAAGTTATGTAAATGTAGTCCCTCAAAATGTCTTACTGTATGTACTCACCTTCTTCTTCTTGTGATGATGTGAGATGATAAAATGCCTACGTGACGAGATGAAGTGAAGTGAATGTGACATAGTGTGACATAGTGTGAGGCTACTGTTGACCTTCTGATGCTATGTCAGAAGGAAAATCTGTGTCTGGACTGCAAGTTGGCCATGGGTAGCTGAAACTGCAGAAAGCAAAACCCTGAATAAGGGGGGGGGGGGGACTACTGTACGTATGACAGTAATTCAGTTTTTAACCCACACCTGCATAGTGCCACAACTTGTCCCATGCCATTGTCCTAGTCAGCTCCTAATTTTGCACGGAGTTAGTTCTTCCTAATTTCTTTCCCCTTATACATTTAGGCAGCATTCCAAAGTAATCTCCCTCTGTAACTACCTGTAATTGGAAACCCAGTCCTTTCTGCACTCAGTAACAAGTTTGGACGTCTAGACATCTGGCATAGATCTCTCCTTCTTCACTATAAACCTTAAATTGTCATCCTCTCCTGGGAACCACAGCCTTGTCCCCTCCCCCTCACTTACTTTATACACTTCAGTTGTACACCCGAGCTCTTTTGGAGGATGTTAATACCCCTCTACCTGGTGCAAGAATTATACTCATTATTTTGGATGGTTTCTTCTGGGTACACCCCAGTTTATCAATTTTAAACTGGCTGTAATTTTCCATGTGTGGCCTAGACACCGTCCACAATAGGACTTCTCTTTGTAAAAACTGTCATCTATTGGGCATTTACAAAGTGCCAAGTACTCTTCAAAGTGCTTTGCTTATGAAACAGGGATGGTTGGAATGGAACAGTATTAAGTCAGCTAAGTTAAAAAGAGCAACAATGAAAGTGAGAGACAGGGACAGAGAGAGAGGAAGAAAAGGGATTTTTTTTTTTTTAATATATTTAACAAAACCAAGTTTCCCTGTGAAGTCCTATTCCTGCTTGGCAGTGACTAATCCTGCTACTTACAGACACAGTGGATATGAATCAAAATACACGCACATTCTGGTGAATATTTAATGTAATTAATGTATTGATCTCTCAGCCAATGCTTCCAACTCCTTCTCTGATTTTCCTCCAATTCTCAAAAGTCTTACCCTCTCACTCCACCTGTTTCCATTTTCAAATTTCCCCGTCTCCCTGGTGCCAGGCACCGAGAGCAGCAAGGACAGAACGGAAGTGCCGCTCGGCTCACGGTTGAGTGCACATGGGCACAATTGTAGGTAGTGCGTCATTTCTTCAGCTTCATCTGCTCCTCCAGCTGGTGCAGGTACCTTACAGTCTCTCTTGGCATCGATGGCTTCTGAGGTTGGCTTTTATCGTGTGGCCATGAGAATGACCTTCATGGGTCCATATGGGCCCTCTTGCAGCTTACTGATGGGTAATTCTCTAGAAGCTTGGCTGAAACTTCCCCTTTTCATCCCTAGTCGGTGACCTGCCCCATGTTCTCTGCTGGTGTGGTCTTCGGGCCTGCTGGGCTGATGTGTATGTTTGTATTCCCGCTCCAGCCTGCTGAAGCACTTTAAAGAAAGCATCTAAAAATAAATGTGTTATTTCTCACAGGCTTCGTGTAATGTGCCAATTTGATCAGCATGCTTTATTAATTGAAATAAAGTTATTAATTGAAAATGTTGAGTATTACTGTGAAGAAAATAGGGCTCTGAGACTTCACTTGAGGTGTCTTTCTATGTTAACAACTCATTAAATTTCCAACTTTTACATCCAATTAATCAACTGCTTACTATTTTACTTAATTATGCTACCATTCATCACTCATTCTCATCCATGAAGATGTTATTAAAAGTTATTGTCAATGCCTTGCAAGAAATCTGACTCTACACATCTAGAGAATTGTCTGGTAATCTTAATAAGCAAGGAAGGAAGGAGGAGAGGAAAAGGCAGAAAGAAATGAAGGAGGAAGGAAAGGAGAGAGAAAGAAAGATGTGGAGGAAGGAATAGAATAAAACTTTTTTAAAAAATGAGAAAAGACAACTTCCATTATTGATCCCCACTCAACTCCCTGTGGGTAGTGGTGCTTACCGCGGTTCTCCCCAAGAGTTCACAAATCAAGGCTCTATTAGTCCATTCTGTATGTGTGAGGTTTTTTTTCATGATTTTCTTTGAAATCATTGAATTCTTCTTCCCTAGCAAAATCTTATCTGCGAAATGCAAAGCATAGGTGTTTCGGTTGGGGTCTCAGTGCAGGTAATCAGCCTCCCCCTGTTCTTCTTCCTCACCCCAACCCCTTCCTCTTGCACCACTAGCCTTCTGGTTTCTGGTAAGAACCCCAAGGCATGAACAGCCATAAGGCATGGACAACCCAAGTTTGTAAAACTACAGTTCTGTAGATCTTTTTCTGGAATCACTTCAAGCCAACAATCTGAAGTGCAGACAGACTACTTTGTCTTCCATTTATTGGAAACCAGAATGTTATTTTCCACCTCCAATTTTGTCTCATTCCTTCTATTTCCCGCAAGTCCTCAAAATGTATTAGCAACAGGCATGCAGACATCGCTTGGGCGAGTTCCCTCGGAACCTAAGATGCAATTTGTCTGGATCATTTGGAATGCCAGGTCCACTCTATAAATTATCTCACTTTTCTTGCAGACCAATTCCCACCTGATAATCTGTGTTCTACCCTCTCTGGCTGAAGGATCATTTCCTCTGACAAAGTAGCTAAAACTTTGTGAAGTGGAGGGTTCTTTTGTTCCCCTGTCGTCTGTTAACATTATACCATCTGTCCCAAGCAGCAGGCTTATACTTACTTTTGTCTTTTCCTTCCTTTTAACATGTCCGAAAAAGCCCTTTGGTACTGTTGACATTTTTCTGAAACCACATTTTATCCAGGGCTATAGATTTACTGATGTCATTTATATAAGTTTATAGCACTTTTAATGTTAGTTCTTGGTCATGTCACCTCATTTCCATGTTTTGTACATGACAAATCCCACTCTAAATCAACAGAACCTAAGTGTTAGTTGAGGCTCTATATTATAAACTTGGGCTCTTCAAAATGTTTTTTTCTAGAAAGAGCAATGACACTATAAATTCCCCATCCCCACCAACTTTCACTCCCCCCATGTTGGGATCCTTCATTATTGGGAATTTTTTGTTTGGAGCTATCAAACCCTGCCTAAATACTTTTCCTTTTAAAGCCCCAGGATGAAATTCTATAAATATGTTTACCCTTACCTATTACAATATACCTTTCTGAATTTTCCACTGCACATGTGACATTATTGCCTGGTATTCCTTTCCTTAGTGACAACCGTCTATGTCCAACACCTCCAGGTGTCCCTCCACTCACCACTATTTGCTGGTCACCATTAAGTCCAAAGTACGAGTCCCAATTAATACTTCTTCTGTGTTCTGAAAGACGAAAATATCTTTCAAGAATTTTCTTATGGGTTGAGTTGTGTCCCTGCAAAAATTTATATATTGAAGTTCTAACCCACAGTACCTCACAATGTGACCTTATTGAGAAATAGTGTCATTGCAGATGTAATTAGTTAAAATTAAGTCATACAGAGTAAATGGGTCTCTTATCCAATATGACTAGTATCCTCATAACAAAAGGGAAATTTGAGCACAGACACCACCGAAAGAGCCCCACGTGAACATGAAGGTGGAGATTAGGGTGGTTCATCTATAAACCAAAGAATGTCAAAGCTTGCTAGCAAACCACCAGAAGCTGGGGAAGAGGCATGGGACAGATCTCCCTTCACAGCTGCCGGGAGCAACCAATCCCATGAACACTTTGGATTTCTACCCCCAGAACTGTGGGAAAATAAATTTCTGTGGCTTAAGCCATCTAGTTTGGACTATTTTGTGATTCCACTGCAACAGAGTAATGCAACCAACAATCAACACATCAAATAGTATGCTTTTAGAAGCATCTCTTCTCCACATGGATCCACGTGATCAGAAAATCCCATTGCCACGCCAAAATCCTCAACAAGATACTTGCTAATAGAATCCAACAGTACATAAAAGGATTATCCATCATGATCAAGTGGGATTCATACCTGGGATGCAAGCGTGGTTCAATATTCACAAATCAATCAGCGTGATACATCATATCAACAAGAAAAGACTCAGGAACCATATGATCCTCTCAATCGATGCCGAAAAAGCATTTGACAAAATACAGCATCCTTTCCTGATTAAAACCCTTCAGAGTGTAGGAATAGAAGGTACATTTCTCAATCTCATAAAAGCCATCTATGAAAAGCCTACTGCAAATATTATTCTCAATGGGGAAAAGCTGGAAGCCTTTCCCTTAAGATCAGGAACTCGACAAGGATGCCCACTCTCGCCACTATTATTCAACATAGTACTAGAGGTCCTTGCAACAGCAATCAGACGACAAAAAGGGATCAAAGGTATTCAAATCGGCAAAGAAGAAGTCAAAATGTCTCTCTTCACAGATGACATGATACTCTATATGGAAAACCCAAAAGAAGCCACTCCCACACTATTAGAAGTTATAGAGCAATTCAGTAACGTGGCAGGATACAAAATAAATGCTCAGAAATCAGTTGCATATCTATACACGAATAACAAGACCGAAGAAAGAGAAATTAGGGAATCCATCCCATTTACAATAGCACCAAAAACCATACGTTACCTTGGAATTAACTTAACCAGAGACGTAAAGGACCTATATTCTAGAAACTATAAATCACTTTTGAAAGACATTGAGGAAGACATAAAAAGATGGAAAGATATTCCATGCTCATGGATCGGAAGAATTAACATAGTTAAAATGTCCATGCTACCCAGAGCAATCTACACTTTCAATGCTATCCCGATCAAAATACCAAGGACATTTTTCAAAGAACTGGAACAAACAGTCCTTATATTTGTATGGAAACAGAAAAGGCCCCGAATCTCCAAGGAACTGTTGAAAAGGAAAAACAAAGCTGGGGGCATCACAATGCCGGATTTCGAGCTGTACTACAAAGCTGTGATCACAAAGACAGCATGGTACTGGCACAAAAACAGACACATAGACCAATGGAACAGAATAGAGAGCCCAGAAATGGACCCTCGGCTCTTAGGGCAACTAATATTTGATAAAGCAGGAAAAAACATCCGGTGGGAAAAAGACAGTCTCTTCAATAAATGGTGCTGGGAAAATTGGACAGCTACATGCAAGAGAATGAAACTTGACCACTATCTCACACCATACACAAAAATAAACTCCAAATGGATGAAAGACCTCGATGTGAGACAGGAATCCATTAAAATTCTAGAGGAGAACATAGGCAACAACCTCTACGACATCGGCCAAAGCAACCTTTTTCATGACACATCCCCAAAGGCAAGAGCAACAAAAGATAAAATGAATTTATGGGACTTCATCAAGATTAAAAGTTTCTGCACATCCAAGGAAACAGTCGGAAAAACTAAGAGGCAGCCCATGGAATGGGAGAAGATATTTCCAAATGACACTACAGATAAAGGACTGGTATCCAAGATCTACAAAGAACTTCTCAAACTCAATACACGAGAAACAAATAAACAAATAAAAAAATGGGCAGAAGATATGAACAGACACTTTTCCAATGAAGACATACAAATGGCTAACAGACACATGAAAAAATGTTCAAAATCATTAGCCATCAAGGAAATTCAAATCAAAACCACACTGAGATACCACCTTACGCCAGTCAGAATGGCAAAAATAGACAAGGCAAGAAACAACAATTGTTGGAGAGGATGTGGAGAAAGGGGATCCCTCCTACATTGTTGGTGGGAATGCAAGTTTGTACAGCCACTCTGGAAAACAGTGTGGAGGTCCCTTAAAAAGTTAAAAATTGAGCTACCCTATGATCCAGCCATTGCACTACTGGGTATTTACCCCAAAGATACAGACGTAGTGAAGAGAAGGGCCATATGCACCCCAATGTTCATAGCAGCAATGTCCACAATAGCTAAATTGTGGAAGGAGCCGAGATGCCCTTCAACAGATGACTGGATTAAGAAGTTGTGGTCCATATATACAATGGAATATTACTCAGCTATCAGAAAGAACGAGTTCTCAACATTTGCTGCAACATGGACGGCACTGGAGGAGATAATGCTAAGTGAAATAAGTCAAGCAGAGAAAGACAACTATCATATGATTTCTCTCATCTATGGAACATAAGAGCTAGGAAGATCGGTAGGGGAAGAAAGGGATAAAGAAAGGGGGGGGTAATCAGAAGGGGGAATGAAACATGAGAGACTATGGACTATGAGAAACAAACTGAGGACTTCAGAGGGGAGGGGGGTGGGGGAATGGGATAGACCGGTGATGGGTAGTAAGGAGGGCACGTATTGCATGGTGCGCTGGGTGTTATACACAACTAATGAATCATCGAGCCTTACATCGGAAACCGGGCATGTACTGTATGGTGACTAACATAATATAATAAAAAATCATTAAAAAAAAAAAAAGAAAAGAAAATCCCATTGCCTTAGGAACTTGTATATTTCCTTTATCAGTGTTTTTTGTTTTGTTTTGTTTTTCTTTCTTCTTTTTTTCTTTCTTTCTTTTTTTTTTTTTTTTTCCTACAGCCCATCATCCATTTTCTCCATCTGGCTGGAAATTCTTACCTCTATCCAAATTTTATTTTCATTTCATTTATAACATGGTCACCTTCGATGGAGGAGAAATATGTTTCCTGACACTCAGTCTTTTGTTTTTACTAAATTTCTTGGCAATTTGTCTGTTACTGCCCCTCTCATTGTGACACGCTTACGTCAAGAGCAAGAGAATGGTATTCAAGCACCTGGGCAGGGGAGCTGGACTGCTGATGTTAAATCTTTGCTAACAACATGAACTTGACCAAGTTTCTTAATTTCTCCAGGCCCCATTTTCCTCATCTGTTATTTATAAATAAATAATAAACAAATAAACAAACCCTACCCAATAAGTTAGTGGAGGTGATTAAACAAGCTAACACACGAGAGAATCTTAGTTTTCAAAATCTATATACTCCAGAGTTTTTGTTTTGTTTTTAATTTAATCAAACAATTTTTCTCTTTCTCTCTTCCCTCTCTCCACTTTTAGATTAAAATCCTACCAGTTCTATTGGCAAGTGTCTGGGTCACACTTCTTTGACCTTTTCAAATAATTCAATCCAAATCAAGAACACATTCTTATAGATGAAATCATGTCCAGGAAACTAAGACGTTTTTCTACACAGCAACCATTTGTTCACTCCCAATTTTCTTTCTGCTCTAAAGTAATCAACTTCCATTGCAAGAAGAGGTAAAATTGGATCTTCAAGCTTTTTAGTTTTTCACCTGAAGATCCATAGTTTCTTGGAGATGCCTTGCCAGTTGACTTTGGCAGTGACATTTGTCCCCTTACAGACCAACAAGAAGAAGGGCATTTCAAAAATTCTATCAGATTCCCTGCCACATAAACGATAATTAGTATGGGAAAATTAATAATTAATAAGATCTTCCCTCCTCACAATAGCCTGTCCACAATACCCTCCTTGAACGCTACCGTCAGCAGCCACTAATATACTCGGGCTTTCTTCTTGGAAGCCACTAACAGATTTCCCCAAACCTGCTAATGACTAAAAGTCCACTTTACTTTTCAGGGAAACAAACACTATCTTTTCTCTTAGGTATCTGCATTCTGCTCTGGTATCACAGGGCACTGTTGGTTCAAAGCTTCTTCTCTCTTTTCTCATCAGTTTTTCCAGTCACCAGCAAAGTTTTACCAATTTTGATTGCCTTCAACTTCCTCACAGTGCTGTTTTTCTCCCTTGTTTTTATTCCAATTACTTCTGTGCTATCTAAGAATATTTCAACCCCAATAAAGAAGTCTTCCTCAAAAGCTCACACCTCTTTCCATTCTTTCACCTTCTCTTTTGTCTTAAAATTCGGAAGTTCATAAAAATTTGCCCAGTGATTAACACGAGCCCCTAGCTATTTTTCAATCACAAAATGCAAACTGAGATGCAATCAATGGTATCACAGACAGTATTGCTAACATTTTTTTAACAAATTTCTGTTTTCTCAACCTTTTTCTTTTTATCTGCTTCTCTCCCCTCTTTGCAGGCCTTTAACTATTTCTAGAATTTTTTGAATAAATCGGGGTACCGACAGCAATGAATTAAATCAAGAAAAGCCTTCCCTAAATTTGTCATGCAGCATTGCCAAGCAAAGGCAGTCCTGACCTGAAACCCATTTCCCCCTTTTCTTTAGTTAAAGACTGCCAAATGTATGATGATTTAATAAGCTCACTCCTGGCTTCGGAGATGTACGGACAGACATCTCAATGAGACTAGCAAACTCATTATTCACACCCCCCTAAAACGTGATCCTCAAATTCTAGTGGTGAAAGGTTAATGGTATAATTCACTAGGCTCTTTTGAATTTTAATTAAAATTATAAAAAAGGTTTTGCATCCCAATATGAACTGGAGCTCTATACTGACTATCAGATATGTTATTGAAGCTAAATCTCCTATATGCAGTAAATGAAGAACTCAGAATACCTCTCATTTTTATTTATGAATTTCATTCTATGAACACTTCCGGCAATGCAGTTCAAATTATCTTTGTACTTCTTTAGTGGGAAACCCCGCCTACTATTTGTCAATGGACTACACGCACCACATTCCAAGAACCAGACTCTGAATGATTTTGATAAGTATTTTCAAAATATATAGTGTGGGTCAAACCTGCATGTTGAACCCATAGAACATTCTTTACATGTGGTTATTTACTGAGTGTTCTCTTCTTACTGTGCTGTGCTTAATTTCTTTAGATCTTAAAGGGGTGA
This sequence comes from Ursus arctos, assembly GCF_023065955.2. NCBI lineage: Eukaryota > Metazoa > Chordata > Mammalia > Carnivora > Ursidae > Ursus > Ursus arctos. The sequence goes on along the minus strand of NW_026622775.1, from coordinate 9,647,054 downwards.
TATTCAATATCATCTACAGTAAAGCTTTTAGAAAATTAAACTAACTCTGTTTCCTTTTGTTATTAAATACCAAAGGAACTTCTCTCTTTGGGAATCACATTGCACAGTACCATACTAATAACGTGGATAATAACAAATATGTTGGTAACAGCACACAGCCATACAACACTTACTCTATGTCATGCACTATTCTAAGTGTTTTACATATATAAACTCGATTACTTCTCACAATAATCTCATACATAAGCTCTCTTACTAGCCCAATCTTATAGGCGATGAACCTAAGGTATAGTGAGGATAAGTAAGTGGCCACACAGGAATTCAAAGCTGGGCATCTGAACAAGAAACCACAGTTCAAGTTAAATCAGCTATTGTCTCCAGATCTACATATCTAATAAAGCCTAATGTTTAAAGCATGGAGAGTTTCTGCTTAAATAAAACCTTACGCTAAATATGGCATATGGAATACTATTAGATACCATGGCATGATGTGAAATGCTGCAATTTTGTTTTCATATTATTCTATATAAAAAGGGGGAAAGGAAGCAGAAGTTCAAAACCAAAAGTGATTTAGTAGGTGCTCAGGAATACAAGCAGTACAGCCGAAGGGGTGGCTTAGAATAGCCGGGCAGTCTCGAGGGCAGAGAGGCTCTCTCTTTCAGCACGTGGATTATGGGTCGTGTTCTCCAACATGCCACCTGTACTGGGCCCAAACGCCACGTAATGCCCTTCCATGATCAGAGCTTTCAGATATTTCAGTGTGTTACTGTGTCCATCATTGTGTATTCACACGATGTGCATTCATATTACTTTATACAAGATATATATAAACTCATCCTGATGCTTTTTTCCTCAAGGGTAGTAGAAATTAATGGTTCTTTTTACAACAATTTTCTTACAACCAACTTTGCTAGAAACATTGATTCCGTTTGATTAGGTATGCTTGTATTCGTAATTAAAAACTCAAAATTCTCAGTATAATTCTGAATTATCAAGCCTCATTACGCAGTTCATATTAAAGATTTAACTTATTTATATGATAGGTGTTTTATTTAAAGCATATATTCCATATATTTTAGTGAGGGAAAATCATGTTGTGAAAAATATTTCAAATGCGGTCTAACTGTATTTTTCTTTTAACAGCATCTTTTAACATTGCCAGTGAGCAGACGGATGTAGAAACAATTAACAGCAGAAAAGAACAGACGGGATCTGAATTCAGAGACTTAAAGCAGCAGGTAAGGACAGATTCATGGTTTACCAATCCTAGATCCGCAGTTTGGAACAGCAGGTGGAGAGAAGACATGACTCAGGAAAAGTACATATTTTTATTTTAAAGAAATGGTCAATTAAACAGAGTAATATTTTTGAATTGTTGATGGACACATACTAAATTGACTTATTTAAGAGAATCAGCTGGCATGTTTTAGTCTCCATTTTATTTCTCTTTTCCCCCTTCTTAGAAGCATGAAAATCCAATTCTTTTTTACCCTGCTGATTTTTTTACATTTTCCATTTGGCAAAAAGGAATTTTTCTCCCTCTCTGGTGTTTCTAATGGACCTGAAACCCGTGTGATTAACATGGCTTCCTTCCTCACACTAGGCTTGGCATCAATAACAGCTTTCAGAAATAATGTGTATATCTCCTGAAATCAAGTGCTAATTTCTGTGAGTTCTAGCTAAAAAGCTATTATATGTGGGCTCCCTTATTCGGCAAAAATATTTTTTGGTGCTTGGGTCATTGTCCCTAAATTATTCAGGAAGAATTAAAATCGTTATCAAGATCAAATATGAATATCAAGAATCAAATTATGAACTTCTTCCTCTTTGGAAGGCACTACTCCCCCCGACCTACTACAAGCAGGCAATGTTACAGAGTTCCTAACCCTGTTGCATATTAGAATCACCCAGGCAACTCATAAACTAAAAAAATCTCAGTATCCAGACACCACCTCCGGAGAGGCTCAATTGTTCTGGGGCAGCATCTGGCATCTGATGGGTTTTTTAAGTTTTGCAAGTATACTAATGTACAACCAATTTAAATCATGGGTTTACTCTACCTAGCCTCATATACTTGAAATGTTTTTTTAAAAGAGGCACTGGTAGGGCTCCTGGGTGGCTCCTGGGTGGCTCAGCATCTCTTGATCTCGGCTCAGGTCTTGATCTCAATGGTTGTGAGTTTGAGCCCCGCATTGAACTCTGTACTGGGCAGGGAGCCTACTTAAGAAAGAAAAAAAAAAAAAAAGGCATTGGTTAAGTCAATGATTTGGGATTAAGTCATATGAAATAGTTCCATTTAAATAAAAATTCTTTGCCAAGGTAAGGTAATCATGCTAGTTTAATATTTCATGCTTACCAAACTTTAGCTTCACAACTGGAGTTTAAAGTCAATTCCGGTAAAGTGATCTTTCTTCCTATTAATTCCTACAACTGATTTATCAGTAAATCAAAATATGTCCAGAATCTGACCATTTCTCACCAGGTCCACTATACCCACCCTTGTCCAAGCCACCATCCTCTTCTACCTGGAAAACTCCATGTCCTAACAGGTCTCCCTCTTCCACTGGTGCACCCCTGCAGAACACCCTTTAAAAATGTAGGTCGGCTCACACCATCACTCTATGCGAGACCTTCAAATGTCTCCCCATTCCACTCCCAATAAGAGCCATGGCCTTACAGTGTCACAAGGCCCTTCGTGGTCTGGATCTACCCCCACCCCCACCTGCCACTGCTCTCTGCCTCGCTCACGTGCTTCCTGTTGCATCTCAAACATTGTAGGCATACTCCTGCCACAAGGTCTTTGCATTGTCTGTTCCCATTGCTGGAATGTTCTTCACAGATCTGTGCATGTCTAACTTCCCCACTGCCTTTGTTTTTCTTAGAATGTCACCTTCTCAAGAGACATATCCCGAGCTCTAGCCTGTTACCCTATCTGAACTAGAACTGCCCCCTTCCTGATACTCCTTACCCTGCTTTATTTTTCTTTCGTTCTACAACACTTACCAAATTTTAAATTTTATTTTATTTGCTTATTTATCATTTCTATTATATATAGTCTCCCCTTTTTAGAATGTGTGCTCCCAAAGGTCAGAGTTTTTTGTCTATTTTGTTTAGTGATCTATTTCAAGGACCTGAATCTGTGTGACGCATACTAGGAAACACAAGTATTTGTTCAATGAATAAGTGAGTGAATAAAAACAAACAGCAATCTTGTATCATCATGCTTTCTATAGGTAATTGATCATTTCCTTTAAATATGGTAATATCTCGATTTTGCAGGAATATCATTACATTTCTAACTAGTTTTACATACGCTATACTGCTTGGAGTTCTTCAACACTCCTGGCAGCAGGCCCTCAAATACTTTAGGCTGAGAAAGAGGTATAAAAAATAATACTATTTCAGTATTAAGAGAGCATTCCCGTAAAACTATCCCTTTATCCCAAAAATTATTGTCATTTCGTCTACGTAGATACCACTTTCCATTTCATCTTCATATGTACCTACCTTATAAAATAAACCCACTCCACTACATATCTAGCAACTCATCTTCCCATTATCCTTCTTAGGATATTGGCAAATCAGAATTGTTTTTATCAGGGCTTTAAATAATTTCTAAATTGGCAACTTCACCAAATAAAGTCTAGATAATATACCTCACCTGATTCAAAAGCATTTGAGAGAAGTTAACTCCTGATACAAAGAAGCACCATCGCTATTCTCCTCCCCATTAATAAACGTGATTCTTTTGTTTTTGACTAATTTTTCTCATTTGTCACTGTTTAATTCAACGAATATGAACATAATTTTAGTGCCAGGCACTGTTCTAGGCACTTGGGTTTTTCAATGAATCTGTCAGACAAAGTTCCCTTGTCTAGCTCACATTCTCATCTTTTTAATTCAGTGACCAACTCAACCCTTGTTTTCATCTGAGGGCCTAAAAATCTCTATTCCATTTAAATCTTGGTTAGATGCACTAAAGAAGGTGGTGGACACATTTTAAAGAATAGCGAATGCAGATACCAGCCTCCCGCTGATGAACGTGCTGCTCTGACAGGGGTGGGTTGTGTTGTCCTGAGGGCCACACAGCTTGGCAGTGTTGGAGACACCAGGCTTGTGCACACATCTCAACTGCATCAGCTTCTGCCCGGGTGACCTCAGAAATGTTACTTCAGTTCTGTGTCTCTCATAGCTCCTGTATCTACCAAATGGGAATAATGCTTCACCGAGTTGTGTTAAAATCCTGGGAAGCCCCTACCACACTATTGGCCAATAGCAAGTATTCACTAAATCACTGTCATTACTAAGTTACGTTTAGCAAAGGGGAAAAAAAAGGAACTCAATACTTTGTATCTCTAACATTGAAACAATGGAAAAAGTAATTCTTGATAATAAAGACCCAGCAAAAATACATTACTAGTAAAGAAAACTACCTATCTCTGATGCCACTGATCTCTATATTGGGTTAAAGTCATATACTATCCACTCTAGAGAGAAATTATGACCAGGCTGAATCACCTGGTATATTTCCTTATTCTGTTCACATCTTACCTAGCCTTGCCCCTCCCCCACACTTGTCACATCCATAATTGCGTGATTCACATCTGACTCCACCACTTCACTAAGTTGTAGGACAGCAAGAGATGGGCCTTAGCATTCTATAACCTACTTTTTTTCCCCCTGCTGAATGCACAACACACAGCACAGGGCCTGGGACACAGTAGAAACTTGACAGATTTTTTTTTTTTTTAATTGAAACACAATCAGTAAGAAATGTATAATTTGCCTCAGGGAAGGCCAGTTTATATTTTTGAGAGTAGATAGCCTAAGCCATCTTTAGGAAATTTAGGTGTAAATATCCTAGGAGACAAAACAGACCAATTGTAACAGTTTTTATTTTTTCCATAAATTTTTTATATCTGTTGTGACTTTTGTTGATTTGCTTACTTTTATTTTGTTTTTCAGAGAATTGCCTCCATAGACACGCTTACTGCCAGGAACACCAAAGAGCAGTCCACATCAGCTGAGCAAAGTGAATCTGGCGTTCCTACAGCCGAAAGCCAGGTACTGTCACGTGGGGACTAGGAACAGGCCGAGCGCGAAAGGATGCGGCTCGCGGCGCTGCTGGCCAGTGCTCTCTTGTGCCATTGTGTGGAAGGTTCTAGACTAAGTCCTTCCATAAATCACACATTGAACCCTCACAATAATCCTGTGGTGGGCCTTCTGTTGCCTCCATTTTGTCAATGAAGGAACGTGTCTTAGAAAGATGAAGTTAAGAATTCTCGGGGGCGTATACTGGTAAGAAGGTGAGCAGGGTTTCCAGTCCAGCACCTCCGGCCCCAGGTCATGAGCTCTTGACAGTCACTTGCTCTCATGAAGTCCTCTGTGATCTTGACTCTGAGTTCAAATAAAAACAGCTTTACCTATATTTTGTACAAAAAGTAGACTCGTGAGAGTCTACATAATCCAAATCCAAAAAGCGGATGTGTTTTTTCTAACTTGTCTAAAAAGATACCGTAAGGACTTGTTTCATATTTACAACCTAGTTTCAGAGAGCAATTTCTTTCTCCAAAGGAATCATATTGGGAAGCTGCTATCTTTAAAGTTAGAAGAGGAAAAAATATCTTGTAATATTGCAAAGTAACATTCAGTAGTGAGCATTGCTTAGGACTTCCTCAGACACAGAAGAAATCAAAACGGCATTACCAAAACTATTAGCAGTAAACATCTGGGAAATGTCTTCATATTGTTTACAATATCGTTCTATCATATACAGAAAGAATTGGTATATATAAGCTATGTAAATTCATATATTCAATGATGTAAGTGACACTAATAAAAATGCTAGATTCAGTTCAGAGCAGAGGAAAGCATCTAGCTAGCTATCATTTTACTAGGTCGTATGAAAAGCATTAGAGAAAGTGGGCTATTTAATCATATAAAATTTCTAGGGGGTTTTGTTTGTTTGTTTTTAATTTTTTATAAGAGAGAGTAAGACGGGGAGAGCAGGCGAGTGGGGGTGAGGAGGACAGGCAGAGGAAGAAGGAGAGAGAGAATTCCAAGCAAGCTCCACTCAGCATGGAGCCTGACACGGGGCTCAGTCTCACAACCCTGAGATCATGACCTGAGCCGAAATCAAGAGTCAGATGCTTAACTGACTGAGCCACCCAGGAGCCCCTAAAATTTCTAGTTTTAAGAACCTCCCAACAAGGTGCAAATCATAATTTTGGATATTATCAGTCTTTAAGACTATAATAGGGGGATAGTACATTAGATTAGCCACCTTTCTCTTGGGGAATAAGTTGAAACACAAGCAGGGACTTTTCCTAAATGACTCCAATTGCCAGCAGAGCCAGGAATGTGAAAGAGGCTCTTTTCTGCAAAATGTTCCCTTCATTTCCATCCATCAGACGCACACACCAAAAGCTTTATTTTACCACCAAACTATACCAGCAGTTGCTTGTTGTTAAAATGGAGTTGAATGGTTTCAAAGAAGACATAGCTTGAAATTTTGGTGAAAGTAATAAGGTAATATCAAATACGTGAAAAAATCTAGGGAAATGGTGAAAAAAGGGAGATGTGAGGAGAAAGAAAATTATTCTTTTGAAAACAGGGCTGCTGCCGCTCTTCAGGTCAACAGTTTTCATGGCCTTAAACCCTTCGGGCTGTCTTACAGCTCTTTTAGAAGCCAGAACCTTCAACATGAGGATTACTAATCCATACCATATGGGTCCAAGTAAATGCCAAAAATTAATTTCATGTAGACGTAGTAGCCAGCACAGCAAAGGCAAAGAATTCTCCAGCTATGCTTTTGCTCGGCTTTTATACAGCACTGGTGCTTTGAATCTCCCTTCCTCACACAGCATCCTTCTGTAAGTCAGTTGGGTTCATTCAGGAGCGCGCGCGCGCGTATGTGTGTGTGTGTGTGTGTGTGTGTGTGTGTGTGTGTGTGTGTGTGTTCCAGGGCCACCCAGGGCTAACCTCCGCTGTCCTAACGTTCTTTCATTTGGATGCACTTTGGGTTAAAACAATTGCAAAGCAGAAACGCAGATTGCCGGCAAAGGTGACCTTTCTTTAATATTAGATTACAGCCTTGTTTCTATAAAAATGAAAGTTACCTTTGAGCATTGCTGTTCTTAAGTTTGGTGAAAAGAACCAGATGCTTCCCTAGGTTATTGCTGGTCAAGACTTAACATTTAATTAGGCATCTACAGGAATGGATTTGAGTCTGTATCGGTTCAAATGTTCTTATGTTGCTGCTCCTTGCAGTTTCCATTGACGAAAAGGAAGTAGCAACAAAATAGCCAGTTATGGGGGTTCACGGAGAAGGTCATTCTATGCAGACACGACATGTTCTATTTTGCCAGTTCACGTGGCTGGCTGACTATTTTTAGAATTGGGCGGAATCCACCCTTGCTTTCTCAGAGAACTCGAAGCAGGGTGGAAGCCTGGTTTGAGCGGCTGACGGCAGCTCCAGCCCGGTCACTGCTGCGGTCTCCCCTGCCAGCCGCACGACCGTCCTCCTGCCAGCCGCACGCTCAGCACAGCTGCCTCCTCGTGCTCCCAGCTGCCGCAAGACAGCCCCTGCCAGTCACACGCTGGGACCTCTGCCAGCTCCACAGCAGTCCCCACCTGCCACGCGGCAGCCCTACACCCCTTGTATCAGCCCTGCTGTCACGTGCAGAAAAATCATTCAATGGGATGCCTAAAATTAACTTCCCCACCGAGTCTCTTTCCCCTGAGCTTAGTGTTTGTGTGAGGTGTGGTTTAATTTTCGTCTTTCAGACAGTTTGCATATTTTTTCTTTGCAAGGGGATTCTTTTGTTGGTACACCGGCTGAGATGCTCTTGCAAACAGAAGTTTGCTTCTGACACCTTTGACCACAATTTCCTTGAACTTAAATCACTGAACGAAAACATTTAAATGTTAAATTTGGAATCCAGATTCTAACAAAGTACAGGAACTTTAAATGATCTTCTCCTAAAGTATACAAAAGGCATAAGTTAGCAAGAGAAACATCAGAATTCATACCTCTGGTACTTTTCAAATCATGAGATTTCTGTCTTGAACAAACAACTACTACCAAGAAAAAAATCTACAAAAAATTTTTTTTTGTTAAGGAACAACCAAATACTGGCTGAGGTCGAAGATATTAGAATAGATGGAGAGGTACAAATGCTTAAGATATGGATTCTGTTCACGAGCAGATTTCAGTTTACTCTGGGGTTGGAATAACATCTTACAGAGCCCTACATCATCAAACACTCAGCCCAGCTTTAGTTACACATCGTGGGCCACAGCCTACATATACATAGCAGTGCCAGGTGTGAGGGGAAGGACGGATAATCGGTTGCTACATGGAGCTGTGAAGTCTTCTAAGAAAGTGGGTCTTGAGTTGGGCCGACTTGGTTGGATGAGGGAATGTGTGGTAGAAAATGTGGTGCCCAGATTGTGAAACCTCCTGAATATCCAGGTTATGGAGCCGGAATATCACACTGTCAGCACTGGGAAGCAGGGGAAAGTGTCTTGGGTAGAGGAGCGACATGATGAACTTTGGAGGTGGCTGACCCATATGAATTTGCCTATTTTTGCAAGTCAAAAAGCATTCAGTATCAGTATTTTCAAAAGGCTCAACCTAGTACAAGAGACAAAATGAAGAGAAAAGAACTAGAAAAGTTTTCTTTTCTCACGAACCTCTTGTTCTATCAACTAATTTGCCAAATGATCCCCTTTACCAGTGTTTACTTTCGTAAACAAAGAGATAAAAAGAATAAGAAAAAGGTGAGAAGAAAGAACAAAAGGGGAAGAGAACAAAAAGGCAAGGAATCAGAAAGAATCGTGGAGCATCTTAAAGGTTCTTACAGAAAAAGCAACTAGATCTTGGAGAGCTCTCCAGTAAACCTGTATTAACACTTCAGCTAGGTCACAAGGAATGGAGCAATTCTGAAAAATTTGCACATGGACCTCTTTTGAGTATAACAAAATAGAACTTGACTTACATATTTTCCCTTTCCTCCCCAATTAGCTGTTATTTACATTTTCTAAAAGAAAATTAATTCCTGATTCCAGGCTCTAAACAAATTCTGGGAACTTGTGTCTTAATCCATTACTTGAATTTACAGTTTAGAGCTAGAAGAGGATATCCATTTACTTGCATTGCTTTTGAGGGAAGAATTGGATTTTCTTCAGACGATACAATTGAAATGCCAAACATTTGGCTTCACAAAATATAAGAACAATGTCCTGCTGCTCTATAATCTTCACAGCTGGGATCATTTAACCCTCAGCCCACACTCTGGGACCTCTCTACCTACACAGAAGGGGCTACAAGGAGCCCGCTAAGGACTGGAGTCAGCAAAATATTACTCGTGTTGTTTCTCGTGTATCGTGCCATGTAGAGCCTCCTGCCATGATGAAAACCTCCCGTAGACCCCTTCACGCCCTTCGTCTGGCCCACATCTTTCCGCTTCCTTCTCTGCAAACATTCTTCTGCCGGCGGAACACTTTCTCTAGGTCCTTGATGGAAAGCGGTGCTCTTTCCTTGTCACCTCCTTACTCTTCTTTTTCTGACATACCCGCAAGGAAACAGAGGAACAATATAACCGTGGTAAATTACAAAGACAATACTGACCATGTGAACTACAGTCTTCTTTCAAGTAAAACTAGGTCTAGGCATGTTCCTGCCTCCTTTCTATATTATCTTTCACTGGTACAGTGTTTTCCTATTTCCATAAAATTTCATGTCCAATAAAACTTTTTTCTTTCTTTCCTTCCTAGAAAACTACTGTGTTTCCTTTGTTCTCGGGCAAAAAGCTTCAATCTTGGTCTCTGTAATTCTCTGAGACAGAAAATAAAATTGATGAGGGCCTAACTTTGTTAAAATATATTTTTAAAAAGATTCATTTACATGTGCCAAGACCTCTGCCAATGGCCTGTATCTTAATCTTTGAACTTCCATTGATTGCACCAGTCTTTGCTTAGAAAGATACACTTCATCTTAGATTCATTTTCCAAGTGTCAAAGCTCAAGTTTCTAGAGAGTCCAGAAAGGTAATATAAATGAATGATAGGGAGCCAGGTATGAGAAAAACAAGGAGCAATAGGGACGGTGATGATCTAGAGGGCTCATGCCCCATCTTAAAGGAGCCACAGCAAATAAGCGTAGTCAATGATTGCTTCATAAAAACTGGGCCAGTGTTTCTAGACCTTTTAATATTTTTTCATATATTTTTAATTTGAGAAACTAATTAAAAAGTATTTTAAATATTTTATCCAGCAAATGACAAATCTTTATAAATGTAGCTTTAGTTTTTAAGTTCATTCATTCTAATGATAAGTAGAGTTATGCATGCAATTAAGTAGGTCATCCATACCAAGCACTGGCAAATATTTCTATAAAGAGCTAAATGGTAAATATTTTCTGTTTTGTGGGTAAAACGGCCACTCAGCTCTGCCACAGTAGTGAGAAAGCAGCCGTATGTGCACAAATGATTCATGGTTATGTTCCAATTAAATTCTCTTTACCAAAACAAGGTAGGGAGACAGATTTGGCCTATAGCCACAGTTTGCTGAACCCAATCTATACATTCCTTTATAAGGCGACCCATTGAGAGTTTCACTGAGTAAATATCTAATAGTCCATGTATTCCGTATATGTCAACTTAAGCAATGCTTGCTTCCCTGGGTTCTGCATCAGATTAGACCCCTTGCTTGCTGTTTCCATTGCATCTGTGCCTGCCCTACCACTACATTCATCAAAACATGACATCGCTTTGTAACTGTTAATTGGTTCTGGTTTTAGTAGACTATAATCTTAGGGAGGACAATGACTTTGTCATGTTACTTGGTATCTACTGTGCATGGCATACAGTAATCATATGATAAATATCTTCAGTGTATTTTCTGGTCCTCTTTCCTAATTAATCTAAATTGTAGATGTTTAACTATTTTATTTTCAGAAGGAGAAGGCAGGAAGCTGTAAGATGTCAAATGTTTGTTAACGTCTTCATCTAAATTAGAATGTATCTTTATCAAAATTACTCCTATGAAACGACACATTCAACTGTTGTAATCTTTGCATTAGGAAATTATGGAACTGAGTCTAGTGATTTTTCTGACATAACATAAGGATTAAGAGTCAGATTGCTGGAGCCACATTCCTTGGGTTACAAATCGTATCCCCACCCCATACTGTGTATTATTATTCAGGTTACTTAGCTTTTCCGTTAACTCAAGTTTTCCTGTCTATAAACTATGGCTGATATTCATACCTTTCTTGTAGAAAGTTAGTGGATATAAAGTCCTTGGAGAAATACGTAGATATCCTAAGCACTCAATAAATCTGAAACAATCTTTTCATTGTCCATGCTCGAAATCATCCCTCAGTGTCCTCCAGGACACTGCTGAATCCACCCAGTTGAGCCTTGTCCTGGCCACCCCACCGCAACTGTCCTTGTCACACTTAGCACCGACCTCCACGTTGCCACATCTAATGGTCATTGCCACATCTATTAGAACTTTGATACAGGTGATCTCTCCTTCTTTCTGGAATAATATGCTTCATTTTGCCACAGGATACCAGCTTCTCTTGCTTCTTATGCCCAGTTCACTGGCCATTTCTCAATCTCATTCCTGCGCATGCCTAGCTTCTCATCTCTTAATCTTAGAATGCCCCCAAGCTCAGGGCTTAAATCTCTCCATCTCTATTCATTCCAAGGTGATATCATTCACATTCAGGGCTTTTAATTTCATCTAGTTGCTGACTCCCAAATGTATCCTCTAGCACTGAACTTTTGAGTGAAGTGCAAACTAATACACCCAGCTCCCACTCAAGCCCTGGACTTGGCTGACTATTTAGAATGCCAAGTTCAGTATGTCTGAAAGCAAACCCATTTTCCAGTTCTATTAAGAAGTAATTGACATACATTGCTTCGTAGGTTTAAGGTGTACAGCATGATGGTTTGATTCACATGTATTGTGAAATGATTCGCACACACACAGACATACACCTGCTACTTCAGTAGTCCTTTCTATCTTAATAAATGACAACTTGATTTTTACCAATCGTTCAGGCCAAAATACGTAAAAGCAATCTTAATCTTCATTCTTATTACCCACAGACCACTCGTCTGCAAATCCTGTCAACTCTACCTTTAAAATACTTCCAGGATTCAAAGCTGCTCACTGTATTGACTATTTCCACACAATCCAAGCCCTGCCATCTCTTACATTGTATATTCTGGTAGCTTCAGGACTAATATCCTGGTCTTCAACTTTGTCTTTCTTATGGCCGTACTCCACATGGCAGCCAGTATAATCCTTTAAAATGGAAATCAGACCATGCCACCCATCTGCTGTAAACTCTCAATGGCTCTGCATTTCACACAACAAAGTTCAAAATCCTCAGCATGGCCTAAAATTTTGTCATGATCAGCCTCTTCTAACTATCTTACCTTGGTGCTCTTCTTATCATACATTGAGCTCTAACCCCACTTACTATTCTCTGATAACACCAAGAACACTCTTGACTTAGGCCCTTTGCAGTTGGAATTTTCTTTTCCTAGAATTCTCTTCTCCCATCTGTCTTCAGCTCCTCCACTTCCTTCATGAGTCAGCACAAATAATAACTTATGAGAATGACTTTTGTGTCTACCCTATAAAAAATAGTCCCCCCAGTCGTTCCCTAGCCTCCTTTTTCTGCTTTAATTTGCTACAGAATATTTTTCGCTATTTGACATATATGATGTATATACTATACTGTCCATTCTCCATACATACATCAGAACATAAGCAGTATGAGAACGAGAACTCTATTGCTCTTTTGATTGTTCTATCTACCACATTTTCAGTAATGCTGGGTGCACTGTGTATGCTCAATAAATGTTTTTGAATGAATTTGCCATATTTAGACAGATTTTATGTGTATTTGCCAGTATTTGTGACAAGTTTATTTTTGTGATATTCCACAGTTCTAAGTAATATTGCCTTATCATATCAAATATCAACCCCTTCCTCGAGTAGATTCTAAGTGGATTCCAGAGGCACGTATGGGGGCACACTAAGACCCAAACCAGTGGCCTTCAGTCAGTATGTAATTCATGAGACTGTTCTGGTTAAAGATGTAAAGGACAAAGTTACAAAGGGACATGGGGCAAAGGTCCTGGATTACAGCTGGGAAATAGGAGCCAAGGATCAGGACTTGGTAAAAGCAAGACAAAGTTATAAGAAAAAAAAAGAATCCAAACACAAACACTGAGTGAGTCTATTAACTCTGGCAACACAGACTGGGTCTTTCTCCCGTGAAGCTGGTCTTAATGCCTGGGCAATGTTCTATCACACAGAATCAAAGCTGCCACCAAATATCTTCCCAGTGGAAATTCTACTTTACAAACTTTTATAATGTTAGTGCTTAGTAAAGTATTCTACACACAGTAAGCATCTAATGGGCATGCAATAAAGCCAATGATAATAATAAGTTTAAAAACACGTAGGAGATTTACGGTCCCAACTTATTAAAATGCATATGAGATTCTCAGCAGGTAAATATTCTCAGAAATGTGTTCCTTTAGCAGATAAACACTTTCCTTGTATTTTGTATCCCTGTTGAAGAGCAGATCGCTGATTGCCCCCTAAGCAAACTGGGGAAAAAATCGTTGTGTCACCTTTATTGGAAAAAGCTGTGAAAGGCATAAGGCACTAGATGTCAAAGAGAAAAGAGGATTCTTCTTTGGGATAGCCCCAGTGGTGATGACAACCTTTCAACACTATGCTTATTTAGTATTTTCATACCCGCCATTTCACTTCTTTCAGGGAACACTCAGTAATGTCTTTAACTTAACAGTTGTCTTCCTGGCGTCATGCACATATGAAAGAAAATCCCCAAATTTCTCTATTGTCTCAATAGGGCCAAAGACGCTTATTAGCAGCAGGACATATATATCTTACGTACAGGCTACCTGTTCTTACCACATTAAATAAATTGCTCAAACTACTCTTCTCCCTCATCAAAATTAAGTTCTCAAGGAATTGATAATCTGACAATCACCATTTTAATGGGTTTTGTTTACTATACCACATATATCACAAAACGTAGCAAAGGTAAACTTAGCTTTATCCAAAGGACAATGTCTGATTTGGGTGGGGTTTTTATGTTAAATAATAGATTATTTGATGTTTATACAGCATTGATATAATATTTGATGCTTGGTGTTTAATTTTCTACAATCCAAAACCTGCATCTCCCTCAGGAAAAAAAAAAAAATCCATTGAATTAAGGTCTCTCTAAGGGGGAGGGACTATCCTTGTTTATTCCTCTAGTCTCAGCATGATTTTCAAGAATGTCTCTTTCATTCTGAAAAGTGATTGGGTCATTAATTATATGGTCATCCTAACCATACAGCTATTTTATGCTGCTGCTATTTCTCCAAACACTTTTTAAGTCATCTGTTCAAATCATTTTCAAGGTCAATCGCCCAAACTGGAATAATAGAACAATACTTTATAATCAAATCACATCTTTTGACCAGAATAGTCTTTAAAAACTTGATCACTCATTTTATAAGAATTCAATAAAAAATGTTTTTCAGTTATTTTTAATAACCAAGCACACTTTCAGAAAAAAAAAAAAAACTCATCACTGAGAATTTCAAAAAGTGTTAGTAACTAACGGCAAAAACGACTCTCCCCCAGAAGGAATAGCAGCACCAGCAGTAAACGTAGCGCTGGGATAACTATTCATTGGGCATCTGCTGTCTTCCAGTGCTGGCGCTAAGCACGTTATATAAGCAAGTGGGTGTAATCTTCATGTCAACCATGAGAAGCAGATATTGTTATCCCTATTTTACAGATGAGAAACTGGGGCTCAGGCTTAGTAATTTTAGGTAACCTGACCAGGCCTCATGGATAGCAAATTGCAGAGCACAGACTCCAGACCAGTTTAAGTTGTTTCTAAAATCCATGGCTCTCAGCCCTGAGCGATACTGCCTCTCTCATCTCTCGTTCTAGAACGGAGATCACCAAGTACGTGGATGAGGACGGTACGTCCTGGGGATCGCGGGGATCCCTTTCCCGGCAGGAACAGAAGGTGATGGTAGGGAGTGGCATGAGAAAGGTGATGTGGAGCTGCCTTATAAAGGATCTCATAAGCCAAGTGAAGAGATGTGTAGTTATCACACATATAAATAAGGACTTGACAGAGTTTTTCAGTCAGAATAGTGACAAGATTAAATCTGTTTCAGAAACACAAGTTTGAGGGAAAGAAAGAGGTAAAATTAGAAAGGAGAGAGCGTAGGCATGGGAAGCCCAGTTTGGAGGCTAGTTCTAGAAAAGGGATAACAAGGTCCCGACATGATGTTTGACAGTGAGAATGAGATGGAGGGAGTTTGTGGGAGAGATATGTAGGAGATACAGAAGGCTGTACAAGTGACTGGCTGAGGTAAAGAAGGATAAATAAGAAGAGAAGGAGGACTGAGCTGTGGCTTGGGTTCTTGAGCAAAAAGGTGGTGCTATACGCTAAGGGAAAGTAGGTAAGTTGCAGGTCAAGGTCTTTGCTGGGGCGGGGGGAGCAGGTGGAAATAAAGAGTTGAAATAAAGAAATAAAGAATTGAGTTTAAGAATTGTTAAGTTTTTAGTTCCTACTGTGCATTTCATAATGACAAGGGATAAATGGGAGAAGGGGAAGGCCAGGATTATCGTGGTAGAAAAGACCACGAGTTAAAATATTTTGAAAACTCGAGTACTGCAAGTTATTAAGGTAATGTATATTAAGGAAATATATATATATATAAACACTCAGTAATGTCTTTAACTTAACAGTTGTCTTCCTGGCATCATGCACATATGAAAGAAAATCCATATATATATATATATATACATATATATATATATATATATATATATATGTATATATATATATATATATATTCTAGACTAAGGAATTTCATGCCAACTTTTACCTGTCCAGAATCTTATCTTGTACCAGAAAATTCATAATAATTCTTTGCCATTCCTCTTACAAGTAGAAAAACACACTAACTCTTTTCTATTTCGTCTGATATAAGGTATACAGGATATTATTCAAAACCTAGATAGTTAGTGCCTTGACTCCTTTAAGCCAGAAATAGTGTTTTTATGTTCAAAGCAAGTACTACTATGATTTTTGTTCTATTAGTTTTTAAAGCCACTTTAAAATTGCAAAAAAATAAAAATAATAACCTTCTGGCTCTTCCACTGCTTTTTTTTTTTTTTTGTCCCCTACATTTATGCATCATGGTATAGCCTGCCCACAGCAATAAGATTTTGTGTAGGAACAAGCATAAAACAACCAAGGGTGGTCATTTCTTTCTAATTGCTTGGTAATCTTTTCAAAGGAAAAAGGGGAAAGACAAAGTAAAGGCTTCTCATTCATTAACATCTGATAACTTTAATACCTAGCATTATACTCTTTTTCATTCCAGTGATTAAGTTCTGTACACATTCAATCACTGACAATAGGCAATAGTATATGCGGGGAAATGGTAATTCTAGATGGATGCTTTATTGTTTTATTCTAATAAGTGTATGACTCAGCTAATCTCTCTTTAAGCTTATTTTTGCTTAAAATGGTGACATTTCAAAACACCATGTGAAACTCAATAGTTGTATCTTGTAAGAAGTTAATCATAGATATAAAGAATAGAGGCAACTTGGTGTAAATACTGTTAGATATCTGTTAGCGTGTTCATTTTCACAAACACATAGAAAAAATCTGGGGCTGTACTTACAGGTAATCTAGAAGAGAATACTTGATAAGGGCTTTATTTCATGCACCAAGGAAGTATATACAGACAAAGATGCGAATGGTAAAATAAGGGCCCTGCTCGTTAAGCTCGCGGCATTCTGGTCCACCTTGGTTGCTTTTTGGTGATCAATCCTTATGATACTCAGAAATAAATTCTTATGTATAAATAGAATTGATCTGATGACAACAATTTCTCTGAGGTTATTTTCCATCTGGAGCAAATGAGCAATTCCTTTTAAATCTATGGCCCTGTCACTATGTTTATATAATGTGCTATAATAAAAATAAAACGTTTTAAGAATTCCATCACTTCAAGTACATCTGATTCATATCCTTGATAGTCCATTTTGTTTTTAACTATTAAGGTAAATTTTAAAGGAGGAGACTTTTAGAAATCACAACAGTGAGTCAATTGAGAACCAATCAAATGGAATTTGAGCTTTGTGTGTATGTCGTTTTCCTTTGATTATATTGGATCTGAAATCAAATATAATTACCTTTCTCCAAAATGGCTCTCTCTCACATTTGGAATTTATTTGATGGGAAAAAAAAAAAAAGATTTCTATTCAGTCATAAAAGACCTTGAAGAAAGTGATGAGAAACCTCTGCGAAAGTCTAGACTGGCAGCCTTCGAAGAACCCAGGCACAGCAAGCACATGCCTGAGGAGTGTCTGAAACTTTACTCTGATTGAGTGGAGACGGAGCACTCAGATGGCCAGCTTTGTGAATAATTAATAAATCAGTGTAGGAATAATTAAAATCCCTTCTTAACCTGAGGTGAGTGGGAAGAAAAATCTCTTCTAGCATTCTCTATTCTCTTCCATGAGGGTCACGGTGTTATTAGCATTTTAATACACTGAAACTGACATAGATAATTTGCTCTATTTGTTCCAAAGCTAATCTGGTTTGGTGAGGTTCACTTTTAAACCATATTTTTTAGTTCGATACTAATTCAATGTATATTCAGTATTCATAAAGCAAGTCAGTAACTTTGACCACTAAGACGAAAATATATGTCAAATACAAATGATTCCGTTCCTTTGGAAACCATGTCTCCTCTACTCTGTGTGCAGCATGGTAGAAACAAAGAAATACAAACTCCTTCCCTTTATGGCTTAATGGTCAGGAAGGGAAGATTGATGTGCAAATCTATAATCATAAACACAATCACAGAGATACAGAAAATTCTTGATTATCTTGTTGAAGAGAATAAATAACTGCCCAGAGAATTGAGAATATTTTAGAGAAGAGTTGAAATTTGAAATGCGTTTTGAAGGTTAAATAGAAGTTTTCAGGTGAAGCCAGGGAAAGGCATCCCGCACGGACTAACGAAGGGGCAAGCACAGAAGACGTAAAGGAAGATGGCCCATTTATTACTTAGGGTAAACTCTAAATGCTATTACAAAAAGACTTAACTGTATATAAATAGAAACAAAGTGACCTCTCATTCACATAAAACAGATGTTCCTGCTTGACATGTGGCTTTTCTCCATGCAGTGATTCAGAAACCCAGGCTCCTTCCTTGATGGTCTCTGCTCTTTCCTAAGGCATGATTGCTTTCTGTCTCCCCGCAAAGATAGGATGAGAGATCTTGGAGGGTTCTATCTGCCAGCCCAGAATTGGCACACTACACGTCTATTCATATTCCATTTGCTACAACTGGGTCAGCCAAATGGCCACAATTAACTCTAAGGGAAGCTGGGAACCATCTCTAGTTTTGCCTTCTGGAATTCAAGTCTTTTTTTTTTTTTTTAAGATTTATTTATTAATTTGAGAGAGAGAGAGCATGAGCAGGAGGGACAGAGGGAGAGGGAAAGAAGTATGCTCGGCAGGGAAGGCTAACTTTTCTGGAGGAAAACAAAAACCTCAGTGGCTTTGCACTGTGAAGTGTAGATGCTTGCTCCTTGCTTGCATCACGATACAATGAGGGTCGTCAAGGGCACTATGCTGCACGCCTTCATTCAGGGACTGCTTTCTTCCACATAGTAGTCAGACCATATCGCAGGCCTTTAAGGCTTCTGCCTGACTCTTAGCAGCAACCAGAAGGCAAAGGCAGAGAGAATCATACGAGGGGCCAGGTCTGCAAGTGGTGGACAAGCCATCCACCCACGATCCTGTGAGCAGAAATTAATCATATAGTCCCACCTCCGAAATGTCTGGGAAGTAAAGTCTGTTTGCCAAATAAAATAAATACTTGTGAACAGCTAGTGAGTCTTTGACCCTCTTGTGTTCTGAAGATACCTTTTGATCTCCACACTTAGAATGCCATCATCACCTCCCCAAAAGAAGACAGCCAAAATCTCATTCAGTCACCATCTGGAGCTCAGAGTCTGGAATCTCCAGGACATGTGCAGTTCCCAAGTGCAAATGCTCTTCCTGGTGATGTTATATGTACTAAGAAGATACATTTGTTTGGAGGCCATATATATGCCATATATATAATATATATAATATTTATATACACACACACACACACACACACACACACACATATATATATATATATATATAAAGTTATATATGCAGTATAGAGCAGGGGTAGAATAATTACACTAATTATGCTCATTTGAAGAAAGGAAGAATAAGAACAGTTATCTGACTGCAGAGACTCTTGAAATCCTTTTGGGCCAACATGGTAAATGAAGGTTCTTCTCCTGGCCCTTGGTAGAGGTTTCTAAATCGGACTCCATCTCCACCTCTGGAAGGAACTCAGGAATTCTTCATTTCCCACTGTTGTCCATGGGCCCAGACTCACCCTATTGGAAGGCTCTCCATTTTCTATCATTCTCCACTGGAAAAAATGTCATCATTTGGGGGTGCGCAGCTTTCACAGCTCACACATTTTCTCTTGTAGTGTGCTTGGTGGCCTGAAATTTATTTAACAGTTGAACATTCAAAGGCTTTTGTCATTGATGTTGTTTCATTGACAACACCAGTCCTTCAAAGACTTAGTGGTAGGCTTCCGATTTATTTCCATCTAGTTACTTTCATACACCTGTAACCACACTTGGAGTACTTGCCTGGACCTTGTTTATTTCTGTGCTTGTTTGCCCTTAAACCTATCTCTCAGCTTAATGCACTACCATGACACCAGGTGGAGCAACAGGGTCTGAAAGGGAAGACAACCTTCAATTTTATGTGTCTATGGGATTGAGTAACTCACTTCAACTGAGAAGTCTCACTGAGTTGTCGGTGCTCAAGGCCTTTTCTCAATCTCAATTTTATATGTCTCTTAACCATTTGGAGTTCAGAATCAATTGACTTTTCCACCTTAGAAAGGCCTCCAAATTATTCCTATTGCTTTTTTTGCTAACAAATAGGCCACTTATTTTCTGAGCTCTTCTCTTTCTTGCAATGCCTAACCAGATTCATCCCAAAGCCACCAATATGCATATACAATGTTTTGTTTAGCAAACTTTTTTCATAGAGATAGGATTAGCAGGCTTGAGGTCTGCCTTTCTAGTTATCATGTTACATTTTTACCAAATATTTTGCCAAAATAAAGGATGAACCTCAACTGCCATCCTGTTTCACCTGCTCCTTTATAGCTCATTTCCCAGCCATGGAACCACTGACACATACTTTAGGTTTTATTACAGCAACATCCCCCCCTCCTCAAAATTTGCCTTGGTCTGATTATCACCCCCCAAAAAGCTTCTTTTTTGTTTGCATCACATCCAGTGTAGGTTGCAGGGAAACACTGTCTCATGTAATTATTCACAGATCCAAACTTCTGTCGTCTCAAGTCTCTGCCATACCTTTGAGGCTTAAAGTCCCCCACTGTACTGTCCACATCTGGCCTGCAGGTGAAGGAAGAGAAAGTGAGCATGGAGGATTATGTAAGACTTTAAGGGCCAGGCATGGAAAGGATATACATCATTTCTATGTAAATTCTGCTACCTAGCGCTCAGAGACATGGCCCCATCTTAATGCAAAAGATTGAAACATAAAGAATATAAGGAGTGAGGTAATACAGATAGTGATTACAGCTGTAAGTTTCTGCTACAACAAGAAAGAAAATGGATTTTTGGTGAGCAACTAGTAGTTCCTGCCTTAACTCATTTCCAGGATGCTGCACTAGTTAGGAATTGAGCTATGTGGGTTTAGCGCCAACAGACTTTTTATAATTTAGGGCCACCAGCTGTAGCCAAGGATGACAAAGAAAAATATATGAGGGCCAGATAATTGAACTCCTTTTATGTCATGGTAGAGATTTCTTTTCCATTCTGTACCCAGAAAGAATCTGTTTGAGATTTTTTTTCACAGTAGAATAACACAATCACATTTACATTATAGAAAGATTATTCTAGAAATATAGGAAGAAGAAGGAAATTTACATTAATTGAACTTCATTTGGCACCTTAAATTACCTAGGTGCTATTTCATTTAACTGTAGGAACAACCTTGTAAAGTAGGTAATTTTATTGTGTCCCATTTTGACAAGTGAGGAAAGTTTAAAACCATAAAACTTTAATTGTCTTTCCTCTTGTCCCACAGTAAGCCTCAAAGCCAGTATGCAATCTGAGAAATATTTGACTCCAGACTTCGTATTCTTTCACTAGATAAGCTGGCTAATTGGAGATGAGACTAAAGACGTAAAGGCATTTTCAAAAATTCTTCTAATATCTCATGCAAGTAATGAAAAAAGGTATGTATCGGGTCAGCAGTTATGAGGATGGAAAAGCAGGGACCCATTTGGGAAATACCTTGAAAGTATAATAGACAGAACCTAGGCACCCACTGAATGTGAGAAGTAAAGGAAAGGGGAGAATCAAGGATGTCTCAGATCTCCAGCTTGGGAAAAAAGACGTTCTCAGAGAAGTATGTTTACGGGGGAAATAATGAATTGGGTCTCAGATGTTTGGAGCTTGAGATGCCTGGGTTTATCATACTGAGATGCACACCTGAAAATAAGAAAGAAATCAAAGCAGAAATCTTAGATTGTGCTGTGGAACTCTGCTGTGCGCCATCACCAGCAAATTCCCCTATATCCTCAGCGTCTCTAATTTTTCCCTTCACCTTCTTGCTCTAATAAAAGTACAGGTCTTCTCTGTGAATCTTGACTCCCTTGAAAGCTCTAACATCAAGTTTGATTTTCCTCAAACTTGTAATGCCTCTTAACGTCTTTGCTCAGAACCGACACACTTTCACTTATCTCTACATTTCTTTGGCCAAAGCTAGTTACGTGGCCAAGCCTAATATTTGCTAAACAATAATAAAATCTACCACAATGGGTCACTTCTCCTCACTGATTGACTACTTTATCTCATGGATCCCTAAAATTCTCTGTCAAGTTGGTTATGTCATAATGTCAAGAGCATTTGAATAACTCTTGAGAAATGATCAGTTCAATATTCTAGTCTCTCAGATCCTTAGACTACTCTTCTCTACTAAAGTTGTCTCTGTCCCATGTCACCCTCTAGAACTTCTCATTACCAAATAACAATTTCAAGCTGCCCATTCTCCAATGACCTCTTTCTTTATATATGTTTCTTCTCATCTCCCTCCATTATTCCTGCTCGCTACTTTTAATACTCTGTGATAGGCAGAGTAATGGCCCCCAAAGAAATCCTAATCCCTGCTATGTTACATGGCAAGGAGGAATTAAAGTTGCAGATGGAATTAAGACTACCGAAGAGCTAACCTTAAAATATGTAAATTATTCTGAATTATCTAGGCGGGCCCAATGTAATTGCAAGGGAACTTAAATGGTGAAGAGGGAGGCAGAAAAGTCCGAACCAAAGAGATGACATCTTAAGAAAGGCTCAAATAGACATTGCTGGCTTTAAAGATAAAGGGGTGGCACGAGCCAAGGAATGGGAGCAGTCTCTAGAAAAAGATTCTTCTCTGTAGCCTCCGGAAGGAAGCTCAACCTTGCCATCACCCCAATCTTAGCCCACTGAGACATAGCTCAAACGTCTCACATCTAAGATTGTAAAATAATAAATTTGTGCTGTTTTAAACTTTTAAGTCTGTGGAGATTTGCTACAGCAGCAATAGGAAACTAATATGTACCTCAACTCAAACAATCCTTTAACCCCAGGCAAAAGCCAATACTTTGATCTCACTACATTTTCACGGACTCCCGCTTTCTTCTCACTTCACTTTATTCAATCAATTCACCAGCTTAAATTCCATGGACAATTATTATAATCATCCCTCTCTCTTGCTCTGTGATACTTAGCAAAACCCAAACACCAGCTCTCAGCCTGCTCTCGGCCTGCGCTCACGTGACTGGATGGTGACAACAGCACACGGAGACCACAATCACTTTAAATTCACTGTATCTCCAAGTGTGTCTGTAATATGGTTCAGCTAAACTCTTATTTATCTCTAGTCCATTTACTAATCCACTCTCCTGGATAACACGTCTAGGCCTATTTCTCTCTCCTCAAAACCTTCACATCAATCCCCCCATTACTGTAGGTCAATGACCTTGCTTCATTGAATGAAACAATCTTAAAGATTACATCTACATGCCTGCACTACTGTATAAGCCCAACTCTCCACATCTGCGCCCTTTAATTTTTTTTTTTTTTCTGTTGCTATGGGTGATTCACCTGTGCTTCTAGCTAAAGCCAAATCTTTTACTTGCATACCGGATTTTGTCTGCCATCATCTTCACAAGGACGTTGATCCGGAAATTTTCGGGTGTTTCTCATGCTGCAACTTTCTCTCTCTGGGCTATATCACTCTATAGATGAACATGCTATTATTTCTATTTCTATCATTTCTCCTATCTTAAAAATTAAATAGATCCCCTTGGTTCTTCTACCCCTCCCCATAGCTACCCCATTTCCTCCTTTTAGCTAAACCTTCCAAAAGAGTTGTCTAGACTTAATGTTTCCTATTCCTTTTCTCCACACCTTGCATGCTGTCTTGAACCCACTCCAGTTAGCTTATTCCTCAAACACTACAAAGTCATAGTTTTTGCTAAGCACCAATTACCTCATATTCCAAAATCCAAAGGTAATTATTAGCCATCATTTTGCTTGACCTATTAATAGCATTTTATCCCATAGATCATTCTCTCTTTCTTAAAGTACTTTATCACTTGGTTTCCAAGTCACCATACTTTCTTGGCTTTCCTCTTACTTCAGTGATTTCTCCTTCTTCATCTCCTTTGCTGTTTCCTTATCCTATTTCCAGTCCTATAGGGTGCAGAGTTTCAGCTCTGATACATTGAACCTCTTCTCTCTCTGCCTTCACTCACTTAGTGATCTCATCTAATCTCATGGCTTGAGCTACTCTGCTGAAAATTCCTGAATTGATATCTCCACCCAGGAATTCGCCCCTGAACGCCAGTCTCTTCCGGTCAAGGTTTCCTATACAACATCACCGTTTGGATGTTTAGTAGACTCTCAAACAAAATGCCTTTTGACTCTTCCTCTCCATAACATACACACGTGCACGCACACACACACACACACACACACATGCACACGTACATGCACGCATGCCACCTATTCCTTCTGAATTCTTTATACCTCGTATCTCAAACATAACTCCACTCTCATAGTTTCCCAGATAATATGTTCAATTTTCAACAAAAACTGTGGACCAAACTCTGGAGGACAATTTGACACTTCTCTTTCTGTAATATCCGTATTCTACTGGCTCTACATACAAAAGACTTTCAGAATCTGATTATTTCTCCCCTACTACTACTGCGGCATCCCTGGTCGAGCTTGGTTGGATATGGCAGTAACTTCCTAAGTGGCCTCAACTCAGCTGCCATCACCTGGCTCCTCATCCGAGCTGGTGAAAGTCAAAACTGAGTCTGGCCCATTTGAGCCTTTGTACAAAACTTTACAAACCACCCAGGATGGCCAACACAATCTTAAAGGAGAAGAATGAAGTTGGAGGACTGATGATACCTGATTTTGAGACTTACTATTAAGCTACAGTAATCAAGACAGTGGTATTGGTGAAAAAAATAGACAAAGAGATCAATGGAACATAATAGAGCCCAGAAATACACCTTCATAAATGTAGGCAGTTGGCCTTTAACAAAAGAGCAGAGGTGATACAATGGAGCAAAGATAATCTCTTCAACAAATGGTGTTGGAATAATTGGACATCCACATACAAAAATTGAATCTAGACACAAACCATACACCCTTTACCACCTAATCCAAAATGGATCACTGATCCAAATGTAAAACTCAAAACCATAAAATTCCTAGAAGATAACATAGGAGGAAGCTTCGATGACCTTAGGTATGCTGATGCCTTTTTAGATGACAAAAACATGATCCATAAAAGAAATAATTGATAAGCTGGACTTCATTTAAATTAAAAGCTTCTGCTCTGTGAAAGACAATGTCAAGAGAATGAGAAGACAAGCCACAGACTGGGGAAAATATCTGCAGAAGACACATCTGATAAGGGACTGTTATGCAAAATATACAAAGAACTCTTAAAACTTAACAATAAGAATGCAAACAATTAGATTAAAAATGAGCCACAGACCTTAATAGACACCTCACCAAAGAAGACCTACAGATGGCAAATAAGCATATAAGCAAATACACAAGTAAGCACAAGGTGTTTCATATCATACGTCATCAGGGAAATGCAAGTTAAAACAGCAATGAGATACCACTACACACATATTAAAATGGCCAAAATCTAGAACACTGACAACACCAAATGCTGTCAAGGATGCAGAGAGGCAGGAAGTCTCACACATTGCTGACAGGTATGCAAAATTGTCTAGCTATCTTGGAAGACAGGTCCATGGTTTCTTACAAAACCCAACATACTGCTACCATATGACCCAGCAGTTGCACTCCTTGGTGTACTTCAAAGGAGCTGGAAGTTTGTGTCCACACAAAACTTGCACATGCATGTTTATAGCAGCTTTGTTCATTCAGAATTTGTTCAATTCAACTTGGAAGCAACCAAAATGTCCTTTAGTACATAAATGGGCAAACAAACGAGTATATCCAAACAATGAAATATTATTCAGTGCCCAAAAGAAATGAATTATCAAACCATTAAAAAAAATGGAGAAACCTTAAATAAATAGTACTAAGTAAAAGAAATCAATCTGAAAATGATACATACTATATGACTTCAACTCTATGACATTCTGAAAAAGGCAAAATTACGGAGACTGTAAAAAGACCAATGGTTGCCCGGAGTTGGGGGGAGGGAGAGATGAATAGGCAGAACACAGAGGGTTTGGGGGGTAGTGAAACTACTCTGTATGATACTACAATGGTGAATACATGCCATTATATATGTTTTTTCAAACTCATAGTATGTACAAAATCAAAGATCAACCTTAATACTGACTATCGACTTTAGGTGATAATGATGTGTCAATGTATGTTCATACTTGGTAAAAAAAATGTACCACTCTGGTGAGTTATGTTGAATAATGGGAAATGTCATGTATGTATGTGCAGGTGGTATATGGGAAATTTCTGTACCTTTCTCTTAATGTTGTTGTACAAAATCTTTGAAAAAACTATAAGACTTCCCCCTCCTCTAGTAATTACAGCCCCATAACAGGGCATCTGACATAATAAGAGCCTTTTACCATCTACCCTATGGATAGCTGTGACACTGCTCCCCACTCCCACTTCACCAGGATTCCCTTTTCTCTTTCTTTCTTTCTCGACTTCATTTTTCTCCACTGCATATTATGTATCTCCCTTGTTTATTTTGGTTATTGTTTCTCTTCTCCCTCTAGAACATGAACTCCATGAGGATAGAAATCTTTATCTTTTTACTGTTGCATCGCTAATGCCTAGGAAAGTGCCCAATATATAGCAGGTGCTCGATATTTCTTAAACTAATATACTTTGAATAAGAAAACCTGACATAGTTGAGACATAATGAATGCAATCATCCAGAAAGAATGTTTAGAATGAGAAAACACCGAGCAGTGAAGACAAGGAAAGACATTAAGAAGGAATGGTTAAAATATCTGACTTAATTCAGCTTCCCAAACTCTTAATAAATCCACTGCTTCTTGTGATAGCGTAAATCATACTGGTGATTCTTGAAGTTGTCAAATTACTTCTAAAAAACATTATGCAGGGGCACCTGAGTGGCTCAGTCAGTTAAGTGTCTGCCTTAGGCTGGAGTCATGATCTCAGGGTCCTGGGATCCACCCCACATCTGGCTCCCTGCTCAACGGAGAGTCTGCCCTTCACCCGCCCCCTGCTTGTGTTCTCTCTCTCAAATAAATAAATAAAATCTTTTTAAAAAATTATTCAAGGACTGTGTGAGTGTGACTGTGTGTGTGTGCGTGTGTGTGTGAGAGAGAGAGAGAGGGAGAGAGATTGGGAGATTGGAGAGGGAAAGAGGTGACTAACAGATTTAGCCTTAACTTCAAAGATCAGAAATTAAGAATTTACCTCAATTAATAGACTAGCATATATGCTTGGAAAGCCTCAGGCTAGAATAAGTAAAAACAAACTCTCAATTTCATTCTTGTTTAATTTTTCTCTGATTGCTGTGAGTCTCTCACAAAGTACAAAACTGTAAGTTGTGGAAAAGTATGTCAACAGCTAAAAAATCAAGGTAACTAGCACTTACATTCGAAAAGCAAAAAATAACCTCTTGCTGTACCAACTTTCTAACAGAGCATCTAAATTTTGAACCGTGTTGACTTTACCAAAACTTCTTTCCTTTGCATCAATGTATCTTCCTGATAATTTAAGTTCAATTTTGTGATTCAATCAATTCCACACAAAATATCAGTAAACTAACTTTTTAAAAAGTAACTTCTTCGCTTTCTGTGCTTCCCTGTTTTTGCGCTCATAGGAAGTACCCCGTTTGTTTGAAAGTGTTCACAAACTGAGCATATCCACTATACTGGAACTTCATGAAATGAAGGGCAAAATCATCCAGCTGCATAATTCTATACGTAATCTATCAGATCAGCTTCTGTCTGTGGAAACAGTCGTGAGTTCTCTGTTCTATGCTGCCAATTTTCAGGTTTGTATTATCGCTCACCGCCATATTACTTGCCGAAATGACTAGGGTGACTAGCGTGTCTCTATCCTGTGACATTGGAGTCCAACTGCAAAAACACCAGTTGCCATGAACAGCAGGCCCTGGCTGTCTGCTCAGATGTAGCAGACTGTTCAGGCCAGGTCTTTTCCTTGCCCTTCCCGTTTGCCTAGCATTTGTCCTGTTCTACTAGCCAACTTGTATAAAATTAATTGCTTAGAAATGGCCAAACGATGTTTAGATTATATAGTAAGCAACCTGGTAAATTCTTTCCCATTTAAAATTGTTTATTGAGCAAACATACCACTAAAGACTTTTTGGGGACAAATAGCAAAATTTGACAGCAGGCCGAGTATTGGATGACATTAGAAAATCTTTTATTTTCAGATGTGGTAATGTTATCTTAGGTGTGTGAGTGCTATTTTTGCAAAGATGTACATTGGAAGTACTTAGAGATGAAATGTAATGATGTATGTAATTTATTTCACAATAGCTCAGCAAGTAAAGAATGGAGTTATAAAGTGAAAAATAAAGCTATCCACTCCCCAAACATAACTGATGATTTTCATTAGCTCCCCTCTTGGCATATACTCTTCCAGCTATAAAATAAGTATTACTATCTAACAGTTATTGAGTGCTTATTATGTGCCAGGCACTCTGATAAGCATTTCATATGCATGGTCTCATTTAAATACCCAACAAACTGATTTGTTAAATAATAATATCCCTGGTTTTTAAATGGGAGCAGTTCCTCAGAGAGATTAAATAATTGTCCTAGACTATAGTTTTGTCAGTTATCGTCCAACGTATACACACACACACACACACCAAGAACATATGTATTTCCCCAAAGGCATTCATTCAAATATGATTTTTGTTTCGTACTAGATAGATACATAGATATAGATATATCCCTCACTACTTTCTAAGTATCTGACACATGCAGTCATTTACATTTACCTGAGAGGGCCTCTCAGGACATTTGAGCTTGCAAGCCCAGATTAGAGCAATGGTTTTCAAATTTTTCATTGCAGAGCTATGAGTTCCTTGGAAGATATCAGAGTTTCACCTTGGTCAGTGGAGACTCCCATGGGGTAGACTCTTCTTTTAATCCATTTTATTTATCAGGCTGCGTGTAAAATCCCATTTGATAAAAGTAACCTGCTACTAAAAAAAATGTGTTGGGAAATACATATCTAGATGAATGGATGGATAATATAATCTTTATGCAGTCCTTTATGACTATTATTTATCTCAGCCAAGCTTCTGCATCCTGTTGAAAGGCAGTCAGGTCAATTACACTCTTGGAAGGGACCCTAGCACAGTTGCTTTACTGTGGGAGTTGAGTGTGGCGTTGTGTGCTGCAGCACGCACTTGTGCTGGGAGGGAGTGGACCTCCCCTTGTAAAAATTAAGAATCCGGAAAAGGGCATGTGCTTCACTAGAGGGACTATTCTCCCCTTGTCCAAGGTGAGCCTCGTAATACCAACCGGTAAGACTAAGATTATCATCAGACGGCAATTCTGGGTGTGCTCTTACACAACTGCACAAGCAGGCTTTCACAATTCACAGAGCATGGCTGAGTAATTTTAGCTCGGAACATGTTTATTGGGTACTACCCATTGCCCCTTAAACCATATAAAAATGTCCAAGAAACCACACGGAGCACAAGATGAGTATATATGTGTATATATATATATATATATAAAGTAAGCCAAATGTTTTGCTATTTTACTTCATTTTAGAACATTTATTTGCAGCTCTTTTTTTCTGCCAGGAAATAGTTGTTAGAGCTAGTTTCTATTAAAACCACTATTATAAGTGATGAAGCACGAAAGTCTACTCCTGAAACCAATATTATACAATATGTTAACCAGCTAGAACTTAAATAAAAATTTGTAAAGAAAGAAAAAAATTAAAAATGCATACTTTTAATTACCATTAAAAAAAACCCTACTATCAGATCCTGGTAATAACACTTATTAATTTCCATATATAAGGTAAGAGACACTTATTGTTGATAAGGAAGCTTATCACACAATTGTCTGTAGCAGGGGAATATTCATCTATAGATATAAACTATTTATGGAGTATGTTAAAATGGGGGAAGAAAGAGTGACCAGAACGTGTCTTGACTTCCTTCCTCTGGAAGACATTATCTGATGCGTCAATAACCCGTTCCTACTGACTTTGATTCTCTTGGCAATATTACAATATAAATCTGTATACACTGTTAACCATTTGATGTTAATCAGTGCAGTGTTATCCTTAATAATCTCTGCCCACAAATTTAAGACTGAGAAAATATTAGTGAAAGCCAGAGTCTTAGATTACTATGGAAATGTTTGGTGACAAAGAAGGAGCTTGTGATAGTGGTTAGTCCTGGAACAGCAGTGCATAAATACAGCTTACAGTTCTTACAGAATATTGGCCTGAGATACTTATATTTGCATTAAGCAAGAAAATAGCACACATTTCTGACTCAAATCTTAATGGATTCATCATTCAGGTGATATAAAGAGCTGCCTTTTAAAAATGGGATGGACTATGTTCAGCATTACATCAGATAGTGACAAAGACAAAACAACATGAAAAACCTTCATGGTCATAAAAGAACCACCTTCCCACGACGCTCTCATATGTATACACCTTAGCCCTGCCTTACTATTTCAGCTTAATTACCTGATGTAGGGCGCACTCAGAGACTAGCTAAGAATCTGGCGACTAGTGTTGGTATGTTATACTGAGAAAATTAAATGTCTCTTGTGTGAATTTGTATCTGAGCTTCAATGCTTTACTTACCAAGCTCAAATATGGATGGCAACTCTCCTTTTTTCTCTCCTCCTTCCCGGATACCTTCACCAAGTTGGGATCTCCCATAGAATTATTTGTAACAAAGTTATAAAGTAAACATATGTACTTTTGCATTTAATCAGACTCTGAGTAAACACTTACAATTTTCATTTTTCTCATTAACTCACTAATCTGGTTAGGGGTTCTTCCACTGTCTAATCTTTGTCAAGGGCAGATACTAGCCAGAAATGTCTAGTTTCCTGAGAAATTGAACAGATAAAATAAGTATAAGTTAGTGACCCTCTGTGGTGGGGAAAAGAGAAGCTCTCCCTCAAATGCCAAGCTTTCAGTGGTTTACAAATAGCAGCAAATTTCAAAGATAACCTGAAAGCACCTTGTGTCTCTTAGCATTTTCTCTGCTCCACCCATGTCTTGCTCAATTCAAATGTGTATACAGAGAAAGCCAATATCATGGGGGAAAATGTGCTTATTAAAATTATGCTTAAAACCACTCTACCCCCTTCAGCTGTTCCTGTCTCAAATAACCCAGCATCAATATCAAAATTGGAAAAATACTCTTGCAAAGTGCTTCGTATAATAGGGATTCAGCAAGTATGTGTCGAATTTAGTTGTTGAATAAATGAATGGGAAAATTCCACTAATCTGACTTTCCACATTCTAGCAAATACATGCTCCCCTTACACTTTTCCACTGTCTTGATCCCTTTTATTTTTCATTAAATTTTCCACAACAGAATTATAAGGAAAATGGGGAAAATTCACATTGCTAAATTTCACAGCACCCAAAACATTGTATGAAAGACAAAAGGTGAACATAAGAAAAAAAGGAATAAACTCCTTTGTTGAGATGTCCATGAAAAAAGAATACTGAAACAGATTACCTGGGGTATTAGAATCTCACACACGTGTTTTCTGTTCGATTTTGTGTTGGTTAGTGTTTTCTTTTTTGTTTCTTTTGTTCTTGTATTTTTCCCAGTTGGCTTTGTGCAGGAGATGATCAGACGTCATACAGTCTGAATACCAGCGGGGACAGGTATCCAGGATGAGTTAGACATATGTTATGGCAGCCAGCTCCCAAGTAAAGCATATAAGTAAAACAAAAACATAAGAAGTGTGATTTGTTTAAGATGACTGAGTTGATCAGCAAGAAAATTATTAATAGGTTCCACCCAAATGTCCTCACAACTAATTTAGTGCTTTTTTGCTTTTTATTAATATCATCTTTTTTTCCGCATGGATAATAGTGAATTTCTTATTGTCTTCAAAGGGAATTCTTTGTAAAATGAAATGTTCTGATAGAGTTAATTCATGATTGTAAAGAAGTAATTTATGATTTATTTCAAAATTCTTATCAATATGTGGTTCACTGCATTCTTTTTGTTATAAGCAAAGATAAATAAGCTTATATCTAACTTAGGTATACAAATGAATGGATTAACCCATAGAACTAAAACAATCCGATCACCAGTTTCAGGTACAACTGGATCCAACGGTCCAGAGCCCTGTCTTGAAAGCTCCTACCCTACAGGTTCAGCAATCCTGGTGGTCTGAGAAGAGAGCTCCCTCTCCGGGCTCTCGTGCTCATCCCTGAATTAACCACCGCTGGCCGGAGATGGGTTCTCAGACCACCAAGTCTGGCTCATGTGCACATCTCTGTCACTGCGGGGAAGGATTTTCCTGCCAAACTCTATGGAACACCACAGTAAAGAGAGTTTCCATTATCAAAAGAATGAAGAGGTTCGCTGAATATGCACACATTTAAGATGTTCATCATGGATCTCTTCTCAATTTTTTTTTCCAATGTGGCTCTTGAACTCTCAGTCTAAACTATCATGCTTATATGAATTTGAATAAGAATCCACTCATCCCTGTTGGGCAGCGTCCACATCGCTATCTGCTGACAGGAAAACTACAGGCGGGAGGTTCCGATTTTCATTGACAACCGCGGCCTTCTAGAAAAAATCATTTACACAGGGTGTGATTTAATAAACCAGCACTAATGGCTCTTTCATACTTTTTAATTGTTAAAACATATCTAATTATGAAATATTAGAAAATCAACCAAACATTGACTCAGCCCAGCTTTACCAAATTATGGAGGGAAATAACCAGTTCTCTTTAAGATGAACAACACATCTTTTATAGGTTCCTTTTAATGTCATAAATATAATTATGTATAAGCAAATGATATTTACTAAGTAACGATAGCCTGATGAACTAAGAAACAAGTGTTTGCCTACAGTAAGTTTGGAATAATCAACCACAACAAAAAGACATTACACTAGGAAATTTTTAACATATTTATACAACTATGTTGATAATTGTAACACTGTTTTAAAGGGACGATACGGAGATAGGAATTTACATGAGTTAAAATCAAATGGATTCTTCAATGTGGACAACTCCTTAGAAACAGCATAAAGGAAGGACTCTTTTCTATCTCTTCAAAAAGATAAATTAGTCTCTCCATTGGATGTCAGTATTGTACACTAAAATATCACTGGGACCTTTACCTTATTAAAAAAAAACTTAATATTTTACCGAGAGACTCAAAAATGAGCCTAAGTCATTTTACCTGCAGTCCACCTAAAGATCTCATTGTTTTTCCCTGGTGTAATGCTTTTTTTCCAGCAGCTACAGAGTCCTGTTGGTTCAAAAATGAATGCATTCGAAAAACGACTTGAAAATGTCACCACCGCTTTGAATAACCTTCACAACAGCTTAGAGGAGGTCAGTACTCTGTCTAGGTTGGTGCACAAGTGAGGATGATTAATTTTTTAAAAGGATAATAATTCAATTTTAAAAGATACACAGTTACTCACCTTGAGTGCAAGAGCCTATTTGTTCATTTTGGAGGTGGTTGGCAGGAAGCTACACAATGATTTCTGAAACTGCAAACGGAGGTATAGAGCATATCATAATATATTTATTAAGGACTAATGCAAACCACATTGAGTTATTGGAAGGAAAATGTATTCCCCAGTGCCTAGAATTTACTGAACATGAAGAACTCAACTGAGATTGTTTAGTGAGAAGGAGGAGGACTTTTCCATATCTACGCCCCAAACAAATAAATCACTACTTATATCCTGGGAATATTTTCAAAGAGACTATGTTTAATGATATGAGTGTATTAATAACTGAGTTTATATTCACATGGCTTTTCTGCTTTACTTTTCAAATGCATGCCTCAGACTAGGCCTGCAAATACCAAATTTATGTTCAGGACATAATACGAGGGTATCAAGGTCAGTTATCCTTGAATTGCTCTTTTCTGTTTATGACAGCAGCAGAGCGGCTTCGCTGAATGGCTAGCTTGTATTCATCCGCGAACAGTACAGAATAATTCCGTGCAACGGCATAAGTGCATCTTTGAAAGCATCCCTCTTTCATTCCAGGAATAAGGGTCAGTGGGCTACATAGAAAAAAGAAGGCTTTCTTTCCGCAATTTGCCATCTGTTCATGCCGTTTTTGTTGAAACTTCTCTTTGTTTCTGAGTCAGTATCTTGTGGCTAATTGATCAAATGTTAAGTGACTCACAGATATGCAGCTATGTAGCCTTTCTTGGAAACAGCGAGGCATCAAAGGAAGGAAGCAGGGTTTCCGGAGGTTCCCACATGATACATCTGAGATCAGACGTATTTAGGAGACATTTAAACAAAATTGCCTTGAAATGAGCAAAGGAACAAAATGTAAAAAACAGATACCTAGTCTTGAGTGGGGAGGGGAGGGGCAGAGGCAGAGGGAGAGGGAGAGAGAGAATCTTAAACAGGCTCCACACCCAGTGCAGAGCTTAACGTGGGGCTGGATCTCACATCCCGGAGATCAGGACCTGAGCCGAAATCAAGAGTTGGAGGCTTAACCAACTGAGCCACCGCTCGCGAGTCAGGAGATCTAAGTGCTAATTAGTTTATCAGGAGATAAAAACCTATTAAAAATTATAGCCAAGGGGTGCCTGGGTGGCATAGCGGTTAAGCGTCTGCCTTCGCGAAGCTCAGGGCGTGATCCCGGCGTTATGGGATCGAGTCCCACATCAGGCTCCTCCGCTATGAGCCTGCTTCTTCCTCTCCCACTCCCCCTGCTTGTGTTCCCTCTCTCGCTGGCTGTCTCTATCTCTGTCAAATAAATAAATAAAATCTTTAAAAAAAAAAATTATAGCCAAATACTCATCAATGTCAGTGATGGGCAAAGCATGTCAGAGTATGAAACCTGAGCAAGAAGAAAAAGAAACCCTTTACAAGACACAAATATTGGTCCTGATAAACTTAAAAACTTCCTCATGACAAAGAAAGCACAACGAAATCAGAGCAAAGAAAGCATACAGTGGAGGGAGCTGGAATAACTGTTGATCAATTGGGGGAAGAAAATTAGTTCAGGCAAATAACTCATTTCAAATACTAGAGTAAATTTATATTGGCTAAAAACTAAAATATCCAAAATAAAACAATATACAATTAAAAGAAACCAGAGCTAAAAATGTATCGGCACTCCGGAGGGGACACAATTGACTTTGTAAGTCTGAAAACAAGGGAAGAACTCATAAAGGAAATGACAGATTAGGAAAAAATTAAGGTATATGCACAAACATTGGAGACAAATAATATAGTAGGAGATATATTTGCCAAAAACTACTCAAACTTTATGAAAATCTTGAAGAAAAAAATTAAAACACTTAGATAAGAAAATACATAAAAATATCTTTTTTAGTGATGAAATGAAAATTAAAATCAAACTGAGACACTTTTTACTTAGCAGACTAGCAAAATAAGAAAAAATAAGTTTAATTCCTAATAAAGAAACATAGTATTCAAAAGAAAAAGGTACTAGTGATATTGTAAACCACTGAAAGTTTTTGGAAAGCAGTTTCACAATGCTTATCAAAAGCTTATCAAAAGCTGTAAAATATTCCTATCCATTGATCAGTTGAATTTCAGTTTGAGGACTTTATCCTAATAAAATAATGAAATATTCCAAAAGTAGCAAACACAAAGATATTCCCAAAGTATGTTTCTTAACAGTAAACAATGGGAAATACACAACAAAATGTTTATTTATATAAAATATTTAATGATTAAGTAAGTTATGACATACATATTTTGATAGACTAGCTCATAAAACTACAACTGATAAATATAATCCTTAGTAGAGTGGGGAAAATGTATACTCTACAAGCCAGTGGAAAAAAAAGAAAAATAATATACATACACCACCATGATTACACAGATTAAAAAAAATTAATACTTTAACAAAGACAAGAAAATGTCCTTAAAACAAGGACATTCACCTTTGTAGAGTTACATACTATTTTGCTTTGTTCTGTCTCTATTTTTCTAACTTTGTTAGTTCTGGTTTCTCAACCTTTCTTAACTTCCATTTCTTTACTTGAAAATTGTGTTGTGAGAATAGCATAACCAGGACAGAGCTGGGCACATATTAATACACAATTAGAGTGTTGAATCTGAAGATGCTAGTTGCAGCCGTAACATCTGTATTTTGGGGGCAAGAAGACAAAAATTTGCCCACTCTTCTGGAAAACAGAAGGGCCCAAGAATCACATATGACACCAAATCAGAGAAAAATTAAATACTACAGAAGATACTCAAAAGCAAAAGTAAAGGCTTTGTTTTCCTCAACCTTGATGTGCACGAAGTTGGCATTAACAATACCTTCGTACGAGCGTGTAAAATTCCTGACGGCCCAGCTATACACACTCCTTCCCATTCACCGTAACATCAAGATAAACATGAATGAGAACAGCATTATTATAGAGTGACTTTGAATTTGCTCTGTTTTTTGAAAAGTAAGTCATTACTTGTGACACACATTACAACTGGTCATACCCTTGAAGTTTTTACTTCTGTCTTCGTTTTTTGTTTTTTTGGGTTTTTTTATTTTTATTTTTATTTAATGTTTTTTTATTATATTATGTTAGTCACCATACAGTACATCCCCAGTTTCCGATGTAAAGTTCGATGATTCATTAGTTCCGTATGACACCCAGTGCACCATGCAATACGCGCCCTCCTTACTACCCATCACCGGCCTATCACATTCCCCACCTCCCTCCCCTCTGAGGCCCTCAGTTTGTTTCTCAGAGTCCATAGTCTGTCATGCTTCATTCCCCTTTCTGATTACCCCCCCCTTTCTTTATCCCTTTCTTCCCCTACCGATCTTCCTAGTTCTTATGTTTCATATTATTCTGTCTTTGAGTGAAGCTCTCACTTTTAGTTCCTGCAAGAACACAGACTAAAATAGCTTGAAAATCTTTGAGAGGCATCTAGAAATAGTGGATAAAATATGCCTTTTTAATAAGCATTCTTAATTTTTTGACATTAGGGTTTCTTGTCATTATAAATTTCCATAGGATTTTGTATGACTGCATTCAGTTCAAACTCTGTCAGTGCCAATTTCCTCAGCTAGACTGAGTGTGTGGCCATGAAGATTTGAGTCTACTGTTCTCCACTGTCTTCCTCAATGCAATGTACTAGGCACTTAGTAAGCACTCAGTATATATATGTATTTTTTTCTCAATTATTTCTCTTTATTACTTAAAGTTTTGCACAAATAAAATATGTTACTTAGGCATGGAACACTACATCAAAAACTAATGATGTACTGTATGGAGACTAACATAACATAATAAAAAATTTAAAAATAATAATAAATAAATAAAATAAAAAGGAAAAAGTAGAGATGTGTTTGGCACTCGGTATATATATATATATATTTTTTAATGCTTTTTTTATTATATTATGTTAGTCACCATACAGTACATCCCTGGTTTCCGATGTAAAGTTTGATGATTCATTAGTTGCATATAACACCCAGCGCACCATGCAATACGTGCCCTCCTTACTACCCATCACCAGCCTATCCCATTCCCCCACCCCCCTCCCCTCTGTAGCCCTCAGTTTGTTTCTCAGAGTCCATAGTCTCTCATGCTTCATTCCCCCTTCTGATTACCCCCCCTTTCTTTATCCCTTTCTTCCCCTACCGATCTTCCTAGTTCTTATGTTCCATAGATGAGAGAAATCATATGATAATTGTCTTTCTCTGCTTGACTTATTTCACTTAGCATTATCTCCTCTAGTGCCGTCCATGTTGCAGCAAATGTTGAGAACTCGTTCTTTCTGATAGCTGAGTAATATTCCATTGTATATATGGACCAAAACTTCTTAATCCAGTCATCTGTTGAAGGGCATCTCGGCTCCTTCCACGATTTAGCTATTGTGGACAGAGCTGCTATGAACATTGGGGTGCATATGGCCCTTCTCTTCACTACGTCTGTATCTTTGAGGTAAATACCCAGTAGTGCAATGGCTGGGTCATAGGGTAGCTCAATTTTTAACTTTTTAAGGGACCTCCACACTGTTTTCCAGAGTGGCTGTACCAACTTGCATTCCCACCAACAATGTAGGAGGGATCCCCTTTCTTCACATCCTCTCCAGCATTTGTTGTTTCTTGCCTTGTCAATTTTTGCCATTCTAACTGGCGTAAGGTGGTATCTTAGTGTGGTTTTGATTTGAATTTCCCTGATGGCTAATGATTTTGAACATTTTTTCATGGGTCTGTTAGCCATTTGTATGTCATCATTGGAAAAGAGTCTGTTCATATCTTCTGCCCATTTTATGATTTGTTTATTTGTTTCTCGCGTATTGAGTTTGAGAAGTTCTTTGTAGATCTTGGATACCAGTCTTTTATCTGTAGTATCATTTGCAAATATATTCTCCCATTCCGTGGGCTACCTCTTAGTTTTTTTGACTGTTTCCTTGGCTGTGCAGAAGCTTTTTATCTTGATGAAGTCCCACAAGTTCATTTTATCTTTTGTTTCTCTTGCCTTTGGAGATGTGTCATGAAAAAGTTTGCTTTGGCCTATGTCGTAGAGGTTGCTGCCTATGTTCTCCTCTAGGATTTTGATGGATTCCTGTCTCACATCGAGGTCCTTCATCCATTTGGAGTTTATCTTTGTGTATGGCATGAGAGAGTGGTCAAGTTTCATTCTTTTGCATGTAGCTGTCCAATTTTCCTAGCAACATTAAATGAAGAGACTGTCATTTTTCCACCAGATGTTTTTTCCTGCTTTATCAAAGATTAGTTGCCCAAAGAGCGGAGGGTCTATTTCTGGGTTCTCTATTCCACTCCATTGGTCTATGTGTCTCTTTTTGTGCCAGTACCATGCTGTCTTTGTGATCACAGCTTTGTAGTACAGCTCGAAATCCGGCATTGTGATGCCCCAGCTTTGTTTTTCCTTTTCAACAGTTCCTTGGAGATTCGGGGACTTTTCTGGTTCCATACAAATTCAAGGACTATTTGTTCCAGTTCTTTGAAAAATGTCATCAGTATTTTGATCGGGATAGCATTGAAAGTGTAGATTGCTCTGGGTAGCATGGACATTTTAACTATGTTAATTCTTCCGATCCATGAGCATGGAATATTTTTCCATCTCTTTGTGTCTTCCTCAATGTCTTTCAAAAGTGATTTATAGTTTCTAGAATATAGGTCCTTTACGTCTCTGGTTAAGTTAATTCCAAGGTAACGTATGGTTTTTGGTGCTATTGTAAATGGGATGGATTCCCTAATTTCTCTTTCTTCAGTCTCATTATTCATGTATAGAAATGCAACTGATTTCTGAGCATTGATTTTGTATCCCGCCACATTACTGAATTGCTCTATAACTTCTAATAGTTTGGGAGTGGCTTCTTTTGGGTTTTCCATATAGAGTATCATGTCATCTGTGAAGAGAGACATTTTGACTTCTTCTTTGCCGATTTGAATACCTTTGATCCCTTTTTGTCGTCTGATTGCTGTTGCAAGGACTTCTAGTACTATGTTGAATAATAGTGGCGAGAGTGGGCATCCTTGTCGTGTTCCTGATCTTAAGGGAAAGGCTTCCAGCTTTTCCCCATTGAGAATGATATTTGCAGTAGGCTTTTCATAGATGGTTTTTATGAGATTGAGAAATGTACCCTCTATCCCTACACTCT
Source organism: Ursus arctos (assembly GCF_023065955.2). Taxonomy (NCBI): domain Eukaryota; kingdom Metazoa; phylum Chordata; class Mammalia; order Carnivora; family Ursidae; genus Ursus; species Ursus arctos. Next base: position 9,607,514 of record NW_026622775.1, on the reverse strand, counting down.
GAAGGGTTTTAATCAGGAAAGGATGCTGTATTTTGTCAAATGCTTTTTCTGCATCTATTGAGAGAATCATATGATTTTTGAATTTTTCCTTCTGGATAAAATCTAAGACACTGATAGATTTGCGAATGTTGAATCACCCTTGCATCCCAGGGATGAATCCCACTTGGTCTTGATGGATAATCCTTTTAATGTACTGTTGAATTCTATTAGCCAGGTTCTTGTTGAGGATTTTGGCATCCATATTCATTAGGGAAATCGGTCTGTAAGTCCCCTTTTTGATGGGGTCTTTGCCTGGTTTGGGGATCAAGGTAATATTGGCCTCATAGAATGAGTTTGGTAGCTTTCCTTCTGTTTCTATTTTTTGAAATAGCTTTAGGAGAATAGGTATTATTTCTTCTTTGAATGTTTGGTAGAATTCCCCAGGAAAACTGTCCGGACCTGGAGTTTTGTTATTTGGAAGGTTGTTTATCACTGACTCAATTTCTTCATAATTAATTGGCCTGTTTAAAAAATCAATTTCTTCCTGTTTCAGTCTTGGTAATTTATAGGTTTCCAGGAAGGCCTCCATCTCTTCCAGATTGCTTAATTTATTGGCATAAAGCTGTTGATAAAAGCTTCTAATAATCCTTCCAATTTCATTGGTGTTGGTTGTGACCTCTTCCTTTTCATTCATAATTTTATTAATTTGGGTCCTTTCTCTATTCTTTTGGATAAGTCTTGCCAGTGGTCTGTCAATTTTATTGATTCTCTCAAAGAACCAGCTTCTAGTTCTGTTGATCTGCTCTACTGTACTCCTGGTTTCTAATTCATTGATTTCTGCTCTAATCTTGGTCACTGCTTCCTCGGATTAGGTCTGTCCCCCTGTTGCTGTTCCAGCTTCTTGAGGTGAGAATATAAAAACTGCATTTTAGATTTTTCTATTCTTTTGAGTGAGGTTTGTATTGCTATTTAGTTCCCCCTTAGGACTGCCTTTGCAGTATCCCATAGGTTTTGGACCGTTGTGTTTTCATTCTCGTTGGTCTCCATAAATTGTTTAAATTGATTTTTGATTTCCTGGTTTATCAAATCATTCCTGAGCAGGACGGTTCTTAGTCTCCAAGTGTTTGAGTTTCTTCCAAATTTTTCCTTGTGGTTGAGTTCCAATTTCAAAGCGTTGTGATCTGAGAATACGCAGGGAATAATTTCAGTCTTTTGGTATCGGTTGAGACCTGTTTTGTGTCCCAGAACATGGTCTATTCTTGAGAATGTTCCATGGGCATTAGAATAGAATGAGTATTCTTTGGTTCTGGGGTGTAGTGTTCTATATATATCTATGAGGTCCAACTCGTCGAGTATTGCATTCAAAGCCCTTGTTTCTTTGTCGATTTTTTGCATGGGTGTTCTGTCTATTTCTGATAGTGGAGCGTTGAGGTCCCCTACTATTAACGTATTTTTATCTATATGTCTCTTCATTCTGGTTAAGAGTTGGCTTGTGTATCTTGCTGCTCCCCTGTTGGGGGCATATATATTTATAATTGTCATATCCACTTGATGGACACATCCTTTAAGAATAATATAGTGCCCTTCTGTGTCTCTAACTATAGTCTTTAGTTTAAAATCCAATCTGTCTGATATGAGAATTGCTACCCCAGCTTTCTTTTGAGGTCCGTTGACGTGAAAGATGGTATTCCATCCCTTTACTTTCAGTCTGAACATATCTTTAGGTTCAAAATGAGTCTCTTGTAGACAGCAAATAAAATGGGCTTGTCTTTTTATCCAATCTACAACCTTGTGGCATTTATGGGAGCATTTAGGCCATTTACATTGAGACTGAATATTGAGAGATATGATTTTAATGATGCCATGTTGCCAGTAAAGTCTTTGTTTCTATAGATTGTGACTTTCTGTTCTGTATCACTCTTGGGGCCTTTTTACTTTATAGAACCCCCTTAATATCTCCTGTAGGGCTGGTTTCGTGGTTACGAAATTGGTCAATGACTGGCGATTCTGGAAGGTCTTTATTTCTCCATCAATTCTGAATGACAGCCTTGCTGGATAAAGGATCCTTGGCTGCATGTTTTTCTCTGAAAGAGCTTAAAAATGGCCCCCCAACCCTTTCTCTCATTCCAGGTCTGTGTAGACAGGTCTGACATAATTCTGATGCCTTTGCCTTGGTATGTGAGAAATTTCTTTGCCCTGGCCGCTTTCAATACTGTCTCCTTGGATCTAATATTTGCGAATTGCACTATGGCGTGATGTGGCATAGGTTTGTCGTGGTTGAGCTTGGGAGGGGTCCTCTCTGCCTCTTGGACACGAATGTTTGTTTCTCTTGCTAGATTAGGGAAGTTTTCAGTTACAATTTGTTCAAATACCTCTTCTAGACCTCTGTTTTTCTCCACCCCCTCAGGGATGCCAGTGATTCTGACATTGGAACGTTTCATTGAGTCAGTAATCTCCCATAACCTACATTTTTTTGAGTCCAGATTCTATTTTAGCTTTTTCTTCTACTAACCCATCCTCCAATTCGCTGATACGTTCTGCCTCATTCACCCTGGCCGTCAGAGCCTCTAGTTTTGACTGCATTTGGCTCATAGAATTTTTAATTTCTGCCAGGTTCGCTCTCATTTCCACCCCTAGAGATTCTATATTCTCATTAACATTTTCGTTAATACTTTTTTCAAGTCTACACATCATCTTGACCATTGTTACTCTGAATTCCATTTCTGATAATTTGGTTATATCCATATCCATTAGTTCTGTGGCAGAGGCCACAGACTCATTGTCTTTTCTTTGCTGGGGGGGATTTCTCCTTCTCGTCATTCTGATGTGGAGAGGGTGCGGGGTTGTCCAGAGCCCAAATTATTGACTGGGAACCAGGCCGTGCGTGTTTGTTTTATAGGGATCTTAGGATGTGGGCATCTTGATTTTTCAGCCTGCTTTCTGGGGGAGGGTCCTGCCGCTCCAATACTCAGGCAACCCTGTTTGGGTAGAGTCTCCATGTCCCCTGCGAGGGGGGATGGGGATGGGCACACCGTGAGCCGGTATTTCCAGGCTTTTGTTCTCTGGCAGCTTTCCCTGGCGGTTTGCTGTGCCTCTTCTGAGAGTCAGAGCAGCAGCGGCCGAATTTCAGCCTGTCTCAGAACAGAGAGATCGCGGCCCGTTCTCCACTGATGTTCTGGCCACTTTAACTCCATTACTGTTGGTACTGCTCAACCCTGCAGCGTCCCGGTATGTGCACCCCACACCTGGTGTCCCAGCCCTCACTTCCAGGGCCAGCGCATCTCTGTCCTTTGTGTTTCTAACACTGTCAGCCGCAAGCCGTCCCCGTGGGCTCCCGGAGCTCCTGGTCTCAGTCTGCTTCCAGTGAGCGCACCGGAGCTCCGTTTCAGTCTGGTGGCGCGCGCTCCCGGCTCACGGTCTCAGTCTGCTGTTTCGCTGGTGCCAGTCCCCGAGTCCGCCCGCTCCCCCGTGCAGGAGGCTACCGCTTCCCAGCACCCGAACACGGTGGCTCCCTCCCCCTTCCGTTTATCTTCCGATATCTGTGCGCGGTTTCACGGCTCCCCACTTCGGACCTCAATACTCAGAGCTGGAGATGTTCATTTGTAGAGATCCATATGTATCTTCCTGTGTCTCAGGCTGGTTCTGTGGGTGTTCAGGCTGGTCTGGTACCTATCCAGCTCGACTCAGGGGACCGGCTGAAAAAGGGGTCCTCTACTCCTCCGCCATCTTAACTCCCTTCCCCTTGGTATATATTTTTGAATGAATTAATAAAAATAATAAAATTTTGGTCATATATTTCAAATATTTCATTGTTTTATGATTAATACAATGGAGCTTACCTAATGTAAAGAAAATGTGTATCTCCCCTGAGAAACTATGGTAGTTTATGTTATTATGTACTCCCTTATTACTTTCCTGTCAGTTCACAGGGTTAAATCAACATGGCTTAGTGCAGACTAAACATTTAATTTAATCAATACAGACACTTTAATGTAGGTAAATGAGGCTATGAAAAATTGAGTTTGGATTTAAATGCCTAAAGTAATTAAATTAACTGGATAATTAACAAAATTCCAATTCCACTTGCAATATGTGGACATGGCCTTTAAAAGTATAATTGGGATTTTTTTCCCCTTACTCTTCGATAGAATTTTGTTCCAAAGAGTCAATAATGCATATATATAGTCACAAAAATCAAAGACAGTTGGGATTGGAAAAGCTTGGAGTTTGTCAAATGTATTTCATTAGTTTATCAATATTTTCATTTTAAAAATAAGGTTCTGAAGCTTAAAGATATTAAATAATTAAACCCAATTTTTGTTAGTAGATACGCATCTGAATATAGGCTCTGTCTAGAGCAGAGGTTTTCTGCTATTGAAACATACAGACTCAAGCTCTAAGAGAGTTCATTTCTTAAAAATATAGATATTTTGGGGGTGCCTGGGTGGCTCAGTCGTTAAGCGTCTGCCTTCGGCTCAGGGCATGATCCCAGTGTTCTGGGATCGAGCCCCACATCGGGCTCCTCTGCAGGGAGCCTGCTTCTTCCTCTCCCACTCCTCCTGCTTGTGTTCCCTCTCTCGCTGGCTGTCTCTCTCTCTCTCTGTCAAATAAATTTTAAAAATCTTAAAAAAAAAATAGATATTTTGTCCCTCACAGCCTACTAAAAATCAAAGACTTCATAGTTTGGCAAGTAAACTTGCTTAAAAAACATATAAAATGGAATCTAGATCAACAAAATTTGCATCCACTAATCATAAATAGATGTGTACCCCATAATCCCAAAAACATAATGGCAATAAAATACAATGAATAAAGGTAGATTACAGAACACAGAAAATACATACACAGGCCCTCCTATTGGCTTCCATCTAAATTCTGTTAGAAGTTTACATCACTGGGATTCACCTCATTAGAACAAATAAATGTGTTACGTCTGCTCAGAATCAGAGCCTATCCACATAAGCTAACTATAATTGCAGAAAGAAACATATTTATAATATAAGCTGGTGAACTAATTGTTTTTACTTTTATTCCCTACACAAATTTCTCACAAGAAAATATGAAAATGTTTAGTAAAAGCTGATTCTCTTTCCTGCCTTCCCCTTTATTCTTAACCAGGTTTAAGGTGTTATTTTCTGAAGAAAATAATCTTACTAAGTTTTTCCATTTTGTTCCAATCTCCAATTTATTTCAGCCTCTCTCAAGACTATATACAACATAGGCATCGCAAAGCTTTGAAAAAAGTGAATAAATAAATCTGTATTTCACCACTAGATGGCACCAAAGACTTGTGCATAATATGAGCGACTCCGCATTTAGTCTGGCTCCTGTCAGAAAAATGATTTGTTCTATTTCTCACACACTATTGATACGTATATGATGTATATAATATTGTATTATATGTATGTATGTAATAATAATGTATATGTAGAATATTTATAATATAATAATTTGTGTGAATATAATTTCCCTCCAGTTTCATTAGAAAATGAGCAGAGGATGCCCCTTTCACCCATGGTATACCCAACTAATGTGGGAAATTATATCTCTAATTCACAGTTCACAGTGTTCATATCACTATGAACATTATCATGACCAAGATGAAGAATTTGGCAATTTTACAAGTTTAATTGCTTTAAATAATTTGAATATATACTCTTCATTCCTTGAATTTATTTCTACATGAAATAATAATGAAATTATTTGCTTCATAAGCTTTTATGGTAGAATTCCTTTAAAGAGAAGACTTCAATGCCACATGTATAATTTTATTCGAAAATCCAATCTAATCATCTCTTTTCTTTGTTTTGGGTGAGTACAGTGAGTTTACTGGATTGGTGGACTTTCAACCCTAAAGACACCAAGGAGGAAAAATTGATAATAAAATAATTTAAATAATGAATAAGTTATCTTAAATATAGAGTTTTTTTCTTTATAATGTGTTATCAGAAATCACTCTGGGTATTAAATACTTTCCCTGGATGTACTTTGTAGCATCTCTTTTTTCAAGACATAATGTGATATAATTGATCCTATTTTGACTAAGCATTTATTTTTATCTTTCTTTAACCACTCACTAATTATAATTTGCTTCCTAGGACCTAGATGATGTTTTTTTACAGCTTTCCCACCTTAAAAAGAATCTCTATATTTTGGAGAATACATTGAATATAACCAGGATGGAACATTTACGTTCATATTCATCACCAACTCAGTCCTTCCAAGGAAAAGAAAAGACATTTATACTCCAAGACTGCCATATGTAATATCTAGTCAAAAGTATGATGTTTCTGGTATGTTGATCATTGGTTATACTGATAATTTTGCTTTAGAATGATATTCAGAAAAGGGTGGGCTTGGTATATGTTTAATTCATTACCTAATCTTCCAGCACATTTCCTGGCACATTTTAGGTACTCTGGATGTATTTGTTGAAAGAATGAATAAATTTATAAATGATACATGAGACTAATCATGAGAAGAGAGATGGGGGATTTTTCCATACCAATCCCTGCTTCTGTAAATAATCTAAACGCCATATGTAATATTAATGACAGTAACATATTGGCAGAGCATTTTAACATGGGCAATATTTTATTTCTGCAAGTTCCATTGGCAAGTAGACAGTGATTATTATCAACAATTCATGAGTGAAGAAAATGAGCAGTCTGAGATGAGTTAATTGATCCACGGAGTCACTGTATTTCACGAACCTTTCTTTGAAACTTTAGTGTGGATATTCCACATTGCTTGCAACCCAATAATTTTGGCATTCAAGTCCATGTTGACCAGGGGCAGGGTTTGAAGGGAATTGTTATGCTTTAAAGGTTTATTTATATTTAAGGAAGAGATAGAGAGAACATCTGGATTGCTTTTGGTTGTCCTCACCCTTTATTGGAAATACAACTTCTTAAGCCTTCGCTTATTCAAAATATTTATTTACAAGGATCATGTACCAGGGACCCAGCACTGAAGAAGATCTCCGTTCTCATAAAAGTTGCATTCCAATTGAGAGAAATAAACATAAACCACAAAGAAGCAGCAGCATAAATAAGATAGGGTTTTAGATAATGATAAGCTTCATGAAGAAATTAAGAAAGACCGATGAGATAATAAAAATTAAGAAAGACCGATGAGATAGAGGGCACCTGGATGGCTCAGTCAGTTAAGTGTCTGCTTTGGGCTCAGATCATGATCCCAGGGTCCTGGGATCAAACCCCACATGGGGCTCCCTGCTCAGCGGGGAGTCTGCTTCTCCCTCTCCCTCTGCTGCTCCCCCTGCTTGTGCTCTCTCAAATAGATAAAATCTTTAAAATAAAAAAAATAATAAACGACTGGAGAAGAGTGGTTTAAATTGAGTAATCAGGAAAATCTCTCTTAGCAGAAGGCACTTGGACAGAGGCCTTGAATGAGAAAAAGAGGCACCCACAAGAAGGTCTGAAGGGGGGGAATTCCAGCAGAAGGGATCAGTGCAAAGAACTTAGGGGAGAAATGAGCTTAGCATGTGTGAGGAACAGGAAAAGTCCTGAAGGTTGAGGCTCAGGGAGCAAAGTGGAAAGTGTGGTCCAGCTGTTTGAAAGCACAGGTGATGGCGAGACCATGTGGGACCAGGTGGGCCACAGTCAGAGGTTTGGGAAGCTAGAGGGGTGTGACAGGGGGGTGAATGGCAAGGATATATGAAGAAGACGCTAGCTGTTGAGTAGAAACTAGATATTAGAAAGCCACGAATGGGAAGCGAGAGCTCTTTCAGGAAAGCTTTACGCATTAGGGTGGTGAGAGGTCATCATGGCTGAGATGGAGAAAAATGAGGGGTTTCAGGAAAACTCCTGGTGGTACAGCCAATAGGACTTAATTGTTTGATTGGAAAACGAGAACTATAGCAATCAAGGTGTTTGAGTAACTGGGTGTGTATAAGTACCATATACGACTGGAAAATCTTGGGGTAATCTAAAAATTCTGTGTTTGCCTTTTTAAATTTGAAGTGCTGTTAGACTTAAAAGTAAAGATGCCACGTAAACAGTTAGGGTGGGAACTCTAGGAACAGGTAAGGGCTGACAGCATAAACTTGAGACATCAACATCTGTGTAATAACGAAAGGCATGGTGCTCTGTGGGATCATAGAGGGAGGACGTTTTGATAGGAAAGAGAAAATGGCCCAGGACTCCAGTTATGGGAAGCTCCAACATTTAGAGGTCTGACAGCAGAGGGGCAGCCAGGAATCAAAACTGAAGTGGTCCTTGAAATAGGAGGGGGAACGAGACAGTACATCTTAGAGAACAATACTAACTTTCAGTTACTGAAATGTATTATTTGCCAGGCACCATTCTAAACTCTGTTCATGTGCTAACTCATCTCATCCTCACAACAACCATGTGACACAAGTCAGCGCAGGTGCTATTCAATTCCTCCTTTATAGAAAGGAGATGAGAAAAAATAAGAATATAAAGTATCTCGAGAAAGAGGGAATTTTGTCAAATATGTTGAGAGGTTGAGGTCAAATAAGATAAGGTTGCCAAGGGATCCTTGAATTTGACAAAATGGAGGTCACCGGTGATCTTGGGGGGAAAAAAATTTCAATAGACTATTGAGGGTGGAAGCCCAACAAAAGTGGGTTATATAAAGAATGGAGAAAACTTTTGAGAAGTTTTGCAATTAAAAGAAAAGAGAAAACATAAAGTAGTTGGAGGTAGACACTGTATTAAGAAATTTTTTGAGATGGGAGGTACCAAACCATATTTTTGTTCTGTTGGAGATGCATGAGGAGAGAAACCGATAGTGGGAAAGACGGTGAGTAATTGCTGTAGTAAAACTTTGAAAAATCGGGATGGGATCCAAACTGCAAGTAGAAAAGAACTGACCTTTGATGGAAGTTGAGACACTGTGAATTTTAACATTATCAATGAAAACAGAATGTGGATATAGAAGTAGGGAAGGCTGGTAGGTTTGATGGTGAGAACATAAGGAAATCCACGTCTATTTCTATTTTATGAAAAAAGTATGTAAATTCATCTAAACATGAGGGAGAAAAGGGACTGTGGAGAGATTAATAAAAGAAAATGTAAAAACAGCAGATCTACTAAGAAAGGGTGGAAGAAGCGTGAGCAATGTTGTGAGTCCATTTAAGATTGGGGTTATGCATATAATGCAAGACGGGTCAGCACTGTGATGCTCGCCATCAATATCCCCTGCTCTGCTGCAAGCGTCGGGTGGCTGGATGGTGGTCATTCCAGGCGAATAAGCAGATAAGGTCGGGTTTCCTCAGGGGAGTTTGATGAAGATCCCCACCTGGAAGTTAGTGCAACCGTTAGTCCAATGCGTAATATTCAGAAATGTGTCTTTGCTGGACCAAAGTGAGACTTCTGTCTGTGTTCACTGCCTGCCTCTGACGTGGAGATTTCCACTTTGTGTGTGGGATGCTTATAGAGCCACGGCTCTCACAAAGTCCAGAGCCAGAGTGGTTTTATATTTTAAAAGTTTGGGATCTCAATTTTAACTCATAAGATTTATATAGGTTCAATGAAGTGAATCACAGCGAGTTGTCCTTTCCTACTCTCCAGGACCTCCAGAACTCCTGGGGATCTTCCATTTTTTCAGCCTCATGGGCTCTTTCAATTCATGCCATCTGATATTTGATATTTAGTCAAAATTTCTTGTAGGGTTCTCCAGTGGTTAGCTGTTGCTTGGGTCCTTGAGCTATTTGGAGTCATTCTTTTTATGTTTGTCATTGTCACCACATCTGCTTTAGCAGAGAGTCTGCTGAAATTACATTTCAGGATATTAATTGTACTAGAAATCTCAACCTGGGCACTTTCCACATCACACCTCCAAAAACGTCTTGCTGTCAAGTTTATTGTTAGACAACGGAGTCTTTGTGCCAAAGACAATGTCTTATTCAACCTGGTCTCCACATCACATAGTCCTGCGCCTAGCACAGAGTGGGAGCTCAATAGATGTGTCTTTGAATGAACAAAGAAGTGAATGATTCTGCTAAGGAGTGAGTCTAGGACACATGCACAGACCAACACTGAGTCAAGAAGGGAGAAGAAAATGAAACGTTAACCTGTGGGAATAAGCAGGCCTTTCATTGTGTTTGCAACTGAAAAGATCACAGATTCATCCTTCTGTTCCAGATCACTATAAACCAGATGATTACAGAGTTAGAGTGGTGGTTTAGACCCACATTTTGTTTGCCTAGATATGCTAGAATAGTATGCGACTATTCATTGTCTCACATCTCGGACCAGGGTCACTGACTGTTTTGTTCTCTTTGAAAAAAGGTGTTCCAGAACCAACGACACAAGACCCTAAAGATGTAGTAGATTCTGAAATATTAGAAGAAAAACCCAAGATAATGATTTCATTCATAAAGAATCTCACAGGTAAGTTTCATAATGTGATGTACGGCTAGGTGCCCACTCTTCTCATCCGGAAAAGATGCAACAAGTAAGAAGTCACTTGTCCCCCTCCCTACCACCAACCTATCTTTAGCAATATATAGCCTATAAATATTAATGTCAGATTTTAATTATATGTACATATGCTTTTTCTTTTGCTAAACGATTCAATATATTTTTATATATTTAACTCTAAAATAACGCTGTGGCTAGGGATGACTGAAAAGTACAATTTCTTCATTTTATCCTGCAGATCTACTCTGTATAGTTTGTTCTATAAAATGAAAGGAAGAATCATATAAACTTAAATGATTCATATTCAAGTTTTAGAGGCATAAAACCAAGCCACACTAATGCTGGGAGTGAAACTTGTCCAATTATAAAAACTTTTGACGAAGCCTCTATTACCTGGATATTTGTGAATAATATGTTAATAGTAATTCATGAAAAGATAAAGTCTTCCAAATTGGGGGAAATAGTGATTAAAGAACTTAAGAAAATGACCGTGGGTTCCCTCCCTCTTTGACATGGCTATAAGTTGTTATTCTTCTGAGCTTTCCACTTGCAAATATATTTGCATGGACTTGTATTTTTTAAACAATATCTTCATTGAGATATAATTCTATACCATATATTATAACACATAATTATGTATACAGTGTGTAAAATCATGGTAAACATGGTATATTGAATTCATGTTTGCCAATAAACATGGAAAACCAGTGTGTTTATGCCTTAATTTGTGACGCCTATAACTTAACCAGGGCAACAAGGAAGAAAGGGAACTACTACACACACAGAGAGAGTTAGAACTAAGGTGATCTTTAAAGGATCAAGAACAATGTGAACTTGGGATGTCTGGGGGGTTAGTGGGTTAAGCATTTGCCTTCGGCTCAGGTCACGATCTCAGGATCCTGGGATTGAGCCCCACATCGGGCTTTCCCTCTGCCTCCTCCCCCCAGCTCCTGCTCGCCTCTGTCTCTCTTAAATAAATAAATAAAATCTTATTAAAAAAAAAAGAACACTGTGAACTTAAAGAAACAGAGCTTCTCCCACTCTTCCCCTAGACTTACCCCTGAAAGGAAGCATTTAATGAGTTAATTCCATAGCCTCTATTGAGAACCCAGGCTGTGCCAGATACTGACTATACATCAATGAACAGGACAGGCGTGGTTGCCACATTGCCCATCAGAGAATAGAGGACAAGAAAGACGTGCTTAGTGCCAGGAGAAAGCTAGAAAGGGGGCCTTACTTGAGACAAGTGGTCAATAGACAAAATTATGTATATTTGTCTCATCATTCATAAGTTTAGCACTATTCCCACTTCCACATTCTCATCCCAGATCCAAATATGCTGATATGGAAGCAGTAAGGCAAAAAAGAACTAGGATGTTTTTTCATTCATTCAACAAACATCTTGTGTGTGCATTCTATGTGTCTCAGGTCTGTGCCTAGTGCTAAGAAAACAGATGTAAAAAAAGTAACTAATACAGTGGATTTAATTGAGAAAATACTATGTGAACTGTTATGATCAGTGGACACAAGTACAAGAAAAAAAGAGAGAGAGAGAGAACTTGGGGTAGGAGCCATAACTCAGACTGAGAAGTCTTCACCTAAGATGTACCATTGGAGGTGAGATTTGAAAAGCTAAGTGGTAGCCAAAAAAAGGGTGAGGACAGAATTGAGGAGAGGTGAGGAAAAAGAAGTGAGTGGGAATGGGCGGGGGGGAGGGTGGATAGGAAAGACAAAAAGAGAAAACGAAAGAGAGAAACAAGCAAGCAAGCATATATTTATTGAAGAGCGTAACACATATGAGAAATGGCAAGTTGCTTGAGGTGGCTGGTGAGACAGTGTCGTAAGTGGCAACAAGTGTTCGAGGGTGTTGCCAAGCACCAAATACTGAAAGGCCTTATATGCCAGTCCTAAGTTTTATCTTACTGTGAAAAGGAAGCTACTTAAAGGCTTTAAGTGGTAAGAAGTAATAGGATCGGATTTGCAGGTTTTGACAGATCTTTCTTTAAGTTGAAGGGAAATGGTGTGTAGAGAAGGAAATCTGAACGCAGGAAGAACAATCAGAGAAGTGTGTCAATAAGTCAGGTTAAATAGCCATATAAACTAAGGAAATGGCAACGGAGTAGAGACCCAAGGGATACTAGGGAGATAAATTAACAAGAGCTTGTTAGCGGATGGAGGTGGTGAGTAAGGAAGAGGCCTGAGATGATCCCAGGGTCTATGGCGTGTGTATTGTATTAATGCTAATGTCATTAATTAGGAGAGGATGTGAGAAGGAAGAAGAGCTTAGGAAAATGGGGACAAGGTTCAACCGATATTATTGCATGTGTTCTATGTGCCAGAAACTTTTCTTCTGCCACAATTTAATCTTTATTTGTGACTAAAACCCAAATGCATATTTCCAGCCAGACCTTTCTTAAGTTCAGATCTGTATATTTGAATGTCTCCTAGATATATTTATTTGTATATTTTGATGGCATCACAAAAACTCAGAATTGCAAAGCGGAACCTAGATAATGAAATTAGATCTAAGAGGAAAAGTATGTGAATTTTGTCATTATTTTGTTAGATCATGATTTTTTCACTAAAACTATAGAAAGGAAGAAAAAGGTTGGTGTGGTGTAAATACAAATAAATCAGAAGTGGCAAAATGATGAAGGAACTCTTTCTTATGGACAGTATTGTTTTTTCAACAAAAGCAAGATCATTCACTGAAACCAATGGAGGTAAATTAGCAAATTCGAAGAACCGAGGGGAAAACAGTGAAGGTCTGAAGGAGTTACGGAGAGTGAGAAAGCCAAAACCGAGCAAACGAAACGACGAGTGGGTAGCACTGACAGTCCCACTAAGATGAAGATGGTATTTTTTTAGTAGCATCGATCATGGGGCTGTTTGATTTTTGCCAGGATGACTTACCAATCCAGGCATGGGAATGAAGAACACAGGTGGTTGGGTTGACCCAGGATTGACTTTGGCTACACGTGCACCGCAGGAAAGTAGAAACAAGTGTTTTGTGAGTACAGATCATAGATTTTTAAGTTCGAGTTCAAAGGCCCAGGCTTATTATCAAAGAAAATGTCTCCGAAGGAACCTTTCAGATGGAGATGAAAAAATGGAACCGTTATGGAATGAAATACGAATCAAATGTAGTGGAAAAGGTACTGGAATGACAGGAGACTAGCCAGAGAGTGAGATATTCGAGTAGAATGTTTCAGAAGCGGGCCTGGGTGATAAAAACAAAAAACAAAACAAAACAAAAAAACCCCTGTATTTGCTTGGAGATGGTGACTGAAGAGGAAGAGAAGAAAAGGTCAATGACTTTGACAACACAAAGGAAATATGATACTAATTTGTCAGACGGTCCACCCAATATTTGGAAAAACTTTGAAGGCCACTAATCCAACTCCCTTAAACTGAAACTTAAGGCATAACCCTCCGTAAATCTTAGCCAAGGAGCTGTGTTCCTACGCATAAAATCACGACCCATAATAGAACCTCCTCGAGGAGTTATTTAACTCCTGTTCTCTAAAGTGAGCGTGAAATGAGTCCGTGACGCTTTTGTTTTTTATTTAATGACTTTTTTGTGTCGTTTGTATTTTTTCCTTTTTTTCTTTCTTCTTTTTTTCTTTTCTTTTCAGAAAATAGTTGACAGGATTTGGAGAGAAGGAACTTTAGATTCCCTCTCAGTCAAAGTTTTGCACTCGAGCGAAACTCATAGAGGGAGGAACAATGGAGGCTGTAATGAAAGTTCTCTTAAGTAGACGTTTAAATTCCTTTTCATTGAAGAGGCATGAAACCAATCTCAATTTTCCCACCCCAGCTACCGATGCCAGCCAGCTTTGTTATCGTAAACTCCCAGGTTTGGCAGTATATCGGACAGCTAAATCTTATTTATTTATTTATTTTTTTGTCCTCATATGAATGTAGCCCTGGACTTAATATGCAACCTAACATAATTCCAAATATCAATATCTAGACTTACGAGTTTTAAGTCTATTAGAAGATTACACCATTATCAGCCTCTAGTGGGAAGAAGCTCAAGTCTGTGGACTTCCCCAGCCTCTTTTCCTCACTTTCTCTCCAAAAAATGAATCAAGATCAAGGAAAAAAGTTTTACTTCCCTTCATCCCCAAGTAGGAGGAGTGCTGCTTACCGCCAGCTCCAAGGATATAATGGGCTCATTGAGCTAGAACAATCTAATTGAACCTGAGTAGTAAAAGGGGTCAGAAGACAGATGCAGGGGCTCTGCGCACAAACCTGGAACTTCTCCTAAGGCTCTGCTAGGACTCAGTGCCTCACTTATCAGCAGAAAGAAGTCATTGAATTTGGGAAGAGAGCTAACTATTGAACTGACAGTTGGGTATCATGATTGTTTCATTGACTGCGCTTTGTTACCACACTTGGTTTCTTCAGTCGTCCTGAAGTAAAGTTTACCTAAACCTTTCCCTCCACGCTTTTGGCAAGTTTAGAAGCCAGGAGATCTGATTTGGGGACCCTGGGTTGGTGTCTGAAATAATGTATTTGTGACATGGAGATTAATAAAAACAGAGTAATACCAGCTAAAGCAAACCTCAAACCAAAACCTGGAGGAAGAGCAAGAGTTAATCGGATAGTATGCATGGCTAGATTTAAAATCTCTAAAATTTATGTAACATTCAGTTACTGTATTTCCTGTATCTTACTCTTGCTACTATAGTAATTTATCTTTTCTTGCCATAGACAAAGTCCCATTGTAATCTCTGTACTCCATTGAACCCATGACCACCAAGATAATCATAAGCCTTATTCTGTCACTATTATTCTTGGGCACTCTGTCAGTCAGTATTCCTAGGCATTTAATTTTACCACTTTAAGTTAAAAAAAAAAAGTATAAATTGTTGCTTTTGCTGAATCCTTTCATTACCAGAACATACTCTTTCATATTTTAAAATGAAAAAAAAATTTATTTCTTTTACTTCAAACCAGCTAAGAAGAAGGTGGACATATTATAAGTATTTCACAGATTTCCTAAGCCAAGCACAAGTAAATTTAAAAGTGTTATGCATCGGTCTTTCTCTACAATTTCGCTTGCTAGAAGAGCTTATGCCAAATGATCTGCAACGCGAGAAGCTCGATACTAATAGTTTTGAAAGCTGTGCCTATGACTCGGGTACAGAAACAGGTGTCCTGGGGAAAGTTGCCGAATAGCTCACGCAGCGAACGTCGTGTCTGACAACAGTGAGATGGAGATCCAGAGGGAAGACAGTCAGTTAGAGATATGTTTCCTCAGTACGGTGGTCATGCGTCCTTCACCCCATCCATGCCCGTCAGACCAAACTGCCTGCAGGCTCCTGCTGAGAGTAACTCAACGCCTTTGACCACACGTCACACCTTCCGAAAGTTACCTCCATCCACTTCTTGGCCTGGTGAACTTCTCTTCGTTCTTTACAATTCAACTAAAACAACCCCCGGATGGAACATTCCCTCATTCTTCTGTATGCTCAATGGCACATTGTCTGTACCTGCATTACAGTGTTTATTCCATTGCTTACTGAACTGCTTACTTGCTGGTTTTGTCTCCTTGAAATCAGGGACTACGGCTTCTTCATCCTTGCACACCCAGGATCACATACAGTGCCTGGCACTTTAGAAACACAGAAAACAATGTTTGATTGTGTTTTAATAATGGCAGTATTTATAACAGTGAGCTCGAGAAGATAATAAGAATTCTGACAAAGGCATATTATTTAGTGGTGTTATAAATGAAGAAGCAACATTTGATTATATGTAAACTAAAATAAATTTAAGAGATGACACCCAACTTAGCATAAGAGATGTCGGCATGTTCAGAACTGACAGCAAAAAGAGTGGGCGTCTTTTGACGTAAAATTAAGAAATGTTAGACAAATAGGACATAGGAAATGAATGTAGTAAGCAAGGTAACAAGTACTTAGAATAAAAAGAACATTACAATTAGTCAAATGGATGTTTTTAGTAACATGTTAGGGGAGAAATAAGATCCAATAGATATCAAAAACTGTAGTATACATGAAGGAGAATATTCCATTAAAATGTTTAAATTAATAAATGAAGTAAATATAAAACAAGACAAACTACTAAAACACCACGAGAACACAGATAACAGAAGAATAATTATTAAAGTGCATAATCAGATAATTCAGAGTAGAATGAAGAGAGAGGATAAATTGGCTGTTAAAAGAAAGTAAAGGAACAACTGATTTGTTGAAGAAATATACAGCAAAACCCAAAGTGGAAGGTCATGATGACCTAGGTATGTCTGAGAAACAGAAAACAAAACAAAACAAATAAAACAACCCAATGAGGACACAGTGCTGTTCTGAAAGGCAAGAGGCATTTGGATTGACATTCAAAATCTCAGTTGAAATAAGCAGGCTTTCATTTTCATGGATCTTCAAGTGTTTTTCTATGGTGCTGACAATAATGCAAATGGATATTTAACTTATAATGAAATAGAGAGTCTTCTAGGAGAAGAGACACCAGAACAGGAGCAACTGGAGCTATTTGATGCTGACAATAACAAGATGTTCTCCCACCTTGAACTAATGAGAGCATTTGGACTGACAGGTAAGGGCCTTCAGAGGCTGAAATGCCAGTGAAGGTCAGGGAAGAGATAGCCTTGAATATTGTAGCCAAAAACTAGCAAGCCACCCACAGCTTACAATTTTTAGTTTACAAGTTGAAATCTAAAAGCAAAGACGATTAGAAAACCTCAAAAGTAACAACAAACATGGCATCCCATGCCATACACGATAAGTGGAGTAACAACACATCATTCAGCTTAACTGAATGAATGAAGAATTAAGTCTGTTGGAGTTTAAGGAAAAGCATTAAAATCTTCCTCTGCACTTGCTTAAAGGATTTGAGGATGACGCTTTTTTTTTGTAAACATTAGCAATTAATTTTTTTTTAAGATTTTATGTATTTGAGAGAGAGAGAGAGAGCATGAGAGGCGGGAAGGTCAGAGGGAGAAGCAGACTCCTTGCTGAATAGGGAGCCTGATGTGGGACTCTAACCTGGGACTCTAGAATCACGACCTGAGCCAGGACCTGAGCCAAGGCAGTTGCTTAACCAACTGAGCCACCCAGGCGCCCGAGGATGACACTCTTAAGACGAAACCTTAGAGCCTGAGTAGTAGAAAGCGATACTGTAGAAGAAACTAGAAGGCTACCATTGATCTAATAGAATAAAAAGTTAAAGCAATAGAGATGGCATTAAATCATAGGGAATCGAAAGCATCTTGTAAAATTGTACTATTTCCTCCATCTGCTTCTTTTCTATTTCATTTTCAAAGAATCTATCACGGAAAGAATTTGAAAACATTTACCATAAAAATTTAGTACTTTCTTAACCAGCGATGTGAGGAACGGTAGACAGAAATATAGATGGCTATGAAGAAGAGGTGTTTGGTAAACTGAGAACATTTTGACATAGAAAACAAGGGAACATAATTGAATTTAAATTTAAAAAAAAAGAAAAGAAAGGAACATTTTTTAGCTCTTAATTCTTTTGAAGACATACTAGAGCTGACATCTGAAACTGGTAGATTAATAGGATAAGCTCGGCCATAAAATTAAAATTCCATGTAATCAAATGCTAATTCAATCTATTTACTTTTATAATTGAAGACTAATAAATCATTGAATTGCAGTCGTTTCCCTCTTATTTGAGAAAATAAGTGACAGCCAGCAGAGAGATGTTTTGCGCTTTTCCGTCTCGGTGTGCACCAATACGAGCTGACCCCCCCCCCCCCCGCCCGGCTGTAAAACCACATTCTCAGGGATCCTATCAGCTTACGCTGAAGCTGCACGGCTAGGTTAGCCACACCACAGTAGGGCCCACGAGCTTGTATGGCTACACCACAGTAGGGCCCACGAGCTTGTATGGCTACACCACAGTAGGGCCCACGAGCTTGTATGGCTACACCACAGTAGGGCCCACGAGCTTGTATGGCTACACCACAGTAGGGCCCACGAGCTTGTATGGCTACACCACAGTAGGGCCCACGAGCTTGTATGGCTACACCACAGTAGGGCCCACGAGCTTGTATGGCCACACCACAGTAGGGCCCACGAGCTTGTAGATACCTGGATATTGCCAAAGTCTTGCGTTTGCCAAATCCCATCCGCTTCTCTGGGTTCTATATTCAAGAACTTTAAAGGTCTTTGCTTGCTTTTGCTGCCTCCCACCTTCTCTCTGGTGGGATAAATAAATAAAAAAGTAAAATTTTAAAGAAGATGGATTGCCTTTCCAAAATACCAATCGCATGGCTGGAGAAACCCTCCATGCAATTCAGATAAGCCTCTCTGGAATATCACTGAAATACACCAAGTGGCTGACAACGCATTGTGAAAAACAGACGAGGCATTCTGAGGCAGTTTTCTATCTGAAACTGCTGCCTCGCTCCCAGGTGGCCTTTGCTACTCACAGCTTTCTGTTTGCTGCTAAAGGATGAACCTGCTGTGCCCTGGGTCGAGCTAAGCTTTGAATGCTGCCACCTCTCAGTCCTGGGCCTTTCTCTGGCCCTGCCACACGGCTGGCTGCGGTTGTAGCATCTTCGGTTCATGTCAGAGTTATGAGCAATACTACGTGAGAGTCGAGAGAATCAGGGACAAAAGGCACCCTGGTGCAGATCCTTTTAGGTGCACCAATAATGAACGTAAGAGGCAGGCTTCCCCAGGCGAAAGGTAAGGTCTCTCTTCGTACAAACCAGTTGTACAAGACTTTTGACTAACCAAGAGGGGATAAAAAAGGGGTTTCCTCTCTCTCTGGCTGTCTGTCAAATAAATACATAAAATCTTAAAAAAAAAAAAAAAAAAGAAGAAGGGGTTTCAAGGCATGACAGTTTAAAGATCACTGAGCTAAGCCCCAAACCAAGTCATGGGGTCCCATAGCCTAAAGGGCCAGACAGGGCCCTGAGGGAATGCAGTGCTCATTAGGCCACAGCCTTCCTCTCCACACCTAAGGAAGCCCTTTCTGCATATTCATTGTCTTTGATGGACCTCCCATCCTAAAGGCATTCAACTAGAGCAGACAACAGATTTTTTTTAACATAGCTGGAGATTTTCTTAATTTAGCCTTCTATAAATTTGGGATTCTTAGGCTTCCAATTGTGTTTCCATAGTCTGTTAAAAACAACAACAACAACAACAACAACAAAAGCATCATTAGATTACGTAAGCACAATCCATGCACTGTGCACCTGGAAATGGTAGGGCAACTCCGAAAACACTGAACACTGGAAAACCCAGGAGAGTAAACTAAAAGCTTGGAGGAGAAAAGTAGGGGTCAGGAGGTGGGGGCAAGGGGAGACCAAGTAAGGGAAGAAATCAGGTTGTGCAGTATGTAGTCTGAAATTGGGGTGCCTGGGTGGCTCAGTTGGTTAAGCGTCTGCCTTCCACTCAGGTCGTGATCCCAGAGTTCTGGGATCGAGCCCTCATAGGGCTCCTTGTTCGTGCGAAGCCCGCTTCTCCCTCTCCTCTCGGTTCATGCTCTCTCTCTCTCTCAAATAAATAACTAAAATCTTAGGAAAAAAAAAAGAAAGAAATCTGGGACCAGAGGCTGACATACTGTGCGTTAATTGTTTTCACACACGGTAAAATCGACCCATCCATTCTCTTGGATCTATGAAGTACCTGAGTAAATTTCTTCCTTGCTTTCTTCTTCTTGAGACCCCCAGTGAGGAACTGTCATGTGTCAGCTGAATTCACTATGAGAGAAAATGTTATTCATAACTAGAATCTGAATCTCGAAATATTTTTTTTCTAGAATAAATTAGAAGATGAGAAGTTCCAGAAAGAAGATATTCAGAGCAGTGTCTTGATTTTATAACAATTTCACCCTATCTTCACAATATTTTAGCAAGAAATGTTACGGAGCCACAACTAACCTAGTTGTTAAAACTTGCTAGTTCTTTTAAACTCTGTTCAGTTTCAAAGATGTTTTTGTTTCTTGAAATACACTTTAACTCCATATACTGGCCTTAAAAAATAGAAAAAGAATTTTTGGTTTAATTTTTTTAGAATCTAGTTTCTGAAGAATCGTTTGGTATAATTTAAATGCTAACTACACACACAGAGTTAGTATTAACATTACATATTAATATATTTTTACCACTTTGGTATATACATTACTAGTATTTGCTTTTTTTTCTATTGGCCAAGGCTTAACTAATTTTGTTCACACTGGCATTTTTAAGCACTCTAGAACTGTCTATTTATAAGCTGAACTTCCTGTTATATCCAGAGGACAGAATCAGGATCAGAAACAGAACTGACCATTTCATCATATCATAGCCTTGGGCTTTTCTAGACACCTGGTCTCTAACTGCCAGTTCCTCTGATTTGTGAACAAAATGCACTCACCCAGAAATATAATACTGCACATCATCATTAACATGAAATGTAACAGTACATGTAATTTACCTAAGATATTTATACTTAAAACTTCCAATTTTCTGCTAAAAGTAAGTAATAGTCATGGACTTCAGCCACAATTTCAAAAGGATAACTAAAGCAAAATTAGCATAACTTTTAAAAAAATTTTCCTTTCAAACATATTAGTTGTTTGGCATTCCAATGCAGTGCTATGGTAAGTAAAAGAGTAATAGGTCTTTCAATAGCAAAATTATCTGTTTGTATCTAAGATCTCAATAGCAAATTACTCTTGGTTACACTGTCTTTTACTTATTTCTGACCTAAATGGAAAACTGATCTTAGTATTAGGACTAAGGATCCATGGCTTAGTAGAAATTACCTTTTAAAAGTTTGGATACTATATTGAATTCAAGCTAATACTGTCTTTGTAATAAGGAATGGTCGATTACTGCACAAAATAGGTTACTGAAAGAGTAAAACCTAATTGTAGGTAGAAACCAACATAGCAATAAAATATTTTTAGTCATATAAAATTCAGTGAGAACTTCAGGTTTTATTAGTTAATAAATGACAATGCTTTGTAATACCCGAGATAGTTAATGTTGGGGTTAGACTTGAGTAGATTTACACTATTATAATTGTTTTATTTGAATAACATAATTTTACATGTAATTCTTGTTTTTCAGTCAACTTGGGTTGCATATTGCTCTGTTGAAAAAAATCTGCTGGTTTTATTACACAAACTAAGCATATTTTCAGTAATCTTGTGGACTATATGGATTCTTTCTTAAATTATGTCTTACCCAAAAGTAAAGAATGCCAATTATATATAATTATTGTGTGCCTTTCAGTTTTTATATTTCAACAGATAAGAGCATCCATGCTCTTTTCCCGCTAGTCCCGGCTTAACAACCCCAACACCCAAGTGATAGGGAGCCTGCAACATTGTGCCGAATTCATAGAAAAGTGACAATGTGAAGATTTTAATCGCATGGATTCCTAAGACTCTTACAACTAAAATTTGTTAGAAAAATGTTTTTGCTGTCTTCTAAACATTTCACTAACATTTTTGAATGAAACAGAGATTTTCAACGCTTGCTGAAAATCTTACCCTTCCAGAAATAGAGAATAAGAACCCCATACCGCGTATTTTACAGAATTTTCACCAACAGAATGCATGTAATTCTTAAACTTTGTCATGTAAGATTTAAAATTTTTCGATTTCAAATTTTTTTGATTCTACCAGTTATAAATAAGCATTCTCTAATGTGATTTAATATTTAGACACCAGCTGAATTACTTAGAAGCAAAAATGTTGATGAATTAATGATACTTCCAGTAATAAAACCGATCACGGAACGATTCCTTGAAATGGTTTTGTCGCCTTGTTTTGGTTCTCTCACTTTTAAACCTTTTCTTTTCACAGTGGAGTCACTCAATTTTAGCAGCGTCGCGGGCGTTGGTGGGGAGCTGGGCTGTGAAGAGAAGACACGACAACTGTGACAGTCTAGTGCGCCACGAGCACCTCGGCCGCCACCGGGGTGAAGAGAAGGCTCGGGAAAGGCTTGCTGAGCGAGTGAATAAAACACAGTGTTTCAAACAACAACTTTCAAAAACTGAAAGTGCAGCACTGTGACCGAGGTTAGTCTATTGAGGACTAACCACCACAGACGGGGTGCTCATTTCACGCTGGCCTTTACACTACATGTTTTACGCACACACACGCACACACACGCACAGTGTGTTTAAAACATTTAGCAGAGTGGCCAGTACACAGTGTGTGTGAGTCTGTATGCATGATAAACCCATGCAGTAGATATCACTGTCCAAATCAGAAATTAGTAACTGCTGGGGTTACCCTCCAACGGCAGGGCCCTCAGACAGCCAGAACTTGGGTTCGATAAATGATGAGGATGTTCCTGATTAAGCAAGTAATGCCGTAGGAGTTGTATTACCAACCACCACCGAGCGAGTCGGTAGTGCGTGTGGGGTGCGCTGTGCGGGGTACTCTAGGCCACCAGTGCTTCCACGGCACCTCGCACGTGTATCTGCTGTAGCCGCCAGCTCTTGACGGTAGAGTTACTTACGCGTCCTTATCTCCCACTAGATCATGAGCTCCTTGAAAGAGACACTGACCTGTCATTTGTAAATTCCCCTGGCATCTGGCATATTATCTGGTGTGTGATGGCCATTCACTGAATGTTGAAAGAATGCCACTCTGCCCCCCGAGTTCCTAAATTCTAGGAGATATATATATATATATTTGTTTTGTTTTTTTTAACTCACTACTGTTGGGTATTTCAGAGAAGGTGCTTACCATTTATAAATAGTAATAGTCCACAAAATGTTCTTCCAATAAAGTGAACTTCCTTCATTTTAATTTCAGGGCATGTATTATGCTCCATAACAACTAATTACAGGGTCTAATATGCCTAATTAGGGTGCAAGGCTGGAAGCAGGACACCGAGGCAGGTTATCAGAAACGATCAGACCACTCTCGCACAAATACTCTGAAAGTCTTGGCAGAAGCAGGAAATGTGGGGGGATAAAATCCAGGATGCTGCATCTTGACTCTGGAGTGTCTGTCTCACCACTACTAGTTCCTGGCAGGGAAGGAGGCGGCAGGGGCAGAGAGCAGATCACAGAGCAGGCTTTGTGAAGGGCAGTCCTCTGAGGATCCAGGGCGGTGGCTTCTCGCCCCGTTGGAGAAGGGTGCTGTATACCACAGCCTACGGGTGGGGTGGTAGATATGTGGCTGGGTAACGTTCAGAGGTGATTCTTTGAGGACAGTACCCCCGAGCCTACGTTGATAAATACCAGAGAAGACCTTACCAGAAAATGATCAAGGTAGTCTGAGACTGTCCTCAAATTTTAACACAAAGTTTCTATCTTCTCAAGAAGAATCTCTAACTTTCAACTTCAATCATAAACCATTGTTTTCACCCAAACATTAGCTCCCTTCAATCCTGGACATCCAAATTCTGCCCCTATGTCTACGTGGAGGGATATTAAAAGTTATGGCTCTAAAAGTAAAATGGATTGATGTCTTAATTCTCATTTGCATTTGATAGGATGATGACCAGCTATGAAAATATTTGCAGAAGCTCTTTTCAAAAAACAAATGAATAAATACCTTCTTGAAAACTTTACTTTATTGGAAAATCTAGCCCAAATGTGGAAAATTTAAAATCACTCTATTTACCAAAAACTGGCTAACAATAAGCTTACTAGAAAAAAAAAAAAAAGAACAACAAAGATCAGTAAATGCCTACACTTAACATTCTTAATCCTGGGATAATTTTAAGATCCATGTTGATGTACTTATAAGGTAAATCCCTCTGTTTAATAATGATAAAAAAATTCCCATGTAACATTTTGTTTTTTACACTCATATACACATATAAAAGTTGGGAGACATGTCTTAGAAACATGTTTATAATGGATATACATAATATGGTGAAATAAAATCTGAATAAAAATTTTATTCCAACAACATTTCTCTATTTTTAAATCATGTTTATTGTTTAAGTTTTTATCACAGTGGAGATTAATTTATGCTTAATCATCCAGTGAGTGCCTACTGTCAACTTCATCCAATTCCAAAAAAGTAAAGTCAACTCATTCATACACTCTAAGCCTGTTCCCATCCCACCATTCATTGCCTGTGCCTTTTTTCCCTTTTAACGGCAATATAACGATAAGATTGTGAAAAGGTATAACTAATAGGCTTATATGTATAATACCATTTCTTCAAGTATTCAGAGAGCAGTACATTTGTCTGCATTGTACATTAGAAAACTATTTGTGACATTATTTCTAAGTAGAGGAGAGTGGCTCCTGGTGGGACTGTAATGAAGTTGTATGTCATAGTGTATGACAAGGATTTACAGCATTCTAGAATTTTCACAACTCTTCCCATGTTAGTGAATGTCATTAGGTGAATGCATATTTCTACTCTCAGCTGTCAGACATGGGATCTCCAACTACGAATAAATAAAGCATACACTCAACACGTGTAGTGCAAATGCTAAGTAAACAGAATGACATGGAATAAACTCATAGTTGCCAACCAGCGAACGGTTCAGCCAGGAGGTCCTGATGTTATGATGTTCGTGACGTGCATCGCTATTCTCCAGTGAACACTGTCACTGTTCCGTGTCAGCCACAATGACTGGAAAATGCTACTGAGGTGGGGGGTGAAGAAGTGAAGAGGGAACTAGAAACTCATTTTCACAAGCGAGAGATACAATTTCTCTGTCACTTCTGTTAAAACATGTAAAGTCTGATCTGTTCACAAGATCTCAAACCTCTCAGACAAAGAAGGTACCAATATGGAGAACTGTAAATGTCCCATTTAATTAAATGTTGGCACCTATGTAATATGGATTGTGTGGCCCAGACAACACAAAGAATGAAGAAGATGTTTTCTAAAGTTAAAACTTTGGAAATATAACACCTGAATATTCAAAAATTACAATATAAAAAGCCATCAGTTACAAAAACATTCAAATGAGGGCCCTGTTTAAAGATGCCACGTAAGCAATAATCTTCAGTACTCTGAACAAGTCAGAGCTTTGTAGCTTTGTCTTAATTATGCATTTAACACAATGTTATTCATTAAAATGAAATAGAAAAAAAACTATAAAATTCTTCCAGAGGCAAATTATTGGTAGGGGGAAAACAAAAGTAAAATATGACAACCGACCTATACGTTTACTTAATTGCATGTAGTTTTCCCCTGGAAGTGTCCACAGCCTATAAGAAAAAGAAAACAAAAACAAAAAGCAAAACAAAACAAAAAAACTAACACAAACAAACAAAAACCCCCCAGAAAGTATAAAAACGGTGCCATTTATCTTTTCATTTTCTTCCACTGCATTCAGTTTTGAGGGAAAAGTGTTCTTTCATGGTAAAGCGTTCTGTGTTCACATATATTAAATTCTAGAAAAGAAACATTTGGAGCCTGTCTTTCAAATTCATTCTTGAATGTGTTGTACCTTCGACAGATATGCCAAGCAGCCAGCTAAAAATTCTCTTAATTAGGAAACACACACACGTACACACATACACACAAACAAACAAATCTTTTTAAGAGAAAAGAAACCATTCCTCATCTGGGACACACACGTATCAAGATTCAAAACTAAGGTCTGACATGGTCACTTAATTGATTTAAATAATTAAGGCTTCTAAAAGGTTCAGTGCCAAAACTCTCTGTATCGGTATTCGAATAAAATACATTTTTGCATTTTAGGTTTGTGCTTCTTACAGCCATCTTAATTTCATAGAATTTTGTTAGTAAGATCAGATAAGGGAGTGTTAGAATTGTTTACCGACATTTTACTTTCAGTAGGTGTTAGACTAAATTATAGTGATAAAAATTCAGTGACTGAACAGATTTGTTACTATCCTGTGGGCTGTTGGCTCACTTCACCTTCTTTTCATGTTTAATATGGCCATTTCTTTTGTACTTGCCATTGAGGATTCCATTATGGTAATGTCCATTAACCGTGCTATGCTTATTTCTAGACCACAAGCTTTTGATTTTTCTGTAGATAAATTTTGTCACCCAGGACAAGAAGAAGTAGAACAAGGCAGCACCGAGCAAAAGCACAAAGGCGATATCCAGTAAAAAGTACTGACAGAAAGAGATTTGATGGACCGCGGCACGTAGGTGATGGGCTCCGTTGTGACGAAGAATGTAATCTATCCAATAGACAGTCCGATTGACAGGGTGACCAGGTTGATCCTTGTGGATTTCTGAAAGCTTCTGGGCCCTCTGACGGTAGCTGTGGAGTGGAGAAGTAGAACACAGAATGATCATGTCGATACAAGGTTCAGTATCATGACTTTCCCAATCTAAAAATGAGGAAAATAATAAAAGCAACTATTTTTACTAAATACCTAGTATGTGCCAAGCACTGTGTTAAGTGCTTTAAACACAATATCTTATCTTAAGACAATAAAATAAATTTGAAACAAGTGAGGAAAATGGAAATCGGAGAGACTAAGTGACCTGATGATGATTACAAAGTTGAGATTCCGATCCAAGTGTTTCTGACTCTAAACCCCAGTTGTGTTGTGTTTTGTGTTTTGCGGTGCCATACCTCTTACCCACACATACTCCTTCTCCGCTTTTAAATACTATTAGCCAATGAGTCTCAAGCAGGAAGAGGAGTCTATTTATTAGATTCTAAAAGAAAGAGATGAGAAAAAATGCAGAATTTTGTCCCAACACCTTCTTTAAGCAATGAAATTTAACTTTGCTCTGATTTAAAATAACACTAAGTGAAGCTGTGAGGTTATTATACTTATTCAACAGAGGAAAAGAAGTTGAGATGCACCACTATGAAGCCATCCACAGATGACATTATATGTAGTACACACATATGCGTGTGTGTGTGTGTGTGTGTGCACACACATACCCTTTTAAATGGTTAATCTGAAACAGAGTACTTCTGTACACTTGAAGACTGCACAACTGGGATTTAATTGCAGTGTGACCTCTGACTATAGCGTGGCCTCTGAATAGGCCCTGATTATATCTCAAAGAACACTG
This sequence comes from Ursus arctos, assembly GCF_023065955.2. Taxonomy (NCBI): domain Eukaryota; kingdom Metazoa; phylum Chordata; class Mammalia; order Carnivora; family Ursidae; genus Ursus; species Ursus arctos. The sequence continues at coordinate 9,580,176 of NW_026622775.1, read as the reverse complement.
ACAGCGGGAATACACGTGGACAATCCAACTTTTCGCTTTTTTCTGTAGAACAAATCCAATCTCAGTAGCTCTTGCAACTATCCTCCCCCCATATACTCCACTTTAGGGCTGTATTTTGCAAACCTTCCTAAAAAAGCTTGTAAGGTATATATTCTTTTTCATAAAATCATGTCTCGAAAAACACTCAACTTCAAAAGAAGAGCTACAGAACACAGGCAGAGGGACCCCCACACTCAGGCACCTCGGGTCATGGAACATATTGCTCCCGGGGCCAGAGCTGTGATCAAGACACTGGATCCTTTAAGAGGTCAGAGCGTGAAGGCAGCTTCTGAGCCCACATAAGGCAGCACAATGAACCTCAGTGCACTTGAATCCAGCCTTTTATATGAAAGCTGCATCATTTTACATGAAGGAATTTTTCTTATTGTTGGTTGTTTCTTAGACTATGGCAATGTTTCTCAATCCAGTGTTAAGCCATATCCCGCAGGTATAAAGAGAAAAAGCATATAGTCCTCCAAACTCTACTGTCATATGAAATGCAAGATCAATTAAATGTCATGTAAAAATGGGGAAAACTACTATGCTGTTTTAAAACTACACAAGCCGGTTCTCTAGATGACCCTTTGAGACTCAGTGGTTAACTGGGTTAACTCAAGAAATCAAATATTGGAAAAAAATAAAGATTCTGATTAGTCATGCACCTAAGTAAATAACTCCCTGTGTTTCGGTGATACTTGTCCTAGGGAAACCCAGCACTGGTCAATACAAAGAGCACCAGCTTTGGAATCAGACAGTCCTGGTTCAAATTTCTACTCTAATAGCTGTGCAACTGTGGGCAACTTACTTAAGTTCTCTGAGTTTCAAGTGCCTCGTTTTTATAATGTGAATAATGAAAACAGTCATATACAGATATTATGAGTATTAAAATGAGACGAGGAACACAAAATTTGACACATTTTAAGGACCCGATAATTGTTCCCAGTGGAATTTCTCCCTCAATTTGGCAAATCCTGGTAGAATATTATTCAAGGTCATACATGGCTGGATTGCTATCTTTATTTTTCAAATTATAGAAGACATGCACAAGGCATGAGACACAGGAATCTAGAGGATATTTCTATAATTGGTCTATTGACAACTTCTTGGTAATAATCGGTTATTGACAATATGCTGTGGTATATATATTCCATCTGCTTTCATATTAATTGAAACTTACCTGGGATTATTGATAACTTCCACCAGTGCTGCATATAGCTCTCCTTCAGTCACTGTCTTCCATTCTAGCAATATCCCCATGCCTTTTGCCTGGACCCGAGTCATAGTGTCATAGTGGTCTCCAAAGAGTGGGATTCCCACTACAGGTACACCGTGATACATAGTTTCAAAAATACTATTCAAACCACCATGGCTCAGGAAGGCTTTAATATTTGAATGCCCTAAAGAAGGATTAAAAAAGAAAACAACTTACAGTACTACGTATTACTCTAAAAAGAGATTTTCCAGAAATCTCATGAAAGTCAACACTATAGTAAATACACATTTTAGATATAGGATTTTTAAAGGCATGATTTCACTGATTCCTGCTCTACATCAATTAAAATGCTTATTATATAAATAATGAACTGATTTGTATATATTAGTTAAGAGCCATTTTTAAATAGCTAAAATTTATAGCTTTAAGGAGTATATTAACACCTTTCCCTCAAATGCAAATATCAACTGACTGGCCACATCTATTTAAGTGGCCAATAATAACTAGGAAGTCAACGAAAGCAAGAAATGCCAAAAATACCAGGGTGCAACCACAGTCTACTAAAAATAGACATCCACTTCTGGATACCCAAGCATTTATCTCCCTATATATATATTTTAAAGATTTTGTGTATTTATTCAAGAAAGAGAGCACAGACCGAGAGCGCATAAGCAGAGGGAGCAGAGGAGAGAGAGGGAGAAGCAGGCTCCCCGCTGAGCAGGAAGCCAGATGCAGGACTCAATCTCAGGACCCTGAGATCATGACTTGAGCCAAAGGCAGACGCTTAACTGACTGAGCCACCCAGGCGCCCTGGCATTTATCTATATTAATAAGTAGAACACACTTGGTTAAAAAAAAAAAAAAGTTAAGACATGGGGCTGGACTCCTAAGTCTATGAAGAGTTCATGTGCTTATCCAAGGAGGAACACTGTATAGAACAAAGTATTTATAACATTCAAGTCATGTCAGCTTCTGTGCTTTACAATTTTAGGGTCCAATTTCACAGTTTAGGTATATAAACAAGTAGGGACTGACACTTACAAAAATTAGTTGTAAGCGATGGAACATCATGTAACATCTAGTTGTCTTGGGGATAAAAGAAGATAATTTATCAAAATTAATGGGGTATTTCAAACCCCAGATCTCCTTGTGAGCAGCCTGTACTGCATAAAGGGACCGAAAGCCTTGTATAAGGAGCGTAGGACAGAGAAACACGGCTCTTAGGAAGTGTGTGCCATGGTCAGAAAGGGACTACAGCTCACAGAAACAAAGTTTTAAAATATTCACACACCAGGTACAAAACAGACTCTGGGTCTTAAACCTTGGTCTCCCCAAGGGCCCTCCCACCCCGTGTCTAGCGGGGTTAGTCACTCAGTGTCACCTTTGCCTACAAAGAGTTGCTCAACTCGGCCCGCCTAACGGATCTGTCCTCTCGGTGCATTTCAAACTTTCTATTTAGCAGCAAAACCTTCTCTTTGAACAAAACCTTACTACCAAGCTTGGCAGTGACAAATAAGACAGTGCTGGTGGGTGGAGGGCAGGGGGGGTTGGAGGGAAGGGGGGAAAGACAAGTGGTTTGCTTGGTTTCTCCTTCTCATCCTGGAGGAATCTTCTGATCATGGTTAATACCCAAGATAAGACCTGTAAAGTTGTACCTGGCGATAAAAAGGACACTAATCTTGGCAAAGGCAAAGAACTGAGATTCTGAGGAACCTGGAAGAGCTCTGAATTTGAGGAGGCCATTGGGTGTGGACCCCTGAGTAGCTACACCGTACTGTACGGCCTCTCAGAAAAAACCTGTGAGAACATTCTGATGTTCTCAGACAGTGGTATCACGCTGCGGCACGCTGCAGGAGCTGGCCGTCAAGAGTACCTTATTGACATTTCCTGCTTCTTTCTACCTTCTATGGAATCTGAAGTCACACTAGTAAAGACAGTTAAAAAAAAAAAAGAAAAGAAAATGAAATACAAGTATTAAGAAAGGTAAATTGCCCTGTTTCTGCTTCAATTTTGTCATTTATAGAATAATATATATAATGAACTAGATGAAAAGGAATTACATATATAAAGAAAATTCCTCACTGTTTTTTAGTTACAAAATTCAATTTGCTGGTTTTTAGGATGGGTCATTGTAGCTTCTCAAAAATACTTTTCAACAACCTGTTTTTAAGAATATTGTTTAAAGACACTTACATAATCTGTTAGATTTTAGTGTTACTGAACAGATGATGGTCAATATTGCCAAAACTCAATAACATTTTTATAATTTCCTTAATATCTTAAAGGATAACATGGCAGCATGTTTTCCTAGAAACTTAATGAAATTACTTTACAGTTTTACTATCTATGCTTATTGAACAGAGTTAAATTATTTATTTCAAATATCTTAAAAGACATGCATATAATTGTTACTTTTGTTTTTAGCTGAGGATCAGAATCCCAAAAAATAAATAAATCAAGTGTTTTTTTAATAAAGCGTTTCAAAAATGTCTGGTGATGTAAGGGGAAATCTAAACAGATGAACCAAATAAAAACAAGATAAACTGACTGTTTCCTTGGCCCTCTGCTTCTCTGTGGTTTCAAACAAATGAATAACTTTGAATTTTTCTGAGTTCTCAGATACATCTGTAATAAAACTGTAACACAAATCTATATTTTCACTATTTTAATTTTACTACCTTTAGCTAATTAGTCTAATCAGGTATAACTTCATTCACTGCTAGTTTATATAGCTTATTAAGTATATTTTCCAGAAAATTAAAATTAGTGACTGGTCTAAAAATTTTAATTTATAGACCCAAATGATTATACTTGACAAATTATTTTCCAGTAAATAAAGATTTGACTAGTCGGTTTGAAATCTAAGATGAGACACTGGATGACATAGTGACTCTCTCATGAACTGCACACGTATTACAGAAGACGTTTAAGTGCAAAAATCACATTTACACAATTAAGATCTAAAAGCCAAGTAAGTACCTACATGTTGCAGACTTACCAAGCAGGTCATTTTGTGGTAACCATTCTATGAGCTTAGTGTTGTTTCCTAGATTCTTTGGTTTGGTTCCAGAAAACCTAAAATGTACATCAGACAATGAATCTTTCAAAAGTCAAACTTTATTCCTGGTACAGACTCTGTGGTTAAATTACTAGATTTAAAATAAATGTTAAATGACCTTTTGTTGATATCTTAAGAAGGAAACCATGCTTTAATACCAACAAAATTTTGATTAAGTTTCTTTTTCACATTTTCACTGACTGAGAGAGAAATAAAAAAACAAAACAAAACAAAAAAACAAAACAAAACAAAACACCTGGCTTATACTGAGATCTATTTTCCTTCAGTTCTTCTCACCCAGTTACAGAGATGGGGGTGGGGTGGGAAGCATCCAAATTAACCTGTGCTAGAAAGTCACTCCCCAGAGAACCCGGAAGGAGAAACAGGAAGAAGCAGGGAGGGCCACACTGGGCAGTGGAGAGCTCCAATCTCTGACACCCGGGGCCTAAGGGAAGGTGTGGGAATTGAACGAAAGAAGGAAGTACTCTTCCCTAGCTTGGCCCCAGAGAGAGGAGTTCTGTGGGGAGAAGGACAGAATTAAGTGGTTTCTTGCCTTGGTCTTTGCAAGATAAACCATGAACACGCTTAATGACTGAGGGAATGGCCAGAGTCTGAACTGAGCAGACACAAACTATCCCAAATAAAGCAGAAAGGTGCTTTCTGGGTTAAGCCTAAGAGAGGAAATGCAATCGAACCACCATCCAAAGGAAAAAGTCCTCAACAGTGGGGATAAAATATGTGTCCGTTTCGTAGCTCAGTCAGGAAAAGTGGGAGCTAATCTTTACACAGTTGTTATAAAGGAAAAGCCCATATGACTCAGACCCTACTTGCAATGGCTTGAGATTTCAGGGCTGACGTTGTTCACTGCTGTATCCCCGGAGCCCAACAGCAGTGGCAGGTACTAAATAAATACATGGTAAATCGTGTGCGGGTCTGATGTTTACATGGTGGGTTGGGAGTTCCAGAGACAGACACTTGTGGGCAGGTCCTCCCAAGGGAAGCTGGGGGTAATCTATGGATCTGTTTTAACCAGCATTAACTGGCAAGTTTTTGTGTTTTTTAAAACCTGGTCTCTTGGATAAATGAAATAAAAAGCATTTCTAAAGAACAAAAGGTTCCATGAAATATTTTACCTGTTTATTCATTCATCCATCGTTTTTTACCTCATTCCAACACTGATTTGAGGGTATATAGAATGCATCTAGAAATGCATGTAATTACAATTTTTTTAAATGACAATAACTAACAGAAGCAGAAACAGGATATAACGCTGAGGGTAACATAAAAATGCATCCAAGACAAGGATAAATCATTCTGCATCATATTTTCCTTGTAGGCTATAGGCTTGATATCTCTTTCTTTATCCATCACAGAGTCTCATAAATTAGTCCCTAAATTTCAATACACTAAGAAACAAAATGAAAAGTCAGGGGCATCCTGCTAATCTTGCCGGGGAGCCAGCATGCTGTGCTCGACCGCGACCTGCAGGCTAAGCAAAGGGGCGCTGAAAATCAACAGCGAAGAAACGATGGACATCATTACCTTACCTCCAAATCACCTTTTGGGGCAGTCTCCCCAGAGCTCCAGCCAGTTTGTTAGCAATGTCTTCCGACAGATACTTGACACCAGCTCCGAAAGATACCAGGACAAAGCCGTGTTCGTTAGCACCATTTACCCACCTCTGGAGATCCTATAAATCAGAGTGCGGCAGTCAATTTTACGAAAGACCAACGGAGTGCATAATCAGCTTCCTCAGGAGCCCTTTTTAAAAAGACGTCAGGTAATTTTCTTAAACAATTAGGAAGTAGAGGACATAAAATTTGTCTTTAAATAACTGCTTTTGTTTGAAATATTTCATCTGACAACACCAACTGAAATAAGGAGAGTGGATGGCTAATTCAGTAAGACCAACAAATGACAACAACAAAAAATCAGTAGCTAATGGCCTAAGACCTCAGTCAAGACATTGAAACTGATGTTTAAAGCATGGTCAGGGATAAATTTGTATGAGAAGAGCGCCTGGGTGGCTCAGGGGGTTAAGCGTCTGCCTTCGGGTCAGGTCAGGATCCCAGGGTCCTCAGATGGAGTCCCCGCACTGGACTCCCTGCTCTGCGGGGGGTCGGCTTCTCCCTCTGCCTCTGCCTGCCGCTCCCCCTGCTTCAGCTCTCTCTCTGTCTCAAATAAATAAATGAAATCTTTTTAAAAATTTTGTATGAGGGGCGCCTGGGTGGCACAGCGGTTAAGCGTCCGCCTTCGGCTCAGGGCGTGATCCCGGCGTTATGGGATCGAGCCCCACATCAGGCTCCTCTGCTATGAGCTTGCTTCTTCCTCTCCCACTCCCCGCTTGTGTTCCCTCTCTCGCTGGCTGTCTCTATCTCTGTCAAATAAATAAATAAAATCTTTAAAAAAATAAATAAATAAAATAAAAATTTTGTATGAGGATGTAAGTGAAAGATGTGGATTGAACATAAAACAAAAACATTAACTACCACCTTCACCCTCACCCAGGAAGATTTGTTCTTAGGAGGGGCCGGCTTTATCTTAGTCTAAGCTTGGTGGGTCTCATCTCTAAAGAGTCATACTGTGTTATATGATAAGAAAGAGAAGGAGTTAGCCAATAGTTCCACAGATCCATAGGCTTAATGAGTTTTACTATTTCTCTGAATAGTTCTCCAACTCACAGAGAACACAAATCATACATGTTCTGTCATGAGGCATCCAGGGCCTCTGGAGATCTCTGAGTGGTCGCTCTCCCTCATGGTGCGGGGAAACGCTAAATTCCCAAACCCGTCTTTAGACAGGCGACAGAGGGTGGGCCACAGCAGATCCGAGGTTAAGTAGGCACAACTCTAACACTGCAGGAGTCACTCATGTGGGAGGATGACGCATTCACAAAGTTTTGCCAGTATGGTTGATTCATACTGAAAATGAAAGCAGTTGGTTTTAAGGGATACTATCCTGGCTTTGTTTTATTCTGTAGGGCACAGACTTGTTTTTATGGTACGTTAACCCCTTGAAAAAGTCTTTGTCAAAGACACCGAGCTTCAGTTTCCCACATGAAAACTAATAGAGCCACAGCACTCTGAGGAACACATAATTCCACTGTAAGGAAAACAAATGTGCTGTCCGTTGACAACACCTTTGCCATAATACAGGCATGAAAACGGGACAGACCCACTCTGTATTCATGGTGTGCAGCGCGAGCTGTCCCACGGACCCTGCCGTTCTCTCATTCAGGATGAATGAGTTCCTACGGTGTCACCCATGTTCTTTGCATTTCACACCCCCTTCTGGCAAACCCTGATTTACTGCAGGGGGAAGGGGGGGGGGGTCCCTGTACAGTAAGAAGCATCATCACAATAGCATCACCACCCAGCTCAATACCAAGTATTCATATGGAACATTAGCCCCCCCCCCCATGTCCTCCTTTTCCTAGCTTTTCTCTCTTTTCTTTTATCACTTAATGAGATCTGTATTAACAACTCTATTGTACTCATTCTTAGCATGGAAAAGGGGGCCACATTTTATGTCCAAAATGAGCTACTGAGTAGTGTCATTAGATGTCTGGGATGATGATGGAAGGAGGTACACCCTTCTAGCTACTCAGTGAGTGAAACAGGCTGTGATTTTTAATAAAGCTTTCAATTTACATTCTACTACATTTACCAAGAATATCACACGTACTGAAAATATAACAGTGTTATCTGTGGATTCAAAGTAAGAAACAAGACCAAACTGATTTAAAATTTTCATTTTAGATACAGTCCTAAGCCGGATGTACTTAAAACAAATACGAATGCTGCACGGCAGAATGACTCTAATACTACATTTTATCCCTATGGTTTGTCTTTAAGTAATTTATCGCCTACTACCCAGTTCTCTAAAGATTAAAATTTCAGGGTCAATGCCATTTTAAAAAAGCTTACATTGATATACTAAGCCTTATGGTAATAATGTTATTTAAATTTTGTTTCCCAAGGACTTAAAAGGTCTTTGAGTTTCAACTGACTCTATGCAATAAATACTTCAGTTGTTTATTCTTTGTTCTGCATGATATAAAATTAAATCCATTAACCTATTTTTCTAGATTTTTTTCCAACCATCACTCATTAACCATTTACAAGAATATGTTCAAGTTTATAGCCTTTATTGATATGAAAGGGAGTAGAGATAATTTTACTCATTATAGTTCCCTTCAGGAAAAGCGCTCAGCATTTTTAGAAGCTAATACTCCAATTGGCTTAGAATGAGGCCTCAAGGTGATTTCCAAATTGCTGTTCCCTGGGCTGGAAGAAGAGGGGACGTGAAAGGTCAGAGAAGAAACAGTGAGCCTGACACTGGGCTGCTGGACATAAGCCCCTCCCCCATGATCTCTCATCTTCAGCCTAAATTCACAAAACGTTTGGTGTGACTGATGTTTGATGGGAACACAGAGGGGTTGGGTTTTGGGTTTGGCTGACAAGGGTGACAGGCAGCAGGAGGAGTGGCAGGTGCCAGAGGCTGAAGGGACCTGAATTTGCTGAACACATGGTGAAGACCTGGGAACCGGAACTTCATGAACAGTATGCCTGGCTCTCCAAAGGGCCGAGAGGCCCCAGGTAGCATCTTGCCTCTATCTATATATTCAGTATTTTCTGGAATTTAAGACCCCACAATTACAAAGTACAAATTGATTTAATAACAACTCTTCAAAAAATAATAATAACCTTCATAATAAATGTGTTCTTAAAAAAACGCAAACCCAATTCTGGATATTTAACACTATCAAAGATAAAGGCACGTTAGAATGTCCCTGCCTCCTGACAAATAACAGGTAAAAAGAGAGAGTAAAACAAAACAAAACAAAACACCTCATTTACAATATCAACAAAAACCACCTATATCTAAGAGTAGAGTAAGCCTAACAAAATAGAGAACATGTACATGAAGAAAAATTTACTGAAGGACAAAAAAGAAAAACTGAGAAAGTGGAGAGAAGTAACATGTGCCAGGAGGGAAACATCAATGTCCTGAAGATGCTATTTTTTTTTTTTTTATAAAATTAAGTTCGATTCATTCCCCACCTACATTCCAGGAGGACAGCTACAAAGCAAGAGCAGAATCTACAAGTCATCTGGAAAAGACAATGTACAAGGAAGGCCAAGAAGATTTTGAAAAAGAGCAGGGAAAGGGAGTTTTCCTTCTAGCTATCAGAATGGACTCTAGAATCTACAGCCATCTCTACGAAATGTCCAGTTTCAGAAGAGACCACAGTGAAGGAGGCAGAGGAACCAGACTGCTGTCTACACAGGAACTGGGCATTTCCATCAGTGGGGAGAAGCCACCCACCACTGACTTAGAAAAAATGAGGTTAGATCCCTCCACTAATATAAATTACAGAAGGATTAAAAAGTCAAAGTGAATTAAAATATATGAAGTACTTGAAAAAACTCCCTAAAAGATCTTTTCATTGTTTCTGGGTGTGGGAGGCCTTCCTGGTCCAGTCACAAATCCCGGAAGTCATTAAGGAAACACTGAGAGATCTGACTACAGAACAATAAAACTTCTAGAGTGTAAAAGACACTTTTTAAAAGCAAAATAATAATAATAGCAATACTAAGAGATAGATGCAGAAATATTTTCAATATCCAAAACAAAATAATGAGAAAAATATTTCCACAACTTCAGGAAATACCCATTTCACAGATGGAAAGCAAATGGCACTCACATGGAAAGACGCTTAGCTTCACATGCTAGTAGGAGAAATAAATTCAGACTGTTTTCATCTCATTCTCTGTAGTCTCTACAGTCCTTTTAGATGGTGTCAACATATAATTTAATCCATTTTAACTTAGAAAAATAATCAAACTCAGTATTTACCTTTAAGTATTATTGTTTTATAATTTTCTGTCAACTTTTTTGTTTTGCTATAAGGATAAAATGTCTTTTCCTAAATGGCTCTGGGTCTACTGGCTTAGCAAACTTTTCCCACATTAAGATTATCTTTTATTTATTTTTTATTTTTTAAAGAATTTTTTAAAAAAGATTTTATTTACTTATTCATGAGAGACAGAGAGAGAGAGACACAGAGGCAGAAGGAGAAGCAGGCTCCCCGAGGAGTGGGGAGCTTGATGTGGGACTGGATCCCAGGACCCTGGGATCATGAGCTGAGCCGAAGGCAGATGCTTACCCATCTGAGCCACCCAGGTGCCCCTAAGATTATCTTCTAAATACCATAGTTTCCTTTAGTAATTTTATAGTTTCATTTCTTGAATTTTTAATCCTTCATCATCCAGAATCTCTTTTTGGAGGAAAGAATGGGGCTGGGATCCATCTTTATTTTTAACCCAATGGATAGCCAGTCTTCTCAACACTGCTGAATATTTCCTCTTGTCCTCATTAATGTAAAATTCTACCCTCTCAGCAGATTTCTGAATTCTATTCTGTTCCATTGATCTATATATCTGAGTATTCCTGTGTCAGGGTCAAAGACTTTTATTTACTGTTATTTTATAACACATTTCAATATTTGCCGTGTTAGATTTCTCATTAGCTTTCATTCTGGGGATTTTACTAGTTATTCCTGTATTTAGCATCTTTTTAAAGGACTCTTCTTCTTTTTTATTTTTTATTTTTGTTAGAAAACAGTGTATTATGTCAAGTTTTAAAAATCACAAGAGCTTTGGCTATAGTTTTGTTAAATATATCCATGGAGACATTACTGCAGCCCCGAAAGTAGTAAATACTGCAGTGTTATATGAGTGAATTTAATTATTTTAACATTTCCTTTATCATTGCCAAGTATCAAGGGGAAACTTGGAGAACAAAAGAATTTTAATATGAACTTGGCATCGATCATTCTATTCCTATCTGCTCTGTAATATGTTGAGCGAGCTCAAAAATCCAGTTTCATGGTACCGGTACCTGCATTTGCAGAAGCAGACAACCAACAAACCCCGACTCTTCTTTTTGAACACATCGACCGCCATTTACTAGCAGTAGCACTCCTTACGTTACAGGGATTTGCGCATATATGGACAGAATAAACACATCGTTTCACGTATCAGTTAAAACGGTGCATTCAGTCCTTCCTGCTCAACCGGCCGGCACACCTGCGGCACGCGGCTCCACTAGGTGGCACAGCGAGCACGGAGCAGGGGGGTCTGGTGTCTGCCTAGAGCTCCCCAGGCTTCTGACCGTCAGAACAGGTCCAAACCCAGAGTCTCTCATGTTTCATTCCCCCTTCTGATTACCCCCCCTTTCTTTATCCCTTTCTTCCCCTACTGATCACATGAGAGACTATGGACTATGAGAAACAAACTGAGGGCTACAGAGGGGAGGGGGGTGGGGGAATGGGATAGACTGGTGATGGGTAGTAAGGAGGGCACGTATTGCATGGTGCACTGGGTGTTATACACAACTAATGAATCATCGAGCCTTACATCGAAAACCGGGGATGTACTGTATGGTGACTAACATAATATAATAAAAAATCATTATAAAAAAAAAAAAATAGAGACAAACCCAGAGCCTGTATCTATGGTATTTCCTGCTCCTTGTCTAGGGGAAGAACGTGGTCATTTTCCAAATGCAAAGGAAAGCAAAATTATCAAAATAATGAATCAAATATTAAGCAGGAAATCAGCAGTAGGCAGGTGCTTCCCTCACTATATTACTATGAATATTTCCATTCGTATACAATTAAAATAATCAATTTAGATACTTACGTAGGATTTGCTACAAAGTAATTATATATACATATATATACATATACACAGCTTTTGAAAAGAGAACCTCACAATAAAAATTATCACTTTATCTTCTTGCAGGGTTAAGTTGTCTTAGTCCTTAACTGGAGAAGGCAGAATAAGGAAATGTGGATAACACATTTATTAGAATCAAACAGTGTATGTTGATGTATTTGCTTTCTTTATTTTTTATAATTGTGACCCGGATGCACAACGATTTGTTTTCTAGTACTGCCAGGTTTCTTTTCACCAAATGCCTTGACTTGGTCATAGGGAGAATAAGACACTCTCCCTTGTTCCTTCCATGGAAAGCTGTTCAGGACAAGCCAGGGGGAAGTAGCCTGGCTCTGTGAGACTGGACAGGGGCTGGAACAGGAGCCCAGAGATGGGCCAGAGTTAGACAGGGGGAGCAAGTCACTCCCAAAGTACAAAATGTTTAATAATTTCACATCATATTTTTGACATGTTGGATATCAAGAAATGAAGGCTGTGAAAAAATATTAAAAGAAGGAGAGGGGTGCCTGGGTGGCTCAGTCGGTTAAGTATCTGCCTTCAGCTCAGGTTGTAATCCTAGGATCCTGGGATTGAGTCCTGCCTTGGACTCCCTGCTCAGCGGGAAGCCAGCTTCTCCCTCTCCCTCTGCCTCCCACTTGTGCTTGCTCTCTCTCTCTCTAGTTCTCTCTCTCTCAAATAAAATCTTAAAAAAAAAAAAAAGAAGGAGGAGGCGAAAGCAAGATCTTGAGACACTTAGAGAAGGCAATCATTGAGCGACTCCTTCTTTACATACTTCACAGCCTATCCAAAGCCTTCCTATTAGTTGTGGCCAATGTGAGAACCACCCAACTCCAGAAATGTAAAAGCAGATTTTTAAAAAGATAATCACTTCAGAACCAATGAAAGAACTAATGAAAAGCTGGCTAGTGCAGGCCCAACTCTGTTCTGTCTAGGCTTCATTCTGAGGGCACAGGAATCTAGAGACCACTAGGCAGATCTTCCACTGCTCTCTGAGACCTGGGGGCAGACCGGGTTGCCGTGGTTAGTTACTATCACATCTGTCCTGATGGCAGCCTGTGACCCAAACATACTCTCTTCTCTCCCCACAAAATAGGAGCCTTGAGCGGGGGCCAGCGCAGTTGAGAAAGCCGCAACACTGCGTCCTTTGTCAGCCGTGTCCATTCTGAGACGAAGAATGCCTGGACTGTGAGAGAATCCTACATAGAGATGACGATGGGAGAAGAGGGACCTTTTTTCTTGTTTCCAACACCAACATCAATAGGCCTCTTTTCCCATTTTAAAGTGCCTAACATAAAGAATGTTCCACTTTGGTCAGGTGGGCTGCAGAGAATTGGAATATTCATTCTGCAAAACTCAGTAGGTAAGATAATAATGAACATTTTGATATAAAATGTTTTAAAGTTTGGGACATCAAACCTGATCTTTGGCTACTGCTAAGATAGTTAACCAAGACTTATTAAACAACAACAAAAAATGTTATTGAAGATATAAATATGAAAGTTACCATTCAAAATGAAATGTACCAACCATTATTTGCACAGATCTGATTGGCAAAGAATTTGGTTCAAATCTCAGTTCCACAATTTCCTACGTGATCTCAGTCAAGTCTCCTATCCTCTCTCAAGCCCAGATTTCTCATCTCTAGACGTGCTGATAATTTTCACAAGGACATTGTGAAGATTAAATGAGGTCAAATATGTAAAAGTGCTATGTTAAGTAAAAATTACCCTGTTATTTTTCCCTAGACAGGATGTCTGATAAGCAATAGACTGAATACGGACTGAAATGAGAGCCATGTTGAGAAGAGGGAAAAAAAAGTCATTCTGCACCAAGATATTTTCTCTCAGTTATACTCTGTTCACCATGTTTGAGATTCTTCTGCATAAAGCTTGGTCAAACAAATGATAAGTAGTAAAAAAAAATGTTTTACATGCAGTATTAAATCTAGTTGTCCGTTTTTCAGAATATTCGAGCGATTTCCAAGTTTATCCAAAAGGCATAAGCCACAACTAACCGACAGAAGCAAAACAGTGATGAACGTCACGGTGATGGTTCTACTTTTTAAAAATCTCAGAAGATGATTTATTTATTAACACACTGAACATTGGGGAGAATGAAATTAAGTACCTAGAAGTGTGTATTCATTTCCACTGGGATTCTGTAGTATCTTCTTTCTTTCTCATAAGGCTTTTAATTTTTGCCATTACAGTTACAATGAAAAGTAGGCAAAATTTGAAACCTTGATTTGACTTTGAAGAGAGCAAAGTTTTCAAGGTTCTGAAGAACTTCAGAAATTGCACACAGTCAGGATGTCCCAAGGTTACAATCATGACAAGGTACTGAGGCACGATGGAATGTATAAAACAATGAAAATCTCACCAGAAAAAGAAAAAAAAAGTCAGTCCAAAAAACGACATCTAAATCTTTCTTTGTTACAAAAGGAAGTTAAAAATCCAGAGATTTGGGGAGAATGAAAGAGATGTGAGTATGTTTATTTGCAACAGAGTGAGAATGAAGAGATGAAGATGCAGAAAGAGGCATACGTTTTCTGTGCACATCTGAGTGTAGCGTGCAGATGAGAGATCCAGAACATTCTTTCCTTCACAGTCTGCTGTCAGCTGAATGTTCTAAGTTTTACTAGAATAAAAAGGGCATGACTATCAAATAGCATCCCAATAAATTAGGTGGATTTCAAAGTCCATTTATTAATTCAGCAAATATTATTGAGCACCTGCTATGTACCATACCTGACATTCTTTTAGTTTAGGCACTTGAGACATATCAAAGAACAAATGAACAAAAATTCCTATCTTCAGAGAGTTTATATTCCTAACAACGTAGCCATAACCTAACTTTCTACCCTTATCTCCCAACAGGTTTGGACAGCTTATCTGCTCTTGGTTTCTCCAGATACAGCCTGCCCTGTGGTGCCTGGGATTTCCACCTTAGATCACTGTAATCTACCAAAGCCCTGACAAAGGATGCTTATTTTCTGTTCATCTCCTCTGTGGGAGGTGCTCTCTTCCAGGATACTTATGACCTCACTTGTATGTGAACTTACACACAAGACTTTCTCTCTTCTTGGTGCTCACTACTTACTTTAAGAAATCAAGAAATCTAATAGTAATCTACATCCTTAAACAGATAAACAAATGCATTGCTTTATTTTTTTCTTTCAGTTACTTAGATAAGCAAGATTGTCTTTTCTCTAGAATTTGGGCCAACAAAAAGAATGTTGAACATTTTAAAGAAAGGTCTCATTTTTAAAATTCAGCTTTAGCTACTAAGTTATATGGCTTGCCTAGAGAAAATAAAGGTAGGTGTGCCAGCCAATCTAGCTGTCTGTCTTCTTTCCTTCCAGGAAAAACCCAAAACTTTCTTTGTGATAATCACAGTTATGCCACAGAGACAGAATGAACAAGGCAACATCCATGTCTAGGATGGAGGCAGATGAGTGAAACGCTGTAATAAAGTGAAATTCATACAAGGAGAGATTATCATGGGGTGTTTAGAAGAGATGAGGCGATAGGGGAGGACCAGACGAGGATCTAAACCAGGGCTGAGCTGATGAGAAGATTAAGGAATGAATGCGTTGGGGTGTCTATTAGAACCAAAGACTTAGTGAGGGCTTGGGGGAAGGTGGAGGTTAGCATGATTTTCAGGTTTCTAGTCTGGAATCACTGTAGAATTAACCAAGGGAAGAAAGATGTAAGGAGAGCAGGTCTGAGGGGTAGGAAGAAGAGCTTATATCTGAACATAATGAATTTGAGAATTCTGTGTCCACTTCTGTTCCAAGTGAAACTATCTAGAAAGCAGTGGGAAATATGAAACTTGGGAGGGAAAAATGAGCTACAGATATAGCTTTGTACCTCAGCTATCTCAAGGGGAAACATGTAGGTGTTATGGACAATAGGACAGGTGGTCTCCTCGTTATATCTTAGTAACACTTCCATTCACAGCACTATTTAAAACACAGTCCACTAGTTCAATACGTTGGAACATAAGAGGTAACACTTCCGTTCACAGCACTATTTAAAACACAGTCCACTAGTTCAATACGTTGGAACATAAGAGTTGATGGCATGTGCCTGTAGTCCTAGTCCAGGCAACCCCACAAAAGATTAATTTCATCCTCTACTCAATCTGGTTCCTTTGGGGAGGATTCCAAACCAGATCACAGTCTCAAAATGACCATGACTCTCATTCAAGAATGAGTTCAACTTAATCTTGCCATGGCAGTCCCATGCTAGGGCTCTCCAGAGCACCTTCACACGGAACAGAAGGGGGATTCAGCACTGTTCAGACAGAAAAGAACTTCCTGACTAGGAAAATCAGCACCTTGCCCAAAAAGAGAGAATAAAAAACAAAACAAACAAAAAAGGAAGTTTGAGGAAGGGAGCTCATATCAATTTTGATATGTCTTAGAACTCAGCAATTCCTGTATAAAATATCTCTATAACTCCCTGCTCAATCACATAAAACAGCTTAGAACTATAAAATATGCCATTGCTATATGTCTGAACTAAGATGTCTTGGATTAAAATTAAAGGCAAGAGAAAAGTGAAATAGCATATAGCAAAAATAAACTGGAAAAAATTACCTAGAAGCTGAGTATTCATTATTTACTTCTATAAGAGAAGAATGCATTCATTTTATTATAAATCCGAACTACTTGCTCTCCAAAATATTAACAAACCTGTAATCACCACACTGAGAAATACATATAAATCTACTATTTTTTACTTTTAAATTTAAACTTCCCTCCATCAATTTCAGCATCTGTTTAACACATTTAACTGCAGGTTATTTTTTAAATGGATACGGGGAATTGGTAAATAGTATATATATTTGCTAAAAGCACTCTAGGGAGCTATAAATTATTAATCATATGTGAACATTTTAGCAAAACACATGGGAATTACATCGTGTGGTAGACTGGATTTTTCCAGAAGTAAAGCAATAGCTGAGACCCACGTGTACTTTCAGAATGTTGCTACTCCCCAGTCAAGTGGGCCTCAAGTCTATTGAGGGTTGGCTCGTGACTGCTCTGATCGATATAGTAGAAGTAATACTATGTGACATGAAAAGATAGGTCATCAGAAAGGGTATGGATGCCACCTGCTTCTCCCTCTCTGGGAACATGCACCCTTGATGCCCAATCACCACGCTATGAGCTACGAGCAAATCCAGGCCATGTGGAGAAGCCACAAATAAGAGTTCTAGCAACAGCCCCAACTCAGGTCTCAGCTGATAGCCAGTATCAATAGCCCAACACACAACTGAATGAGCCTGAGGATGATTCCAGCTCCTACTTCTCAGTCTTCCAGCCGAGACCGCAGACAATGTAAAGCACAGGCAAGTCATTCCTGCTGGACACTACCTCAATCCCTCACCTACAGATGCTGTGGGCATTAAAGATGGTTGTTTAGGCGTGCCTGGGTGGCTCAGTCGGTTAAGCGTCTGCCTTCAGCTCAGGTCACGATATCAGTGTCCTGGGATTGAGTCCCGCATCCATCTCCCTGCTCAGCAGGGAGCCTGCTTCTCCCTATCCCTGTGGCTCTGCCTACTTGTGCTCTCTCTCTCTCTCCCTCTTTCTGTCAAACAAATAAATAAGTAAAATCTTTTTTAAAAAATGGTTGTTTAAATGTCACTAAGATTGTTTTTACAGCTTTAATAACTGAAACATCCCAAAGGATCTTTATTTGGTTACTTTCTCAAGAGGCACAGACGGATTTTAAAAAACAAGGCTAGGAGATCCATATGAAGTCCTAGAATTTTTTTCTCAGAAAAAACTGAGAGAATAAGAAGTAACTATGGGCACTGAAAGCCTCATTTGTGACTTCAAACCCATCTAAATTGCTTCCTCTGAGAAAATAAGATAACGAATAGACTTGAGGCCCAAAGAATCTAATTCTGAGCAGTGGACCTATGGTCTACATCAAGACTTCAATTGAGAAAAGTGCAATATTTACCTGGTATTTTTTCCAAAAGAATTCTTATAGCCCTGTTCCCTTTTGAAGTATACCGATATTACCAAGGACAGAGTGCACACCCTTAGTTAATCTGCAGGCATATTCATTTATTCAATAATTCAGTAACAGTTAAACTTTTATTGGTCAATTTCTATGTGCCAGGCACTAGGTGCCAGGAATACAAAAGAGCAAGATATGGTTTCCTACCCAGTTCATAGTCCAGGTCAGGCTTCACAATAAGCAGCACATGAATGCTACCTTTGTCCTATTTCTTCCCTCTATGTTGGGGAAATGGACACCCCGGAAATAAATAATATACTTTCGAACAACGCATTTACATTCAATTTCTGTAATTATAGTTCGGTTTTCTCTTGATTTTGGAGTTGAATTCCCAATGGAATGTGTAGCAACCAGCAATTAAAAGCTGTATGCAAATGGTTCCAGAACCAATTAGAAACACATTAGTAGTTCAATTAAATAAAGTGTCAAAAATTCTTTGGCAACTAAAAAATCCCTTTATAAATCAAAGAAAATCTCTTTTTCTGATATTATAATACTGGTGTTTGGTATTTATAAACCTACAAAGAGAAGAATAGTAAATGCAGAAATTGGTTAAAACCAATCAGGTTCATATCATTGCCAGGGTAAATCACTCAATTAGATCTTTCCAGGTCAATAATAGCATGAGAGTGCAGCTGAGTCAGTTTCTCCCAAATGTGTAAAAAAATGTGTACGAAGCTAGACAAGGACTAAATACACAGTAAGATCACATCCTATGACCTCACAGATATTTCCATTAACTCTAGTGTCTTTCCATGCTGAGCATGAATACTGTACATGGACAGGAAGAAGGCAGGAGAGGTGTTTGGTTTACTTCTGCTGTAGCATGGGGTGAGTGACGATACAGACTGGAAAACTAGGAACCAATCTACCCTTTCCCCTCAACCTCACTCCCCTTTTAGATAATCTATTTCCACAACTATTCAGGAAGTGCAACGCCTCCTATGCAACAGAGCCAATGACCCAGAGGCGTCTGGGCAATGGCGCATTGATCCTGGCATGAGTAGTTGTGCCATCTCAGGGAAAGCATTTCAACCTGGGACAAAAACATGCAGAGCCATGGTAACAGTGCCTGCTAGATGGTGTAATCTTTCATGTACTAACCTATATAAAGACGATTTACAAAACAAATCTCACCCACTGCTTGGAGAGAGAACAGGAAGATCAGAAAAAGATAAAACCCTAGCTGGTCCCAGCAAAGGCTGCGTAAATGAAGGACAGACGTCATACGGCTGTTGGGGTCGTCCTGCCTCTCAGTCCCTCTCCTGGTACTGCTCTTCCAGGAGCACTCCGTCCAATTATTCACTCTCAAGTCAGTTCTGTGGAACTAAAATTTAAATTCATTTGCTCTTCTAACTCACCAATATCACGACTTCCTTCCATTGATACAATTAACCACTATGCTCCCAAAGAAGCCTAGTAGAAGTCCATCTTTGAATGAGCCGCTCAAAATGTCTTTCTGGCCAATTTCTTTTTATCCTAATTCCTAGGCCTTCTCATAAAAGTTTACTGACCAATCCAAACCAGTATATTAAGAAAAAGTCTATTCAAGTATGGTCCACTCGATGCTCACGTTCTTAAATCCACTTTTAGAACTTCATCCGTGAAAAAAAATCTTCAGATCTTCATGGACAATCCAAGGCCAATCTGCTTCTCACTTTCTACACTGACCCACACTAGATCATTCTACATCCTCATAGCCCGTCCCATCACCGCCCACACTGGTGACTATGTTCGCTGTGGTTCCCCTGCATCGTGGTACTTCCATCCAACCATATTGAACAGGACCTTCAAGGTCAGATCAAATGCCACCTTCTACACTAATCCTTGATCTTGCCAACTTTAAGAAATTATTATTTATGTCTCTCCTTTGATAGTACTTTATATCTCTCTTATGGTATTGTTCGTATTTGAACTTGTTATAAAATTATTTGTATAGATATGTGATCTCCTTTAGCAGACTATAAATTCCTTGAATATCAAAGCACACAAAACATTGTATTGACCATAATTCATGTACACTCAAACATCCATTGAATACATACCTATCTGATAGCTTACATTAAATTTTCATTATTGTTTTGCTAAATCAAACCCATACAAACATCCACCAACTTACAAATGGATTTATTCCAAAGGTTCGTTTGTAAATCTTTTTCAGAAATCTATGTATGTTTTCATAAAATGTTATTGTTACACATGGTATTTAGAATATTTTAAGTTATATTTTAGGACTTCAGTATATCATGGATCAATTATTAATTTAAAAGACATTTGGTAGATGTCTTAAGGACCTAGCTGTGATGCATAACATAATGACACTGCTCCAATGGGAACTTTGAGACAACAAATTCACATTCTCTATTCCCATTCCTGGACACCACTGACTGATAGACATGCTATACCTGATTAAAAAAAAAAAAAAAAAAAACCACTTCTCTGTGTAGGTTTAACAGTAAGCACTTAAAGAGTTTATGAAACTGAGCTATGTTTGTAGCAGAGGGGGCATGAAGGAAATCCCTAGCAGAGCATGTAAGAATGAGAACAATAAAACAAAACAAAAAGAATGAGAGCAAAAATGATGCATATATGGAAAACCAACCAGTATTTGCTTTAAATCTTAAAACTGTCTTGAATTTCACATAAAATTAAAACATGGGAGAATTTTATATTGTAAAAAAGAGACATGGCTAAAGAAAAAAACTTAATACTCTAAGAAGAAGATTCTTCAAATATTCTCAACTGAGGAAAAATGGAAAGAATCAAGACTTGCCAAATCTTTTTAAGTCAAATTGTTGACATATTTTCTTGATACACGGGATTTATTTTACTCTAGGTCTCCAAAGGAAAATTTGTATGACAATCATCTACTAG
The DNA here is from genome assembly GCF_023065955.2 of Ursus arctos. Classification (NCBI taxonomy): domain Eukaryota; kingdom Metazoa; phylum Chordata; class Mammalia; order Carnivora; family Ursidae; genus Ursus; species Ursus arctos. Next base: position 9,559,218 of record NW_026622775.1, on the reverse strand, counting down.
AATGAAAAACAAGAAAACTAGATAAAAACACTCCCTCCCCTTAACAGATAAAAGGAAGAAGTTTACTGGCAAAGATCTCAAGTATCTCACCTAGTTCCGAAAATCTGAGTCTAAGAACAGAAGTACAGAAAAGAACCCTGAGTAAAGCAAACATGAGATTTTTCAGGATCAATAAAGTAAGGAGTTTTTAAAGAGATGAGTTTCAGGTAGAAAAGCTTATAGTTGAGACAGGAAATGGCAGAGTGAAAAATAACTTTTTGGGCAAAGGGAAGGGCATGTTCTATGGAAAAAAGCAATAAGAAAAACGCTGCAGAATAGAAAGAGCATTACACATTAACAGAAGAAAAAATCCTTTCTATGGAAAGAAAGAGATCAGCATGATCGGTTAAAGAGTAGATGCCAGAGAGCTCAAAGATGTAAAGAACTCCTGAGTTTATGAGATCATCCTGGATTCCCCTTACCTACCAGATGATTCCGACAGAGTAACACGTAAAATAGATTAAAAACCAACAACCAAGCATCAAAACATCACCAAGAAATAAATTCTTTTAATGGAACTAGAAACCACAGTCACTGTGGTTGGACTAAGTATTTCATTAAAATGTAAGAATGCATGTATATCATTTTAAAGTAAAAATAGATAACTCTAATATATTTGTATGGAGTAGTAGCATATATACTGCTTCAAAACAGAAGACCCTTTAAAAAATGGCCTATACATAAGAGGAATGTGAATGTGGGAAAATTACCCAACAAGTGCTATTAGTAATACTGTAATATTCTCCAGGAAGAGAAGACACAGGTAAGATTGTAAAAAGAAGGGCTCCAGGCCTGGCCAATTGCCAGTCATTCTGAAATAATACAACTCCAGAGGCAACCAATGTGACTCCATGGCTGGAATCACTGCAAACAATTTAACACCTGGGAATTTAACACACCAACGTCAGGTCCTCGGGGCAAATGCAGAATCTCCATGTGAGCTCAATTAGGAAAAATCTCTGCACACCAATCCAAAGTAGTTAAAAAAGAAAACAAAATGAAAGACAAACAAAAACGAACAAAAAACACTGGTCCAAAACATTGCTTTTAACGGACAGTTCACATACCATGTAAGTCAGTGTTTACTAAATTTAAACAATCACATGTAAATCTGTATTTCTCGGTGGGGAAACACCCAAGTATACCAGGAATGCAGACCATAAAGCCATAAAATAAATACATTACCCTGGAATGTTAATTTTCACCCATAAATAACATTAAAATCCTTTTCTATAATAAAACATATAAAGATGTATCATTGTGGGGGAGACTTGTTAGTTGCCTTGCAATATCCGCTTCCTCCACTTCCTTAGTAACACTTCCCAGCTTGTAGCTGGACATACTGCAACCCAAGTAAACAACACTTCTCAGACTTTTGAAGAAGCTGAGCATGAACGTGTGACTAGCCAGCGTTCTGGACAATGACATGTAAGCACAGTGGGCCTTCCCATGGCTGGAATGCAGCAGTCATCTTGATGGTGAGTAGGGGAGCTGTATTCCAGGACAGCAGGACAGAGGGCTGGTCCCTGCCAACTTGTCACAGCTGCCATACTACCCTGGACGGCCACCGCAGTACTTCCCTTATGTGACGCAAAAATCACTGCTACTGTGTACGGCTCCTTAGTTGTTTTCTGTTATTCACATTGAAACGTGATCCTAAGTGATAAAATCATGAAGAATGCAAAATAGAAGACTTCAAATAAATGTCCATTACTTATGGCTCACTGGACACTGCTGTCACACTATCACACAGGTGACATTATATTATCAATCCGGTACCTCAGGGACCAGAGGCTGTACCTAAAAATTCAACATCACCCTAGCATCATAAAGCTTAAAGTCCAGCTAAAATTCATGTTATCCTACCAATTTATTTTACAGCTGAAGAAAGGGAAGCAAGACATTAACTGACAGGAGAGCATGCAAAAATTACTTTAAGCTCCTCCGAAGGATCATGTTATGTAAATTGGGGGTATTAATCCAGGTAGTTCATAAACAGTTGTTTTGTTTTGTTTTGTTTTTTTACTTGCTCAGTAAAAAGATACTATGTTGTGTTACATCCTCAAAGACCACATTTTTACCTTTCTCTTTGCAGTGCAGTGCAAGGAAGAGAAAAACAATGACATGCACGAAGAAATCTTAACCAACTCTGCAATAATTACTTTATTTCTTTTAATTCCTTTTGTTTTGTTTTCTTTGCTTTAGTGCATAGGTATCAATCCACCTGAAGCACTACTAATGGAATTTTAGACTCATAAATATATTCTTATTTAATTACGATTCATGACAAAATTGGATGGAAAGTACATATATCTCATATAACTCAAATATCATTCTTGTATCATAGGGCAAGATTTAAAAAAAATAATGCTTTTCTCCCAAGCTGTTACAGACAGCCTAAATATCAGTCATTAAACATTATGGATTTGACTAAAAGAAAAATAAATAAATAAATAAATAAACAGGCTATCAGTGCGTCTGAGGTTACATATAAATGATACTACTCGGCATATTCATGACACAACTCCCCTTCCCCAGCACAGGCCAGCGGTGCATACCCTTCATTTCTCATACACTGTTGAGTATTGGTAACGCACACAAATGGTACCATATACTGACCTGCTCAGGCTAAACTCGATATGCTGTTATGGCATTCCATCTAATACAGTGACGATGAATAAAGGGAATCAAAACAAGGAATCTTTCAGGGGCGCCTGGGTGGCACAGCGGTTAAGCGTCTGCCTTCGGCTCAGGGCGTGATCCTGGAGTCTTGGGATCAAGCCCCGCATCAGGCTCCTCCGCTGGGAGCCTGCTTCTTCCTCTCCCACTCCCCCTGCTTGTGTTCCCTCTCTCACTGGCTGTCTGTCTCTATCTCTGTCAAATAAATAAATAAATAATCTTTAAAAAAAACAAAACAAAACAAGGAATCTTTCATTATATCCTCCAGGCACTGAATAGGCAAAGGTCTTTAGAAGGAAGGCTGAATTCATTAAATTTTAGAGTCTTCGGGGTAGAAAACTGCCCCAACTGGCAAACAGAAGACACTGAATTGACATACATTTAGCTATAAGCAAGAACACTATATTATGCAGAGGCTAGAACATCTGTTTGTGTTCACAACATGTCTTCCACAGTTCTGTCAATTAACAAGTCTGACTATAAAATGGAATGATGCCCGGGAAGCACTCAACACCATGCCTCTTCATGGTAAGTCCGCACCAGACGACATCCACTCATATAATTTTCAAGGATCTTTGAATGCTTCCTGTCCTACAAGAAATTCTACAATGACTTTCCTAACAATTTTTGAACAATTTCTAGAGTTGTTAATTTAATTTCTCACTAAATGTTCTCTTCTGTCAATACAGCTTGAATTCCTCCCACACAGTTTCCTTATTTTCAATCTTGAAGATGGTTAGGATGCCTCTGTCTCTGTGCGGAGTATGTAGTGGGTGTTTTATACATGTTTAATTACAGTAGAAACTGAACATGACTTTAACGAACTAATAACCAGGTTAGGAATATTAATACATAAAGACCCAAACGAATAGAACTAGCAATATGATGATTCCCAGTGAAGCAGTGCATCAGAACGATAATGTAAGAGGTGAGCACACCACTGTCAGCTACTGACGGCCCACGCAGACAAGTATACTCAGCACTACATACTAAGCACCCAGTACCATATCTTACAGATAATCAGCACTCAATCAACTTTAACTGAACAAAAGAAAGGAGATAAAGGATTATAATAAAGCAAGGACAGACCATTTTAGGCAGGTAAAGATGGACCACAAATTATAAGTTGCATGAACTCATTCATTCCGTGCATATTTACAGAAGGCCTATAATATTATAAGTCCAGGGACACATAAGAGATGAAATAAGGTGCCTACCACAAGAGGCTCACAGTCCGATGAGGGGAAGAGGAGAAAATAATTACAATGCAATGTGATGTGCTGAAAGCGACTGCAGAATTCAAAAAAAACGGTCCAGGAAGTCTTTCAAATGGAGCAATGTTAAAAATGGGAAGCCAATCAGTTGTGAGTAAATTGCGAGAGGTAACATTAGAAAGATACAAGCAAGCAGGTAGGCCTGACTACAGGTCTCAGATTTTTGAACTTGATCATTTATGTAAGGGAACGAGAGAATTTGTCGTGAGAGAAATAACTTCACAGTGCTGTAGTACTTGAAGATTAATCCGTCATAGTTTCTAGGGTAGATTAGCATCAGGGCAAAGGGCAAGGTGCCTGCTGGGGAAGCTGGGGAAGCAGGTCAGCAGGCTCTGTAATTGTTCACACGTGAGGTCACCATAATTTGCAAAACAATGGGAGTGGAAATAAAACGAACAGAAAGGAATAGATATCATTTCTTAGGAAGAACCAACCACCAGTATTTGCTGAAGCCAGAAAGAAAGAAACATTGAAGGAGTTTAAGAAAGATGTAGTTTGGGGCGCCTGGGTGGCACAGCGGTTAGGTATCTGCCTTTGGCTCAGGGCGTGATCCCGGCGTTATGAGGTCGAGCCCCACATCAGGCTCCTCCGCAATGAGCCTGCTTCTTCCTCTCCCACTCCCCCTGTTTGTGTTCCCTCTCTAGCTGGCTGTCTCTATCTCTGTCAAATAAATAAATAAAATCTGAAAGAAAGAGAAAGAAAGAAAGGAAGATGTAGTTCATTTTTGATGTGCCATGGCTTCCAAGAGTTTTCAGTACAACATTAAAAAAGAATGCCTCAGTTCGCCAAAGAGATTCCCTCTCTATAACTCTATGTATTATGCTCGAAGGCTGAGTTTCCATCTGAGAAACTAATATAAAAATTATAAATGCATTCATGCATCCAAAGGGGATTCACGGAGTACTTACCGTGCATATGCCAAATAATGAGCTCAGCACTATCAGAAAAAAAAAAAAAAAAAAAAAAGCTTGAGTGATTTATTTTTTGGTTTGTGAAATAGTACCTGACTCTAAAATACTGCCTTGAAGAAGCTATTTAAAGGCCAAGCATTATTAACTCACTCAGGAAAATAGGGTAACATTTTTTTCTAAGCCTCAGGAGTGCCTTTTCGTCAGCACCAAATGGAATACCAAAAACTACTTCTCCCTGATACCATATGGCTTAGCACTAGCTTTCCCCAAGGATTTTCCTGTCTAATTGTCCCAAATGTAACTTAAGAGGCTTACTTATTAGGTGCTTTATCCTTCACCAATACTATGTAACTATTAAATTTTAAATTTACGTTGACCGTATTTCTCTCTGAACACGAGGGGCCTAATCACCTAAGAGCTGCACTGGAGGTCACTGCCATTATCTTGCATCCAGACACTGTTTTTAGAACTTAATGTAAATAAAACAATCAGAGAGAGTGTGACCATGACCATGCATCTTAAGTGCTGGGTCCTGCCCTTCCACAGTTTTTCACCAGGGACCTTAAGCCAAAATTATACGAACTAAAACACCATTAAAATAACAAGAACCAAAAAGGTTTTTTTGTTTTTCTTTCAGAACCCCCAAGGGTGATTTCCCATTTTGGAGAAAAAGAATCCTTTAAAGGGACAGGTGTTTCTAGTTTTGTTCTGTTTGAAGTATGATACTGATCAGACATCATATACCCCAGAGGCCTATAGATAATAATTCACAAAAGAAAAGCACCATATTCTGCATTAAAAAAAATAATTCTCTAAAGGCAAGAGGAGAGTGTCTTTAAAGAGGTAATTCCACCCTATTAATTTTTCTATGACCTATGCTTTCATGGGTCTTTAAAACACATTTTATTGAAATAAATACATTTTTCTCATAAACCAACCTAAAGTCAAACAGCAAACTTATATCCCATCGCTTACAAACTAAAATAGCTACGAAAGAAAAAGGCAAAATAAATAAAATGAAGTTTTATTTACTGAACTGTTGAGTGTTGGTTTATCCAGCTGTCTATGCTGGGAGATTTATCATACAGCTGCTCATTCAAGTGAAAATACAGCAGTGGAATTCGGGAAGCAAAATAGTCTCAGCCTCACAAGTGGGTAAAAAGAATAGCTAAAGAATCTCATACTGCAACGAACATATCAATAAAATTCTAACTACAAAAACTGTAACAAAATGTTCATCCTGCTATAAATTAATAGCTAATGATTACTGAGCATCTAGAATAGGCTGGTCATGGCATTAAATAATGTGCTTTACTCACTCTGCTGTCCTATTTAGACGGTAAAACATCACTATACGGTAGAAAGTTTTCCCGTATATAGATGACAAAACTGCAGGCTCAAAATCCTAATATTTCAAAGATATAAATGGCTGAAACAAACAAACAAATTCCACCAAGGTTAATGCACGTTGAAAAACCTCATTATCTTTCTGCCAGTCATTTCTGTATCTGACATTACAATTCTATTAACTATGTGAGGGCCACGTTAACAACTTTAGCAAGACGACACTATTACTCAGCGTGTAGAGAGCACTAACGCCCTGACCTACTACGTTACAAAGCATAATGAGCCCACTTCCTCCTCTTATTGATGCTAATTTATTTTTTCTTAATAGGAATTTCCATATACTTAAAAAACTATGAAATATCCTCTCGTTATAAGATTTCAAATTCACTTTTTAAATTATCAGTTATGTTGCAATATCTTTCAGTAGACAGATGAATGGGAAATACAATGATACAAATTTTTGTTTTTCTGTCAAATTGCAAATGAAGATGAGAAATTTCTCATCTAATTCATCTAATTCATCAATCTAATAAATCTCCCTAATTCAGGCAACAGAGAAATTTAGACCCTATAATTCAAGCCTAACTGCATCTGTTTTATGTTCAAAAGATCTAATAAAATCCCACGCACGTGAGGCTGGTTTAACACGCAAAAATATATTATTAGAATCTATCACATCAATAAGCTAAGATAGAAAAATCACATGATCATATCATAGATGCAGAAAAAATATCTGACAAAATCTAATGCACGTTCATGATTAAAAACTCTTAGTAAACTAGGAATAGAGAGGTAGGTATTTCCTCAACTTAGTAACCTCTAGCTAATATCATACATAATGGTGACAAACTAGAAGCTTTCCAACTTAAATCAGGTACAAAGCAAGGATGTCCCCTCTCACTATTCTTTTTCAACAGCGTACTGCAAGCCCTAGCTAATGCAATAAGGCAAAAAAAAAAAAAAAAGGAAATTTAAAAATATACAGATTTGGAAGGAAGAAATAAAACTGTTTATAGAGGACATAATCATCTCGGCTGAAAATCCAAAATAACCAACAAAATAACTCTTAGAACTAATTAGTGATTATATCAAGGTTTTAGGATTCAAGGTGAATACACAAAAGTCAATCACTTTCCTATACCAGCAACGAACAAGTGGAATTTGAAATTAAAAACACAGTACCATTTAAATTAGTATCCCCCAAATGAAGTATAGGTGTACTTATAGGTATAAGATATAAACCTAACAAAATTCGTGCAAGACCTATATGAGGACAACTACACAACTCTGAAAGAATAAATCAAAGAAATACTAAATATAGAAAGGAAAATTCTATGTTCATGGGCAGGAAGAATCAAAATTGTCAAGATACCAGTTCTTCCCAACTTTAACCATAGATTCAATGCAAACCCAATCAAAATCCCAGCAAGTTATCTTGTGGATATCAACAAATGATTTTAAAGTTCATATGGAGCATCAAAAGACCCAGAATAGCCAACATAATATTGAAGGAGAAGAACAAAGTTGGAGGATGCTACCTGACTTCAAAACTTACTATAAAGCTACAGTAATCAAGACGGTGTGGTAATGACAAAAGAAGAGACAAATAGGTCAATGGAAAAGAAAAGAGAGCCCCCAAATAGACCCACATACAGTCAATGAATTCTCAACAAAGGAGCAAAGGCAATGCAATGGAGCAAAGACAGTCTTTTGAACAAATGGACCAGATGGACATCCACATGCAAAAAAATGAATTAGACACAGAATTACACCATTCATTCACAAAAATTAACTAAAAATGGATCACAGATCTAAATGTAAAACACAAAACTACTAAACTGCTAGAGGTAACATAGGAGGAAACCTAGACCTTGGGTATGGTGATGACTTTTTAGATACAATGACAATGACAGAATCCATGAAAGAAAGAATGGATAAACTGAACCTGATTAAAATTGAAACTTTTGTTCTGTGGAAGATAATTTCAAGAAAATGAAAAGACAAACCATAGTGTAGGAGAAAATACTTGCAGAAGACACATCTGATAAAGGACTATTTTCCAATATATACAAAGAACTCTTAAAACTCAACAATAAGAAAATAAATATCCTGATTTAAAAATGGGCCAAAGATCTGACCCAACACCTCACCATCGAAGATATACAGATGACAAGCATATGAAAAAATGTTCCAGATCATATGTCATCCGGGAAACATGAATTAAAATAACAAGGAGGTAATACTATACACCTATCAGAATGGCCAAAATCTGGAACAATGACAACACCAAATGTTGACAAGGATGTGGAGCAATGGGAACTCATTCAATGCTGTTGGGAGAGCAAAATGGTAGAGGCACTCAAACAACCTCATGGTTTCTTATAAAACTAAATATATTCTTAGCATATGATCCAGCAAGCACACTCCTTAGTGTTTATCCAAGAGAATGAAAACTCATGTCCACACAAAAACCTACATATGGATGTTTACTGTGGCTTTATTCATAATTGCTAAACTTGGAAGCAACCAAGACGTCCTTCAGTAGGTAAGTGAATAAATAAACGTGGTACCTACAGACAATGAAGTATTTTTCAGCACTGGAAGGAAATGAGCTGCTGAGCTATGAAAAGACATAGAGGAACTTTAGATGCATAATACTAAGTCAAAGACATCAATCTGAAAAGACTACATACAATATGATTTCAACTATATGACATTCTGGAAAAGACAAATCTATAAGACAGTCAAAAGGATCAGTGATTGCCAGAGGCTGGGTGAGGAGGGACGAACAGGTGGAGCACAGAGAATTTTTAGGGCAGTGAAACTACTCTGCATGATACTATCATGATGAGTTGTCCATTATACACTTGTCCAAACTCAAGACCTTGCAACGTCAAGAATGAACTCTGCTGTAAATTATGGACTTTGTATAATTATAATGTATCAATGTAGGCTCATCAATTGTAGCAAACATACTACTCTGGTGGGGGATGTTGACAGGGGGAGAGGCTATACATGCATAGGGCCAGGGCATCTAAGGGAAATCTCTGTACCTTCTACTCAATTTTGTGGTGAATATAAAAGAGTTCTTTAAAAAATTAAGTCTTTTAGAACAATTTAATAATTTTTTTTCCTCTGCCCTTCTCTCTCATTTTTCTATCAATTTACTTCAACGGTTAATCCCTTATTTTATGAATCAGTAAATACTGTCAATATACTTGGGTCTTATCTCATTATAACATCACTCATACAAACGTGTATGAACAAGCCTCTGTCTAGCAACCATCAAAATCTGTAGGCACCAAATATCCTTTCTTTCTTTTCTTTCTAATTAACATTATGAAAAATTTATAGACCTAATATTTTAGAAATGACTAAAATAACTTTCTCACCACTTGTATGAATTAGAACCTTGGATTATGTCACATAGGACAGTTACCAGACCAAAATTTATTATAATCCAACTCAAGTATTGCTTTGTTTGTGGAAATAAAAACAAAGTGAAATTGAGCAAAGAGGGACAGATCTCTTAGATGGTTGGAGGAATGAGAAGGAATAAATTAGTAGTGACACTGTATTTTAAGATAATATTATTATCCATGAAGATAGCAATTCCACCAATAGTAGGCCCTGTGTGGTTCTTTGTCAGCAATTATCTATCGGTTGACAAAGATTCATTACAAATTATTAATTCAAACGTCATCCTTAGCCTTTTGAAAGGCTATTAATTTTAGGTATTAAATTTGGATTTAAAACCTGTCAGGTTTTTGAACACAGCAACATCAAAAGCTTTGCAGGATTTCTCCACAGAAATTACTCTATTGATTGACAACTCTTATTGATTGACAACAATAATTAAAGTGTCACAAAAATCAAGCCTTCACTTTTAAGGTGGGACTATCCTTTTGATGAAATTTTCTAAGATAGATCTTGGAATTGAATAAAATCCAGCAATGCAGGCATTCCTGGCTGGCTCAGTCCGTGGAGCATGAGACTTTTGATCTCAGAGTTATGAGCTTGAGCCCCACCCGGGGGCTAGAGATTAGTTAAAAAAAAAAAAATCTAGCAATATGTGACCCATTCATTTGTTTTACTTTAACATTATTTTTAGAAATATTCTATTTATTTTGGATGGCAGCTAGTATCTACTGGAGTAAAGAACTATAACTTTGCTCTTGAAAAATATTACACAAGTGGGAACCTGAGGAATGCTTTTCTTCAAAGAGAAATTCTTAGAAATTCTTCTCTTCTAATATCTCTTTACATGAAAATTATCAACCTAGGAGATCATAATAGTGAAAGGGAAAATGCACGAGAGGTCACACAAAAGTAAAGTCAACAATTTGTGTTTTATGCGTCCAATAAAGCATCCATTATCTCCATTCCAGTTCAATGTTTACCTGCGATCCACTTTTCCTCTCACCAACCGTTTCTGGGAGACAACACTAGGCAACCAAGGGAAACTAAGTCTACATGTGCCAGGGTACTTACAATTTACCTTGTGTACTTTTTACAACAAAATCATTTTTCTTATTTCATGGATAAAGAAGCTGAGATTCACAGAAATTAAGTAACTTGCCCAATAACCTAAAACTAGTAACAGTGAAATCACAATTAAACATAGGTTTGCCTTGTGTTAAAGTCTGTGCCCACAGGTTTGCCTTGTGTTAAAGTTGAGGTACCAGGAGGCCTCCTTAGGTCAGTTCCGACAAAGACGGTTTCCAAAAGTAAAAGTCAAGGAACCATAAACAGAGAAAGGTAAAGCAAAGAAATGGGAAAGATCACAGGGCGCAGATTCGTCATTCCAAATTACCCACAGACAAGCAAGGCTGCCTCTCCCGGCACCACTTTCTGAACACAAAATCTCATTCTGACTCTCGGCCTCAACGGGGTGTCTAGGCATAACGGGAATATGAAAGTCCTTATTAAACAAAAGAGCCAGGGACATCAGAATGCCCCCAACATCAGCTTTCAGGGTGGCAAGCTCTTTTAGTACCTGGAATGGAGGGCATGGTTAATACACTGTTTGGCCATGGCATTTAGAACACCACCTAATTCTCAATAAATATTTGGTGACAGAATTGATGGATGGATGAAATGAGTGAAGGGAGTCTGATAAAGAGGGTGGCAGGGCTCCAGAGATTGCTATCCTTCATTTCCACTTGGGGTTTTCTTCCGCAACCGGAACTGGCACTAGTACCCAGCGGGCTATAAAACTTCACAGATGGCATGTAAGACCTTGCAGTTTTAGGGACTATGAGGTTTTATTCTGCATTCGCAGCACCTAACGGAGTACCTTGCACATGGTAGGCACTCAACAGATATTGCTCAATAAGTGAATGAATGAATGAATGAACCAAAGATATCGGTATGAAGAGGACTGGGCATTTTCTTTTATAAGGATGAAGAAATGTTCTCAGCCGAGATCCCCTTCAGATTAGAAAAGGTCTGAGAGCCCTAGAAATCCTCAGTGCGTGCTGGATGGAAGCTAGAAAACTCCCCTGCGGTTTAAGAGCTATCTAAGAATGACAGCTCAACTTGAACATGGATGCCCTGGTGACAGACAACCTATAAAACCGGGTGAAATTGTAAAATGAAAAAGAGAATTCATTACTCAAACAAGCAGCTTGTGGGAGGGAATAACTTCCCAATAAGTAGAGAACATTAAGCATGAACCAAAAATCAGAATAATCTAAAATGTTGGCCTTGGTGGTAGCAAAAGGAGGTTCTCGCTCCCTGTCAAAAGAGATGAGTTTTAAAATGGGAGAATGCATACTGCCTCATACATGGCGACTATCAATAAATTATGGAAATGACAACAAAAGACAGGAAAAGAGGGTGCCTGGGTGGCACAGCGGTTAAGCGTCTGCCTTCGGCTCAGGGCGTGATCCCGGCGTTCTGGGATTGAGCCCCACATCAGGCTCCTCCGCTATGAGCCTGCTTCTTCCTCTCCCACTCCCCCTGCTTATGTTCCCTCTCTCGCTGGCTGTCTCTATCTGTCGAATAAATAAATAAAATCTTTAAAAAAAAAAAAGACAGGAAAAGAGAGATGGAGGGGCAGGGGAGGGGAGAGAAAAACAGGTGACTGCCCCTCAAAATTTGCCTCGTCTGGGGTTTTCCTTACTATTCCTTTCAAGGAGTTCTAGTTCTGGCTGCCCCAAAGGATCTTGCTGTAACGCAGTGGTCTTGCCCAGCAAGCATTTCCATAGCACAGATCCAGAAAAACTACACTGGAACATTCTTAGTATCCTCAGGGAAAAAGCTCTTAGTGGACCCTGTTCCTTGTCCCTAGGTTCTAATGCCAAACTCTCCAGGCACCTGCCATTTCCATAGTACTTCCAAACATCATTTAATGTGATTAGAAGTTTAATATCTGTCTTTCCCACCAGATTTAAGTTCCTTGAGGACACAAGACCGCTTTGCTAAATCCTGTGTTACCAGCAGCTAATGCAGTCTCTGGATTTACCAAAATGCTCAATGTGTATTTGTTAAATAAATGAATAAATGATCTAAATATTTCTAAGTCTTATTTTATGGTCAGATCATAATGATAAAAGCATTTTTGATGTTTTTAAGTGAATAAAGCAAGTACCACATGTCTTCTAAGTCTATATTGTTTGTATTCTATTGGAAAACTGGTTGTAAGAAATCTGGCAAAGTTTTAAAACATAATATTAATCTGACAGAAGGGATACATGAGGTTACATATTTTGGCCTGTAACTTTAAAGGTTATTTTAGCCCAAACTCTTCGTTTTGCAAATGAATAAACTGGGCCTGTCCTGATGAAGTATTTCTGAATTGCTTAAGTACAAATACAACTATCTGAAGCCTGTTGTGAACTGCATCATTCTGGGTCCTTCGGTTTACATGATAGCTAAAGCCTACTGTTAGTGAAAGTACTTATAAAGGGCGCTACGCATTTCTGTCCTTGATTACACAAAGAATATATAATACATGGACCCAATTATAATTTGTGTCATTGTAAAAGAGAGATGTCCTCAGTGTGTACAACACGGACTGGCCCCAACACTAAATGGCTATGCTATATTCTTCCTACAATTATTCTGGTAGGGTCTCCTTTTTCTGTCAAGTTATTAAATTGTCACTTTTCACTGTTTTCAGCATGCCTATCTCAAAAATGTATTTGTTCTTTTAATCTTCAATGGGCTTGGGAATAAAATAACCAAGGTGTTTCTTTTTTTTTTTTTTTTCCAAGTTTATTTTTTTGTAATCTGTACAATCCAATGTGGGGCTGGAACCCATGGACCCAGACATCAAGAGTCACATGACTGAGCCAGCTGGGTACCCCCAGGCAACTCTTCATCTTGGTTTCTTGCCTCTCGAGATTTTTCAAAAGATGAACTTTAGTCCCTAATTTCAAAAAATAAGGAATTTGGGTCAAAATATTCCAAGGTCTACAACATTTTCAAACAGTGTGATTTTGTGTCATTTATACATTTGTCATTTAAAAGTAAGTACTAAGCTTTCCAAAGTTACTTCTCCTGAAAGCATGAATTAAAAATAAATCTAGGGGTGCCTGACTGGCTCAGCTGGTAGAAAGCGCTACTCTGGATCTTGGGGTGGTGAGTTTGAGCCCCACAATCGGTGCAAAGATTACTTTAAAAAATGTATGTTTTAAACGTGTAAGCAGTACTTGTTATTTATCAATATTCTGAAATTACTTTGCAAAGCAAAAGAATTATTTTGTAAAGTGAATTAACTTAATTTTATTTTTAAAAAAAATGGCGCAAGAGGAGAGGGGTCCTGGAGCCTGGCCTCATGTTGGGTAGCCACCAGCTTTGCCAGAACACTGGGCGACCTATACCCAAGCTGTTTCACACGTACATAAGCAGAGTGAATTGACTTGGCGCGGAGAAGACCTAAAGGTATCTACCGTGAGTCAAGTATACGAACTTTAGTTCCTGGACATCTGGGCATATATTCTGGCTTCTCAAATGTCTTTTTGACTTGCTTTTTTAGCTCTTGGTTGTCATCCAGATAAATGAGACTGCCAGAAAAAAGCCTGTTTGTAATTGGAGTTAGCAGAAGAAATGGCACCCAAACTCAGATCACCACTAAATGTTCTCTTAAAAATGCAGCTCATCTTAGGTAAATGATTTATCTTTTGAAATTCAAAATGTACAGTGCCCCATAATGCTTCAATAATCCTCTGCTTTTATGTAATGCTCTATAATTTATAGATCCCTATAAATATTATTTAAACTGATCTTTAGTGAACATTTTTGATATAGACAAAAATCTTCTCCTTTTACAAATAAGAAACCTGCACCTGAGAAATTCTTGTGGGCAGGCCTCGTGATGACAAAGCTAGGAGGGGGCAGCCATGGGACCCACACCCCAGTCTCTTGAATCCCAGGCAGCTTGTGCTACGCAGGGACACGGGTTTGATCAGGAGTCAGCGGAGCAGAGGTTGTCTACATGGGGTCGCTTACATACTACACTACTATACGAGCCCTTGTTGAATTTCAGATGATCACGATCTCAGTACTTCCCCGAACGTGTATTTCTCAACGAGGAAATATTTTCAACAAAATCGGTACCATTTAAACATTCAAAATGTATTCAAATATTTTCTGCACACCTTAGCTTCTCAATGTAGTAGTATTACTTGTCTGGCCTATTTAATCCCCAAACCAGAGAAGGGAAAGTCCAGTCTACAGGAGGGTTAAGCATGACTTATACGAGCACCACGTCAGGCATGGTAACATTCCTGTTACCTCTGAACTCACAGCGACTGTGCGATCAAGTGCTGGAAAAGCTAAAAACGCTGCATTTTCTCCTCCCCAGAAAAAGCCTGAATCCTCCAGAGCATAATCACTCATGTGAGTGAGCAATAAGAACTGCCACGAAGGATACCCAGAGCGTGCCCCTCATCCTCCGGACCCATTTGGCTCGCCTTTGACTGACCAGACTAATTACGCTACTGGTATTGATTCTTCTGACTTAGGTCTTACTGTCACTAGACCTCCGATTTCAGTATAAAATATTCACTACTCCTAGAAAGGTAATACACTAAATTGCTATCAGCCATTAACGCAGCACTAAACAAATTTCTTAGACCTGATCTTTGCTTCAGCTCACTGCATCTGATATTTGGGAACAAGGTGGTTTTAATAATAGAAAATGAGACGGGGATTTTGAAACATAAGGCATTCTGAGCCACAGTAAGGTTGACTGAGTAAGGTGCTACCGAGGGGTTCCTGGCGCCAGGGTTCAGAGTAGGCGTAAAACAAAGCAGAGGGGGGGGGAGAGCAGTAGAAACTTCCCCTGTGTTGGGGGGCAAGGGGCAGTTGCTGAAAGGGAGCAGAAAGAGGAAAGTGAAGAACAGAAAGAGAAATCGAAACGCCGCACGTAAACTTGACAGTTTTTACTAAGGCTGGCCATATTTTAGAGAGATTGTGGATCTCGATGAAAGGATGATATTGCTAAATTATTCCTAGCAGGTTAAAACATTTTGTTAAAGACTGCCTGCTTTACATACTCGACACAAATGCTTATTAATGAAACCAGTAATGTGTAAAGATTATTTATTTATGTTTTTCAAACAAAAATGGTATTGTATCAACTCCACTGGGTACGCTTTGTCCAGTTTGATGTTCTAATTAGCAATTCTTAGCATGATTAAATGCTAAATACACAGCTGTGTGAGGCTTCAGCTGGTAGTAACCAGTAGTGCCTAATACTGACTTTTTAAAGGAGAAAAACAAAAGTACTCAAATACTGGATACAAAACTTTTGAGGCCTTATTCAGCTAAAAGAAGGAAAGCTATCAATATAAGCAGCAATTATACATAACATGTTAATAAAGCTAATAGCTGTGTAGTGCTCGTCAACTCTGTTCAAAAGCTCTTTGCACTAAAAGAAAATAAGCCTAGCCTAGGTCACTTACTGGTCGAGCTCACATTATTACTTATTACATATGGAGCGCCATTAAATCATCCCAATTTACAAAAAGACTTTAACTTTTTTACTAAGCAAGTGTAGAGAGACAAACTATCTCCATTCAAACACTATTATAGGAAACCCATATACTTTTTCAAAAATGAACTCTTCTGCATTCACCTGAAAAAAAGTTGTGCATCACCTAGTACATAAATAACTCCACTCTCTACTTCACTTCCTTCCTGAAAACACCTGACACTTCTAAATAGCTAAAAACGATGGAGATTTTTTTTTCTATCTTGATAACAGAAAAGTGACCCAAATTACATGTGTCCATATGAATTACTACCCTTTATTTTTTTTTTATTTCTACCCTTTAAATGGTAAAGATCCTGTAAATACATCTCATTTGAAGTTCTATTTATGAAGCAAGTTATCTAAGACTTAACTGAAATAACTAAGTTCAAAAAAAACCCCAAAACACAAATGAATTGTTTGGTAGGCCTAGTAATTAAAAACAGGTCAGTCTTAGGTGCCTCGGATGATAGGTAATTCTCAATCTTTCATATTTCTAACTAAGCCAAGTTTTTATGCCTCTGAGCTTTGGCAGCACAGGGGGCGAGTTCCCTCCTTTTTTAACTACCCTATATAATATTCAACTAAGTATGAACTTTACCAAAATGAAATCCAATTTGCAAAGGCTTTAAGCATTTTCCTATAATTTCAATTTTTGCCTTTCGGATGAAACACAGTTTGAAAATCTATTCACAGATTATCTATCATAAAAAGCTGAATGAATTTTTCAAGTAAGAAGAAACCAAATTATGTATGTGGCTTGATGTGCCTTAAAATTCTCTTTAAGATTACAGTTCAAAAAAAAATGTTCAAAAGAAGTGGTAATTCAAATATATTCTCTGAAAAAATTGCATTTTCTGTGTTGTATAAAATAAAACCAAACAGTGGTTTGAATTTTTAATCATAAATTTTTTATAAGTCAAAAACTACTTATCTTAATACTAATTCTAATTATTGCTTATGATTTACTAGAAAATCAAAGTTTCACTACATATAAGTTGTAAAAATCCTTATGTACTGCTATCCCTGCCCATTCTCTGTGAGCCTCCGCCCTCATTAACTATGACTTAGACCACGCCTACACAGAGAGGTCTGCTTGACTTTGGTTCTGTCAACATAACTGTACCAGAAATCAAAATGTTTGAAGAATATAAACTGTATTTTAATGTATGTATTTTAAAGCATGGTGCTCAAAATGTTCTATTTCACACCATCACTGAAGTGGACGAAACTTTTATTAAAAACTAATCCAATTCCCACCCACTGACCTGACCACAATTTAGTAATAAAGAAACTGGGGCCCAGAAAGATAAAGTGATCTTCCCAAGAATCTCACTGGAGACCTCGGATATATATATTCTCCCAGTTCCTAGTGAGGACTGAACCAGCAGATGTAAGAGGATGTTAAAGGAGAGCCTAAATTTAGTGTTTTGTTGCTATTTATCTACTCGGCAAATAACCAAAATTATCCAGTGACAAAGGACCACCTGTACATGTCCCCAACTAACTCATGGAAAACCTAATTCAGCAGTATAACTGGTGGACTGTCCCTTCTTGAAACACTCATTTCTTAGATTCTAAATCACCACTTTTTCCTGGATATTCTTCACTTCTTAGGTCATGACTTCCCAGAGCTCTTAAAGACTTGTCTTCCTTTACACAGCCTCTACATGGTTGAGTGTGGGTGGCTCGAACCAAAACCCTCCTTTCTATCCACACCTCTCTGTAAGTTCATTTATTCCCAGTGCTTTAGTTCAGTCTCTTGGAAGATAACCCCCAATCTGAATACCCAGCCCTGACCTTTTCTATCAGGTCTATGATCATATCTGCAAAGGACAATTTGACATTTGTACTCATAGATCCCCAGTTTCTCAAATTCAATATGCCCAAACTGAACGGTGCCTTTTCTCTCAACAACCCACTCATCCCTCAGTCTTTCCCATTAAGGAATGTCTTCTGCTGGTTACTCAAACAGGAAACCTGCTGTTTTCTTAGAATTCCCTCCAATCCAGTTAATTCTACCTCCCAAACACACTTAGAATCACCCCTCCTTTCACCAGCCCACCTCTTTCCTGAGAGAAAGCAACTTTCACTCAGCTGGTCCTCCTTTCTTCTCTAGCCCCTTCTAACAATATTTCTCCATGAAGCAACCAGAGAAATTCTTTCCAAAAGCAAATCCAATCATATTTAAACTCACTGAATAAAACCCAAATCCCTTAGAGCGTATAAGACCTTCTGTGACATGATCTCTGCTCAGTGGTCAACATGTCCCTGAGCCACCCTGCCCTAGTCCCTTGCCTTCAGCTCTTCAGCCTCACTGAACTCTCTCAGGTCTTCAAAGTGTACCTTAGGATGCTGTGTTCATTGACAGGAATGTTCTCGTCCGACAGCTGGCTCCAACTTCTCATAAGGCCCTACTTTATCTCCTGAAAATACTCCTTTTCTATCACGCACCCTGGTGGGTTTCCTTCATAACACGTAGTGCTGAAATTATGGATCTTACTTATTTATTTACATCTTTATTAATTACTTACAGTCTAACTGGCACAACAGAGAAACTAGGGCTTGCACCTAATATCACCAGCCCAGTGCCTGGTACATATTAGGCTTTCAATAAACATGCACTGAATGCATAACAAAATAGCTATCTATCCCTTTTATGAATGGCCATCCCTTTGTGGTATGCAAAAGCTTCTCACTGCCCCACCCATGAAAAAGTTCTACAAGGACTCTGCAGTGAAAAAGACAATGTCAAAGCTGGCTTCGCGCCTCATGATGGCCTGAAAATGGTAGTCAGGTTAATTTCATTAGCTTCAAAGTTTTAGTAATATTTATCCAGCCACTTGAGCTGTTTTTCACTGATAAAAGCTCTGGGAATCTATAGGATAAAAACAATTTTATCCTATTTTTGCAAAATAAATACACTGGGCAAATACACTGACTTTTACAACTAGAAATTACATTAATTATATATATATATATATATATAGGCCTATACATGCAGAGTGCTGTGGCACTAGGTATGTTAGTGGGTGGGACATAAAAGATGAGCTTGTGTCGACTCAGTCAGTTAAGAATCCGACTCTTGATTTCTGCTCAGGTCATGATCTCAGGGTATGTTCAAGCCCCCTGATGAACCCTGTGCCAGGCTCTGTGCTCAGTGGAGCATCTGCTTGAGATTCTTTCTCTCCTTTTCCCTCCGCAACTCAGGCTCCCTTACACAAGTCCGCTCTCTCGGAAAAAAAGAAAATGAGCTGGGATCCCCTGCTCCCAAAGAGTTTTGCTTCCTCCATTACTCTTTCTGAAAGATTTTCAGTTTTTTAGAACCTAAAAAAGATTTAGATTTTCTTAAAGATCTATGCAAATTAAATATTTTCCGTTGCTATTAAAAGAACTCTTCTCTAAGTATAAAACAATTCAAATGACATTTATTAAATAGTTATTACAGTCAAAGAATCAAGTCAGCTTACCTTGGTAAGTTTATTTTTACTATATCATATATTTAGAAAAAAAAAAAAAGCATAAGAAAATCACGGGGAAACAAATAATATCCTCCATAGGGCATAAAGTTTCCCCTCTTATCTGAAAACCATAATTGTCCTGAAAAGCTACCCTGTCAAAAAGCCACCAAATGAAATAATCTAATTATATGTAAATGCCCATTTTAATAGGCACTCTTCTCTGAAGTAAAGTTTTTAGGAAAAAGGAAGACATGCCTCTCTCTGTGCCCTCCTTTCTTTTTCTCTCTCTCCCTCTCTTCCCTCACAGCACCCTCATCTCTTACAGCACTTACGGTAACGCACACTCTGTTAACAGACTAATTATATTTATATTGATAGAATCATAATTCTTGCACCTTCTACTAAAAGCAGCAATAAATGCTGCTTTACAAAAATATATCTTGACAGAAAACCAAAAGTAAATGGTGGAGGTACGTGTATCCCATTCTGCGCTGCATTGGGTAGCACGATGGCGTCTGACTGCACAGAGGGCCTCTTGGGCTATCACTGCTTTGTGTCCAAGGTTTAAAAAACAGGTGTTCTTGGGGCGCTTGGGTGGCACAGCGGTTAGGCGTCTGCCTTCGGCTCAGGGCGTGATCCTGGCGTTGTGGGATCGAGCCCCACATCAGGCTCCTCTGCTGTGAGCCTGCTTCTTCCTCTCCCACTCCCCCTGCTTGTGTTCCCTCTCTCGCTGGCTGTCTCTATCTCTGTCAAATAAATAAATAAAATCTTTAAAAAAAAAAAAAAACAGGTGTTCTTGCACAGATACCCAGGGTTCTGGTCTGCACAGCGTTGTCATTTTTATTTTGGCGCCCAGTTCCCATTGCTGAGAACAAGCAATGGAGGGAGAGCAGGCATTGTGAGGACCCTGCAGCCCTCTCCCCTCTGCTCTGTGAAATGACCTTTCACTGGCACTACGCAAGGAGGAGTTTTCTGTGCCACTCTGATTTCAGATGGAATTAGAGCACGTTCTGGATTAAGAAGCCCCTGAAAAACTGTGCCATGACTTCAGTGCCTATTTCTCTTTGGCTGTTTATCCTGTTTTCTTGCTACAAAAATACACATTACAAAGCAACTCCCTGCCCCAGGTCGACTCTGGGCGTATCAGACAGGGACCAGTATCTTGCTTAAGTACATGTTTAGGATTTGCAAATTTATGAGAGATGCCTTCAAAGTAAAAAGGTAAAGTGGTTCTCACAGCATAAAAATTTTTCCTGAGTAAGCAAGCTGACACAAAGAATGGCCACTAAAAAATAAATCGTATCTCATATTTTGTATTTATAGTTTGTCAACAACGGGTAGTGAGCATCTATAGAATGCTATGTAGAGTATATGGCATTCTCCTCGCTACTAAATTTTGGATATAAGATCGTAGGTAAGAAAAAATATCATCTCAGCATATAACTTCTTAGAATTTTAGAAAACAGGCATTTACATAAAATGACTTTAAAATCATAGTCTGCTTGGGGCACCTGGGTGGCTCAGTCAGTTGAGCGTCTGACTCTTGATCTCAGCTCAGATCCTGATCTCAGGGTTTTGAGTTCAAGCCCCAGGCTGGGCTCCACACTGGGTGTGGAGCCTAATTTAAAAATAAGATAAGATAAGATAAGATAAGATAAGATAAGATAAGATAAGATAAGGTAAAATAAAACAAAACAAAACAAAACCACAGCCTGCTTTGTTCAAATTCTGTATATTAACCTGAGACAGAATATTTTTAGAATGTTGTAAAAAAAATAATGGAGATGAATGAAAATAGGGAAAAGAGTTGAGGGTATTAGTTCTGAAAACCCTACCTATTATGAACATGGCTGCACAGGGACATTCTATTTAGGACTGTATCTTTTTTTTTTTTTTAAAGATTTTATTTATTTATTCGACAGAGATAGAGACAGCCAGCGAGAGAGGGAACACAAGCAGGGGGAGTGGGAGAGGAAGAAGCAGGCTCATAGCGGAAGAGCCTAACGTGGGGCTTGATCCCATAATGCTGGGATCACGCCCTGAGCCGAAGGCAGACGCTTAACCGCTGTGCCACCCAGGTGCCCCTATTTAGGACTGTATCTTAAAAGCAACAACATCATCTTAATTTCACAACACAGAAGTGTAAGATAATAAGCTCTCCAAATGCACAACAGAATCCAGGGCTTTTCTAGTTATTGAAATACACGAACACACACACACACACACACACAATTTATACTGAAAATAACTGTCTAGAAGAGAGAAAACCTATAATGATTAGGGGGAAAAAAAGATTCTCATGCAAAATATATTACATAATATAATTAAAATCTAGAGATCACACAGCTTGTCTGCAAAATACAGTTGGTCCTCAGACCGGCAGCATCGGCAACACCTGGGAACTTGTCACAAGTTAGTATGCCCATCCCAGACCACTAGCCGGCCCTACAACCCATGTTTTAACAAGAATAGTCGCAGCATACTGATCTAAACAATACTGAGGAGAGTAAATACAAGGGGGGCAAGATATAGAGACATAGAAGTCAGGATAAAGATTGGGGTTGGTTGCTGAGTCTGCATTCTAGATCTTAGAAGAAAACCTTAAATTTATTTTATCTTATTTTTTTAGGTTTCTAGGTTATCTAATCTAACAATGTAGTTTACAGAGTCTGAGTGTGGAGGAAAACGTGAGGAGAGTCTCTGTAGAAGGCAGGCAGTCATTTCTTTGCCCTAAGCTACTTTAGGAATGGAAAGCACCGGAAGTAGGAAAATGGACAGGGGCAGAGCCGGCAGAACAGGGGTTAGAGTCCCACCTCCTCCAAGTAAAGGACTGAAAAACCACAGACAGAATCACTGAGCCTAAAGAAGCCAGCATTCCCAAGTACCATGAAGCTACTCCCGTAATTCTCTCACCCTTGAGAAAGATACTTGTCTGCTTCTGCTAACTTCTTACAAGTCAGATGGGCTAATGCCCACACATCTCACTTGTCCTCTTCCATTTCTGTGGGAAAGAGGATGAGAGAGAGGATGAAGGAAAGAGAAATAAACATCCCCAAGACAGAAGTAGAAGGACCAAGTGCCAACCCTAAAATAAGTAGAGGGGAAGCATTAGAGACTTCCTCCACATCCCTCCTTCACCCCGAAACCATTCTATTTGCCCTGTGGAAAATAGCAAGGGATAGTGATTCAGTAATTAGAGCTCACCTTAAATGACAAGAGTTAACTAAAACAACAATAAAAGCAACAACTACCACCGCCAGCTACTGCCATGGCTCTCCTCTATCAACCACTCTGAGGGAAGTCCCGCCATCTGCACTGTAATGAGGCTGACGCCCTTATCCAAGAGTCCTATTAAGGCCAAGATTAAAAGTCAAGACCATTTGGCTGAAAAAGCCGATGTTTTTCCACTTTGCTACTTCTGCCACAAGCTCCTGGAAAGTTGTTATTTAAAAATTCCATAAACAAAACTATGAATTAGGTAGTTTGTCTCCAGTGACACTGACTCTTCAGAAGCTCCAGTTCACTCCATCCTCTCCTTCAAAATCTACACTCAGGAGTTGGTCTGGCAAATTGAATTGACAGTAGAGATTTTAATTTCAAAAACAGAACTTGTTTGGTTTAGAATGAGAGCATTTGCGATGAATTATCATACCAAAAAACTAGTGCCAACAGGAATTTAATTATGAAAATTATAATTTGTAAAGATGATCAGTTAACAATATTTCCCTGGACACGGCCAGTGTTTGAATTAATACCTAAACGAACAATTCTGTAGGGCATCCTAAAGCTTAAATACGTAACAGCAGAGAGAGGAAGGTGTTTAAAAATCATACCAGACTCTGCAGCTCCAATTATATTTGGGTCTCCTATCGTATCATGGCATCTCTGTAAACCCATAATGCTTACAGAAGCAACTGATAAGCTATTTAAAACTCCAGGGCTGCTCAGAAAATTATCATATCAGTGAGGTGAACAGGAAGTTATTGATGGTTCAAACTGCCTGATTTACTTCCTGGACAGATTCATTTAGCAAGGTGGTTTCTCACCACAAAATAAAGACAAAATATATGATCAACCTGTAAAACTTTTGCAAGAAATATCTGCAACAACGTTTTACATTAATGACTTCCCATAGCAAATCTATCATTTCTGCCCAGCTTCCACGTTGTAGTGAATATTTAAGCTCAGAATTAGTAATTGGAATGAAATCATCTGTCTCTTCCAAACATGAGAGTTATCAATTTTCTGATCCCCACATAGCTACCAACAGCACAGTAATACTACACAGATGAAGACATTTTACAAAGTTCTTTGTGAGTGATGGCATTCAAAATAAGAAACCAGCTATGAAGGATATATATTTTGATTAAATGACACTTATTTAAAAGTGGACATTTTAATCAATATGGTACAATGATTATAATCCCATCTCTAGCTTTTTATTTCATGATAATATAATTTATATGTTACACGGTATTAAAATGGCCTTAATTTTCCACATCTGCTATAATCCTGGATCAAGTCTGTTAGCCCCAGCGACTCTGGTCCCATTTCTCAGCCTAGACACTTCATTCATTGTTGGGGAAGTCCACTTTCCATTACCATATGTAATAGTAAGTAATGGCTTCCAGGCAAATCAATAAAAACTGAATATAAAAAGCCATTGTTTTGCTCCTCAGTGTTATTGTCCTCATAACCTGCTCAGCTCACAAGCAGTTAATCTAATGAATCTGTTGCCCAATGTCTCATTTTCCCTAAAACCTTTCTCTGTGAAGAAGTTCTGGCAATAACAAAAAGACAAACAGTGAGTGTTTCATGACCCTGTCCTTGGTCTCATGCTCTTTCTTATCTCTGTTTATCTCTTATCTGTATCTATCCCCAGGACTGTTTCCCTAAATTAAAAATGTCTCTACAACTGGTGAAATGAAGATGCCCTTTATACTCCTAGCCCGGCAATAAAGCACCTCTGAGGTACACCAAATGAGTACCTCATCACCCCAAAACGTGTCTCAAGACAGCAACAGGTGGACTGATTTATACTCCTAACCCTGGTCATTTGCATATTTGGAAGACAGTAGAGACCATTTAGTTCACCAACTGAGTAATGTATGATGATCTTTTGTCAATATCAATAACATTATGTAGCAATTCCAAGTCATTAAAATAACTTAGCCTGGAATGTTTGGTCGCTTAGTGGCTGGGATGGTATGTGTACATAAATTTGAAAAAAGCAGATAATGGCCATAATATTAACATTGTTGTACTAGCTGAAACCTTTTTTTTTTTTTTTTTTTTTGGGCAACTATTTCTATTCGATGCAGTTCATTTAATCTTAAACATTCATTGAATTCCTACCATTTTCCAGATACTCAGGGTACAAAGATGAAAAAGTAGAGGATCCACCCTTCGAGGCATCCACATGCTAGTTAGGGAGAGAGCCATGTGAAAAACCGGTAGTTAAAGTACAATCTATTAAGTGCAAAAATAATTCGGGGCTGGAGAAGCAGAAAAGTGGGAGAGATCAGCTTGGCTGGCAGAGTCAGGCCATTTCAGTCAATAAGAAATCATTTAAAAATGATCACCTGAACTATGTTAACTCTAAAAATTAATAGACTCCTAAGCAAATGTACTATTCTTTAGTTGTATTATTAGTCCCCCCCCAATAAAACTGCTAAAAGCTACAACGGCTGTCTATTAGATATTATTTCATTCACATTTAATACTTAAAGGACCTAGTCAAATAGGGATCTGTTTATAGACCTCCTTCTCGGCCAAGACAAATGTTCTTTTTTAAAGAAATGTGTATTCGTGTTCTCTGCCACCCTTCAATGACAGAGTAGATGTGATCCAATCCAGACCTCTTCTCCTTCACTGACACACTTTAAGGACTCACTCTCTAGGCAGTCAGGTAGTAAATAGCATGATAAGGTAGGCACATTGCTAACATGCATTTTAAAATGATTGCATTATTAAGGCACACAGCTGCTTCACTTTATGCCAAGACAATACTTTGTAAGCAAAAGCATTTGGATTCTGGCTGATTGCTGTTACTAAATTTCTAAAGCATAGGTAAGGGTATGCATGATTTAAAATTTGACTTTCATGTTAAGTCCTCATAATCTTTGAGATATCAAAGAAAGAACTGAGAAATATTTGTCTTTGCAGTTTTTTATACACTATAAATGTGTAAACGAGTGATAGAGTAACAAGAGATGTAGGCATCTTGACAAAATATTCAATCACAGCAAAATAATCCACATTTTACTTGGCTATGCCACAAACTAGCTTAATGGACTTGGATGAGACATCCGAACTCTCTGACTCTCCTATGTGACAAATGAATGGACTATTCTCTGTATTTTGAAGGGGAAAAAAATAAACTAAATTAATGGGACTGAACTAGATGGCTCTCTAGTTTCTCTGGGCTCAAACATTATGAAGACTACTAAAAAGTGTCTTTTAGAAATTTTCTGTACCCTTCATCCCAAGTTTTGAAATGAAATCCCACTGTCAAATCATTTCCAGACATCTGGAAAACCGAATCCATTCCCGGTGTAAAATACCAAGGTAGTTAACAATTAAGCTGTTATTAGTGAATCATGTGTTCTAAACGGTCACTTGCTAGGCCCTATTATTTTAGTGTCACAACCATGACCTGTAAATAATATAGGCATTTGAGAAACTCATTAACTTGTAGAACCCTGAGGTACAGTTTATCATATCAGACAAATCCACCAGAGAAATCCCGGTAGGAACACATGTGTTCCTAAGCATATGAAGCCTCACCAGAGTAAAAAATATCTGAAAGGGGGGCGCCTGGGTAGCGCAGTCGTTAAAGCATCTGCCTTCGGCTCAGGGCGTGATCCCGGAGTACCGGGATCGAGTCCCACATCAGGCTCCTCCGCTGGGAGCCTGCTTCTTCCTCTCCCACTCCCCCTGCTTGTGTTCCCTCTCTCGCTGGCTGTCTCTCTGTCACAAAAATAAATAAAATCTTTAAAAAAAAAAAAGAAATATCTGAAAGGGTAAGTCACCTCATCCTTCAAAATACTCCCTAGTGAAAAACTCCATAAATGGCATACTGAAATGAAAATGGCCCTTCACACTTATGACCTAAGACTGATTACAGTAGACTTGATTACAGTAGACTTAGCTAGGTCTACATATAAAACGCACGCACGGCCATATTTGCATGTACCTGTGTGTGTGACCTCACTGGCACAGCCAAAGTGGTCACTGTAAGTAAACAGCACATTTTCAAAAGAATCATTACAAAAAGCCGAAAGAGGAAACAAAGAACAGGGAAGCCCATAAAGCAAGTCAAGCCAGTATCAAACTAGAAATTATGCAAATCGGAAAACATTTTGAGTAATAACCTTGCCTAAGGCTCCAAAATCACTCAAAAGATGCTTTAAAAGTAAAATAAAATAGTGAAACTAAGAGACAGAAGGATCCATGGGGGAAAAGATAAGCTTGGGTTATAGGAAAAAAAGAAGCATTCTCCCATGCTATGCATCTTAATGAAGGGTAGACGACAGAAACAAACAAAAAAACCGTAAAATATTATCCTGTACTTATGCTATGTAGTTCAAGTTGCTGCCCCTCAAGACAAACGTACAGAGACTGAAGATTCGTCAGAACATTCCTTTTCATCATCCATTCCTTCTTCAATCCGGTGACTGAAGAAGGGAGGCAGCCCCCAAACGGAAACAAAAGGAGCAAGGCAGAAGGGCAGGGCTCTGGCGGGGAAAAAATGAAGACCTGGAGGGAACAGAGCTGATCTGTGTCACATTCTGAATGACTCGGAGTAAAGACGGATTTGCTTATCAAGTCTTTTAGAAGCTACTTCTCAATCTGATTTTTGCTACCTTAGGAAGGGGAGTTAATATATCACACGGTGAGTCTGGCAGAGAATATTTAAGGATTTGAAGTGGGCTTGGATAACTTCATGAATGGCTGAGAAAAGCTGAGATTAGCTCCTATCCTTTACAGTTGATGGCAGAGAGAGCTGAGCCCTCACAGCCTCCGCTGGCCACAGCGGTTTGAAATGCTAGGGTGGTGTGGGCCCCAAATCGGTAAGCTCTATTTTTTCATGTTAGATGAAATATATCAAGGTATTACCTATTAAATGTACTTCCAAAGGATTCGAAAAGTCTACAGGTTGTATATTCCAGTCACATTATTTCTCCATGAGAAAATTCTGCCCAGCGATCGTCCTTATCCGATACCTACATGAAAACATCCGCATATGCTCTTCAACAAGGCCCTGACAAATTTTTTTGGTATGTGGTGACCAGAGATTTAGCAGAGTTGTTGTGAGTGTGTCTTTCAGATTTTCGAGAGTAGAAATAGTTTCAATAGAGAGCAAAATCATAGAACCACTTGCTGCTTCCAGGTAAATGCCATCAGATGTTGAGATTAAACCTAGAGAGCAAGCCTGAGGTAAGAGAACCCTACGACAACAGATACACAAGTTTGGCTCCTGTGAGTTTGAGTTACCTAATGCAAAACAAACTAGGATGGAGAAAAGAACACAAGGGATTCGCTGACAGCCCAACCAGAAAAAGAATTTAGGTTTGACTTAGGAGACAGGGTTTTGCTAAAGTGCAATCAATTCCATCTCTGAATGAGATCGCAACCGGCAGTATTTCTTTAATACAGTTGTAGTTGCTTATTAAAAATTAGTTGGCTCCCGAGTTTGATAGAAGTTACTACCTCATTTTCATTGTTGGACCTAAGCTTTCTAGTGGTTATGACTGCTGAAAGAAGACCCGCTCTTCACATGGCTTCTGTTTATTTGACTTCCGCGAACCTGATCTAGACGCGGAGACCGGTGATGGCGCTTTCTGGGAGACAACAGAGCGCGCTCCGGGGTTAAGGAAAAGCAAAACCATTCCGTTCATTAAAGCTAACTGACTACATTCTCCTCACACACTACAGTTATTACTTAACCAAAAGTCTATTTCCCAGCCCGTCTATTGACCGTATGGCGAACGGCCTCTCAGCATCGCAGAGACGCTCCGCGAAAGCAGGCACGTGCTCCAGGGGAATGGCGCATCCGCACGGCAGGGACCGCAGAGCAGCCTCCACGGCCTCAGCTACTTTTTAGAGCAGCACTCGTTAGCCAACAATAACCAATCCCATCTCTTCCACAAATCAAAGCTGACCGATTGACCTTTATATTTAGAAAAGGTCACCGAGGAGGTGGGCAAACCTTACTTCCGGTAGCGGGCCGGCCGGTTTGGTGAGGATTCCTCCCACATACACAACGTTAGGCAGGGTGGGTCTCGGGAACTCCAGAGCCACGTCTGTGCACAGCATCCACAGACTGGACCCATGGACCAAGTCGTACATGGACTTCTCCGGCAGCAGGTTGTACTTCTGCATTATCCTTTCGTACTTGGGAAGAACCAGAAAGCTGACCCCCAATCTGGAAATGAGGTAAACGCCGGTATTTTTCATTCTTTGCAGCAAGTTCATGCGGTCTGTGAGGAGTGAGTTAAACTCTGGGACGTAAGCTAACGGGGCGGGAGCACCCACTTCCGCGGGATACCAAAGGCCCGTTGAAAATACAGCATATTTAACCCCTAAAAGATGAGCTATCACAAATCCACACATGTCATTAGGGTCCACCAGCAGCAGGTCAAACTTCTCCTTCTTCAGACCCTGAATCAGGGCCCGGTTGCCAACCATCATGTCACAGTTCTTGGTATAGTGATCCAGTATGTCGAACAGTTCGATTGCTGTCAATCTCCCAGAGAAAATATTCCGCATTTTGGACTGCAGGAACGCATCCGAGGTGGTACTGTTAAAAATCCCTGGGTAGCGCTGGAGGCTGTAACGATTAGATGGCGCGATGTCTCTGCCTTCGGAGAGAAGAAACACCGTGCGGTGGCCTCTCTCGTGCAAGGCGGAGGCTAGCGTCTTGAAAATGTACATATGGCTTTCAAACATAATTGGCGGCACGATGATGATTTTGGCAGCCTTTGCTATCCCAACAGCACTCCACAGGAGCATGAAATACGGAGTGTAAGACTTCATAGCTGAAATGACAACCAGAAAACTACTTAAAACAAAGTACAATCCCTATTTTCAAAACAATCACAGAGACTTTTTCCCAAGTACCTCATGATCCAATACTTTGTCTAAGGATCACTGTGTAAAAGTATCTAATACTGGTTCTAATTATCTATTTTTGAAAGATAATTCTTTTAAAGTATAGACTGACAGCAAAGCTGACAGAAACTGAAATATATTTAAAACGTATCCATTTCAGAGCACACGACTGCATCAACAATAGAGAACTAGATTTTTTTTGAGAACTAGATTTTTGAAAATCTGAAACTTCTGTAAGATTGAATGTCCAAAGATCTCTCCTCTTTGAATAATTGCTGTGAGATATCTGTGAAACATCTGTTTATCTTTTAATTGAACATCAACGTTAATCCCAGGAAGAAGAGCCAAGATTTTGTATTTCTGGGTGCATTAGCATGTATATCTCTTTTTAAATCATTTTATCACAGCGGTTACATACCTAATTACGACCAAAGCATACCAAAGAAAGATTATGTTTTAAAAAATAATCCTTTCAAGTAACGGTTCTATAGAAAAGACATTTTTCTACAGGAAAAATTATCTTTAATGTGAATTTCCCCTTTGCCTAAATACCCTTATGTAACCTGGCAGTCTCTATTTATATAATCTCTATCAATTTGCCTATCCACTTCAGGGCATTAAATGAGAAACTTTTAATAGGAAAATTCAAGAGAGTTAACTGGATCTCTGTAAATGCTTATGGAAGAAGTGATGATGAACGAGTATGTCCCAGACCACACTTCCTTGTGTTCTATCTGTAACTCAGGTGCAAAGGGCAAGTTAGACGACGGCTGCACACGTGACACCTATCACTTCTACACTTTCACGGTACTAGATCACGTACAATAGTGTTGTCTTCTGTCATTTTTCAGAAATACGTGCCCAACCTGTGGGGGCTCTATAGTGTGCCAACTCCCCCTGCCCTACCCAGTAGAGTTTTTACTTAGATTCTAAATTAGCCTCCAAGTAGAGAAAAGATCTAAACAATAGCTACCTGTGCAAACTGGATCTTTTTACTTGAAGGAACAACTTAAATTAGATTTATATGCACATCACCAAATCAGTATCTATTTTTACTCATTATCACATATTAACCATCCTGCTGGTACAAATTCCCACCATCTAAATGCAGTTTTAGCAACTATACCTTCTCAACATTCAAACACTGCAAGCAACCTAAAAAAACAAAAAAGAAATCAATAGCAGGCAAATGATCGATTCTTCCAATATCAAGATTAAACTACGAAATGCGTTATATATTTGCAGGGGCCTTTTCCCTCCCACTCCAGAGAAATTTTCGAACTATTTCTAGATGAGTTGACACTATACCATTAAGAATAAACAGAAGTAATGCACATTATAAGCATATTATTATATGCTAAATGATGCTTGAATTAAATGAGGGCTTTAAAAAAATAAATTTGGAGAAAACACTATTTCTATAGCAATCAAGTAAGTTTATTCTATAATTACAAGGTCAATAAAGAAAGAAATTAAATAGCCAATCTTGAAGGAAATTTTCCGGGCCTTTGCTCTACTGTAGTGTCTCTCTATTGTGCCTCTCTGGTGAGCTTTCCAATTCCAAGGAATTAAAAATTAGGGATTCTCAGTAGACACGTTCTTAATTCTAGGAATGAGATTTATGCAAACATTTTATTTGTTGTTATTGCAGCAGCTAGAGTTCACTACTGTGGTTTAATACTACCTGTCACTGTTTGCATGGCCAAGAAGACAGACCAGTTGATGGACCAATCACAGGAACTACTCCTCCCACTCTGTTTTGCATCTAGCTGAGCAGTGAAAACACAGTTCATTCAGCCACAGTCAAAACCATTGCTTCATCTACCATAAATAACTAAGACACAAAACCAAAAATAATAGTAGGAAACAAATCCTTTCACTGAGCTTTTTATTCTATTCTTCCTTCTTTAATATTTTATTTCAGTAATTACTACAAAATAAAAAAAATCATAGAAAATGGATTTTTTTAATGCACAACTGCTTTTGTTCGAGAATAGCATTGTTCAGTAGAGCTTTCTGCGAATATGAAAATGTCCTATATCCTCACTATCCAATATTAAGCAGCTGAAGTGTAGTTAGTGTGATTGAGGAACTGAATTTTAAATCATAACATGTGGATAAATTAATTTAGTACTAGTAGCTACAGAAGTAATATAAGGTTAGAAAAAGTGCATACATTCTGTATATACAGATTCCCAAAGTAACTATGCAAACGTACCAATAGCTGTGTGACAAAATATCTTCTAAAAACAATGTCTACTGGGTCTTCATGAAAAACTACTAATTACCAACAAAGAAGCATCATTTGTACAAGTGTGTTACTTTGTTGTTCAAATACAAAACTAAGTATGTAGGACCACAACAGCACTTTAATCTCATAAACCTCACTGTGGTGGATAACAGAGTGACTAACACAACTACCGACAAACGGTAAGATTCTTGCTAGCCCAGACTTATCAGAGTGTGTCTACTGATAAGCTGGAGTTCATTAACATTAAAAACTTATGCTCTGAGAAAGATAATAAAAAGAGAATGAGAAGACAAGCCACAGACTGGGAGAAAATATTTGCGAAAGACACATCTGATAAAGGACTGTTTTCCAAAATACACAAAAAACTCTTAAAATTCAACAATAAGAAAGTAACCAGCCTGACTCTGGAAAGGTCCAAAGATCTTACTAGACAACTCATAAAGAAAATATACAGATGGCAAATGAGTATATGAGAAGATGCTCTACATCATGTGTCATCAGGGAAATGCAAATTAAAACCACAATGAGGGGCCACTACACACCTGTCGGAATGGCCAAAATCCAGAACATTGACAATGCCAAATGCTGGAGGGAATACGGAGCAACAGGAACTCTCATTCACTGCTGGTGGGAATGTAAAATGGTACAGCCACTTTGGAAGACAGGTTGGCGGTTTCTTACAAAACTAAACATACTCTTAACATATGATCCAGCAATTGCGCTCCTTGGTATTTACCCACAAGAGTTGAAACTTATGTGCACACAAAAACCTGTATACATGGATTTTTTAGCAGCTTTATTCATAATTGACAAAACTTGGAAGCAACCAAGATGTCCTCCAGAAGGTAAATGGATAGATAAACCGGAATGGAGAATTACTCAGTGCTAAAAAGAAGATGAACCATCAAATCATTAAAAGACAGGGAAAAAACTTAAATGCATATTACTAAGTGAAATGTATATTACTTATAATATGCATATAAAAGTGTAAATAACAAGGGATTTTAATTTAACATTTTCTATAAAGGACATGTATTACTCTTAATAAAAATAGTAAGTATTGTTTTTAAATAATACATGATGAAAGTATCTCATCTACAATAACAAAAAAGTACATAAAGGACCTTTAAAATGAACTAAAAAGTATATTTGTTTGCTATACTAAGTATGACAAGCCTTTCCCTAAAGACATATACATAGAAATAATACTAAGTGTATAGAAATATTCTATTATTTTAACGAAAGATGGTATTTGGAAAAAGTCAATCCTTTCCGTATTATAAATAGACTGAATAAATTCCCCATGAAATCCCACTAGATAGTTTGTTTTGTTTTGTTTGGAATTTGATCAAACTGTACCCATGTTCACTTGTTAGAATATTCAAGAAGAGAGAATACACTTTTAAAAAAGAAACAGTAAATCACCTTGGGACAGCAAGGTAAATATTAAAGCATATTTTTAAAAATAATTAAAACACTATGGATTTAGCTTCAGAATCCTAGTTCAAATAAACGGATCAGAGTAGGTAGCCTGTAAGAATTCCGTGAATAAATATGAACATAACATGAGATGTAGGGAGCACAAGTAGATGAGAAAGGAATAACTTATTTGAAATGCAATGTTAAAAATTGGCTTTACTTGCATCGAAAACCGAGGATGTACTGTATGGTGACTAACATAATATAATAAAAAATCATTATTAAAAAAAAAATTGGCTTTATATTTGAGAAAAAAATCACTGAATTTTTTACCTTAGACTTTCCCCAAAGCAAATCAGACAGAACAGTGTTAATTTTTTTTTTTTTTAACACAGCCAATAAAAGTGTTGAGCTTTAAATGATCTCTGGAAAGAGAAAAGAACAATCTGAGCATAAAGCAATGAAAGAAATCCTTATTACAGATACTATTAGATTTGACTACATAATCATAAAATATTTTTGGAATGTTTAAAATACCTGGGGCAGAGGTTTCCAAGATGACTGACTGAACCCAAATGTTTCTACTCCTTTCTTCCTAAAGCTTCTTTAGAAATGATAGAAAAGCATACAAAAAGGGAACACCTAACATCACTGAGAATTGGTATGGGGAAACGAGGTGTGGGCTGGGCTACAGTCATCAGCGTAATGGATTTTTGACAAATTTCTAGAAAACATGCTAAGAATAGCTTATTGAGGAATAAAAGTGACTGGAGGAAGTCATGACCCAAAACGCACAGAGGAGGATCCTGTCGCGGAGGTGGAAACCACTTCCAGAAAGGCTGAGAGCGTAAGTGGACAAGCCCGGGTCCGGAGTAGTGGATGGAGCAGGACCAAGGGAACGGCTCAGGAAAGAGGAGCCGGGCAGGTTTCCCCTCTCTCACATCTTCCCTTCACCCCCAAAGCTGAGGCAGTTTTGCACTTACTCCCCAAAGTCAAAATGCACATCAGTTCTCTAGATAAAGAGATAAGCTGCCTGCAGAGTGATTAGAACTGAGAACTCAGGGTAAGACCGTCCTAACGCTGGCATGAGGGAGGTGGCTCCTCCTTGATGCTCCCTAGAGAAAGCACTGCTCGCTGGACATGCCGCATCCATGCACACAGTCTGAACCCAACCTCCCAGTTAGATGCAAGGAGCTTAAGTCTGCTGAATGACTGAACAAAACAAACTAGATTTTTCTTTCATAAAATTCGCAAGGGCATCATTTTTTTTTTTTTTTAAGATTTTATTCACTTATAGACAGCGAGAGAGGGAACACAAGCAGGGGGAGTGGGAGAGGAAGAAGCAGGCTCCTAGCGGAGAAGCCTGGTGTGGGGCTACATCTCAGAACGCGGGGATCACGCCCTGAGCCAAAGGCAGACGCTTAACGACTGAGCCACCCAGGCGCCCCAAGCAAGGGCATCATTTTTAATGGTAACGCAGTTTTAGGCAGGCGGTGAAAATATAAATTGGTGCAAATGTTTTGGAAAACAACTGGAACATCATTTGACATGTATGTAACTACTCTAAATCAGAAATACCAGCATGTACGTACAAAGATATTCCTGTATTCGCTTGTAACAGCAAACAGCCAGAAACCACTAGGAATCCAGCAAGAGGATTAATTGAATCATTACACATTTTACAATACAGTCTTATAGAACCATCAAAACTATGTTTTAAACATTTTTAACATGAGAAAATGCTCATAACATAAAAGAAACAAAATTATATATATATCACTTATATACATAAAATGATTATATCGACTCACAAAGTAAGTAGCAAACTGTCATCAGTAGTAAATCGGATTTTCAAATTGAGGGATTTTGTTTTCTCTTCCTACTTTTGTATTTCCAGGCTTTTGAAGTTTTCTACCAAAAGTATATAATATTTATAACACACTCATTCCATTTCCATGCCCCTTTAGCCAGAGCTTTACTCCCACTCTTGGAGTCAAATGTCTTAAAATATCATGTCTACTGCAGGGCTCCACTTACTCCCCAGATGGTTACAGCCTGGCATTGTCTCCACCACCACTCAGCCCAAACATTCATTGTTAAGGGCACTAAGTACCTCATAATACTCACACAAATGCCCTTTCCCCCCAACACTTATCTAACTGGACTTCTCTCTAACCCTATACACTAATGCTCCCTTTTCTCCTCCAAATTCTTTCTCGGTTCTGAGATGCTACTGCTACTTGACTGTACTTCACTGTCACAGGATTGAGGAAAATCCAGAATTCGAAGGCTCGAAACAAATTTCATTTTGCATATCAGCCCATCCTTTCTTCTTTATATTAAAAATTATTTCTCCACTTGCATGCAGGATAAGAAACAATGCCAATTTTAATAAGAGTGCCCACCTCTCACCATAGGGAAGCCAGTCAACATGTTAAGTGTGAATTAGTTCAGCAAGGATATCAGAGTAGCACTTTACTTGACTGCTGTGTATCCAACACACTCATTTGCAAAAGTGATCCCTCTGAGGCCAAACCCTTAGAATACCAGAAAAAAAATAGATTAGCTATATTGTCCCTGCTCCTAAACCTCAATGGTTCACTTCAGCTGAAATTCGACAACAGAACACCCCAACAAGTATTGAGATTTTTTTAAAAGATTTTTTTATTGACTTTAGAGAGACAGAGAGAAAGAGAGAGGGCTGGGGGGAGGGGCAGAGGGAGAGGGAGAGGGAGAGAGAATCTTTATTTAAGTACCCTGTGCTTAGCATGGAGCCAGACGCAGAGACTGGAAGCTTAACCCACTTTGCCACCCAGGTGCCCTTATACTACTATGATTTTTTAAAGATTAAAAAAAAAAAAAAAAGACTTCATGAATCCCTTATTTTCCCCATTTTCTCAAACAGTAGTCTAGAATACCAGAGTATAACTCCTACCTTACTAGACCTCTAGCAACCTTATTTAAAATACTATTTCATCTACTTATTAAAAAAAAAGAAAAAAAAGTAGAGAATCACCACTAGCTACCACATGAAAGAATCATTTCTCTGGTTTTTGCTATTTGAGGTTAAATCATGAATAATGCTGAACTGCAAAGCATACCTGAGGATGAACGAGATAGGAAAAAAATGGCGAGCACCTAAACTATAACAATTAAACCAAGAAACAGGCTCTTAACTACAGAGAACACACTGATGGTTACCGGTTACTGGTGGAGGGGAGGTGGGTCAGTGGGGGAGAAGTGACCTAGGGGATGGGGATTAAGAAGTGCACTTGTAAATGAGCACAGAGGGATGTGTGGAAGTGCTGAATCACCATACTGTGCACCTGAAACTTATATTACACTGTATGTTAACGAACTGGAATGGAATAAAAATTCAAAAAAGAAACAGACTATCATTTTAAACAAGAATTGATCAGTGTTTTTCCATTAGAGGAAAAACAAAATAAAGGCTAATGGGAAATCCAAAATCATGTCTGTATGCGGTGAATTCAGCTATTTAGAAAAATGAAGTGGATGATTTAGTCCTCAAAGCAGATTATGTAGTCTGGTCAACTAAACAGCTAGAATTCTCAGTACTTTTAAGTTTCCTTGGCATTGAGTATTATGAGGACTGCAATAAGATGAAAAAATATATCAGTCATAACTACCACCAGAGGTCAACCTGGTACTACATGAAATACTGTTAGAATAATTTCATCTCTCTTCAAAGCACCTTTTATAAGTAAGCCTAGGAAAATACCATCCAGTAAAATGAAAAATAAACAAAAATCAAATCCATCAAAGTAAAGACTAATCAGGCATCATTACTAATGCTTTTAAATAAATGCCAACAGCATTTTTCACAGAACTAGAACAAATAATCCTAAAATTTGTACAGAACCACAAAAGGCCCAAATAACCAAAGCAATCTTGAGAAAGAAAAACAAAGCTGAAGGTATCACAATCCAGATTTCAAGACATACTACAAAGTCATAGTAATCAAAACGCTATGGTGCCGGCACAAAAATAGACACAGAGATCAACAGAACAGGATAGAGAGTCTGGAAATAAACCCACAGCTACCCGGTCAGTTGACCTGTGACAAAGGAGGCAAGAACACACACAATGGGTTCTTGTGTGAAAAGGCAGTCTTTTCAGCAAGTGGTGTTAGGAAAACTTAACAGACACATGCAAAAGAGTGAAACTGGACCACTATCTTACACCACCCACAAAAATAAACTCCAAATGAATTAAAGACCTAAATGTGAGACCTGAAACCGTAAAACTCCTAAAAGAAAATATGGACAGTAATCCCTTGGAAATTAGCCTTACCAGCATTTTTCTAGATATGTCTCCTCAGGCAAGGAAAACAAAAGCAAAAAATAAACTAGCGGAACTACACAAAAATGAAAAGCTTTTTCACAGCAAAGGAAACCATCAACAAAATAAAAAGGCAACCCAGGGAATGGGAGAAGATATTTGCAAATGATATGTCCTATAGGGGGTTAATATCCAAAATACACAAAGAGCTGCTACAACTCAACACCAAAAAAAAAAAAAAACAAAAAAAAAAAAAACAAAAAAACCCCAAAAAATCTGATTAAAAAATAGGCAAAGGATCTGAATAGACATTTTTCCAAAGAAGACATAAAGATGACCCACAGACCCACAAAAAGATGCTCGACATCACAATTCATCAAGGAAATGCAAATTAAAACCACATGGGATATCCCCTCACGCCAGTCAGAAGGGCTAGTATCAAAAAGACAAGAGATAACAAGTGTTGGTGAGGATGTGGAGAAAAAGCAAACCTTGTGCACTGTTGATGGAAATGTAAATCAGGGCAAGGCCCTGTGGGTAAACAGTATAGAGAGTCCTCAGAAAATTAAAAATAGAAATAGCATGGGATCCAATAATTCCACTACTGTGTATTTATCCAGAGAAAATGAAAACACAAATTTGGAAAGATATCTGCACCCCTCTATTTACTGCAGCATTATTTACAAAAGCCAAGATATGGAAGCCACTGAAGTGTCCTTCAATAGGCGACTGGATGACGATGGGGTGTGTATGCAGTGTATTACTCAGCCATAGAAAGGAACGAGATCTTGCCATCTGCAGCAACATGGATGGACCTAGACGGCGTTATGCTAAGTGAAACAAGTCGGAGAAAGACAAACACCGTATAATTTCACTAATATAAGGAATCTAAAAAACAAAGCAAATGAACAAACAAAAAAACGGACTTTAAATCAACAAGCTGGTGGTGGCCAAAGGAGATGTGGGGGGATGAAATAGATAAAAAGGTTCGAGAGGTACAAACTTCCAGTTATAAATAATTAAGTCATGGAGTTGAAATGTAGAACACAGGGCATACAGTCAATAATATTGTAATAACATTGCAAACACTGAGTAACGTGTAGAATTGTCCGATTACTATTATACACCTAAAACTAATATAACACTGAATGTTAATTTTACTTCAATTTTAAAAAGAAAAAATCTAATTTCTGTATCCTCTAGCACAATTTAATCTTCAAAAGGTTGGAGAGTTTTAGTCAAAGTAGGTTAGGACTTTATTCCCTTTGCTAACCACGTAGTAAGTACTCGATAAATACTTACTGAATAAATTGACTGCGGTTGTGATTTTGAGCCAGGATATGTAGTTGCACCACAGGCACTGCCACTAACAGTCCCATCTTTTTCTTTAATCTTAAATGAATGAAATGCGATTTTATCAATTGCCTGACTTCTCAACAAAATTCTGAATCAAAAGCTTTTGCCTGAGGCGCCGAAGTTAGTGGCACATCTCAACTACGGAGCAAATTTCTAGGGTAATGGGCATACTGCAGATGGAGGAAGGAAGTAGCAAAGTACAGATTCCATTTCTGCTTTTCCTTAAGTCTAGGGATCTTTTGGCATCCTATTTATTAACTTCTTACACATTCAATATGTAATTAACCCCCCAAAATGACCATTATATTAAATAACAAAACAATGTGACAAGAAGCTGGAATTTGTCGGATGCCATTATAGGCATACGAGAGTCAGCGGTGGCATGTACTTTTCGCCTCTTGTTTCTAGTAATGGAATCCTCTACTTTAGCTTGGCTCATGGCCAGAAAGACCGAAGCCATTTCCCAGCCTCTCTAGGAGCTCCTTTTAGCCCTTTAAGTAAGTTCTGGTGAATGGACGTGGGATCCAGGCAGAAGTGATACGTGCAATCTCTAATTTATGCCTTCAGAGGTTTCACTTTTCACCCTCCTGGCGGCTGCAGGGGGAGCGTGGTAATGATTAACATCCCGGGGCACGCAGGCAGACGTGTAAAGCAGCAATGCTGCAACAACAAAGCCGCTTACGTGACGCCGTGCCAGCCCATTATCAGCCCCGCCCGGCTCACGCCCATGACGGCTATTCTCCGTGAAGCAACTCAACTACGTGTTTCGAGGCCGCTGTTATTTGGAGTCTCTGTGTCCAGCCCTGGGGTGACCCGCCGTCCTGCCTTGCCCAGAACTGAGGGGATTTCCCGGAAGTGGAATTGCAGCGTGATGATCTGGGCCAACGGGCACAAGCTCGGCCCTTATACCCTGACATACGACTATCTATAAGCAGCAGATCTCAAAGAGAGCTGTACTATGTACCTGCCCTGCCTTCCAGGCTTTACGAGCATGATCTCACTGTGCACGGAGACTCCACGCCCAGGAAAAGAGTTGTTCCCATTTCAGGGAAGGAGAAGACGACTGAGGAGGACCTGAGCAAGATGGAGCATCTAGTATGCTGCAGAGGTTCACATCCTCAACCGTGTAACCCACCTTTACCCCACCACGTGAAGAAGAAAATAAAGCTGAAAACAAAACACGTTGTAACTGTGGGCAAACTGGGAGGAGACTGCTTTATTGCTAGAGAACAGCCCAGGCTTACGCATTTAGTTTCACGGGCGGGCAACACCTTGTGTTCTGAAGTTAATGAGGACTGTCTACTTGCAACTAAACTACTGAAAGGCAGGAGTCCTCTAAAATCACACTGTGAAATGGGAACACCCTGACTGAGGACAGGAGGCTGGCAAAGTCGACCACTTTCCCACATGAATGGTTTTTAGTCATTCAGGAAAATCACAGATACTTACATAATTGTATGGGCCGCTTAACTACAGAAATACAACTGAAATACACTAAATGCAAAGGAAGAAATTGAGTTCCGTTTCACAAATTTAAAAATAAATAAATCCATCCAAAGCTACTTGTCAAAAGCTTTTAGTCAAAATTTCTAACATAGTCACTTGCGTATTTTTTTAAATTTTGTTTTTGTGTCTAATAACAATCAAAAGGCACAATAGAAAATATTCTATTATTAATACCACATTCCTGACGATGCCACGTCACCTTAAAGAAAATGAGACTAACATAAATTTCTAAAGGAACCACACAAGCAGATCTTTCTTTATATACACAAAATACTGAAAGGAATAAACCAGTAGCAACACCATTCAAAAATTTTAATTCTGCACGTGGGACTTAGACATGTGCCAAGGGGCAAACCTCCATGTGAAGGAGAGGTTATAAAGAATGTTTCTGTTGTTCTTTGTTGTTCTTGTAGCGTTCCACTTTAGCTGCACTTACCACTTTTCTACACTGCCAGTATCTTGTCAGACATCTAGTACAGATGGTGAAGCTGTCCTGAGAAACCGAATGCTAGTCCCTTATCAGTGAGAGCTGGCCCAGGCCCTCCTGGGCACTGCTCCGACATCGTCAGGGGGGAAGGTAAGATAAAAAAACAAGCAAAAGGGGAAAGAAAAATAGGATGATATGGATACCAACAGACACTGCGACTCAGTACCTTGCATAGAATACGTATCAAATTCATGCTCAATACTAGTGATTAAATATAACTATATGAAACACACAAATTTAATTATCTCACGAAATAGTCCTCAAATGTTTGTAACCCAATCACCTGGGGTGCTCACTAAAAATGCGGATTCCAGGGTTTCTTCATCGCATATGCTGTTGACCCAAAAATCTGCCTTTCTAATAAGCATCTGGAGATTTTGATGCAATTCAACCACCAGATTGAAAGACAAGAATCTACAACCCAATCCTTACGTGCATCAAGAGAAACACAAGTGATTCAAAGGGCATGTGGATCTGAGACATAAAGACCAGAGTTAAAGCTCAGTTGTGCTGGGTACTCAGAAAGCCTAACGCCCGGCTCAAGATCTTGAGGAGCTCAGAATAACAAGCAAGCAATCCCAAAGAATATGTTTTTAATGTCCTGTTATGAAGTACCTCTGATGTCTCAGGAACACATGAATACAGTTTGAGGAGTTTATAAGGACACGACAGTACCTTTCAATTTTCAGTTTAATATTACCTATTCAACTTTCTCATCACCTAAACCCGCAAATTACAACATAATTTGAAATATTAGTGTACTAGTAAAGTATTAATCAGTGTCACACTAGACAGATAATCTAAATAAACATCACTGTGTATTTAAAATTTTGGTTTTTCGGATATATGTCATACTTGGGTAACCTAAGACTGTCTTTTCAGGGAGCTCACGTTTCGAGCTGTTTGCATTATGAAAATAATATCATTCTAAGTGACCCTATAATGAAGTCTCAATAATGCAAGAAAAAACAAAAATATATATGGCATGCGTGTATGGATTCCCTGATCATTAGCGTTTGTAATTTGGACCAAGTCATTTAATTTTTCTGTGCCTAATTTCCTTCTCCTGCCAGGTAAGGCTATGACATCAGATGGTCTTGGAGATCCCTTACAATTAAAAAACTTACTGAGAAAACGGATTTAAAAATAGGCTTAATGAGATTGATATGGTTTGGTTCATAAAAGTAGTTAAGACCAGATAAGTAGATGCTAAGGAAAAAAAAAATGGAGAAAAAGGAAACTCACCCCAATTTTAAGCTTTATGTTGAATCTTTCATGCGAAGGCAAATTTCATAGAGATACCATTAAAATGCAAATTCTGATTCAGTATGTCTGGTATGTGGCCCCAGATTATTTATTTCTAAGCTCTCTGGTGATATGGGATGATGTAGGTACATGGACTGCACTTTGGGTAAGAAAGGATTTAGGGTAAAGCTAAGAAGTAGAATTAGGAATAATAAAACCGGATTAATAACATGGTCAACCAGTCAACAATACAGTAACCTACTGGAAACCAAATTATTTTCTAAGCTCACAAACACGAAAGATAAATTTGCTTAAAATAATGGAAGGACCTAATCTACTGACATAACTTTTTAAGGGACTGTTATGTGGTAGGGAGCCAACCTTTGAACATACGGCTACATTCCAGTGGCTCTCAACTCTGACCATACATTATAATCACCTGGGATGCTTTTACGAACTAGAGATGCCTGAAAAACCTACCAGCCCCTAGCTTGTCAATAAATCAGAATTTCTGGGGATAAGACTTTGGTCTTAGCATTTTTTTTTTCTTTTGCTTTTTTATAATGCCCTCCAAGTAATTACAATACTAAGAACCACTGGGCTGCACTTACCCAAAGTCATAGCAAAACACACAAAAGTAAACAATTAATCCAACCCATGTTGGTTGTTGATTTTAATAAACTAAGGGGCAGAGTGTGCGTGTAGGAAAGTATTAACAGGAAAGCATTTTGAAATTGAGATCTAATTTTTCTTTGTCCCTAAAATGATCAGAAATGTTTTCATCACATGGAAAAACTGAATTGATTATATTTAGTATCAGAGATCAGTGGTTCTCCAACTTCAGCATGTATCAAAACCACCTGGAAAGCT
Organism: Ursus arctos; assembly: GCF_023065955.2. NCBI lineage: Eukaryota > Metazoa > Chordata > Mammalia > Carnivora > Ursidae > Ursus > Ursus arctos. The sequence continues at coordinate 9,515,979 of NW_026622775.1, read as the reverse complement.
AGTTAAAACAAAGACTGTTGGCCCTGTCTGCCCAGTTTCAGATTCTAGAGATCTGGGATGGGCCCCCAAATTTGCATTTCTAACAAACTCCAGGTGATGCTGATGCTGCTGGTTCAGGCGCCATTTCCAAAAATCACAGAGAGAGAGAACAGTTTGCAATTTAAAAAAATGCAATTTTCTTTTTTAATAAAGAAAACAGTGGCATTAAGACACTTTTGATCTTTATCACATAACCAGGTTTTTAATTTTTCTTTTAAGATTTTATTTATTTATTTGACAGAGAGAGACAGAGATAGCAAGAGATAGCATGAGCCAGGAGAAGAGGGAGCAGCAGACTTCCCGCTGAGCAGGGAGCCCGACATGGGGCTTGATGCCAGACCCTTAACGACTGAGCCACCCGGGCGCCCCTATCACATACCCACTTTTAAAATACATATGATACAGGAATAGTGTGGGTTTCTTTTCATCTCAAGACCAGCCTGGTACAGTTATCTCCATGCAACTGCATCATGTGATCAACATTCAACAAACAATAAGGAAATTCTTTGTTTTTATTTTGATCTCATCTTAAAACAAATGAAAAAAGTTTCATAAATGAGATTGCATGAGACTTTAATTGCTTATAGGTATATGCTTTCTTAAAAGAAAACTGATGTTTGTTAATGTTTTAACATGTTTCATTAGGACTTTTTATAATTCTCTTTTATTGGGATTCTAATTCGTGGAAGACAGCGAATGAGGAGGAGATCCAGATCAAATTTTCATCTTCTCCCACAACAAGACAAATTCACATGTGGGGAAACAGCTTTTTTTCTTTTATGATTTTATTTTAATTTTTTAAAGTAATCTCTATACCCAAAGTGGGGCTCGAACTCATAAACCTGAGATAAAGCGTCACGTGTTCTACCGACTGAGCCAAACAGGTGCTCAATATCACAGGATTGTTTCTCTTCCTTATTAATATAATCTTTTTGTTAATATCACTAGTTTAAGTGGATTTTTAACATTATCTACATTAACATTATTAAGAGTCACAAAATAAATTGCCAAGTGATCTTAAACACATTTTAGAACCAAAAACGTCTGCACAAATATAACCAAAAACAAATCAAAACAAAAACCAACTTCTGGATATTTCCCTATTCAATTCCTTGGACGTTCACATGAACAAACAACAAACTTTCCCAATGCTGTCTTATTAAATACCTGCATAATCTCTAAGAGAAAGTTATTACGGGGTATTAGATGAAATAGCAAAATTATATTATTCCCCAGAAGAGGAAGAGTTTGGTAGGTTCTGTAGAAAGACAGAACGCATTGCTCTGATGCTTCCTTACTAACAGGTGAAAATACAATTTTGTGCCTTCTTAGCATCTAGAACTATACTTGGTAGTCAGCATAACGAAGCCAGTCCAGAGAAGTCTTTCGTATAGCATTGCCATTGTTATTAGTCTTGGAAACATAATATATATACTTGAACACGGGTACTTAATACATTTATTATGAAACGATACAAAATATTTTTAAAACATATATTTTCATTTAAAAAATGTCAAAGGCCCAATTTGAAGACTAAAGTAACTGAGTCCAAATCCTCTCATTTGTAAAGAAATGAGTTCTCCGGGGGGCAGCTGCCTAGCATCACCTGGCTAAGTCTGTAGTTACTCGCTGGCAGAGTGGGACCCAGCACTCAGGTTTCCTGGGTCCTAATCCACTATCTCTTACCTGTAGCCTATAAAGACTCTCCAAAGTGGCCAGTGCCATATGTCAGATAATAGACCAACTTTTTCTGAAATTCTGAGATACGCAAATCCAAAGCAGTTTCTGAAAAGCCTTAATAATGACCTTCTTAAACCTTTATACACAAACTTTCAAATTTTATACTAGATTTTTAAGAATCACCATGTATTCTGGCTCTGAGGCAGAAGAGCTCTATCATATAATAGGCTGCTTGTTGAATGAATGGCTGAATTAATTCATGTACGTTACAGATACTCACGGTACAGACCTCCAGGAATCAACATGTCTGGTTCAAAACGTCTCCCCTGCCATGCCCTTTGGGCAGAGAAGTATAGGCACAGGAATGCATTTAAGGAGTATCAAAATTGTAAGCCGAAGTATTTTTACCGGTAAAAATAATGATGAGAAAGCATAAGGCAATTAAGGTCCATATACAGGCTGAACAACTACTATACAGGGTGATTTGAATAAAATGACCAGCTCCTATTTTAGTGATGGGCAGACCCCTCTACCCCCCCTCACACACACATTTACCCACACCCCTCCCTCCAATCTGTAACCCAATCACTAGGATCCCTCTGCTGAATTCCCCCCAAAAGACAGGGACTTTATCTCCAGAAGGGCCCGAAGGTGTAGGAGGAAAGAGTGGAACAGCAGAAGGAGCAGGACAGCCAGAGGAACTTGTTTCTGTATATTTTGCATAGTTGTGAAATCTGAACAAAAAATGATATTCCTAAGCATATGCTAAGGTCTAACTGATCAAAATAACATAGTTACCTCTCAGTGCTCTTAAGAATTTAAAAAAAAATTTTTTTAGCAGGCAAATAGCAGAGTCAGGCATCATTTCTTACAAACAGTCTTACCAAACGTGTTTATTTTCTTTTTAGTTTGGCTGAAGAGATTCCTCAAAATGTGCTCTTATTCCTATCCCCGCTCCTACTGCCCTGCCCAGAAGCAGACAGAAAAGGAGACATTTCGAACCAGAGAATTTTGCCAATTACCAAAGGAGGAAATAAGCACAAAGGAGGGAAAAAAGAACTCCGCCTGGACTGGTGCTTTGAATTAACTGGTATAAAATGTCTTATCTGAGGGTGGGGAGGAAGGGAGCAATTCAAATGCCTCCTAAGTCAGATCATTTGTTTCTCCAATTACTGTTTCATGACATCAGACGTGCTTATATTCAGATATAAATATAAAATAAAAAACTAAATACATGTAATTATCTGTCAAGACTCTACAAAGAAGGAGTACCTAATACTTCAGCGCTAGACTTGCAAATCTGTATCATCTATTTATAAATAAAAACGCAATACATGAGCGTGAATAGCCAACCATCTCAGGGTAAAGGGGAAGAAAATCTCCATGAGTGGGTAAGGAGACTCTGGTGGGATCTAAAGAAAGACTTATTTAAAGGTCATTTCACTGAGGTCCCGGTTTCAGCAGGTGGTGAGCTGTATCTCCAGGGCCCTGCTCTAGGAAAGAAGCCTGTGTTCCAACATCGAACCCTCACGGACTGTTCTAGTGACCTCCAGAAATTACTTGAGAGCTCCGCACCCCCAGGTCATGGTTTGTAAAATAGGACTCCCTACTGGACGGCGCTCAGGGGCAGATTGAGGATAAAATATTAAGAGTGTATTAGTAAGAGATTTACAAGCTACAAAAAAGCTGTATGAATGTAATATTTTACTCTTGCTCAAGGGAACTACATACTTCCAAGACAAAGTTAGTGTTAAGAGATGGTAACTACAACATTTTCCCACGAATATTCCCTGGAGGCCTCAGCCCTGACCTAGTAGAGTATTCCCTATATTGGATATTGAAGACCACAGGTGTTCGCTTGTTTTAATTCATTCTCAGATCAAGGCTTACACAAAGCCTAGAAGGGACACTGAAACACTTGTCCTCCTCCTCTAGCTGTTTTTTTTTTCCCCTCCACTATTGTTTTTCCTTTCCCTCTGTTCACGTTGGTCTAATTCCCTATTACTTCTTTCAGTTCTCTTTACTCTCACTCTAGCTAGTGAAGATATATTCTCACAAATGCCCCCAAAGTCTTTTCAAAACCCTGGAGAAACTAAGAGTCAGTGATCAGCATTAATATTCCTTAAAATAGTTTCACCCTTGACCTTATCCACAAATTTCACTGCTCCCCCCCCCCCATTTAAATAGACGGGCAAACCTGTTTGACTAGTTTTTCTCTAAGTCCCGCTCTCCTGATTGGCTGGTGAGTACAAATGAACAACAGGTACGGCAGCACAAATGCAAAAGCTATGTAAAGGACAGTGGCCCTTCTGCCTGAGAACCCACGGGGTAGGGCCTGCAGGTCGGGCCCTGACTATCCAATCTTAGAGCAACTCTCTCAAAACAGGAAGGCAACACTACCGAATCATTCATTCCATTGCTGGTTCAAAACAAAAAAACAAAAACACAAATCCTTCTGTTGGTGTCTCCTCTTTAGAATAAGGGATATTATGATGAGGCTCACATTAAGCCTTTATCTTAAATTTAGAAGTTTAGGAAATTCTGGTGGACGCAACCACATTCAAAATGAGGTACAGAGGTGTGCCCGGAGTTTGCTGCTGGTGTGGGTGGTGTGTATTTGCTTAAGTAGATTGGGAAAATTTGAATTTGCCAAACAGATTAATCCAAAGAGGATTCTTTTTATGGAAAGATTTACTTTGATATTGCTTTAAATAGCAAAGTCTCTGGGTACACTGATATGCTTAGTGTCCACATTTGTCCACATTTTTTACTGTAAAATATTTCAAACATACAGAAAAGTAGTATAAAGATTAACAAACATCTGTATACCCATCACCTTTATTTTAAATTCTATACATATGATCTGGTTTATAAAAACTGAATTTTTATACAACTTTTCAGGAACATACAAAAAATATAGCATATTTGTACACCTGATTCTACTTCCTTAAAAGTTTTTTTTTTTAAGTCATGGGGACATATTATTAAACTAAACTCTCACTTGAAGGAAAATCAGCACGGTTATTATTTTAAAAAGCTAGTTATAGCCAACGTAATCAGCTAAAAAATTATAACTCAAGGTCTTAAAAACATTTCAAGTATTGAAATTGAATTGAAAAGGGCAAAATAATTTTACATAGATTTTGTATTAATGATATTCCAAAATCGAGCAAATATTTACCAAATCGGTTATAATGTAAATTTTTTTAGTGAACTGGAATACCTATAGATGTATTTCTGCTATCTAAATCAAGCCGGGGCAAATATAATCAATACAGTGATTATTTTGATTACTAACAATATAGATAAATAGCACAGAACTAAGAGCAAACCACACAGTATCTCTGAAATGTTCCTAATTACACATTCTTTCCAAATGTTTTAATACTTATATAAATTTCCAGCCAAGGAGTAGGAACTGACCTATGCTGTCCTAGATACCCCACCATTCATAAATCCAAAGGTTCCATTGTTGTTTGGCTCTGCACTCCCAAATGCTAATCTAAGGATGGCACACGTGTCCAAGTCAATTTCAACCTGGCATTTGTCATCTCCCTAAGTCAGTGCTGAGCAGGACTGTATCTAGTCTAAAACTGAGTTGATGAATATACAATATGAAAATACACAGACCACTACGCTTTGCAAGAATGAGACCAGACACTGTGAGGGAGTTAGTGCAGTGGACAAAAAGCACCAAAACTCAACGTCAAAATAGAGAGGTCCTGGTAACAAAAAGTGTGGTTAGAGAATTTCAAGTAAAGAACATCATCAGAGATGAAAAACCACACACATTAAACACATAAAAACTCTACATATAATGATTCACCTTAAAAATACTGAACATTTCATTTCATTTTACTCAAAAAACCTTCATTAGAAATTCTAAAAACTATGTATACTCTAAGTGCTAGCTATCTAAGCAAGTGACACATGGTGAATAACAGTAAGTATGTATTGAAACATACATACTAATTTAAACTAAAAAAGAAAAATCAATATTATTTATAACCAATTAATCAATCACCAATATGCCTTACGACCATTAGTAAATCATATGCATTATGTTCAACTGTTGATCGGTTCCCAAACCAGTTCCTACGTGCAAACATTTTCTCAAAATGCTCTCGAATTACAGGGTGAAAAACGCATCCACATACTAAAACAGAAAATCTAATTTTAGATGTTTATCTCCAATATAAAGCATTACTTCCTCCAAATAGAGAAAATCCTAAGGGAAAAAAGTAGGTTATTTTTAAATACTACTATAGTACACCTAATTTTTTAAAAACACTTAATGAATCAGTCCTTCTCCTATTGTACAAGTTAATAATTGCTTTCCACAGTGTTGACTTTTAAGCCCCTGTAATATACAGAAGTGCCTTCTGAATCATCAAATATTAAATACTTTTTTCAGTTTCAATATCATTTGTCTTGTTTTTTGTTTCTGTTCAGACTCTTTTAAAATGAATAATCTATGCCCTTATTAATTTAACTAAGAAACTAGAACTCACACTACCAGAAACTGTTTAACAAGACATTTAAAATGTCTATGATTTGATTACCAGATGCTTTTTTTTTTTTTTTTTTGATTACCAGATGCTTTTAAAAAAACAACCTGTATGCTACAGAACCCTCCCGGCTGGTAGAAAGAAGCCTGACTTTTCCTGAGGATCCCGACAACTCCCCAGAGCTCTTGCAGTTCCCACCCTCTCCTCAAGGAACGCCTTCCAGTGCTCTCTCAGCTCCCTTCAAAATTTCCAATTGCCCCTATTCTACTGGCTTCCCCGCCAAAGGCTATAAATCTGATCAAGTTTTCATCTTAAATATACCTTTAATCATCCTCCTTGAACCCTGAAAGCAAGTACTGCTGAAAGCAATAGTCTCTATAGACCAACTAATCACCAAATCCAAGTTCTGCTTTTCATAAATACCAGCTAGCATTTACTGAGCACAAACCAATGACCTTCTAGGTACGGAACTTGCCAGACTTTATCTCCTTTGATCCTCACAGTAGCCACTTGGCGTAGGCACTTTAATGCTCTTTTTATAGATGAGAACTATGCTCTAAGTTCAGGGTCACAGAGTTTAGTCAGAAGCAGAATCAAGATTGTCTGATACCCTTCATTTTAGGACCTGATTTTACTTCTTGAACTTCTTTCCTCCTTCAGCTACTAAAAAGCTCTTCTCCCCTCATTCTCCTCTTGCCTTTCACTCTACTTCTCATCCTTTACCGCTCCCTTTTTTTTCACCCAACTGTTACATTTTAGGATTTCCCTAGGTTTCTGTCTCCCTCTTACTCATTGTACCTGACCTGGAAGGCATATCAACTTCCTTTTTTTTTTTTTTTCCAACCACCCAGGTACTGAAAACTGCTCAGAGCATCCATGATCCATCCATCCATCCATCCATCCATCCATCTATCCATCCATCCATCTATCCATTTTTCCACCTATCTATCCTTCCATCCATCCATTTATCTACCTTATCTATCTAGCCAAGACTTGTCTACTCAGAACTCCTGTGCAATGATCCACTGGACACTGCTCTTCAGGTGGGTTTTCTGTAGGTACTTCACACTCTTTTTCAAAACTGAACTCTATCATCCTTGCTCCTGCGACCTGCCTCATATGTCACTGGCCATGTAATCACTCACCTGATCCTGGAGATTCTCCTACCTTACCATCTATGTGACCAAACTCTTTTCTTCATCTCACTGTTCCCACTATGGTATAAGGTCTTCAACAAGATCACTCCAATACCTTCTAAACCACCATTCTTGTCTCACATTCCTCAGATTCATCCTTCTAGATGGCTGTGAGAGCTATCTTTGCATCATATCACTCCTTTGTTTGAAACAAACTTGAACAGAAAATGGTGCATACTCCTTATGATGGCAAACAGCCCCCCATGACCTTGCCCATGCCTATACTGACTTTTACGTCACCTTCTCTATGAAGCCTCTCTAGTTTTCTGATCACTTCTAAATGCCTGTTCTGGGCCCTCTGCATATCTTTATCACAGCACTCATAGACCATACAGCGTTATATTGCACTTACTGAAACTAGTTTGTTTTCAATCTATCTAACCTCTTAAACCTAGAGCCCTTCCAGGGCCTTCTGCGTCGTATTATTCCCAGAGCATAAGAGCATAGTATGCTTTTAAAAAATATTTGCTGAATAAAAGAAGGAATGCTTGTGAAATGCTTTAGGTTAGGAAAATGCTGATTACTACTGTTCTCCAAGACTAAGTTAAACTAATTTATTCAAACTAATTTGATTGTGTAGCTCCTCCATAGGTAGATATGCAAACTAATATTGAAATGATTGACTTCACTTCAAGTATGGTGATCAAGATTACCCAAACACACGTTCTACTCCAGAGTAGAAAAATATGACCAATATTACATATGGCTAGCTTTTTCGATGGCAGAAAGTGGTATAGAAAACATCACTGTATACATATTCCTAAACAAGGATAATCTGGGCCTGCTGTAAGAAAAGTAAACTTTTTTTAAGGGCTACTCCAACTTTTCAGAAAAGCAAGACTTTTCAGTAGACTGAACTGTCTGAAATGAAGACATCCTTCTAAAGATCTCATACACAAAACATTCTGTAAAACAACAACATTAAAACCATCTGTAGAGAGGGCATCCTAGTCCCACTAGGAACCTCAGCCGTACAGCTTACAATCCAGCCCAGAAATAAAGCATGAGGACAGCAAGTACCTGTCACAAAGTGCACAGGCTTTATACTCGGGCAATAGTCCACATCATTTCACAGAAAAAAAAGACAACAATATAGCAGCAGGACACGCTCACAGCCTGACAGCAGTAGAAAGTGATAGCTGATAACAGAAAGAGGACCCAGAAAAACCATAAAAAGGAGAATAGTACTTCTGTCTCCAATCTAGTATTTCAACAGGGCCGACTGAGACCATTTACTATAAACAAAAACAGCTCTATACATCTCAACGAATAGCACTATTCAATTCTTTATGAATTCATGCTCATAAAGACAAGCCAACAAAAAAATTAACTTGAATCCAGGGAAGCAAGTAAGAATGTAAGATTTAGAAATTATTTAATAGCTGAATTTTTAATTTTCAGTAATTAATTGATCATGGGAGGGATCAGCCATGGAGAAAATGCACTCATGTAAATAAGCAAAACCCAGATAGTATCAATATCAATAAATGGAGTATTATTATATATTACAAAAACAATAAAAAGTTCTTATTCTCCTGGTATATTCTGAAAATCTAGCTGAATTAAACAGCACCAACTCAATACTATTTGATAAATAAATACATAAAAAACTTTGAAAAGGAGTTTGAGAATTGGGAATATAGTTATTTTCTTCCTTTGTCATCAATATTTAAGTGGTAATTAAGCTGATAAGGTATCATGAAATGTTTTAAGTAATTTAAATTAAATGTTAACTGTCAAACTCTTTACACAAAAAACAGATTTTATATGAAATAAATTTTTTGTAAGTATCTTTATTTATTCCACTGGTTTACTTAGCCTAATAAGTGCATCACATATAATACAACAAGCATAGAGCTCTGGAAATTATAGATTTAAAGACTTTGAATCTCTATAGTAGTATTATCCAGAAAAGTCAGAACTTTGTTTCTACTCAGTTATGCCCAGCTACTAAAACACTATTAAGCTTTTACCAAATGTCAACGCATCACTCTTCACTGTAGTTTTTAAACAGTCCTATGGCACTAAATCACACACTAGATGTCACCTTTATTTTCTGGGTGGCAGGCAAATCAAATAATACTGAGTATTTCCCTCTGGAATTATCTAGAATAGTTGCTGAACAGAGTTACATTCCTAAAGCAAAACCTCAAACTAACTACCAGGAGATAGTTTTTACAGAAGAAAACTAAATCCACTGTTTTCCTCTTTGGGACTGAAAAAAAAAAACAAAAAACAACAACAAAAAACCCCACATGCTGCTTTATGATTTAGCTTAGTTAACAAATTCTGGAATCCCTTATCATATAACATTGAAGTGCTTGACTCTTCAATTAATTTAAAAATCTCCAGAGAGTAAAATGTGATTAATCCTAATATGATTAGAATACCAGTTAGAAAGGATTTTCTATACTTCCTTCAAATGGCAGTCATTTTTCCCCCTAAAGATATAAACCACAGCAATTCTGAATGGAGACCTTTTATCGAATATGAAATTATCAGAAGAAGAAACCACAGCACGCTTGGCATATAGTCAAACAGCCACACCTTTGGGCTATTAATCTTAAAAAAACTCAATATACAAGGTGACAGCCTGAGAGGAACTGTTTTTAGAGTAGTGTTTTTGTTTGTTTGTTTGATTTTTTTCTGGGTGGAACCCACCTGAAATAAAAGGCTATCTCTAACACTGACTCATAATAGAGGTGACTCGGGGTCATTCCTGGTTGAGAACACCTCCCACCACCCGTCCTCTAGAGAGACGCCCTCTCCTTAAGAATGGCTGCTTGACGTGATCAAGCCTTCCAATGAGTTAGTCTGCGGGACTCTCAGAAGTTCTCCCACCCTCTTCCCCTCCCCAGCGCCCCGGGATGCTTTCAGGTGACGGGAACCAGCGGTACAGGTTCAGGTACAGAGGCGGTTCTTTCCCTAAGGAAGTGCTGCAGAGTAGTACATTCACCATACTCAACTTTATCAACCTGAAATTAAACCACTGAGTTTACACGTACAGTTTGGGTACGCCCCTCCCCACCTCTGCATGTCCTTTTGCCCCGTCGCACTGCACATACTTGCGCCTTCATATGCGGTTCGCCTCTTACAACCCCAAATCACGCATCCCAGGCCCCCTCGCCGCTCCTCCAGCCCGTGGAAGGCGCCCTACTTCCTGCAGCACGTCCTTCTCGCAACTCCTCTCTATCCTCGGCAGCCCACACAGGCTTCTCTAATGCAAGGGCACGCCGCATGGTTCTTTCAACCGCGTGTGAACCCGCGCGCGAGCCTGCCACCACTACACATTCCTGGGGGGTCGCGCGGGCATGTGGGCTCCGGCAGATGCTCAAAGGTCCAGAGTGTGTGTGTGTGTGTGTGTGTGTGTGCACGCGCGCGAGCGCAGCCCCGGGGCACTCCCCACCCCCAACACACCCAGTTTCCCTTTAGGGAGAGGACGAAGTAGAAGACTGTTAGGAAAGGTCCGAAACTTCCTGGTCCCCCATCCTTGCCGGCAGCCAGCTCCGGCCTTGGGGCTCCCCGATGCCCATCCCTCCAGGGTCAAGTGCAAGGTCCTCCGTCAGATCCGCGCCAGGTTATCCCCTCCCCTCTCGAGTTCAGCACGCATGAACTCAAGAAGACCCTCGAACGGGTGCCATATGGGAGAAAAAAGGAGTACGGGAGCTATCGGGGACAGCTGGGAAAGACCTCCCCCACGGTCCCTCAACCTTAACCTTTCTCCCTACCCCCACCCCCACTCCTCATTCCCTATCTTACTCAGCCCAATCCCATCTGCCCTTTCCGATCCCAGCCCCCCGCCCCTGGATCGCAGCCATTCGCCCAGCACTCACCTCTGGGAGCAAACAACGCCCATCTCCTCCTCCCAGCCCGCCCCCCTTCCTCCCGCTGGAACGGCGCGGTCCCTCCACTTACCTCGGCTCTTGGCTGCTGCGCGTGAGTTTGAATGTGTCTCTGCCGCGTAATTGTATCCGGGGACAGAAGGGACCCGTGTTTGTGCGCTGGATCAGGTGTCGCCGCCTTCGGTGGTTTGGGGGCGTGAGGGAGGCTGTAGAGTTAGTGTGTTAGCTTAGGACGGACTCACTGGGCTCACAATTGATGCAAAGCTTTAACGGTGCCTTCCCTCGGGTCCGCAGCGCGCCTGCTCCTCTGCTGCTTCCCGCGGGTGGCCGGGCCCCCCCAAGCCGCGCCCCGCCCAGCGCACCGCTAGAAGAGCTGGAGCGCGCCCCTCTCCTCCCGCGTCCGGCTCGGCCGGGCGCGACGCGGATGCCACGCGCTCAGCCTCGCATCACACGCCTGGGTCTGCGAACGCCTTCTGCTCCCCGGGCCGGGGCATGGATGCGGACGCGCCTTCGTGCGACGCGCTCGCGGGCTGGGCGAGGGGCAGGTCCTGGGACAGGGATGCTCGTCCGCGGAGCGGCCGTCGGCTGGCAGGCTGGGACGCTCGGGAGCCCTCCGGTCGCACCCGAGCTGGGAACCCTGGGACTGGCACGTGGCCCCGCCCCCTGTTCCCCCCGCGAGGCGTGCCCTGTGCCCTTTCTGCCACCACCCCTCTGATCCCCGTGCCCGCCTCCCCCCCCATCACGCTATTGCAGTAGGAATCAGCGTGGTGGTAGCGTGCCTTCTCTCACCTTCCCAGCCTCTTAGCCTACTGTGCTCTTCTAGAACCCATTAAAAAGTTGAACTTGGGCAAGGAGGTAGAGGAAATACGCGAAAGAAAGAGAGGGGAGGGTTAGGTGATCAGGCACCTGCCTTGTGAATCCGAAAGCGTTAAAACAAACAAACAACCACCACAAAAACTCGAGTTTGGGGATCCCGGAAAAAGTAATTTGGGTTGCTGAGCTCAGTAACATCCCTCCTCGCAGGCTCATGCTGAAAGGGCCATTTATGCTTTGCTTGGTTGAGTCTGTGGCGACTTTATCCTTACGAATCTGTGTTTGCCAGCCGCAGATCCTTGCCAAGTTGGCGTTCCGGCCAGGAAGCAACTTTGCGTACCCAGGCCTGCTAGAGCAGCCCTCTTGTGGCGCCTCAGACCTGAGAGTCCAAGCGCCTTTAAGAGTCTGAGGGTAGACTGTGAGCTTCCTGGGAACCAGGAAAACCTAATAACGTTGTTCGATTTCCTCTAAGCCCTATCGGCATTGTATTCAATAGATGGATACACGACGTGAGCAGAACTGTTTATGTTACAACTTTCAGAAAAGCAAAAATCATGTCGGGCATAAACTCCAAAAGTTAAAATGCCTCCACTGCGCACAAACGTTATACGTTTAAACACTGGAAGTAAAAAAAAAAGCCAAGTCAGGCCATTCTTTCCTTGCTCCGAACCGAATTTTGGAAATAGGTTGGGACACTGCACTTAGATAAGAAACCGGAAATTATGTTTTATTGTATATGTTATAACTTAATGATAAGTGGAGAAAAAACACTAATATACACCACTGTTCTCATTTTATTAATGTTCCTATATTTAATAAGTCCAGGATCTAAAGCCCATGTGCTAAAGAATGTTCACTGATACAGAGAGTTTCAAATGCCGAGTTCAAAAAGGAATGTGATTTCCGTCTTCGCAGATTAGAAATTTGAAATATTGTGAAAAACACTGGAACTATGTTCTCAGTCTTTGTACCTGGAAAAAGATTACCATCCCATTTTTTACTTTTTATTTAACTTGCTTTAAAAAAAAACCCTAAAAATAATAAATACTAAACATAGCTGATAATGATCTGACACAAAAGAACTTAAGCATTTCTTTAAAAACTCTTTTCTCTCAAGGGTCAAGCTTCAAGCAACTGTTCAAGCAATTGCAAGCCATTGTTTTGATAATACACATGTAAACTCTTGGTTAAAAAAAATTCATTAGAAATTAAGCAGAAACTTTACCTTTTATTTTATGAAAACCTTTCTAAAATTTTGAGTCACATTCCTTTGCTTAATTAAAGCATGTAAAGTGACCATCATATGAGATTTTTGTTAAACTTTTGGAAAGAAAATGCATTACTATAGTGTATGTGGGTATGTCCCTGCGTATTGTTTCTGTGCTCTCCGTAGTGCCTTCCATTGTCTTTATCTAATGATTACTGAATTTCTCACAGGTCTGCACTCAAAGGACATTCTATAACTTAAAACAAGTTAACTCAATCATTGTATAAATAGTTGAATTACATTTTTGAGGTTGTAAGTTATAAAAGAAATTGGTGAGATTCTCTTTTTTAAAAAATCTACCAGCACCTAGCACTTAATATCATTGGCTAATTGACTGAATAATGCAAATAATGATAGCATTTTCTACTTCTCTTTAAGATAGAATGCATATTTCCCATATTTAATTCATCCTCCAAGTTCCCGTTCACTTTCGTACCAAGTCCTCCCTATCATTTTTGTGTATAAAATGCTGATATCATTTTTGTGTATAAAATGCTGAATTGGACAGTGTCTCTATAGTAAGGAACTTCTAGCCAATGTGAAGTATGATAGTAAAATTCCTCATTATTTCTATAAGCATGTGTTATCAGTATACTCAACTCTTAATTTCTTAAAAATGCTTGTTATGAATCTTTAACCAGTTGGCCCTATGTGATTTTTTTTTTTTTTAAATAAACCATAACCTATGAGGGATATTAGCTTAGCCTGGTGATTATTTACCATAAACTCTGGAACCAAACTTCCTAGAATTGAACTTCAGTCAATTATAAATGGCATGATTTTGTTATCAGTTGACCCCGTAACGTAGACCATATAATGTAGAGTACAGCAGAATGGATTTAGGTTCAATCATGGGAAGAAATATGGGTGGCTGTACATCCCAACACCTCTTTGCTAACATTCCCAAATATTCTAATATATTACAATGGGGCACCATATGACTTAAAAGATCACTGACTTCACAAAGGAGACCTTTGAGTTCTGCCAAGACCCCTTGAAATAGGACTGTGTATTTTGGAGCTGAGTGTATCCAAAGACTCATTAGGTTTAATTTGATGCTGCACCCCCCCATAATAATAATAATGATTCTTATGGCTTCTACTTGAGTTTTCAGAGTGTATTCCAGGCACAGTGCTAAATAGTTAACAAGAGTTATCTCATTTAGTCCTCATAAAAATTCTGGAGGTAGGTACTATTATTTTCCCTTTTGAGGGTAAAGTAGCAGAGAGCTGGAGAATGAAACTTACTCAAGATCACAGCTGGAAAGTAACAAAACTGGGAACTGACGTTTGAGTCAAAGATGATGCCCTGAATTACTAGGACTATTCAGACCGGATCTCATAGTGCAGTATAAATCTTGGTCAGAGAAAAAGCTGAAATACATAAACGCAACCTGGCCATTTGGAGAACCCTTGAAATTCAAGAAGCACATAATGAACCCAGCCTGTCTTGCTGTGTCTCCTCTTGTACCCCGAACAATGGCTCAATGAGCAACCCATAGTATGGAGATGTTTCATGATAAAAGGGGTGTAATTCTCGACGTATCCAATTTTAAATCTTTGCCATTATTTTAATTCCTGTTTCCTGTGGATTCTGACCTGTTGTATTTATAAGAACACTAAACCCGAGAGCAAACAGAATGAAGATCATGCACAAAGTCTGTAAGATAAAAACAGGCACACCAAAAATCTTCCTTTCAGTTTCAATTATACACTACATACTAATGTGCCCTGCTCCATGTTTTCATATATGCAAATTATTTAATTTTTTCATGAATTTTAGTATGTGCAAAGCAATTTTTTCATTTTTCATCATAATTCAATTTTATTATGCATTATAGACAATGTTAGAAAATGTTAATCTATGGATCAAATTGTAACAGAGAAGAAAGATTAGAGGAACAGAGAGGGATTTCTGGAACTGTGGAAATAATGGAGATGGCTAGATCGCTTAACAACTTCCAGATTCTCATCAAAAGATTTTTTGTAATCATCTAAAAGAATATCTCATATAAAAGGCAAGACAAAAAAGCTTATGCTTTTAATAATTTTGATTATATGACAGTGGCTATTAGCTTATTCTATATGTCCCTCTAAAGCAATATTTATTTTCATGCTTAGAAAATGTCCTCAACGAAACTTTGCTCTCTAATCTAGTACCCCATAAGTTAAATTTTTTAAAATAATTTTCAAAACTTCATGATGAGCTAACGTTCCCAGTTAGCTGTAGAAAACTTACAGGAGTAGTACCCCGTAAGTTAAATCTAGTACCCCATAAGTTAAATTTTTTAAAATAATTTTCAAAACTTCATGATGAGCTAACGTTCACAGTTAGCTGTAGAAAACTTACAGGAGTAGCAAATCATGGCCTTTGGCTTTTCAGAACTGGAAAGTTTGCTATACTGGATTCTTATATAGCCCGATATTGAGGCTCAGTGACACCAGCCAAGATTTTAAAGAAGAAGGTGGTCCTACATGACATCAAAGATAAAGCTGTGTCCATGACCAGTTCCTTTCCCACCCATTTTGTAGGTATCACTTATTGCAGCTTTTCTATATTTAGCCTGTAATGCCTTCTGGAAGTGAAGAGTTTTATAATATATTGCAACTATAGCACCATAATTTATTTGACCTA